>NW_027507791.1:101965650-102565650 GCF_037356315.1 Lithobates pipiens | reverse complement strand
AGCTTCTTATCCCCTTGTGGAAGCTTCCATTTCTGGGTGGACATTTTATGGTTACACAACCTATCACATTACTATAATCTTTTCATATGGACTATAAGCTGAAGGATTTCTGAATAAATGGTTGTGGAACGAATCATTTGAGTTTCCATTATTTCTTATAGGGAATTTTGCTTTGATATGCAAGTGTTTTGGATTACAAGCATGTTTCTGGAACGAATTATGCTCGCAATCCAAGGTTTTAGGCTGGATTCACACCTATGCATTTTTAGACCCCTTTCACACTGGGGCGTTTTTCAGGCGTTTTTTAGGTGCTATATCGTTTAAAAAAGCGCCTGTGAAGCGCTTGAAAGAAGCCTCATCTGCAATCCCAATGTGAAAGCCCACATGCTTTAAGAGCCCTTTCACAATGTCAGCGCCCCGAAAAACGCTCATAAAGCGCGTCTTAAACTAGCAGCGCTTTACCAGCGTTTTTCGAGCGCTATTGGGGCGCTTTTAACCCCTGCTAGTGGCCAAATAAAGGTTTAAAATCGCCCACAAAATGCTGCTGCCAAAATCACTTTTCAGGCGCTTTTTAGGCATTTTGCATGCGCCTCTCATTGATTTCAATGGGAAAGGGCGCTTTAGGAGCGGTGTATTCACTGCTCCAAAAGCACTGCAAAGAAGCTGCTTGCAGGAATTTTTTTGACGCCCTGCCAGCGCAGCGCCTCAGTGTGAAAGCTCTCTGGCTTTTACATTGGGATTGCAGTTGCGGCTTCTTTCAGGCGCTTTTTTGAACGCTAAAGCGTCTGAAAAACACCCCAGTGTGAAAGAGATCTCAGTGTGAAAGCTCTCGGGCTTTTACATTGGGATTGCAGTTGCGGCTTCTTTCAATCGCTTTACAGGCGCTTTTTTTTAATGCTGAAGCGCCTGAAAAATGCCCCAGTGTGAAAGGGGTCTTAGTGCTTTTTGTATTTTGCAGATTTGCACTACAGAATGTGTTCCATAGGAAACCATGTTAAATGGACTGTAGTAGAAATCTGCAAAAAGCACTAAAAATGCATAAGTGTGAATCCAGCCTAACTGTGTCTATATATATATATATATATATATATATATATATATATATATATATATATATATATATATATATATATATATATATATACACACACATTATAGTACATGCACCTGGACCACCAAGAGACTTTCATTCTACTTTAGTAAAAAAGGAAACAATAGAAACTTTAAATTCAAAACTTTTTTTATATATATATATGTATATAGATACACACACAGTATATTATATAAAATGTCCTTTACTGAACCAATTTTTAATTGTTGACTTTCTATTCAAATTCGAGCAGCAAAAATAAACAAATCTTTACTGTAGAGGTGTATTTTTAATCTTTTGTTTAAATCCATTAGAATGTATATCGCAAACAGTAGCAAACAATTATGTGTTATGTACCGGTAGACTAGAATTCACACAAAATGAAATTCCACCACTCTACAAAGGTCTGTCTGGCAGCGATCCATGCTGCATTGCTGGGAATAAAGAGTTAAATGTGCCCTGGTGTAAATGACTGAGCTATAGTGCAGCTGTCAGTACAGCATGTGTGCTATGAGCAAGAGCAGGGCATTGAGTGACTGGCCGCCTGCCTTTCCTAAGCTCCCCACCCTACCTCCCCTGCACTATATTACACTTCTGTTCATCAGACTAGCCTCTCTTTGCCTGCCTCACTCTCCCCTCTGCCTGTCCTCCCTACAAATCTAATCATTGTGACTCTGCTCTTCTCCACATTCAACTTCTCTCCTCTTCTGGCCTCCTCTTCTTTCCAGCAGTTGCCTGACACTCTGCCCTCTTCCACATTGCCTGGATTTCTTAGCAAGCTTGGACTTTAGCAGCAAACTCAAGATATAGAGATTTCCTTCTACAAACCACATCATGGTAAGAATGTCTGATGTGTCATTAGCTACTGTTCTAGTAAATTATTCTTTAAATATTTTTTTTTTTTTTTAATCATGTATGTTTTTTAATGTTCTTTACAGGATTAAAAAAAAAATTGTTACTTCTTTAATGCAAAGGGCTTTGTATAGTGATTTGTTTCTGAATGTCTGTTGGTTGGTTGAATGAAGCACCATTTATAGAAATGTTTAGATAAAAGTGCAATTCACATAGCAAGCAGCCTTTAGAGATGACGCAAAGTCTTTGTAGTAGGGAATAGATTACTTTGAAATGTTTATATCTTATAAATATCAATGACAGATTGCCATCCAGTGCCGTCACAGCTTCCAGTCATTGCTCACATAGTTCTGGAAGTGGGTAACTTTAAGAGGGGGTCACTTTGTTCCCCACCCCTCTTAAGTCACCTAAACTGGAAACTTCTAGAGGCTCATTTTTACCAGCAGAGCAGTTTAATAAAAAGTTCAGTTTGTGAACTCTACACACATATAGTGTACTTCTGTGAGCTAATGGAATAACTGCAAGGTGAAAACATTATATCTATTTTTCCCCACAATGACTGCTTCTTATGGAAGAACACCTTAAAAGGGCAAGCGATTGGGGATAATCCTCAGCATGGTTCTTGTTCGGGAGTTCAGACAGAGAGGACCTTTCCATTACTCTTTCCTCTGTCAATGAGAGTTATGGAACGTTTACAGTTAAGATCGCGGCTCAGCTGAAGTTGAAATATCCAAAATTAAAGCATTGTTAAGTCTCAGAGCTGGATAGGCAGGGCATAAAAGCACTCAAGTGCTGGCTCTGTAAGCCCTGCCTTGTCTATTACCCAGGCCATCGATTTAAAGGCCTTCATTAAAGAGCATGGTGCAAAGTTCAGTTGTATGCAGATGCCCATAACAACTAGATTTAGCTAGTAGCATTTTAACTCAGAAGTTTATTTAAGATTGAATAATATTTATTGCGGATTGCTTTAAAGAAAAAACTCCAGAAAAATATGGGTCCATATCTGATATCCAGAGAGGGCCACTGGGGATGCTGTAAATCAGTGGTTCTCAACCTCAGTCCTCAAGTACCCCAACAGGTACACACGGTTGGAATTTTGGCCAGCAAAAGACCGATCAGAGTTTTTCGTCGGAAAATGTGACCGTGTGAATGCTCCATCGGAATTTTGCTGGCTGAATTTCCACCAGAAAAAGATTGAGAGCAGGTTCTCCATTTTCCCGACGGCAAAAGTTTCTATTGGAAATTCTGATCGTGTGTCTGCAATTCTGACGCGCAAAAACTCATGGCATACTCCGATTCAACAACGAGACAGAAGCTATTGAACTTCCTTTTTCTAGTCCTGTCGTATGTGTTGTACGTCCCCGCGTTCTTGACAGTTGGAATTTGGTGTGACCGTGTGTAGGCAAGACAGCTTGAGCGAAATCCCGTCTGAAGTCCATCTGGAAAACTATCAGAGCTTTTTCCAACCAAAATTCTGATCGTGTGTACGCGGCATAAGATAAAATAGCTGTCCTAAATGCCAAGCCATTGACTCTAATTAAAAGCATCTGTGCAAGATAATGGAAAACGTGCAATTATGGCCTGTTGGGGGTACTTGAAGTCTGCTCTACATATAGTTAGATCGTTTTCCAGGTTCCATCTGAGCACAGAGGGTCATTCAATTGGCACCCGCACCGTTCATAGAACACCTTGTATTTTTTTTCTCCACTTAATACAAGCCATTCTCTGATTGGATGAGGTGGAGAGAAGGGACAGATGACAACATAATCTCCACCTCCTTCAATCTTATATTCAATAAAAGAAAAAGGAATTTATGAATGACGGAGCTGCTGAGCATGCAACCCCCTGTGGACAGTGTACAGAAGAGAAGCCACTTGCACAGAATACAGAAGATCACAGCTTTCACTGTATGTAGTATGGAATAGTACAGTAATTTATGGCATCTCCATGAGATATGGATACATACATCAAGCCAAGATGTCTTAACCACTTCCCACCATATAGCAGAATGACGGGCGGAAAGTGGTTGTATTATCCTGACTGGGTGTCATAAGACGTCCAGCAGGATAAGCCACTAGTGCTCGCTCACGGGGCGCACAGCATGGCGATTGGTGGTGTATCAGTCTGATATACCGCATCTCTGATCCTGGTAAAGATCCTATGACGTAGTACTTTACCATGTGATGAGCTGTGTCCAACACAGCTCATCAAATGTTAAACAGGAAGTGCCAAACTGCTGCTCTCCTGACAGGGGGGTCTGCGCTGATAATCAGCACATTGATTATCGGTGCAGATCCATCGAGGGTGCCCACTAAAGCCCATCAGGGATGCTCAATAGAGCCCACCAGGGATGCCAATAAGTGCCAATTAGTGCCTATTACAAATTCCAATCTGTGCCCACCAGTGATGCCTGTCAGTGCCATCTATCAGTACCGCCCATCATTGCCACCCACCAGTACTGCCTATCAGTGCCAATCAGTGCGGCATAACAGTGCCAATCAGTGCTGCTTATCAGTGCTGCCTATCAGTGCTCATTAATGCTGCATATAAGTGCCTTCTCATCAGTGCCCATCATTGCAGCCTCATCAGTGCTCATCAGTGAAGGAGAAAACATACTTATATACAAAGTTTTACAATGTAAATGAAGAAAAACCTATTTTTTTTTCAAAATGTTTTTTTTTTATTATTTGTAGTGGAAAAAATAAAAAAATACAGTGGTGATCACATACCACCAAAAGAAAGCTCTATTTGTGGGGGAAAAAATGATAAAAATCTTGTTTGGGTACAGTGTTGCATGACCATGCAATTGTCATTAAAAATGCAACAGCGCTGAAACATGTAAATTAGGCTGGGCAGGAAGGGGGTGAAAGTGCCCTGTATTTAAGTGGTTAAAGTGGTTGTAAAGGCATACTTTTTTTTTTTTTTTACCTTCATGCAATCTCTACATTGAGGTGAAAAAACGTCAATGATCAGCCCCCCTTAAATACTTACCTTGCTCCTCTTTTGGTCCAGTGCTGTGCCCGTCTGTAGTGGTGCTGTGTGTGTGTCTATGGATGCACACAGCCTGGCTTGGGAGCATGCTGACATTGGTCCCCCCATAGCAAGCAGCTTGCTATGAGGGCCCTGAGAGAAGAGGATTGGAAAGCGCCAGCAGGGAACCCCAGATGAGGATGCAAGGAGCCTCTGTGTGCAATACCATGTAGTCAAACATATTTATTATTTTAAGGAAAAAAAAAACATTTATGCCTTTGTAACTGCTTTCATGTAAGTATACAAAACAGAACAGCTCTTCCTGTTCTTTGAATTAACTCCTGTGTCATCATGACTGTAATGCCACTTACACACGACCGGACTTTTCGACGGACTAGGTCCGGCAGTCTTCCCGACTGACTTTCGGCGGAGTTCCGACAGACTTTCCGAATGAACGGACTTGGCCACACACAATCACACCAAAGTCCAATGGATTTGAACGTGATGACTTACGACTGGACTAGAATAAGGAACTTCATAGCCAGTAGCCAATAGCTGCCCTAGCGTTGGTTTTTGTCAGTCGGACTAGCATACAGATGAGTGGATTTCTCAATAGGAACTGGGTCCGGCAGAGTTCCGGCGAAAAGATTTGAAAAGTTCTATTTCTAAAGTCCATCAGATTTTTGGACAGCGAAGGTCCAATGGATCCCACACATAATCGAATTGTCCAACGGATTCGTTCCGTCTGACCTTTGCTGTCGAAAAGTCCGGTCGTATGTACGCGGCATTAGCCAGAAATCAAGGGATGGAGTGGGCAGGATATGCTTTTGAGATCAGACTCCAAAAACAGAGGGTACCTAGGTACCAACTCATGTGAAAGGGCACTGCTGCTTTCTATAGATTTTGATATTTCTATTTCTATATATATATATATTTGTCCCAATAAACTGTTCTAGGAAATCTCTGAAAGACAGAAGACAGACAGTCTTTAGGTTTTATGTTTATTATCTTCTTATTAAGAATTCAACATTTAAGTGCAAAGGACCAACATATATGACACACCATAGAAAAAGAGGCAGGTCTGGGTCGGGTACAGATATATACCCACCGGTCTTTAGGTTTTAACAAGGATCTTCACCCTAGAAAGAAAAAAAGAAAAAGTCAACAGCAACAAATACTGTGCCTGCTGACTTTGAATCAAAGAACACTTACCTGCCAGCCCTGTCCCCACCTGGGCCAGTTCTTTGGCAATAGTGGGGTCCCCAGCGAGGCATGTTTACTGCTCTTTAAAGCTAAAATTTAGCGTATATTTTGGGGGGGCATACAGCACCATACACATTAGTTATGTGTAATAGTGTACATTCCACTATCTGCAGGCAGCTGCTTCTGCTAAAATTCCTCCCTGCAGTGTTTCCTTCATGGCTGCCAGGTACTGTCCTGAGTGGCAGCCTTTCAGCACTGTGAGAGTTAACCACAGTTGCTGCTACAGAAAAAAGTTGTGCCGCCTGCCCCCTTCTGCCACCCACAGAACTTGTATCATTACACTCCGACAGTGCCTCTGTTCTGTGAAAGGACAGTGGAATCCTGTCATTCATCTGCTCCTCCTCCATTCACAGAGTGATAAATTGTGTAAATGTAGTAATACAGGTTCTCTGAATGGCAGAGAGGGCAGAAAGGGGCAAGGCTGTGCAGCTTTTCCCAGCAGCAGCAGCTGCTGTTAATACTCATATTGTAGCACCAGAAGACAATTGTGAAGGAGATTATTTTTATTGCAAAACTGTTATTTTTTTACACGTTCATGGAGCTCAGCTTCATATTTCTGTTCTTGGGCTTAGAGCAATGTCTCCATGCTGTAAAATGTTTTTCACTTAGAAAAAATATACAGTCAATGAAAAAATGCTTTTACCTACTATTGTCAGGGATATGCCTATTCTACCATAGGCAACTGCTGAGCTAAGACTGGTTTAATATGAACTTCGGAAATGATCGTTCTTGTTTATCTCAATCTCAGTTTTATTGGATTTTTACAAGTAAACAAATATACATATTTTACTGTTAAAAAAAACAAATGTACATACATTAATGATATTATCATACCATCAAAACATCTTACAAATACATTATACAAACTATCATAACCAAAACATCAAACAAACAAAAAAAAAAGGGGGGGGGGGGAAAGATGGCAAAAGATTGCGACATATAGAGATCCTTATAAAATCATATTTTAGATTCTATTCTAGTTCCAGTTTATCCTCTAATTTCCTGTTGATTCCCTACTTGATGTGATTGTAGCCGTATTAGTAGAATTGTGACAGAGAAAATTGAGTACTGTCCGTGATACAATTTTTTCAGGACAAGCTTTTGGGGCATGTCCCCTTCTTCAGTACTGCTTGGACCTTGAAGAAGGAGACATACCCCGAAAGCTTGCCCTGAAAAAATTGTATCACGGACAGTACTCAATTTTCTCTGTTGATTCCCTAAATGTCCTCCAGGGGGCCCATATCTGACAACATTTTTCATATGTGTCCAATTCATGTCTCTTCTCAATTAGGTCCATTTCCACTGTCCATTCATTCACTGAAGGAGTTTGTATTGATCTCCAATGTAGCGGAATAACCAGTCTTGCCGCTATTAACCAATGTCTGAGCAAACCCTTTCTGATATTTTTATATGAGCCTGGTAAGATGGATGACAGGGTAATTTGAGGTGTGTTGGGGATTAACTCCTTGATCGTTCTTTTTAAATTTACATTGGTCCAGCTTGATTACGTATAATTCTTCATATTCCACATCCGGAGGATAGCTGGGGATGCAGAAATTCACTACAGTAGCCTTTGCCACATACAGTCTCTTTCGGGTCCTACTAGAGTATCTTGCCTTCTGTACTCTGAACACAAGGGGTCACTCACTTTTTTTTTCATTGAATGCGTTCTCTGATTGGCTGAGTTAGAGATGATGTCACCTGCCCCTTATCTGTACTACTTCTAATCAGAATGCTCTCTATTCACTGAAAAACATGAATACTTTCTATGATTGGCAGAGGTATCAGGAAAGTGACCCCCTTACTTTCTAAGATTGGCAGAGGTATTAAACAAGTGACCGCTTATGTTGAGTATATAGTCGGTAAGTCTTTCGACCAAAGACCAGTACGGACTGGTAAGACTGTATGTTGCACAGTTTGCTGCAGTGAATTTCTGTATCCCCAGCAGTCCTCTAAGTGTGAACATGAAAAATTAGATGTAACTTGGCTGGACCAATGTAAGTTTTTTGTTTTTAAAAGATTATTTCTAGTGTTCAGCTTTAAGGAAAACAAAAATGTCATAAAAAAACATAACTATTAATGCTATGACTTTATAAAACATTACTAAACCTCTATAGTTTAAATGTCATTCACTGATGTGACATACTACCCTCATTCTTTTTACAATAACCTGTGCAAGTTGCCATGTATTAGTTCATTATTTGCTCACCATTTACCCCGCCTTCTCCTGATATTAGTACACCTGTCATATATATAATATATATATATATTGTACAGGGCGCCAAGGTTGGGTCCTGGACGGGTGCTATGTAGCACCTGTATTCGGGTTGTGGTCCCTTTAAGGGAATCCCGGTAGGCTTCAGGGGGTCACCCAAAAATGGGTGAGAAATTCCGGGTATAGTCATTAGGAGAGGACTGACTTGCGGTCCTCTCTATATTAAGAGAGAGATAGTTGGGACCTGGAATTTGGGGGGCTCTGAAGTGACATTTGGGTGGGAAAGAGCCTCCCTCCCTGACCACAGGGATTCTGCACAGGGGATTAAAGGCCTCCAAGAAGACAGCTCATAAGACAGCAAGTAGTAGAGAGGTGGTGGTGAGGAGGAGTAGGAGATTAACACCTGTCGGAGGAGCTGTCTTGCTATTTTGGAGGCTGCAAAAGATCTCTATAAGGACTCTGAAAACTTTGGGGTGAAGACTCGTCTACAGAACTGTAGGTGCTTTCTTTTCTTGTTTTTTTTTGTGCTAAAGATAAGCGGACTTTAATTTACATTTTGATCTGTGTGCTGAGGAAAGCCTAATTTTTTATTTAATCACAAATAAAAGTCTTTTGGTTTCACATTTGACCAGTTTATGCACTTGGCCCCGCGGAGCTAATAGCCCCAAACTTTACAATATATATATATATATACATATATATATATATATATATATATATATATATATAAAATATTAGTTTTGTGTCTCACTACAATGTAAAGTAGTGAGTGTACAGCTTGTATAACAGTGTAAATTTTATGTCCCCTCAAAATAACTCAACACACAGCCATTAATGTCTAAACCGCTAGCAACAAAAGTGAGTACACCCCCTAAGTGAAATTGTCCAAATTGGGCCTAAAGTGTCAATATTTTGTGTGGCCACCACTATTTTCCGCCACTGCCTTAACCCTCTTGGGCATGGTGTTCACCAGAGCTTCACAGGTTGCCACTGGAGTCCTCTTTCACTCCTCCTTGAAGACATCACGGAGTTGGTGGATGTTAGAGACCTTGCGCTCCTCCACCTTCCGTTTGAGGATGCCCCACAAATGCTCAATAGGGTTTAGATCTGGAGACATGCTTGGCCAGTCCATCACCTTTACCCTCAGCTTCTTTAGCAAGGCAGTGGTCATCTTAAAGGTGTGTTTGGGGTCGATATCATGTTGGAATACTAGCCTGCGGCCCAGTCTCCAAAGAGAGGGGATCATGCTCTGCTTCAGTATGTCACAGTACATGTTGGCACTCATGGTTCCCTCAATGAACTGTAGCTCCCCAGTGCCGGCAGCACTCATGCTGTCCCAGACCATGACACTCCCACCACCATGCTTGACTGTAGGCAAGACAAACTTGTCTTTGTACTCCTCACCTGAATGCCACCACACACGTTTGATATCATCTGAACCAATTAAGTTTATCTTGGTCTCATCAGACCACAGGACATGGTTCCAGTAATCCATGTCCTTAGTCTGCTTGTCTTCAGCAAGCTGTTTCAGGGCTTTCTTGTGTGTCATCTTTAGAAGAGGCTTCCTTCTGGGACGACAGCCATGCAGACCAATTTGATGCAGTGTGCAGCGTATGGTCTGAGCAAACAGGCTAACCCCCCACCTCTTCAATCTCCTCAGCAATGTTGGACACACTCATACATCTATTTCCCAAAGACAACCTCTGAATATGACACTGAGAACGTGCATTCAACATCTTTGGTCGACTATGACGAGGCCTCTTTTAAGTGGAACTTTTCCTGTTAAACCGCTGCATAGTCTTGGCCAGGGGCGGGCTGGGCTGGGGGCAGGGTGGAAATTTCCCTCCAGGCTGCCTACCTTATATTCAAAACAGCTGTGCTGTCTGTCTGCTATTTTACATTTTTTTTCCTGCAGATGGTAGAAGTTGGCTGCAGCGGCTTGCCGACCGGCTGGTTGCTGCGCTGCATTCTGGAAGTTGTAATCTGGACCGCGCTCAAGTCCCTGGTGGAGGTGGGTGGAACTAAGCAATGCAGCAAACTACAACTCCCAGGAGTCTCAGAGGCAGGGCATGCGGCTAGCCAGGGGATGCATCCTGTGACTGGTTTAGACTGAGGGCTGGGCGATGGCTGGTGTGGCAGCAAGGGTGAGACAGTGCAACTAGTTTCGAGTACACAGAGAGAAGAACTGACTGAGAGTCTGAGAGCAGCCAGCTTACTTTCAGTGGGACAAGCAGCTTACCCTTCACTACACTCCCAGAGTCTTTGGACTGGAGGCAGGCAGAGGCAGCCAGGGACCAGGGCACACCAGGGAAAGCACTTGATTGACTCGGGCAGGGCACTGGCAGCAATTTGGAAGTTTTCATCACCCCCCAAGAGGCCCTGCAAGGACCTGCTGAGCTGCCATCAATGAGGTGAGAGAGAGACCCAGACCATGACACCCCCACATCCCATTCTCCTCCACCCATGCACCCCATTTAACCTGATCCAGTGCCCTGCCCACCACCCAGTAACCTCAAAATAGGAAATAGCCCTTAACACTCTCTGGCAGCCAGGTCCTGTGCTGGCCATGGCCTGTGACTCCTGTGCTGATCATGGCCTGTGGGTCCTGTGCTGGCTATAGCTGTGGGTCCTGTGCTGGCCATGGCCTGTGGGCAGTGGCATCAGGGGGGGGGGCCTGACCCGGCTATAGCCCTGAGTGGGCCCCCAAAAAGCCTTGTGTCTCGGTATTACCAATCACCATTATTAGCCGTGAGTGCCAAGGCCTGGGGTTGGCCAGGAACTCAGGGCGATTGACCACCTGCCCTGGGGCAACTTTCAGGCTGGCGCCCACCAGGCTGCCTCTGAAGGGAATGGGAGAGCGCCACTGGATTACACAGAGCAGGGATCTCCATCTCCAGCTTATCCACTGCGTCCAAGTGACATATGAACTCCTGCCTCCTGGACCTCCTGTGATGGACATCCTACTGGTCCAATGCTGGGACATGTGACGTCCATCATAGGAGCCAGGCCAGGAGGCGGGACTTAATGTGACAAAGGCCACACCGGGTAAGCGGGAGATCCCCACTTTGTGTAAACCGGCGGCTCTCCCTTCCCCCATGCACTGGCAAGGCTGCACTGATGGGCACTGCTGTCTGCTCAGGCTGCATTGAGTGGCACAGGTAAGGCTGAGCTGATGGGATGGGCACTGTTGAGGCTGCATTTATGGGCACTAGTGAGGCTGCATTGATGGGCACTGGTGAGGCTGAATTTATGGTAAATGGTGAGGCTGCATTTATGGGCACTGGTGAGGCTGCATTGATGGTTACCGATCAGGCTGCATTGATGGGCACTAGTGAGGCTGCATTGATGGACACTGGTGAGGCTGCATTGGATGGGCACTGGTGAGGCTGCATTGGTTGGGCACTGATCAGGCTGCATTGAAAAAACAGGTGAGCATGAATGGTGAGCTGATTCGGTGGTTCACTTGACTGGACTTGCCCCCCAGGCCTAAGGCTGCCAGCCCGCCCCTGGTCTTGGCCACCGTGCTGCAGCTCAGTTTCAGGGTCTTGCCAATTTTCTTATAGCCTAGGCCATCTTATACAAGCTGTACACTCACTACTTTACATTGTAGCAAAGTGCCATTTCTTCAGTGTTGTCACATGAAAAGATATAAAATATTTACAAAAATGTGAGGGGTACTCACTTTTTTGTGAGATATTGTATGTGCATATATATATATAGATATAGATATTTATATATCTTTCTATATATATATATATATATATATATATATATATATATATATATATATATATATATATATATATATATATATATATATATGTGTGTGTGTGTATATGTGTGTATATGTATATATATATATATATATATATATATATATATATATATATATATATATATATATATATATATATATATATATGTAGCACATTGGGCTTACCGTTACCTTCTGCACTTCAGAGATATATATTTTATATATATATATATATATATATATATATATTCACAGAGGGAAAGAAAAAGTATGTGAACTCCTTGGCATTAACTGTTTTTCTGCAGTAATTTGCCATAAAATGAGATCTGATGCTCATCTACCTCATAAAAATAGGCCAACACAAAGTACTAATTTCTTGTGTCTTTATTAAACACACCCATTAAAGAGTATGTAAACCCTCACCTTGTAAAACAACCAATTCGGTTTAAAATAGAAATTAAAGGCAAAACATTTGTGTATAGATATATAAAAAATCCTTATAAATGAAGCATGTCAGGACAAGTCTGATCATTGAAGGAGAGCAAGGAGACCATAGTGTGTTCTCCTGCTTAGTGTGGTCAGATTTTAATAGGAAAGCAGAGGGACTGACAGGAACACCAGATATGTCACACAAAGGAAGCAATACAAAGAGAACATGATATGTTTTCATACAAGTACATCGTACAGCAGGCACATATAAGGAATATGAAATGTTGGGTTTACATAACTGTTAAACATTCACAGTGCTGAAGGAAAATGAAAGTTCATACCCCTTGAAATTTTTCACATTTTGTCATATTGCAACCAAAAACGTAAATATATTTTTATTGGGGTTTTATATGATAGATCAACACAAAGTGGCCCATAATTGTAAAGTGGAAGGAAACTGATAACTGTTTTTTAAGTTATAAATATCTGTAAAGTGTGGCATGCATTTGTATTCAGCCCCCTTTACTCTGATACCCCTAACTAAAATCTAGTGCAATCAATTCCAATCAGAAGTCACCTAATTAGTAAATAGAATCTACCTGTGTAACTGAACCACTTGCTTAGTGTACACTTAAACCCGCCGACGCTATGGGTGCGGCAGTGTGAAAGGCGTCTTAGCGCTGTCACATTTTGAATGACAATTGCGTGGTCATACAACACTGTACCCAATTTTTTTCACAACAAATAGAGCTTTGTTTTGGTGGTATTTAATCATTGCTGGGTTTTTTATTTTTTGTTAAAAAAATGAAAAAAGACAGAAAATTTGGAAAACAAAACAAAACAGATTTCTGTTTTGTTATAACATTTTGCAAACAGGTAATTTTCCTCCTTTATCTCCTTTATTGATGTTCATTAGAGCTGCACGATTCTGGCCAAAATGAGAATCACAATTTTTTTGCTTAGAATAAAAAGATCACGATTCTCGTGATGTAAAATCTTTCACATTATACAAAAAATGGGCTAACTTTACTGGTTAATTTTTTAATTCAGTAAAGTAATTTTTCCCCAAATAAATGCATTTGAAAGACCACTGTGCAAATACAGTGTGACATAAAATATTGCAACAACCACCATTTTGTTCTCTAGGGTGTCTACTAAAAAATATATATAATGTTTGGGGGTTCTAAGTAATTTTCTAGCAAAAAGAAATGATTCTATCTTGAAACCAACAAATGTCAGGAAAAGGTTTAGTATTTAAGTGGTTAAACTTTTTTCACAAGTCTATTCCATTAACAAATTGTTACAATGTTTATACTTAAGTTGAACTGATAAAGAATGTTTTGATACTTGGCAGACTGCCCAGTTTTTCCTCTTCCTTCCTTTTGATGGCTGTGGCTTCAGAAGAGCAGAGAGAATTCTTTGCATAGAAAGAATATGGAAACACTTTAGTCAAGATCGCGATAATGATTTTTCACGATTAATCATGCAGCTCTAATGTAAACTGATGAGGCTGCACTGATGGGCACTGATAGCCTGCACTAATAGGTACTGATAAGGTGGCACTTGTGGACACTGATAAAGCTGCACTGGTGAGCACTGATAGGTGGTACTGGTGTGCACTGATGGGTGGCACTAAAGGGCATTGATAGGTGGCAGTGAAGGGCACTCACAGGTGGCACTGATGGGTGGCAGCAATGAGCACTGATGGGCACTGGTAGGTGACACTGATAGGCAGCACTGCTAGGTAGCACTGATGATGAGGCACTGATGGGCACTGATTGGTCCCACTGGTGGGCATTGATAGGTGGCATGGTGGGCATTGATAGGTGGCACTGATTAGTGGCACTAATATGCACTGGTGGGCACTGGCAGGCTGCACTGGTGGGCACAGATGATGTGGCTATGCCTCTTCCTCTTCGGGACTGATGTTCCTTTCACAGAAGCTGGCGATCAGCTTTTTTTTCTCCTCACACTGTCAGTGTGAGGAGAACAAAAAAAGATTACCGATCTTCTGTTCACATCATGTGATCAGCTGTCATTGGCTGACAGCTGATCGCGTGGTAAGGGTCCGGGATCAGGCCCTTACTCCAATCTGTGATCAGCCGAGTCTCATTGAATCAGTGATCACAGAGCACACGCGAGCAAATGCATGGGGAGCGCGCAAAAGGGTGGATGACACTTTCTGTGTCTCTGGAGATTCACCCTATTGCCATCAGAACAAGAGGTGAGAGTAAATCTTTAATTGGGCACTCCTGTTATGTTTACAAATGTTTATGAAGAGAAGTCTTCTCACTTTATAGAGATTTTATCTCTCTCTCGGTTGCGTTTCTAGGAATGGAAGTCAATAGAAATCTCCCCAGTGGGATACAGATGGCAATATTTAAACTATCAGAGGTTTCAACAAAAGATGATTAGGCTATACATACACACACGTTAAGTTGTAATTAGAACCAGACTATCAAAAATGCGTGAGTGAAATATACCTGTTTAATCCTGCCTTCAGCTTTCCCTCCTAATTTCTCTGTGTCCCCACTGCAGCCTGCGATTGTGTAGACCAACTGTTGTCATCTACTGAGCATGCTGAAGTTTCAGTTCCCTTCTAAGCTTTTCATTTCGTCCTTTTTCTTATCTGTTCAGCTCTCCTGACTATAGAGTCACACATGTGGGCTTATACACAGTGATAAATTACACTCCCCCTCCATGTCCTCCTATTGCTAAACACTGGGGCGGGATATACTATGCTGATTGATTGCATTCACTAAGAAACTTACAAAAAGGTACTTTTAATATAAATCACTATTAAATATATCAAATGTAATTGCTAATACAGTACTTGTAAAGAAAAAAAAAGAACCTTAGATGCACATGCCGTCTGAACAAAATGAAAGCTTATCTTTGAAATCATCTTTCAACTCCACCTACACCATATGAATGCACAATAAACACATTGTTTTTGGTTATTTATAATTTAATTTGAATCGCTCTTCTGAAACTGTTTTCTTTTTTTAGTCATGTGACTGGCACAGCACCATTCATGGCTGACCAGACACAGACTCATACTGCAGTAATAGAAGCCCCTCCAAAAGGTTTTTTCCTGCAAATGCCAAAGAACAGGGAAGGATCATGTGATCACACAACAGTGCTGCAAAAATAAAATACTTAGAGGGTTAAAGAAAAAAAAAAATACAGTGGCTTGATATATGATTTATATAAATGAATTATGGCATTAAGAATTATGTTTAGTATCACTTTAAAGCAATTGTAAAGCGTTTTTTTTTTTTTTTTTTAATTACAAACATGTTATACTTACCTCTTCTGTGCAGTGGTTTTGCACAGAGTAGCCTGGATCTTCCTCTTCTTGGGTCCCTGGCTGAAACTCCTGGCCACTCTCTCTCCTTTCGAGTGCCCCCACAGCAAGCAGCTTGATATGGGGGCACCTGAGCGGAGCTGCAGCTCTGTGTGTCCATTCAGACATGGAGCTGCCATGTGGCCCCACACTCTCTCTCCTGGTTGGCTTACTGGCTTTGATTGACAGCAGCAGAAGCCAATGGTGCCGCTGCTGTGTCTCAGCCATTCAGTAGGGAGAGGCCTGGATGGCCAAGGGAGTTGTAGACATCGCTGGATAGAGAGGGGGCTCGGGTAAGTATTAGGGGGGTGCTTAGGAGGCTGCTACACACAGAAGGCTTTTTATCTTAGTGTATAGAATGCATTAAGATAAAACAACTTCTTCTTTTACAACTCCTTAAATGTTAAAGAGCGGCTCTGAACTTCATTTGGAAGAGGTCCTTTAAATGACGGGTGCAAGGTAAAGGATACGTTTAGGCTTACGTTAAATTCCATCTCCAACCAAAACCTTCTTTTGTGACTTTATGCTAAGGAAGTAATTGGGAATCCTTCAAGCAGGGACACGAACAACAAAATTTAGCAGAGCTGGAAAGAGTTGGCAATGGTTTTTATTTCTTTTTAATGCCTTCCTGTGCCAGTGACAACCTTTGCCCTCATTTTTGTTTGGGTATCGTAGGGACAAGAAAAGAGGGAAAATCTACCAGGCCAGGGTCACAGACATAAATAAAAATCTGAGCGAAATTTAAACTCTAATTTAACTAAATTAAAGTTTTTAGCTGGCGTTTTCTTTTTTAAATCAACCCTTTTGCTAAGCCAACATTTAATGGAAAGCTGTAAATGTTTTGATACTTACCTCTTCTGCTGCTTGTGCTGTTGAAAGCCTTTCCAGTACAGATATAAATAAAATTGTGGACATAAAAGCTAAAGGGGGTACCTCATCCTAGATAGAATTCATCATGCTGGTCCTTTGTTTTGTAAATTCTAACGGTACCATTGAGGAATTTAAACACATAATACTTAATAATAAATGTATTTGACAAAATTGTACATACAACAACACTGTAAAATCACAAGGATGTTAATCTAGAGCAGTGATTCTCAACCAGGGTTCCTCCAGAGGTTGCTAGGGGTTCCTTCAGCATTGGGCAATTTCTGCCTCTCTGATAAGTTCCCACTGTTCCCAAGATCCCATTGAACTTGAACTTTTTAGCTATCTATAAGGAGGTAATTCTTCCCAATGACCACAAGTGTAAGGACCATTATTCTTCCCACTGACTATCACACTAATGTATCATGAATAGCAGATTTGTAATTTTTAGCAGGGGTTCCCCGAGACCGGAGAACTATTTCAAGGGTTCCTCTGTGTTGAAAGGGTTGAGAAAGGCTGATCTAGAGGTTCAACAATAAGGGTTACAATAATACATGTCAAGAAAGATGGTTGACGCGTTTCACAAGATAGCTTCTTCCAGTACAAAGTTATCAACTCCCAAATTTTGCTGGGAATTTTGCAAATTTTGCTGGGAAACCAACACTTTCACCTTTGTCCCCGTAGCACTGATTGGTTCCTCCTCTGACTCTAATGGAGCTACTGTTTTTACTTGTTTAAATTCTTTTTTTCCATCTCATCTCTGCTGGTCACTTTACTGTAGTTACTGGAAGAGCAGCATTACCACTCTAGAACAGGATTTCCAAGTGCCACCCCCCCCCCTCCTCTTCCTTGTAATATAAATGGGAGAGGTTCTGTGGCCCTCAGAGATAGCTGGGAACAATGTAGCTGATAAAAATGCAATACAGGCAGCGAGAACAGGAAATTATCGGGTGACAAGATTTCTCTAAGGATCAGTCGTTTTTTTTTGGATTTATTGAACAGATAAAATAAAATATGTTTACCACTCCAAAAAGAAACAAGTAAAAGAAGTTAATTTCTAAGGTTTACATACTCCTAAACTTTGCATTTCTTACTTTTTTTTATTGTATTTTTATTGACATTTTGACAATAGGACAAAACATAAATGAGGGGTAAACAGTACGGGAGCTCATTCGTAAGTCCATGTATGCATCTTTGAAAGTTTGCATTTTAAAGGTTCCTGTGTAGGGGATAAAATAATCGACTATTACATATAATCCGAGAAGACAAAATCGGTGTGCATGTAAGCCATGAAAACGTGGCTTATGTACAGAAAAAGTTTCATAACATACAGTAGGCAGTAATTCAGGATAGAGACATATGTTGACCCCAGTACAGTAAACTGCTGGGGTACAGCCAAAAATTATATATATATATATATATATATATATATATATATATATATATGCAAGAATACATTCAATGAACAGCAGATTTTTAGAGATTAGATAGGGACAGGAAGTGGATGTTAACCAGCATAGAGATATTCACACCAATGACATAGCGACTATAAGCTTTCCAAAAGTAATGCAATGCCCCCGATACGGGCAGACAGTTACAAATTGGCAGAAAGAATCAATGAACTATGAGAGCACTCACTAGCACCCTCACAGTTCATTGAGAACTACAAGCCATCGGCCGCAGAGGATGATGGTACTTGTAGTTCATTCATTCACAGAACTTTAAACCCAGAGCGCCATGAGGGGCAGAGCCCTGCATGACCATGTTGTTTTTAAATTCTGACAGTGGGTGTGGGGAGAATATCCCCCACTAACTGCCATAGGGAGGGGGGATCTGGGAAGGGGGGGGGGCATGAGAGGAGGCAGGAGCTGGAACATGTTACATGTTACACCCTAAATACAGATGGAACATGTCCAAAAAGTGAACTTATCGTTTAAGGCTGGGTTTACACTATTGCAAATTGGATGCGGAGTATTCCACATCCAATTCGCATAGCAGGCTCTGTATGGAGCTGGTTCACACATCTCCGCAGCGGTTCTGGTGCAAATTGCACAGGAGCCCTGTGTATCTTTTGGTCCATTTCAGGTACAAATTCAGCCCAAAATTCAGGCTGAAATCGGGCCTGAAACGGTGAATGGAGACGATCCAGACTCCTGCTTTCAGCCGATGCTTTCTCTATTGTAAACCCATCCTAAAACTCTGAACTTGAAATAAAAGTGGATCTCATATTTGATTGAAATTACCTAGAGTTGGTTGCTGGAGTTATGTAAAGCGCCCCAGTCTTTAATGTTTTCTGCAATGGTGTTCAGAAGCTGGTTTTTAGACGGGGATGTAGAGGATCCGCACTTAAGAGAGATAAGCCTTCTGACTGCTGTTAAAACTTGTAGAGCTAATTGTTTAGAGAATTTTGAAGTGCCAGGGAAGGGTAGGCCCAGCAAGTAATTGAGGGGATCGGAAGGGAATAGGACCCCAAAGAGTTGCTCAAGAAGCTCTAACACTGCTTCCCAAACAAGACTAATCATGGAGCCGCAATCTACAAAAATGTTAAATAGTGTGCTCTTTTCTGACTTACTTCTCCAACAGATTCCTGATATGATTTAAAAGAACAAAGCACCTCATAGTTCAATAACAAAACATTACAATTTTTAAATATTCTCGTTATAGACCACACTTTGAGAAGATTTAGGTGCCATTGAGGTGTTGTAATAGGGTGTTGGAGTATTGTCTCCCATTTTCACATGTAGTGATGTAGTGATGTGAGTCTCCAGGTATTGGAGAAGCAGCATGCAACAGCTTATATAAAATAGAAAAATAAATGAAGTTAGAAGGGACCCTGAAAACAGACCACTTCAAACGCAGTAGGCCTATCCAGTGTCAGTGAAGGCCATATGGAGCTGAAGTAATGTTTAAACTGTAAATAAGAATAGACTAGTCACACAGGGAGTTTTTCTAGCTCTCAGCTCTTCAAATGATTTCAGTCTAGATTTCACTGGGTTACCTAAATGCTAAAATTGGAATAAACATGCTTGGGTCCATGGAAACATTTGGAGGTGGGATAGACTGTCGGGGATCACTGCCTTAAATACATTTCTGAATAAGAGAGTATTTTTGTTGATAGGTTTTCCAGATCGAGCTAGTAAATAGCATAGGTGCAAGAAGTCAAGGTTTCGGTGATCCGAGTGGACAAACTAGCTCAGTCAAAATCAGAGAGTTGGGAAGTACCGGGAAAGCTTTCATTGTTCGATCTCCATCCAACAATTAGGAAGGCGTAAAGTAAACCAAGAAATAATAACTCTCTTAAAGTCTTAAATGAGTGGCAAAATACTGTAGGATTTTAAAAGATCAGAAGCTCCTAGACCTCCTTTAATTTTCAATGATTGTAAACCCAACGGGTTGTAGGAAAAAAAAAAACAGTTCCGGGTGGAGCAGCCGTACTAATGATCGGACGTTAGTACAGTGATCTCCCCTGCTGTTTTTTTGTGTTGTGACAGGGGGACGCCCCACCACCAGAACAATCTGTTCAGCGCTCTCAGCCAATGGCTGGGAGGGAAGTGAGGAGATCAGTATTGGTTAACAAGAAATCATCTGCAAACAGTGATAGCTTATATTCTTTATCTTTCACTTCGCGTATTTTTTTATTTTTTTTAAGTGATTGCATATTTCATACTGCTGGTTTCGTATTCTTCATTTTGTACCCTATTGTAAAAGATTTTGTGTCTACATAAATCATTAATAGTAATAATAACACATACTTACTACCACAACATGGACAGCTTTATATAAACTAAGGACACAGATGGTATATTGGAAAAATGATAACCAGCTAAAATCACTATCAGTTTTCAGTGTTTACTGAAATGTGCGCCATTACTTTTACACAGGGCTGCCAGGTGTCGCTAAGTTCCACAAGGCCTCTTGCACAAGGCCATTAACATATCTGATAACCAGACCTGGACTGCTCTATCCAAGCACATGCTCTACAAATGCAGGCAGCTGTTGTTAGTGTCAGAGCTACTAAAAAAACATTTCCTCCTGTAGTGATAAATACCCCTAGCAGTGATAATACAATCACACTGTTCCAGGAAAGGATTTACAAAATCTTAAATATACAGACGTGTGCATCAAAATATATATATACACACACTGAGATGGCCCTGGGAGAAAGCTTCATTTCTAAAAGATCAGCTGTCTCTCTGATTCTCACATAACTGCATAGCTCCGAATTGTCCCTCATTTGAGACCTCATACGGCCTCAGTTGCCCCTCTTTTTGGTCTGATGTGTATATCTCTATACAGAATGTACTATTTTACTACCAAAAGTGTTATACTGCTCTAAACCTTTAATCCAACATCTATATGACTGTATTTATTATTTTGATGGGTCAATATAAAGGAAAAATAGAGGTAAAATGCACCAATCATTTTTTGCATATTAGATCTTTGTGGTCCACGTATCCGGGGCTGTGGCAGTGATGTGTCTTTTGCCTACATTCTGTGTGCAAATAGATTTTCCTCAAAAGTGTTTGCGCAGCCTATTGCCTTAGGGCATGCACCCCGAAGCTTAAGCACAAGCTTAATTAGGGCGTGCACCCCGAAGCTTAAGCACACATTCGTGTGTGTATATATATATATATATATATATATATATATATATATATATTCACACACACACACAAATGGGTGCTTAAGCTTTGGGGTGCACGCCCCAATGCAATAGGCTGCACACACAACTTCGAGGAAAACCTATTTGCACACAGAATGTAGGCAAAAGATACGTTGCTGCCACAGCCCCGGTTATGTGGACCACAAAGATCTAATATGCAAAAAATGATTGGTGCATTTTACCTCTATGTTTCCTTTATATTGACGGTTCAAAATAATAAATGCAGTCATATAGACGTCGGATTAAAGGTTTAGAGCAGCATAACACTTTTGGTGTAGTTGATATAGTATATTTTTGTAAATATTTTATTCTATCTTTTCATGTGACAACACTGTAAAAATTACACTTTGCTACAATGTAAAGCAGTGAGTGTACAGTTTGTATAACAGTGTAAATTTGCTGTCCCCTCAAAATAACTCAACACACAACCATTAATGTCTAAACCGCTGGCAACAAAAGTGAGTACACCCCTCCAAAACCCCTGAAAATGTCCAAATTGGGCCCAAAGTGTCAATATTTTGTGTGGCCATCATTATTTTCCAGCACTGCCTTAACCCTCTTGGGTATGGCGTTCACAAGAGCTTCACAGGTTGCCACTGAAGTCCTCTTTCACTCCTCTATGACGACATCACAGAATTGGTGGATTTTAGAGACCTTGCGCTCCTGCACCATTTGAGGATGCCCCACAGATGCGCAATAGGGTTTAGGTCTGGAAACCTGCTTGGTCCATCATCTTTACCCTCAGCTTCTTTAGCAAGGTAGTGGTTGTCTTGGAGGTGTATTTGGAATCGTTATCAAGTTGAAATACTGCCCTGCGGCCCAGTCTTCGAAGGGAGGGGATCATGCTCTGCTTCGGTATGTCACAGTACATGTTGGCATTCATGGTTCCCTCAATGAACTGTAGTTTCCCAGTGCCAGTAGCACTCACGCAACCCCAGCCCATGACACTCCCACCACCATACTTGTCTGTAGGCAAGACACACTTGTCTTTGTACTCCTCACCTGGTTGCCACCAAACATGCTTGACACCATCTGAACCAATTAAGTTTATCTTGGTCTCATCAGACCACATGACATGGTTCCAGTAATCCATGTCCTTAGTCTGCTTGTCTTCAGCAAACTGTTTTGCTGGCTTTCTTGTGCATTATCTTTAGACCAATTTGATGCAGTGTGCGGCGTATGGTCTGAGTACTGACAGGCTGACCCCCCACCCCTTCAACCTTTGCAGTAATGCTGTCAGCACTCATATGTTTATTTCCTAAAGACAACCTCAGGATATGACATTGAGCACATTCACTCAACTTCTATGGCCGACCATGTGAAGGACTGTTCTGAGTGAAATTTGTAAGCTCATTACTTTGCTACAATGTAAAGTGTCAACTCTTCAGTGTTGTCACATGAAAATATATAATAAAATATTTTAAAAAATGTGAGGGGTGTACTCACTTTTGTGAGATACTGTATGTGTATGTGTGTGTGTGTGTGTATATATGTGTATATATGTGTGTGTATATATATATATATATTTATTTATATATACACACACACACACACACACACACACACACACACACACACACACACACACACACACACACACACACACACACACGGTTAAGGAGTGTGCTATGTATAAGGCGTAGCATTAAGAAGTGCACTATGTACAGGGTGCAGAGTTAGGAAGTGAGATATGTACAGGGTGCTGGGCTCAAGAGTGTGCTATGTACAGGATCCAGGGCTCAGGAGTACGCTATGTACAGGTTGCAGAGTTAAGGGGTGCGCTATGTATACAGGGTGCAGAGTTGAAGAGTGCGATATATACAGTATATACACACAGGGTGCTCTGCTCAGATGTATGGCATGTAGAGAATATAAAGGTTAAAGAGGAAGTAAACCCTGATGAGTTTACTTCCTCTTTTATTCCCTGTAAAGGCAAAGCATAATGGACTACTATGCATCGCATAGTAGTCCATTATGTGTCACTTACCTGACACAGGAGCCAGCGAAGTCACCGCTGTCCCCTGTAGTTCCGAGCGTCCATCTTCTTGGTGGGTCTCCGTGGGTCTCGCTGCTCCGGTGCTGTGATTAGCCAGAGCAGCGATGACGTCACTCCCGCGCATGCGCACGGGAGCCGAGACTCGCGGCATTGCCGTCATCGACGATGCCCCGCTCAGTGCGCCTGCGCGCCGCTGTCTACGGTGCATGCGCCGTAGATAGCGGTGCCTGTCTTCGGGCAAATATCTCCTAAACCGTATAGGTTTGGGAGATATTTTTTGGACCTACAGGTAAGCCTTAATCTAGGCTTACCTGTAGGTCAAAGTGGTTTGTAAGGGTTTACAACCACTTTAAGGAATGCATATCTTACAGGCCACTTTACCACCCCCCTCCCCAGTACAGAGCTCTCATCCCAAACCCGACCTTTGCTTCCAATACAGGGCTATCCTTTAACCACAAATCCTTTCTACCCTACCTAAAGAATACTGGAGATAGGAGAGAAGGGCAGCTGCTGAAGTGCAGCTAAAACTTACAGTAGCAGTGTGCTGGCTGCCAGCGTGGGATTTAGGAGGGGACACTAGCTAGAGCAGGGGTATTGAATCAAAATTCAAGGAGGTCTGGTTGCTAAAATTTTCTTCCTGCCGAAGTCCAAATCTCTCTTTAATAAAACCTAAAATTAGGCCAATCACATCCAAATTTCAAGTAAAAGAGGATAGAATGACCTTACATAAGGTATCCCCATCAGTGTATCTCTCAGATCTGTCACCCTATCAGAGCTCCCTTACATCAGGCGTCCCCATCAGAGTGCTACTTAGTTAAGTTGTCCCCACTGGAGTACCCTCTTAGATCAGTTCCCCATCACAGTACTCCCATATATCAGGTGTCCCCATCAGAGTGCTCCCAAACATTAATTTGCCCTATCAGAGTGCCCCCTTACATAATGTGTCCCCATTAGAGTGCCCCCTTACATCAGATCCCCTCATCAGAGCCCCCCCCTACATCAGATTCCTCCATCAGAGCTCCCATACATCAGATTTCACCCATTAGAGTCCCCATACATCTGATTCCCCATCAGAGCCCCCATACATCAAATTCCCTCATCAGAGTCCCCAATACATCACATACCTCCATCAGAGCTCCCTTAAAACAGATCCCCCCATCAGAGCCCCCTTACATCATAGCTCCCATACATCAGATTCCCCTATCAGAGCCCCCCTTTCATCAGATTCCCCCATCAGAGCAACCCTTACGTCCAATTCCCCCATCAGAGTGCCCCCCCTACATTTGATTCCACCATCAGAGCCCCTATACATCAGATTCCCCTATTAGAGTGCCCTTACATTAGATTTCCCCATCAGAGTCCCCTTACATCAGATACCGCATACATCAGATTCCCCCATTAGAGTCCCCATACATCAAATTCCCTCATCAGAGTGCCCCGATACATCAGATACCTCCACCAGAGTTCTCTTAAAAATAAATCAGACATAAATATGAAAATAAAAATATCCAAATATAAAGTCCCACAATTGTGAAAAAATGTGCTCATGCTCAAATTCCAAACAGGCAGATCGGTGCTCCACTGCTTAGTGTTCAGACCAGTCCTGCATGTATGTAAACTCACCCTAGATGTAGACCACCTATCTCTAGTTTGGAAACTTGCACTTTGTGGGTAAACAGACTCCTGGATGATATCTTTACTGGCCAGCCACACTGCAGATACTCCTCCAATGGTAGGGAGAAAAATGACAGAGGGGGGAGCCCATAGTGTAAAACCCTTTTATTGATTAAAAAATTGCAGTAAATGAACATAGGTACATACGCATGTTCCGATGCCTATATCCTCGCACCCGGTGTGTTCAGCATGTGTATGTCAAGGTTAATGATCCGGCTGGCATGCACTGGATACCATTCAGTTGCGGTTTTGGCTTGGTTCCCTGGATTGATTCCTCGGGCGGATGTGGTGTTGTGTTTCAGCCAATAGGAAAGGCCGTCATCAGGAAGCTACCCCCTCTGTCATTGTTCTCCTTACTGTTGAAGGAATATCTGCAGTGTGGCTGACCAGTAAAGGTATCATCCAGGGGTCTCTTTCCCCACTAAGTGCAAGTGACCACATGAGATAGGTAAACATCTAGGGTGAGTTTACATCCATGTGGGGCACCTGGTCTGAACACTAAGCAGTGGATCACTGATCTGTCTATTTTGAATTTGAACACAAGCACATTTTTTTCACAATTGTGGGACTTTATATTTATTCATTATTTATTCATTATTCATTATTTTTATATTTATATCTGATTTATTTCTCCTGATTTGGATTTACTAATTAGCCTAGAGGGGTGTCAGTTTATATTTTGACAAATGTTTCATAGTTGGTAAGGTTGAATAAAGACACTAGTCCATTCAGTTCAACGTGTGGGGTGTGTATGTATTATGTCTCTACCACTTCCCATATCTCTGTACATTGTGTCTGCTAAGATGCCCATCTAAAAGTTTTTTTAAATTATCCACACTTCCTGCTGATACCACCTATTGTGGAAGGGAGTTCCACATCCTTACTGCTCTGACTGTAAATAACCTCCTATGTAGTCTAAAGTTAAAGGATACGTTCACCTTACTACAAAAAATAAATACCCATTTTTTTGCAGGTAAAAAATATGCATTTATTATTTTTTGTAATTGGAGCCTGGAAAGCATTGCACCTGAGATCAGCAGATCGCTGATGCCATGTGGGTCTCCTGCACACTGTCAGTGCATCTGCTTGCCCATACATTCCATATAGGTAAGCCGATACTCGCTGGCAGGAAGACTTAATGAACTACCACAGCGCTCCACAGTGCCGTGGTTGTTCATTGAAAACTACAAGCCGTGTGGACAGAGCCCCTCTGTTTTCAAACAGTGACAGCTAGTATGGGGAACTTCTCCCCATACTGCTGCCACAGGGATGGAGGGCAGCGGGTGGCGGCTGCAGCACTGGAAACATGTTACAAATTCCACCCTAAAATCGGGTGGAACATTTAACATGTTCCCAAAGGGGAACTTATCCTTTAAGCTACTTCTTGTCCAACGTCATTGAGTAGCCACGTGTCCTCTTAAGGACCGAATAGTTTTCTCCCTATGCTAGAATCACCATTTAGATATTTTTACATTGTGATCATGTCTTTTCTGAAGCAACTCTTCTTCAGGGAAACTAAGTTTGAGCCTAGCCATTACCCATAGCTGAGATATTAGCTTTGTTGCCCTTCTTTTGACAGTCTCCAGTTACAGCACATCATTCCTGAGGACTGGTGACCTGAAGTAGACAGCATACTCCAAGATGTGGCTGAACCTTTGTTTTGTTAAGCCATAGAATTATAGTTTTATGGGATATCAGACAGCAGGAACTTATGCCGCGTACACACGGTCGAACTGTTTGACGTACTTAGTCAGTTGAAACACATTTCAGCGGACAATCCGCTCGTGTGTGGGCTTCAGCGGACTTTTTCAGCGTGCAGTCCGGAGTACTAAGAATTTCGGTTTTTCCAAAAATCTGTCCGTCGTACTTTGGTTTCAGCGGACAATACGGTCGTCAGTATGCTAGTCCGACGGACTAAGAATGGCGCATGCCCAGAAAGGATTTACAGGGCTTTGCTGTGTCTTGGACTTCCTATTTCTAGTCCCGTCGTACGTGCTGTACATCATCGCGCAAGCTTTCGTCGGACTGTTTGTGTATCCGTGTGTGGTCAAGTCCGTTCAGTGGAAAGTACGCCGGATTGTCCGTCGGATTGTATGACGGACTAAGTACGTCAAACAGTTCGACTGTGTGTACGCGGCATTAGATAAACAATAAACGCACTCACACTACCTTTGGATAAAACTATGGCCATGGACTTTATTATTGTTGGCTAATAAATAAATAAACGTTTATTTCCATTTAAAAACATGTAAACAGCTCAGTCACTACGACTTGAGCTGTATCATCAGGAATCACCCAGAAGACAGGCGGTAAACCATGAACCACCTGTCACCCAGCCCCCAAAACCACGGCCCTTGCAATGCATGTGTTGAGACTTGCATTGAAAATATCTAAACCTATCTCTGTTAAATGAACTCCATTCCCCCCTATAAAGCCCGGGGGTACCTCCCTCTAATTCCATGTGCCTATAGGAAAACCCAAACAAAGAGCCTAAAAAATTCTGCATTGCCTTATTAACCCTTTTTCTTTTTCAAGTGGGCGCAGGTAAAGGGAGTTTAAAATTTTCAAACATGGAATAATTTCTGAAAAAATCAGGACTGTATTTGGGGACGAGAGGTGGAACCTAACCAGGTCATCTTGGACTGTAAATATCAGGCTGAGGGTTTTTACCTTTCCTAAATCATTTCCACCCAAACGTAGGATTAAAATATCAGCCACTGTTCAACAAAAAGGTCAGCCCAAATCATGCCACGCTTCCCATGCCACATAAATTTGAAATCATTAAGGTCTAAACCCAGGTTCCTGGAGTAGACTCTCTCAAGCGCTCTCTGGCCTGCCCAATGCACGAAGGAATGTCCAACAATCCAAACTATTTTCTACGTACCTGTAAATTATTCAATTAAGGAGTTAGGACACACATTTAAAGAAAACTTTCCACCAATTTACTTTACCATCTTTTCCTGTAAGCCCAACCTGACTGCCTCTGTGGCTGCCCCTATCCTGAAGGAGTGCAACATCAATCTTGTATGTTCCAAACCCAAAAACTTTTTGCATTTTTCAAAAACACTCATAAACTGGTACTTTGTTAATGGAGAGCTGTCCGAATGTATGAAAAGCTCTCCCTGCACTGCTTGTCTTTGTCTAATGTAAGCCTTTAACGCTGGTACTGGACATAACAAAGGCTTATTACAAGCATTTAAGACTATCCAAGATCCTTTACCTGTTTGATTGGTTTTTGACCATCTTATACAAATTCTTACCAACTTGTCCTCAATCAACAGATCCTCCCAGTTAAGGCCCACTTGCTTGTGTTTTGTGGGTGGCACTAATTCCGATATTCTTAAAGAAGCAGAAAATGCTACCGTAAAAACTGCTTTGAATAATGTTGATTCAAAATGTGACCAACAAACCTTCTCTGTGGCTGCACAAAGCCTTTCTAGAACCTCAGTTGAGATTGGCTTCCTAGAATGCTCCACTCTGTTCCTCTTTTTATAACCTTTTAACGCTCACCTTACCGTAACAAAACTGAAAAGTGATGGCAGATTGTACAATTTAAGAAAGAAGGAAATTCCTGATAGAATTTTATTAATATGTGACCATGAATATTTTTAATGAAAAATCGTTTAGAAAGAACTGCACCAAGCCCTCAGAGACCAGGTTGCTGTCAACACGAAAATTCTGTAAAAAATAAATCCACGACCACCAGGCTGGCCGATATCCCACCATGGTGGCTGGGGCCATAGAATGTTGCACATTGGCTAATAATTGTTCTAAATGATTCTCCATAAATGATTAAATCCACCGGGTCCGCATTTGGCAGCAGGGAGGCGAAACGTTCCATCTGAAAGCAAGATAGGGCATCTGCCAAGTCATTGTCTCTGCCAGGAATATATCTTGCTTGATCCAAATGTTTAGGCTTAGACATTTAAAGATTAAATACCTCAGCAGAACAATGACTGGCGGAGACTTGGAGGTTAAGCAGTTTATTGTGTACATAACACCTTTATTATCTGTACTAACTAAAATGTGCCTATTTTTGAAGCTATTACCCCAGATCTCACCCGCCACTAGTATAGGGAATAATTCCAGCAAAACACTGTTCCACAGATATCCCTTGGATTTCCAAGCAGGGTCCCAAGGCTTCGCACACCAATGTGTGTTCCAAATGGCTGCGAATCCCAACGACCCAGCTGCATCTGTGTGAAGGCTGAATTCCCCATCTGTGATGAAGTCCTGTTGCCAAACTGCCCTTCCGTTAAAATATCCCAAGAACCTTAACCAGACCATCAAATCCTCCCTTATATCATGTGATAATCGGACATGTGCTGATGGAGACATAAGCCCTGCTAAATAAAGCCTACGAGAGAAAATTCTTCCCATAGGCATTATTCTGGTGACAAACGCTAGCTTACCCAAAAGTGCCTGTACTTCTTTAAGAGTAACCTTCTTTTTTCTAATCAAGAAATTAATGCTACCTGTTATTCTAAAAAAAAATTCCATCTGTAATCTGAATTCAGTCAGAACAGAGTCAATGGTAATTCCTAAGAACTCCAAACAAGTAGAAGGAAAATCTGTTTTTTACTCGTGCCAATGGAACCCTGAAAGCCTTACATATTGAAAAAAATAACAGTAAATCCATACAGACTTTTGTATTAGGGGGCCTAGGAAAAGGTAATCGTCTAAATAATGTATTAAGGAATACTTGGGAAACCACCCATTATAGGAAAGAAGCGAAAGCCTTGAAATAACAAGATAAAGAGCAGCCCATAGGCAGCCATTTGTCAAAATAAAAATAATCTTTAAAGAAAAAAACTAGCGAATGGAAAGACTCGGGGTCAATTGGCTGCAACCGGAATGCAGCTTTTATATCTGCCTTAGCTAATAATGCTCCCAAATCTTTTAAAAATGTCAACCTCAAATGAAGCGTAAGATACAGTAGACAGATCCTCCTGTATCTGATCATTTAAGGGGCATATGTATTTGGCTCCTTTTTTGGAACTAAGCCCAATGGGGAAACCCTAAAATTTTGAAAAGGGGGATCCCTAAAAGAGCCCGCTACTCTACCAAACCAAATTTCACTATTGATTTTATCTTCCAATACCCTCTCTAAACCTACTGTAGATGTAAGATTTTTTGTATCATACCATCAAATTTAGGCAAAGAAAAACCTGACGCAAAACCTTTAAACAGCAGAAGGGCTGTCTGCCTGTCTGGAAATTCCTGTAACCATGGGGCCATGACGAGAAGACTCGCTGGTGACTCCGCTTTTAGAAAAGGATTCCCTGCTGGATGGCTGATTTGTACTGGACATTCTTTTGAAACATTTGGAAATGGGGTGTGTACCTGCACAAAATGCACATTTGTGTCTGTACTTACAAATGTTCAGCCATCTGTATTAGCTTTCGTTGAAATTAAAACATACTCCTTTTCGATAATGTGCTGGCTGGTTTGAGGAAGCAGCTGGTTTGGGAAAATGTGGCCTTTGGGAAGAAAAAGATTCAGCCAAAGGCCGACATCCTTGGTTCCCCAATGCAATGTAGTGTATACCACCTTTTTTTGATGGAATGATTCATTGTACACAAACCAAGCTGCTCCCCAAAAACTTTTGTAAGCCTCCAAAACTATATCTAGATGTTGAAAAAGACCCAAACTCAACTCCGGGTGTGTTTCACATAATACACTTGAAAAAATGCAGAAAGCCTGGAACCAATTGTTAAATGATTTATTGACAGGTCTTCTTCTATCCTCTTCTGACTTTTCCTCCTTTCCACCGTATTTATGCGAAAATGCTTTAGCGGAGGGAAGCAATTAAAGTAGGTCCAAAAATTCACCCCTCCAAATTCTTTCTTTGGTTCCGATGGGAAGGTGAAAACCCACCTGCTGAAGAAAAAGGCTGTGAATCAGCTACAGAAGAAACCTGACTGTTAGCATTAACGCCACTAGATGGCACCCATACTGACCCAACCTGAGCTGTATTCAATACAGCTGGTGCTAAAAAATCAGTACCTAGACCCTCCCTAACTGCTTGTAATTCCCTAACTGTCACTGTTAACTAAAACAGAGGAAAATACTTCAATGAGGTGTGGAGCCGACTCACCAGACATTGGTCCAGCATATGGAGCTCCTGCCTGCAGGTCCATTGAGGCATAGACCACCAGGATAAGTCTGCCCACTGTCAGCTGATCTTCTTCATGAGAGGCTTGACACTGCGACTTGGATTCAGCTTCCTGAGTTCTGGACTCTTCTTTGCACCCCCATTCTGCTGAGCGGTGGTCTTCTCGCTGTGGATCTTCTTCTTGCAACCACATCCCCCACCCTGCTTCCAGTCGTGCTGCCGGCGCGCTGGGGGGAACCCCAGCGGTTTTGGCAGAGACAGTGCGGGGCGGTGAGGGGGAGCAACTCTTGTTCCTGCAGCGCCGCCTCTTTGCCAGTCCCCTGGCTGTAAGTGAAGTGACATGTCGGGTCATCCAATGAACCGGAACTTCTGCCATGGGAGGAGTCTCCTCTTCCTCACATGCCATCAGAGAACTCTGGACTTCCCCCTTCTTCCAAGGCATCCGCTTCTCTGATGGAGCCCGCTGGATGTGGAAATGCCAAGGTGGAGTCGGGGGTGAAAGCGGCAGTGACAGCGGAGGTGGCAGTGGTGGCAGAGGTGGCGGAGGCTGCGGCGGGGACATCCGGATTGGAAGCCGCAGCTTGACCTAATGAACGAGGTAGATCCAGGCACTGCCGGATCCATTATTCCCCCGCTTCTTCTCCAAGTCTCTCTATCAGGCGCCACAGTTGGGACATCCTCTTCAGCCAAAGTAGCTCTGTTTGCTCTGAGGAGAGAACTCCCTGAACATCACAGCTTGCTGCTACTGAGGCGACTGAAATCTGGGGTTTGGAACCCCTTTTTTATTTGAAATTCTCCTCACAGATCCCCCTAAACTGCTCAGATACAGTAGTCAGCTGACCTCTGCAGCAAACAGGGGCCAATCAGGAACCTTCCTGCATTTTTCTAACCTGGGAATATCCTTTGCCCCTGTTCAAATCATTAGTAAGACCTCATCTGGAATATGCAGTTCAGTTTTGGGCACCAGTTCTCAAAAAGGATATCGGTGAACTGGAGAAAGTGCAGAGAAGGGCAACCAAACTGATAAGAGGCATGGAGGAACTCAGCTATGAGGAAAGATTAGAGGAACTGAATTTATTCACTCTTGATAAGAGGAGATTAAGGGGGGATATTATCAACATGTACAAATATACAAGGGGTCCATATAGGGAACTTGGTGTCGAGTTATTCACTTTACAGTCAACAAAGAGGAGAAGGGGGCACTCTTTACACCTAGAGGAAAAGAGATTTCATCTCCAAATACGGAAAGGTTTCTTCACAGTAAGAGCTGTGAAAATGTGGAATAGACTCCCTGCAGAGGTAGTTATGGCCAGCTCAGTGGATTGCTTTAAGAAAGGCCTGGATTATTTCCTAAGTGTACATAATATAACAGGGTACTAACATTTATAGGTAAAGTTGATCCCGGGAAAATCCAATTGCCTCTCGGGGGATCAGGAAGGAATTTTTTCCCCTGCTTTAGCAAATTGGATTATGCTCTGCTGTTTTTTTTTTTTTGCCTTCCTCTGGATCAACTGTGGGTATAGAATTGGGTATATGGGCTGGTATGATATTTATTATATATATATATATTTTTTTTTTTTGTGGTTGAACTGGATGGACTTGTGTCTTTTTTCAACCTGACTAACTATGTAACTATGTAACTATGTGTGGAGTAACAGATGTCAGAGAAAATGGTGGTGTGAAAAGTATATGGTATCCCAGAACTAGGTGGATGCTGCCTTCCTCAGATGGGGTAATCTGAAAGGAACTACAAGAAAAACAGAAATGGAAGGCGCGCACACTCCTCCTCTCCCCCTAGGTGGCCCCATCCCTCTCGGCAATCAACGTTACAGGTCCTAGAAGATTGCAAAATTATAAAATAAAGAATAAGGCGCTATAGATGTTCATATAAGAAAACTGGCACAAAGAAAACACTGCCTCAAACTTAAATGTGCACATTAATGAGAAAATAAGCAAGGATACATTTCATAAGTAAATAGTTTCCAACACCAAAACGGAATACTCTGAGATAAAACTTCTAGATCTTCCACCACGATTTACAGGAACTGGAGGCTTTTTGCCAAGATGAATGGGCAGCTTTATAATATTTGAAGATAGAGAGTCTCATCCACAAATGCCACAAAAGACTTCAAGCTGTCATTGATGTTAAAGGGGGCAATACACAGGATTAAGAACTGGGGAGTGTAAACTTTTGATCAGGGTCATTTGGGTGGTTTCTTTTGCCATTATGATTTAACAAGATTAAACATAGTTGATTGGTAATAAATGGCTTCAGCCAAACACTAACCATGAGTGAAAGAAAAGTTTTTGTGTTATGATTCATATTCTCTGAAAAATGGGCAAGAAATTATAAATTCTGCCAGGGTATGTAAACTTTTGAGCACAACAGTATCTGTACAATATGTAAAAAAAATACCAGTAGATCCTGGCAGAAGGTTTGTCAGCTGATAACTATCTATGCTCAGTGCCTGTGCTGCACTTTTATCAGTTACATTGTTCCCAGCTACCTCTGAGGACTACGGAGCCCTTGCTCTTTTTGTTAAGGAGAGCAACAAAGGGGAAGGATATTGTAGTCCAAGTGTATCTCTATACCCTTGAGCATGCTAGATGCTCCCATTGGTTGTGTTCTATAATCCCTTTCCACAAATTTGGTTCAGTTAAAGTGGTTGTAAATGCAGAAGGTGTTTTTATCTTAATGCATTCTTTTCATTAAGATAAATAAAAAACTTCTGTGTGCACCCCCCCCCCCCCAGCCCCCTTAATAGTTACCCATCTCTATCCAATGATGTTGCTCGAGAGACTCGACTGCTTGAGACTCTGCCTCCTCATTGGCTGAGACAGCAGCGGACGCCTTTGGCTCCCACTGCTGTCAATCAAAGTCAGTGAGCCAATGAGGAGAGAGATGGGGCAGGGCCAAGTGGCAGCTCTATGTCTGAATGGACACACAGAGCAGCAGCTCAGCTCGGGTGCCCCCATAGCGATCTGCTTTCTGTGGGGGCACTCGGCAAGAGGGAGGGGCCAGGAGCACCAGCAAGGGACCAGAGAAAGGTGGATCTGGGCTGCTCTGTGCAAAACCACTGCACAGAGCAGGTAAGTATAATATGTTTGTTATTTTTATACAAAGAAAAGAAAACAAGACTTTAGTATAACTTTATTTAAGTTATGTTCTGCAATAAACTGATAATCCCCATTAGCATTTTTCTGAGTTTCTCTGGGCTATAGATTGACAGTGTAAGGGACATGTGACAAGTAAATGACAAATGAGAGAGATCAAGTGAAAAATTGGGTTGTTTCTGTATCTAAATATAACGTTGGCTAGGCATTTATTAATCTTGGCTAATACTTCCTGAACATAGAGTGATAGGATTAAAATCTGAGAACATACTTGTGGGTAGTCATGCTGGAAGTTGAGCTTGTTTTGTAAACACGAAAAATCACATGTTGAGAAGCCATAATGACGGGGCAGAGACAAGAGAGGTGTGGCAATCACAAGACATATAGAGAAATTATTAGAATTATTTACAGTTGGGCAACATATATAAACCTGGTCTGTGACTAGTATTAACATAGCAGTTTTGCATTTTTCTCAGTCCTCCCAGACAAAGCTTAATTACCTGTTGATCCTGCCAGTAGATCTTTTACTTTTCCCCTTCCTGTAATAGAGTGACCATTTTGTTCATTTGCAGTGAAACCACACAGCAGTGTTGTCACCTGAACTGAGCAGTTACAGCTACATTTTTTTGAAAAAAAATAAAAATTGGTTTAAGCCAAATGAATAAAAGTTGACATCACAACCATTCCTGCCAGCGTAAAAAAAACATGTTTAAATGGGCTTTTTTTCTTCTTTTTTTTAGCTTCTGGAGGGGTTTAGCATCCCTATACAAGTCTATATGGATGCAAAAACCCACTTGAAGCAGATCAAATGCAAGTCCGTAGAGTAATAGGTCAGATGCACTTGTCAATAGATTCTGAATGATCTCAGAAGCATCTGATGCCATGAACACAAGCCCTAATGTGTTTTTTTCCCAAATTCTGAAACTTTTCCTGGACAGCTTAACCTGTTACATGGAGGGGAAAATAACAGATCCACAGATTGGATCACCAAGTAATAAAACTTTGTTATTGGGGGAACTCAAGAAAAACAAAAACTGCTGTGTTAATGACACCGTAACATGAATAACATACACCATTTTTATTTTGCCTACAGTTACAATTTAAATACAGAATTTGGATCCCTCCTTCTTTTAGCAAAGTACTTTGGAATTCTCTACTAAAGGCCAGCAGTAAAAGGGAATCTAAAGCCAGCTATACATGGATAGAAATTTGGCCGGTTCAGCAGGGACCAGCCGAGATTCAATCCATCTAAGGGGAGGCTGATTATACCCAAGTCGATCCATCAATCGATGTGGGTACAACTAGCCTGTTGGATTTTTTAGATGCAATTACTGCCAGTGGCTATAGCCGCTAGCAGTAATCATTGTGTTCTGTCTCCTTATGCCCCCCAGCAGAACACAATAGCGCTTCGATAGGCGTTCTCCCATTCCCTGATAGTGTTGATGGGGATATCAAGCAATTTGCTTTCCTTCCGTGGTAGAATAAAAGAAAATCAAATAAGATGCTTTCCTTACAGTGGAGTTAAGTAACAAAATCTGAATCACGCAATCTGATTTGATCTTTGAGAATACTCTTATTGTTTGGTTAGGCAAACGTCCTGACTTTTGCTGAAGCATCCTAAGCCTCAGTGTTTGCAATGGCTTCTGTACACCAACATTGGTTTTTCTCTTCTGACCTCTGTTTGTAAAGCTGTTTGGAAAGATTTAGAAAGCAATGTTTTCATATTGGAGCAGTGGTTTATTGCTGTGTTTTTTTAACTTTGTTTTGTGTGTGGCAAAATCCAGCATGCATTCTGCTTCTAAAAAGCTTTTTTTATCTTAATGCAATTCAATGTAAATGCAAAGAGCATGTCAGAACCCAGAAACAGGTCAGCAGCATTTTATGCTGAACGTAAATCTAAACCATTTTTTCCCTAAAACTAGCTGATAGCATGCCATGAATGGCTTATTTCTCATTATGACTCTTATGTACACAAAACTTAATCAGCCCAACTGGCATCTCAAGCTATAGTTATTAGAATTTATCAATAAATAAAGCATGCAGGAAAGGTCTAAGCCCTTGTACACACAGTCGGACATTCCGACAACAAAATCCGTCGGATTTTTTCCGATGGATTTTGTCCGAAACTGGTGTTGCATACACACGGTTGGACAAAGTTGTCGGAAAATCCGATCATTCAGAACGTGATAACGTTCATTCGTTGAGATAGGACTAAGTTGCGGCTAGTAGCCAATAGCTTTGGTCTCATAATTTAATCTGAGCATGTGTGGCACTTTGTCCGATTGGAATTATCTACAAACGATTGGACATGTTGTCGGAAAATTTTATATCCAGCACTCAAACTTTGTTGGTCAGACATTCCAACGAAAAAAGTACGATGTAGCCCACACGCGGTCGGATTATCCGACAACATGGTCCGATCGGACCTTTTCTGTCTGAATTTCGGACCGTGTGTACAGGCGCTAAGCGTAATCTACTAACTACTGTTGTTAGAAATAGGAAGATGCATGTGAGATGGAAGTGACTGACTCTGGAATAATAGCTGGTGCCAGATATAGTGTTTACAGCATCTCTTCAGTTAATGATCTCCAATAAAGCATCTTCCAGATAAAGTAGACTAGGAGATTTGCAGTATTATGATGTGGCTGATAAATCTAAGTGAACTGCAAGACTCGGGAACTAACCTTGGGACCTTGCACTAACAAGGGGGGAAGAGCCAATGCTGTGGGCACTGCACCAGACTGATGGCCAACTAGTGGCTTCTACTGAGCCTCTACTACTGTCACAAAATGTTCCCCTTGCCCCAACTGCCCACAGTGCTCAAGAAAACATACTACACATGTGCAACTGACCACCCACCCCGTTGCCAGAAAGCAAGCAAATGGCCAAACATGGGCATTGAAACTCCACGCTAACTATAGGAAGCAGGAGGATGAGTTAGGAAAAAGGAGACATCAAGAGGGCCAGAATATGTAAGCTGGTACGCCCACATATGTCATGCAATAGCAGTAGGTTGGTGTAGTTTCTCATCTTCGCCCTAGGTGCTGGAAATTCCTGTTTTGACATTGAACAGCAGGTATACTTTAATGAAGGCCCCTTCATCACCACTGGCTCACTTTCATGTCACTGCTTCTCTGCTCTGTTCTTCTAGCAGGAGTGAACTAAAAACACTGCTCATTGCTTGGTTTCCATTTAAGAGTAAAAGCAATAGCATTTTTTTTTTAAATGAATGTTAGTTATATTTAGAGTATTTCACAATAGTTTCTAGAGTGGTTAATACAATTATTTTAAATACTCACCAATATTTTTTCTAAATTTTTTATTAACAAGATAACGCAATGGTGCCAATAATTGTCAATGCAATGCAGACAATATCTTTAATGTCTTCCTACACTTTCAGATTTTAACTTAGTTGAACAGCTTTCATTATAATTGAAATATAACTGGGCTATGACTAATTGTTTTATTATGTTCCTTAGTAGCAAAGGATAATCCTTTCCAGTTTTAGGGCATGAAATCACTCAGAAGTCATTGTGAATGTCATTTGAAAATATCTCCAAAAAAGTCAGGGGGGTATAAAGACCTTGTAGTATGTTTATATTTCTTTGTCTTTCGACTAGCCTATATCCTATCCTATTCTTTGTATACTATTATATATGGTACCTATTGTAAAAGGCATTCTCTGATTGGATGAGGCAGAGTTTGCAAAGTCATCAGCCCCTTTTCTGTGCCTCATTCATTTAAACCAAGGGTCTCAAACTGGCGGCCCTCCAGCTGTTGCTAAACTACAAGTCCCATGAGGCATTGCAAGGCTGACAGTTACAAGCCTGACACCCACAGGCAGAGGCATGATGGGATTTGTAGTTTTGCAACAGCTGGAGGGCCGCCAGTTTGAGACCTCTGATTTAAACAAATACAAGATGTTCTCTGAATGGCAGAGATGCTTAGCCAATGTAAATTTTAAAATAACATCATTCCTAGAGTTCAGCTTTGAAGGGTTATTTTAACTTTCCAAAAAAAATGTAAAGGTGAACTAACAGTAGACCCCCCCCCCCCCCCCGATATCCACTCTACTTGCCTCCGGGGTTGTCGAGATGCCTGCCATTCCAGCAGTCCTGGGATTTGAAATTCCCACTGTTCTCCCATTTCTCCATCAGCCATCTCCATCAATGTGATGGCACTGACCGGTCAGTATCCATTGTGTCCATTCTGAAAGTCCTGACGGGGAAGAGGGAGAACAGTGGGGATTTCAAATCCCCAGACCAAAGGAGCATCTGTGGGGGTTCTGATAGCTCAGGCAACCCTGGAAGTAGAGCCAGTATGAAAGGGTGGTGAAGGTGTCTGCTGTTAGCTCACCTTTACATTTTTTCTTTAAAGGTAGATATTTCCATTAAAATAACTATGTACAGTCATTGCTTTAAAAAAAAAAATTGCAAAACATGTAAAGTAACTCATACAGCCCAGAATTATTTTCTTGCAACTGTAGTTATTGGTTGGTTTTACATACAAATCAGTAGTGTTAACAGAGGGCTAAACTATATTGAAAACCAAATTGCAGAACATTTTCCAAGAATGCAAGGCTAGATGTGTTCATATTCAGTGTGGTGTTTACATTTATTTTTAAGCATATTTGGCATCTGTGATGGCTGTATTGTCAGACCCCAGGCCACTTACACCAACTAGGGAAAAAAGGCTGGTCAAACTCACACCACGCTGTCACAGATATGCGACAATGGCCTCACCCTGCACAAAGATTATTCAGCTTGCAGTGCCAGCAGACTGAGAGTGATTGTCACTGGGTATGGTTAACTATGCAGTTAACCCTTTATACCCCAAATCAATCACAGCCACCAGATATTTATTATAAATATCAATGTTTACAGTATTAGCAATAACAATTATGACTTAAAATAAATGTATGCAACACACATTGTCACCACAGACAGGTATATCCAGAGATTTAACATATAGTAGCACTTTTCAAAGAAACCCGGATTCTTTAAGTTCTGTATTAGTGCATTAGAGACGATATTAACACTTTTAAAAATATTGTTTAATAATAGTAAAGGTGAAACGGTGCAAAAAAAATATTTACATAATAAGTATTACAAAGTAAAAGACAAATAATAGTGCAACAGAAAAACAAAAGGGTTTAAAAGTGAAAAACACTTAACAAATTCTGGTTTGATGAGTTTGGCAGAATCCGGTCAATGAACAAGATGGAAACATATCTCTCATAAATCTTGGATGATGTTCCTTGTTGATGGTAAAGGAGAGTTCTAGACTGTTGATGAGGCCCACTCTTTTTTTGGTTCTTGGGGAGCGTGTTGACAGAAATGATCTGACCAATGGAAAGGTCTGAAGTGTGGCTGATGTGATGTCACAGTGTTTATGACCATTCAGCTATCCCACTCTTTAGTACAGTTTGCTACTTATATTAATTAATCTTGGCAGGTTGTATTCTGTTATCATTGTGCAGCATGAAATTACTGTTTGAATGAATACAAATATGATGGGTATTGGATGGCTGTTTCCCCTAGGAGAGGTAATGTGTTCAGTTTGCCTCCAGCACCCTCTAATATAGTGGTGATTGGGCTTAAAAATGCTGATAATTAATCAATATGGGTAAATACAAGGTATGTCTATTAAATAATGAGACTGTGATCCCACCTAGTTAGTAAACAAAGCAGTCAGAACTGGTTATAACTGCATGCGTGGTGACCTTGAACATGTTTGAACCTGCATGACAAGCAGCAACACTCTATGACGTTTAGTTGATTGTGAGTCGCCATTTAGCTTGGTTGTATTTTCTGTAGTGTGCCGAACAAATGCTAAGTTTAAAAGTTGAACAACATGTCAATTTGAATTTTTTAGTAAAATTGCACAAAACACCAACAGAATGTTTTCAAATGCTTACTACAATTTATGGGAATGATGGCCTGTCTCATGCGCGTGTGTTTTTTTTTTTTTTTTTAATTATTTTTATTAATTTGCAAGTAAAACAATAAAACAACCTACAGCCTATTGGGCATACCCAGGCTGATTATTACAAACCCCCCCTGAGTCAAACAATCAGGGAACAACCAAATAACCCTCCCCCTCCCCCCACCCGATACACCGCCACCGGCGTGTGCATCCAAACAGAAAAAAGAAAAACCCCCCCCTCCCCCTGTATGCTCCAGCACCACTGCACATTACTCAGGACAGTTACTTAATTCGCCCATGCTCCACCGCAGTCCACACTCAGACCCAGGATAAAATATGCATGCATCACCCTTCACCTACCAAGCCCCCATTGCCCACGTAAATACTGACCCAAGGTTACATGAATATCACACAACTTAGAACTCTTCCCCTAATCACTAATGAAACTCCATCAGTCCGGATTCAAGTCAGCGTTGGTGTCACGCGACTCCGTCCAAATACCCCATACTTTATGAAATTTAGTGCCACACCCTCGCGAAAGGTAGGTGGCCCTGTAAAGAGGGAGAGCCGTATTCACTAAGTGCTTCCAAAAATTAATAGAGGGGGCTACCGGGGCCTTCCATTTGAGAACAATCGACTTACGGGCATAGTACAGCAATAAGCCCAGGAGTGTTCTGAGCGCTCGGCGTGGAGCCAGCGGCTCGACCAGTCCTAAGAGGCATATCTCGACCGATAAAGGTATGTTAACGGTGGTAACCGCCAGAATAAAATTAGTCACCTCCACCCAGAACCCAGCTATCTGAGGACAGCTCCAGAACATGTGTATGAAATCCGCCGAAAGTGAGTTGCATCTCCAACAAGAATCAGGGACAGATGGATAGATTCTGTGAAGACGTTGCGGAGTGTAATATACCCTATGCACTATTTTGAATTGCACCAATCTATCTCTGGCTGACACTAACTGTAGGAAAGGATACTCCCATACATCTTCCCAGTCCTCCGTATCCAAGGAGGGAAAATCATGCGCGTGTGTTTGAATAGCACAAAAGATTCAGTGAGGGACATGAGAACGAATTCCCAAAAGTTAAATCAGGGACACGTTTTGAGTCAGTTGATGCTATAAAGAAGAAAACGGCGGATGTTTTGAAACAGCTGACAGAAATTGATTTTCTCCATGCCTTCGACCAGTGGAAAACAAGACTGCAGCAATGTATTAGTGCAAATGGGGAATATATTGAAGGGGACAAGCATTAAATTTGTAACATAAATAAAGTTGAGTTATTTAATCAGTCCGGTTATTTCATAGACCCAGGAGTTATGAAATATACTGAAGTTTTTCATTCTTTGCCTAATAAAGCCGCGTACACACGTAGCCGTCTGTCCGACGTACTTAGTCTGGCGGACGTCCGTCAAACTGTCCGTCGGAATTTTCGAACGGGCTACTTGCCCACACACGGCACTTTTTCAGCGGACTAATACGGCGTACTAAAGGCCGCCGTACTAAGTCCGCCGTACTTTCGAAATGAACGGACTCGCTCACACGCGGAGGAAAGTCCGCTCATTTTGAGCGCGTCTCCAGGTAGGCGGGGCCCGCGAAGGAGACGTCGCTGGCCCCGCCGCCTGGTATGGACTTAAAGGGGAACCCCCAACACCGAAAAAAATCGGTGTGGGGGTCCCCCCCAAGTCCACAACAGACCCTTGTCCGAGCACGCTACCTGGCCAGCCAGGAAAGGGGGGCGAGCGAGCGCCCCCCCTCCTGAGCCGTACCAGGCCGCGTGCCCTCAACATGGGGGGTGCCTTGGGGAAGGGGGGGCCGCGCGGCCCCCCCACCCCAAAGCACCTTGTCACCATGTTGATGAGGACAAGGGCCTCTTCCCAACAACCCTGGCCGTTGGTTGTCGGGGTCTGCGGGCGGGGGGCTTATCGGAATACGGGAGCCCCCTTTAATAAGGGGGCCCCCGGATACCGGCCCCCCACCCTATGTGAATGAGTATGGGGTACAATGTACCCCTACCCATTCACCTGTAAAATAAAAGTACAAAAAAAACACAACACACGAGATAAAATACTTTATTGCACAGCTCGTTGGGTCTTCCGTCTTCGGGGGTCTTCTTGCCGGACTCCTCCGCTATCTTCATGTAGCTTTTTTGCTAGCGGAGGAGTCCGGCTTTCTTCCTCGCCGCCGGCCTCTTCTTCCGACTTCGGGGGTCTTGTCCCCCTCTTCGGTTCTTCTGCCGGGCCACCGCGCCTTCTTATAGCTCTTTTACAGGCGGTGGCCCGGTCTTCTGTCGCCGCTGCCGCCTTCCGTTCTTCTTCTTCTTCTTCTTCTCCTTCTTCTCCTGGAGATGTTGACTCAACGCTCTCTCCGGCCACAATGCCAGGGACGCGCTGCGCGGCCACTTATATAGGGACAAGGGGCGGTGTCACATGGCTTTATGTCACATGGGTTGGTGTCACATGGTGACCCTGCCCCCTTACGATGTCAGTCCCCATGTGACATCAACCCATGTGACCAACCCATGTGATATAAAGCCATGTGACACCGCCACTTGTCCCTATATAAGTGGCCGCGCAGCGCGTCCCTGGCATTGTGGCCGGAGAGAGCGTCGAGTCAACATCTCCAGGAGAAGAAGGAGAAGAAGAAGAACGGAAGGCGGCAGCGGCGACAGAAGACCGGGCCACCGCCTGTAAAAGAGCTATAAGAAGGCGCGGTGGCCCGGCAGAAGAACCGAAGAGGGGGACAAGACCCCCAAAGTCGGAAGAAGAGGCCGGCGGCGAGGAAGAAAGCCGGACTCCTCCGCTAGCAAAAGAGCTACAAGAAGATAGCGGAGGAGTCCGGCGAGAAGACCCCCGAAGACGGAAGACCCCCGGAGCTGTGCAATAAAGTATTTTATCTCGTGTGTTGTGTTTTTTTTGTACTTTTATTTTACAGGTGAATGGGTAGGGGTACATTGTACCCCATACTCATTCACATAGGGTGGGGGGCCGGTATCCGGGGGCCCCCTTATGAAAGGGGGCTCCCGGATTCCGATAAGCCCCCCGCCCCCAGACCCCGACAACCAACGGCCAGGGTTGTCGGGAAGAGGCCCTTGTCCTCATCAACATGGGGACAAGGTGCTTTGGGGTGGGGGGGCCACGCGGCCCCCCCTTCCCCAAGGCACCCCCCATGTTGAGGGCACGCGGCCTGGTACGGCTTAGGAGGGGGAGGCGCTCGCTCGCCCCCCTTTCCTGGCCGGCCGGGTAGCGTGCTCGGACAAGGGTCTGTTGTGGACTTGGGGGGATCCCCACGCCGATTTTTTTCGGCGTTGGGGGTTCCCCTTTAGGCCATATCAGGCGGCGGGGCCAGCGACGTCTCCTTCGCGGGCCCCACCTACCTGTAGACCCGCTCGAAATGAGCGGACTTTTCTCCGGGCGGGAAAAGTCCGCTCATTTCAAAAGTACGGCGGACTGGCATACACACGGCCGGATTGTCTGCCGAAATGCGAGTACGGCGGGCAGATTGATGTGCAACACGAAATTCTAAGTCCGCCGTACTGTCGGGTCAAAAAAGTATGCCGGAGGCTACACACGGGGGGATTGTTTGGCAGACTTGAGTTTGCCGGACTTTTGCACCGGATTGTTTGATCGTGTGTACGCGGCATAACAGCCATCCAGTAATGCATACTTGGCTGTTGACAAGTGGTAAATCTAATATTATTATCTCTGCTGAGCTAATGCAATGGTCATTCCATGAAAAAGGAACATGACTGTTCTAGTGGCTGGGGTTGGTGGGGGGGTTAATAAGCATTTTTCAGATCTGTTTTATATATACAAATCCTTAGATGTGGTGGCTGCATTACATGTAAAAATCATATTTTTTTTTGCAATAAAATTACTCAGAACCCATAAACATCACAGTATTTCACAAAAGTGAGCACACCCCTCACATTTTTGTAAATATTTTATTATATCTTTTCATGTGACAACACCAAAAAAAATTACACTTTGCTACAATGTAAAGTAGTGAGTGTACATCTTGTATAACAGTGTAAATTTGTTGTCCCCTCAAAATAACTCAACACACAGCCATTAATATCTAAACCGCTTGGGCCCAAAGTGTCAATATTTTGTGTGGCCACTATTATTTTTCAGCACTGAAGTCCACTTCCACTCCTCTATGATGACATCACGGTGCTGGTGGATGTTCGAGACCTGGCACGCCTCCACCTTTTCGTTTGAGGATGGCTCACAGGTGCTCAATAGGGTTTAGGTCTGGAGACATGCTTGGCCAGACCATCACCTTTACCGTCAGCTTCTTTAGCAAAGCAGTGGTCATCTTGGAGGGGTGTTTGGGGTCATTATCATGTTGGCCCTGTGGCCCAGACTCCGAAGGGAGGGGATCATGGTCTGCTTCAGTATGTCACAGTATACATTGGCATTTGTGGTTCCCTCAATGAACTGTAGCTCCCCAGTGCCGGCAGTACTCATGCAGCCCCAGGCCATGAAACTCCCACCACCATGCTTGACTCCCACCACTGGCAAGACTTTGTACTTCTCACCTGGTTGCCTCCACACACGCTTGACACCATCTGAACCAAATAAGTTTATCTTGGTCTCATCAGACCACAGGACATGGTTCCAGTAATCCATGTCCTTAGTATGCTTATCTTCAGCAAACTGTTTGCAGGCTTTTTTGTGCATCATTAAAAGAGGCTTCCTTCTGAGATGACAGCCATGCAGACCAATTTGATGCAGTGTGCAGCATATGGTCTGAGCACTGACAGGCTGACCCTCCACCCCTTCAACCTCTGCAGCAATGCTGGTAGCACTCATACATCTATTTTCCAAAGACAATCTCTGGATATGAGCTGAGTGCATGCACTCAACTTCTTTGGTCGATCATGACAAGGCCTGTTCTGAGAGGAACCTGTCCTGTTAAACCGCTGCATGGTCTTGGCCACCGTGCTGCAGCTCAGTTTCATGGTCTTGGCAATCTTTTTATAGCCTAGGCCATCTGTATGTAGAGCAACAATTATTTTCTTCAGATTCTCAGAGAGTTCTTTGCCATGAGGTGCCATGTTGAACTTCCAGTGACCAGTATGAGAGAGTGAGAGCAATAACACCATGTTTAACACACCTGCTCCCCATTCACACCTGAGACCTTGTAACACTAACGAGTCACATGACACCAGGGAGAGAAAATGGCTAATTGGGCCCAATTTGTACATTTTCACTTAGGGGTGTACTCACTTTTGTTGCCAGCAGTTTAGACATTAATGGCTGTGTGTTGAGTTATATTGAGGGGACAGCAAATTTACATTGTTATACAAGCTGCACATTCACTACTTTACATTGTAGCAAAGCATAATTTCTTCAGTGTTGTCACATGAAAAGATATAATAAAATATTTACAAAAATGTGAGAGGTGAACTCACTTTTGTGAGATACTGTATATATATATATATATATATATATATATATATATATATATATATATATAATATGAGAGAGGGAGAGGGAGAGAGAGAGAGGGAGAGAGAGAGAGGGAGAGAGAGAGAGAGAGGGAGAGGGAGAGAGAGAGGGAGAGGGAGAGGGAGAGGGAGAGGGAGAGGGAGAGGGAGAGGGAGAGGGAGAGGGAGAGAGAGAGTTATATACCCACACACACACACACAAAAGACTATATATACCAGGGAGGGAAAATGGCTAATTGGGCCCAATTTGGACATTTTCACTTAGGGGTTACTAACTTTTGTTGCCAGCAGTTTAGACATTAACCGCTTCCCGACTGGCTCCTGTATACATACGGTGGCAGAATGGCTCTGCTGCGCGAATCGGCATATATATACTGTGGCTGCTTAAAGAGCCATAGCGATCCCCACCAGCTACTCGCGATTGCGGGCACAAGAGCAGGAACAGGGATTTGTGTGTGTGTGTAAACACATAAATCCCTTTCCTGTCAGGGGAGGAGAAACATATCGTGTGTTTCTACAAAGTAGGAACAATGATCTGTCTACTCTCCCAGTCAGTCTAATCCCCTCACAGTTAAAACACACCTAGGGAACACACACTTAACCCCTTGATTGCCCTCTAATGTTAACCACTGCCCTGCCAGTGACATTTATACAGTAATCAGTGGCTATTTTTAGCTCTGATCACTGTATAAATGTCAGCGGTCTCAAAAAAAGTGTCATGTCCGATTTTGTCTGCTACAATATCGCAGTCCTGATAAAAAATTGCTGATCTCCTCCATTACTAATAAAAAAATAATGCCTAAAATCTATCCCCTATTTTGTAGGCACTATAACTTTTGCGAAAACCACTCAATATACGCTTATAGCGATTTTCTTTTAGCAAAAATATGTAGAAGAATACATGTTCGCCTAAAATGAGGAAACAATTTTTTTTTTTAATTTGGGATATTTATTATAGCAAAAAATGAAAAATATTGTGTTTTTTTCAAAATTGTTGCTGTTCTTTTGTTTATAGCGCAAAAAGTTAAAACTGCAGAGGTGATCAAATACCACCAAAAGAAAGCTCTATTTGTGGGAAAAAAAGGATGTAAATTTTGTTTGGGTACAGTGTTGTACGACTGCGCAATTATCAGGTAAAATGACGCAGTGCCGTATCAGAAATAATGGCCTGGTCAGGATGGGGGTAAATTCTTCCGGGGCTGAAGTGGGGCTGCTAAAAGAATTGTAAATAAAAAATACTGTACATTTTTTTTTAAAACGACTAACACTAGCCACTGCACTACTGACAGTGTCCATGATTTAATACATTTTAAAAATATTTGTTTACATTTATAAGTGTGTGTGCGTGTGTGTGTGTGTGTGTGTGTGTATATATATATATATATATATACACACGCATGCATGCATGTTTGAGCTTTGGGGTGCGCACCGTAATGGAATAGTCTGCGCACACCAATGAGAGCATGACAAGTCCTCTTTACGGAGAGATCTGGGGTCTATAAGTCCGCTGAGTCATCAGTTGTCAAGGACGTGGCGGGGGGCTTCCTGGCCCGCTCCTTAACAACAAGCTATTCTTTACACAGAATTCAAATCAGACGTTCATTTTTTGACCGATCCAAATTTGACTCTGAAAATTTTGGAATTTGTTAGAAAATTTATAAATGAAACAAAATTTTATGAAAATGAAATGAAACTAAACGAACTCCGAAAGGAATCAGTGAAACAAAATAAGTAACAAGGAATCTATCCAAAACAAACCCAGATTTATTTTTCCGTTCTGCACCTGTCTACTTTAATAATGGACATTCCATAATATATCAGGGACATTGTTCTGTGGATAACTATATTTACACAGTTACAATGAGTTAGAAACTAGACTACAGTAAGTACAGTATTCGTATCTTGCTACTTATAGATACAAGTCAATGAACAGGAACCAGTGTAATACTATCTATGTGCTAAAGGTGTGCATGGATTTCCATTTTGGCAGAGTGGAGGGCATGGACTGTGAGCTAGTGGTTCAGCCAACGCTAAACAAACATGATATATTATAACATTTGCAGTCAGCTGATTGACTGGCCAAGCTAGCTGATTAAGTGGAGATACTTTGCAGCTCCGTGGGTGAGAAAAGAAAACTAAAACGTAAAAGTAAGGAGTTATATTAATAATAATAGAACTGCCCAGGGAGACCTAAAAAAAGAAGAGGCTCTATACTTAGCTTTGCAGTGGCCTATGCCTGCAAACACCACCACAATGCTACTCTGCTGCCACTTGAGATATTTGACCAATTAGTTGTCTAATATCAGTTTCTCTATCTGCAAGCAGTGGTTCCTTCTACCAACTCTTACGTATGAGCTGGTGAGAGGAACCACTGTGTTTGATGGAGGACTAGGTATTGTGCACACTTGAAAGTGTGGCTAGGAAGAAGAATTTCAGCAACGTTTCAAGACACATAGTAGGTGCTAGTATTTAGGTAAATTTAGTTTTCGGCATCCCTATAGCCAGGGGGAACAGTGATTGTTTGTTCTTGTCTGTTCTGGGTAATGCTGGTGCAGGCTTTACCCTGCATCCCACTGAATTATTGGAAGGTTTGACCCTGGCCTGCATATTTATGCTTTTTCAGAGTGAGTGACCAGCAGGGGACTGAGAGGGGTATAAACAGGCTGGGATGTAGAACAGCTTGCTCTTGTTCATGGGGAGTAACACTCAGCCAGAGGACTGAGGCACCCCTGGGTGGTCAGCTACAGCACTGAAGAAATCCTTTTGGGGTCCCAGATCCAGTTAGAGTTTGAGGACCTCTGTCCAAAGGATACTGAAGAAGTGCAGAAAGCTCTACATGGGATCCAGATCGCAGGCACCCAGTATAGAGACTGACTGGTACTTTAGGAGGCTTTGCAGTGCCCAGGGCACCGTGAGTACTAGCCTTAAGGATCATAGAGCCTTTCCTTGCCACTTTTGGAGGAGCTCACTACAGTTTACTCAGGACTATACACTTGTTTGGGAGTTCCTGCATTCCTACACTCTGAATGAGCAGATCAACTTAGGTGTTCTCTCTGCATTTTTGTTAGTACCCTTTGGAGTATCAAAAAGGATCATCGCCATCCAAGGTAACCCAGCTGATAAACTGAAAAAAAAGACATACACTGCTTGTTTCCTGACACAAGTGACTGTAAACTACTGTGTGCCTTGCCTTTGCCATATGCCTAACAGGGAATGAAACCTGGGACCAAACAGCAAGCCCAGTCTGGGGTCTGTGCTACACAGGTATGCTGTAGGGCACCTTGTAAGTCTCATTCCATAGCTAGATTAAAGACAAGTGACAAGAAGAGGGTTAAAGGAGAAGTACAGCCAAAGCTCGTGGATCACAGGAGTGCAGTTTGTTCTCCACTCCTTTGACCCGTTTTCAGTAGACAACGGGCTGAAGCCCATTGTTTCGCTGATGTCACAGAGCCGGTCCAGGCTCGGGAAAGGTCGTTCTCTCCACAGTCCAGCTATCCAGTGAGTGTGGGGAAGCAGAGCAGAAATCTAGTGACTGACAGTCACTAGCTCTCTACTCAGGGAGCTGTGAGAAACGAGTGATAGGCGGTGTTTGATCGCTCGGTTCTCCGTGTTAGAGCCGGAGGGGGACAGATGCAGCATCGGACATTCACTGGGAAATTCAGTGTGCTTCTGTTTCTCCTCCCCAGCTCTTATGCAGCTGAGAACAGAAATGTGATCATTTATAAAAAGGGGGGAAAAAGTGTTTATAAAAAACAGTGTTCATTTATATTTTAAACAGAATGGGTTGTTTTACAAGGTTAGGGTGTATATACACTTTTCCTGTACCCCTCCCTGTCACTGTTACATTATTAGTGCCTGGCATGTGACAGTTAAGGTACCGATCACTACATCTTTGAAGGGCAAGAGAGTGTGAAGGTCTGTGCCACACCAGGAGCACACAGCAGCAACTGCAGTAGTGGACAGAAACGGTGAGTATATGCACCAAGTGGTTACTAATAGGATGGTGGTAATCATGCCATGCTATATGTTACATACAACTGACCTATGCACCCCATGCAGTGCAAAATATTAAACCTGTAATACATACCCTAGAAATGCTTCAACCTGTACACTGTGTTTTACATTCATACCACTAATAGTGTTTTCTAGGAACTGAGAATCTCACCTAATTTACCAAACAGGCACACTTTTACTAGTAATATCATTTTTATTCTATTTACAGGCATCTGGCGTGACAGTTAATGATGAGGTCATCAAAGTGTTCAATGATATGAAGGTGAGAAAATCCCAAACAGCGGAGGAGGTAAAGAAGAGGAAGAAGGCCGTCCTGTTCTGCCTCAGCCCTGACAAGAAGGAGATCATTGTGGAGACAGAGAAGCAAATACTAGTGGGAGATATTGGCAACACAGTCGAGGATCCATACAGGACCTTTGTTAATCTTCTGCCACTCAATGACTGCCGTTATGGACTGTATGATGCTACTTATGAGACCAAGGAATCCAAGAAAGAGGACCTTGTCTTCATCTTCTGGTACATTCCTTAGAAGAATGTGGTAACAAATGATGTGATTTTTCCCAAATATCAGTGTTGCTTGAGCAAAATCTGAAAAAATGTGATATGGTTTTCTTAGGCCTACCCTTAGAAAGGGTCTGAGGAAATTGGGCCCCCTATCAAACCAATGCACATGCAGTAACACACATTTTAATGCACCTTACTGCATGCATTTCTTATCTTTTATCATATGTGTTTAATGCATAAATAATGCACCTGCATTAAAGCATGTTTACAATGTACAGTATACTCCAAGACCCCAAGTTAAAAAAAAGATCTATCACCAAAAAAAGGAGTAGTACTGCAGACTGCTATTCAGGGGAGAGAGTGGAAACTGTCAGCTTGTATTGTGAATAATTGCAGCTGAAGGAAAGGGCTTTCATTCACAAAACCACAATCTGACGTCACAATTGCGAATAAAAGCCCTTTTCTGCAGCTGAAATCATTCAGAACACTAGCTGACAGCTTCCACTCTCTCCTTCCCCTGAATAGCAGGCTGCAGCTCCAAACTCTTTGTAAACTGAACAGTAGGGATGAGGAGACAGCGCAGAATTCTGTCTGGCAGCTTAGGAAGAGGGGGTTATGGGCTCCATGTGTTCTGCCTGCTATGCACCCTCTCCTACTAAGTTGTCACTCAGAAACCCTTCTCCATTGATCATTGTGTTGTTGGATTAGGGTTGCCACCTGTCCAGGATTCACCCGGACAGTTCGGATTTGGAATCTTGTGTCCGTGTTTCAGTCTGCCTAAAACCCGGACAGATTATTTAGACAGGGCTGTGGCTCCCCAAGTAACCGAGATAGCCCGTTGCCATCTGTTGCCATCCGGGAGCAGCGGGCCACTGTCTGGGGATAGGTTTATAGGTTTAGCATCACGGGGGGGGGGGGGGGGGGGGGGAGATAATGTCAGCAAGAGAGCACCCACTGTTCGCCGCAGTTCGAGGCACCCAAAAGGTGTCCCAGGTCTTTTATAATTCTATAGTGTATACTGGGGAAAAAAAAAGTGTCCTGTAAAGTGTTTGGGTTTGGCTTGAAGAAATGGTGGCAACCCTATGTTGGATAGGTGGGTGGGACTAGTTATCGGACACCACAGATCAGCACATTCTGCACAGACCCCCCCCTGGGGGGTTAACATGCTTTAATTTATTCCGATGATAAATCCAGGGATGCTGTTAGAAATCATTGGGCCCCATACAGCCTACCTGATGGGGCCCCCTGACCCCACCCCTTAAACCCGGATCCCACCCCTAACCCTGTCCCATCACTTCAGAAAAAAAAATGCAGCTTTGTCTTTCAGTGAAAGCAGGAATTAACTCAGGTGTGTTCAGATCTTAGTCTGACTGCACTTAAGCTATCACGCCCACTATGTCACAGTGCTGATCCGCCCTATACGCATAGGGCCCAACCGGTGTGGGGGGGGGGGCCCAAGGGCGGATTGGCTCTGCTTCTGGAGCTCCTCAGTCCGCCACTTCCGGCGGCTAGGGATAGACTGGCACGAAGCCGGAAATGGCTTTGTTCCAGTCTCCTGATTGCAAACATGGAAGCGACATCACTTCCTGTTTACTCGGCTGCCAATGGCGCCGGTTTTAAAAAAATATACAGTATTCAGAATCGCCGAAAATTGAGATCTGAATACTTTGAAGTGCAATGGAGGGATCGGGGGTCTTAAAGAGTACCTGTCAGCACTTATTACTGTCACAAGGGATGTTTACATTCCTTGTGACAGCAATAAAAGTGATCACATTTTTTATTTTTTTTGTTAAACACAATTTAATTATATAAAAATAAATAAGAATTTTTTTAAAGTGCCCCTGTTCCCACTAACTCGCACATCAAAGAAAACGCATACAAGTCGCACCTGCAAATGTAAATGGTGTTCAAATCACACATGTGAGGTATCGCCGCGATCGTGAGAGCGGGAGCAATAATTCTAGCACTAGGCCTCCTCTGTAACTCTACTCTAACATGGTAACTGTAAAAAAAAAAAAAAAAATGAAAGAAACGCTTATGGAGATTTTTAGGTACCATAGTTTGTCGCCATTCAACGAGTGTGTGCAATTATAAAGCGTGACATCTTTCACATTATACAAAAAAATTGGGCTAACTTTACTGTTTCATTTTTTTAAAAGTCATGAAAGCGTCCCTTTTCCCAAAAACACTGTTGCACAAATAGAGTGTGACATAAAATATTGCAACATTCGCCATTTTATTCCCTAGATTCTCTGCTAAATATATATATATATATATATATAGATATATATATATATATATATATATATATATATATAATGTTTGGGGGTTCTAAGTCATTTTCTTTCAAAAAATATGAATTTGAACTTGTAAACACCAAATGTCAGAAATAGGCTTAGTCATGAAAGGGTTAAAGGAGGGAGGATTGTATTGGGACCACTGAAGCGTCAGGTGTGACTGTGTGCAAATGGTTTACATAGCTCATGGCATCACGGGTCAGGCCCGCAGAATTTTGCTTAGGGCCCCAGGGAGGTCAGGATCGCCACTGCCGCCAATCATAAGCAGCTGAGGCATTTCCTGTTTTGCAGTTGCATTTCAAGGGACTGTCCCTGATTTGGAGCAATATCCCTCTATTCCTCTTTCCCCCTCATTTGCCCTTCATTTTGGTCTAAACTATATCGTTGTATATAAAATGCACTTTTTATCTTTCAAAAAGTGTTTCCCAGTACTAAACCTTTCATCCAATTTCTAAATTGCTGCATTTGTACACTTTAAAAGCCAATATAAATGAATAGTAGTGGTAAAAAAAAAGTCCTTGTGGATTTAAGTAACCTTTTTTTGGGGGTTAATTCTCCTTTAAGGGGGTGTGGCAGAGGGTGTGTCCTTTGCCTACATACGTTTGTTGGTAGGTGTCCCTCATTCCCATCTCAAAATGTTGGGAGGTATGCATGTATACAAGAGATATGTATATGCGTGGCTGTGGGGCGGAGGATGCCTCGTCACATGTGATTGGCGGGGGCATTGTGACAGTTCCATGACTGTCATCTGGACACACTGTCCATCTGGACACACCTAAGCTCACTCCTGCTAATAAGAATGCTGCAGCCAACTTTTATTTATCACCATTATCATTATGATAATCACACAGTACAGGTGCTCTGGTTCAAAGCACATATACTGTGTGATTTATAATGATGATAAATGAAACAGCAGCTAAATGTGATTATCAATGATGATGATCACATTTAGCTGCTGTATAATTCAATCAAGGGCAACAGACATGGCAAGACATAGGTAAAGGGCATGTGTGCACCCCAGTTTGGCCTATTCTCTCTTGCTGACTATACCTTTTTCAGAGAAAATATCTGCAGACTTGATGGACGGAGAAGCCTTCACTAATGCTGGCCATACATTATATGAAAAATCGTTCTAACCCATTTTCGAAAAACGAACATTTGACCGTGAGCGCAAATGATAGTGCCATCATGTAATGACCAATAAATCATTCAGTGGACATAAATGAATGCATTTTTTGTTTGCTTTTTTACATATAGCTAGTGCAGACAGTTCGGATGAGAAACGCATTATCCACTTTCAGACCGGACCATTTTGCTGGCTTAAGACCGGACCACTTTTTGTGATTCGGCACTGCGTCGCTTTAACTGACAATTGCGCGGTCGTGCGACGTGGCTCCCAAACAAAATTGACGTCCTTTTTTTCCCACAAATAGAGCTTTCTTTTGGTGGTATTTGATCTCCTCTGTGGTTTTTATTTTTTGCGCTATAAACAAAAATAGAGCAACAATTTTAAAATAAACGCATTATTTTTTACTTTTTGTTATAATAAATATCCCCCAAAAATATATAAAAAAACATTTTTTCCCTCAGTTTAGGCCGATACGTATTCTTCTACATATTTTTGGTAAAAAATATCGCAATAAGTGATTATTGATGTTTACAAAATAGGGGATAGTTTTATGGCATATTTATTAATATTTTTTTTTTTTACTAGTAATGGCGGCGATCAGCGATTTTTATTGTGACTGCGACATTATGGCGGACACATCAGACATTTTTGGGACCATTGTCATTTATACAGCAATCAATGCTATACGAATGCATTGATTGCTGTGTAAATTACACTGGCAGTGAAAGAATTAACCAGGGGGTTGGCAGTGTAGGGGTTAAGTGTTCCTAGGGGCGTGTTGCTAACTGTGGGGGGCTGGGCTTTGTGTTAGTGAACACTGATCTCTGCTCCAATCACATGGAGCAGAGATCAGTGTTACTTGTTGCTAGGCAGAACGGGGAGATGCTGTTTACAACGGCATCTCCCCGTTCAGCCACCCTGTGAGATGATCGCGGGTATCCCCGCGGCAGTCGAGTCCGCGGGACCCGCGACCGGACTCACGGGGGTCCCGACCGGCACGAGAGTGCGCCGCCGGCGGCACGCACGCGATGGCAGGGCGGCATTTTAAAATGGACGTACCTGTACGCCAATATGCCTGCTCGGGCCATTCTGCCGACGTACATCAGCGTGTGCCGGTCGGGAAGTGGTTATTATTATTTTTTATGGTACTTATATAGCACTGTCAATTTACACAGCGCTTTACATATACATTGTACATTCACATTGGTCTCTACCCTCAAGGAGCTTACAACCTAAGGTCCCTAACTCACATTCATATACTAGGGCTGATTTATACAGGAGCCAATTAACCTACCAGCATGTAATTAGAGTGTGGGAGGAAACCAGAGTACCTAGAGGAAACCCACGCAGGCACATGGAGAACATGCAAACTCCAGACAGGTAGAGTCGTGGTTGGGATTTGAACCAGTGACCCTCTTTTTACTGCTAGGCAAGAGTAATACCCACTACAGCACTGATTAACCTTTCAATTTATCGTTCGTTCAACAGAAAATTTCCAAACTTGTCCTTCAGCTCAAAAACGTCCCAACGATTAACGATTTTGTTCCCATTTACTGGCCGAAAAACTAACAAACTGTATAATTTCGGGCGATTTTTCTTATAGTGTATGGCCTGCATAAGTAGCAGTGTACTGTGTCTGTGTGTTCACACAGAGCTGTGCTGAAGATAGCTGCTACAGTGCTGCCGATTCCCTCTTCTCAGCACTTTCTTGCTGAAAGAGGCAGGCTGTGAAGAGCTGCTGTTCAATATCTCTGCCCAGGGACTGAGACTGTGGCCCAGAACTTATTTTTATTATCGCAAATGCAGTGCCGGCTTGAACTAATCCGCTTGCGTGCGATTTAGAAAAAAAAGTCCCACCATGCTGCAGCCTTCTGGGCCCCTCTTAATGAACTGATGAACAGGGAATATGGATTAGAAAACCTGGGAGCCCCGAGGAAGAATAAATGAACCACCAGTAGCTTTTTATGCATTATACCTTCTATCACTTGTCGCTGGACCCCCCTGTTAAAGTGATGGGGCCTGACCTGCTACAGTAGGCCTGTTTTTTACTGCTATCCTAGGTGTTTCCTGCTATCTAGGGCCTCTTTTACAGATATTAACCCTAATTTCCTGTCCCGCTTACAGCATTTTATACAGAAGGTGACGGGAACTCTCCAACAGTAATACAGACGGACATAACATGTTTTTTGTTAGTAGAGTAGGGAAAAAGTAAAACTTTAGTTTGATTTTTATTTCTGTCAATGTCCTTACTGCATATTTGTGCTCATTTTGTGTTTGATAAAACTGAAGTCAGCAGGACAGGAAGTGAGGCTCCATGCACATTAGTGTTTTTTTAAGCTCCTAGAAGCTGTTATTAGCATTTTTTTTTCTGCTCTTATGCCTCGTACACACAATCGGACATTCCGACAACAAAATCCATGGGTTTTTTTTTTCCGAGGGATGTCAGCTCAAACTTGTCTTGCATACACACGGTCACGCAAAGTTGGTCGGAAATTCTGAATGTCAAGAACGCGGTGACGTACAACACGTACGACGAGCTGAGAAAAATTACGTTCCGTAGCCAGTGCTGCTCTTCTGCTTGATTCCAAGCATGTGTGGCAATTTGTGTGTCCGAATTGTGTATCCACAATAGGAATTTGTGCAAACTAATTTTTTTTGTCGGAAAATTTGAGAACCAGGTCTCAAATTTTGTGTGACAGAAATTCCGATGGAAACTGTCTGATGGAGCCTACACATGGTCAGGATTTCCGACAAAAGGCTCCCATCGAACATTTTCCGTTGGAAAGTCTGACAGTGTGTACAAGGCATTAGAAGCTAAATAGTGTTATCCTATGTGTCCATGCACACTATTTTAGGCTATTAGCGTTTTTTGAGCTTCTAGGAGCAGAAAAAAAAAAAATTTGTAACATTTTTTAGAGCGTTTTTCCTGCAGAAAAATATGCTGAATGCTCCTAACTGCTACTAAAATCCTAGCTTTTTTTTTTAGCTTTTTCTTTTTTCTTCATGTACTGCAAAAACGCCAATAAAATGCTAATGCTCCTAAAAGCTACTAAAATGCTACTAGAAGCTGGCGCAAAAGCAGCAGTATGGGGGTATGCCCAGGCTCTGGGCATGATGCTTTGCATTGCAACGTGGCAAAAACGATTCATTCTGTCACGTTTGGCGGGCAGTTTCAAAAGCGACCTATGTAAGTGAATGCGACCACAATGCATCGGCCCTACAATCTCTGTGGTGCAGGCATTTAGAGGTTAAAAACAGGCTGCGAGGAGACATAACACATGTCAAGTTCCCTCTGAAAGCCCATCAAACCACAGATTGCTATTCTGAGTGTTTACACACACATAAATGAGCCCAAGTAGTGGCAATTCTAAATATCTTGTTAGCTACTTTATATTCCTGGAAACAGCTTTATGCAGTTTAATTGAAAATATTGCCACACCTAATGATAGTTGCATAGTTACAGTGCCTTGACAAAGTATTCATACCCCACATTTTCCTTATTTTTTCATGTTACCAAAAATATAAATGTATTTTATTGGGTTTTTATGTGATAGACCAACACAAAGTGGCACATAATTGTGAAGTGAAAATAATAAATGTTTTTCAAAATTCTTTAAAAATAAATATGTGAAAAGTGTGGCAAGCATTTGTATTCAGCCCCTCTGAGTCAATACTTTGTAGAACCACCTTTCACTGCAATTACAGCTGCAAGTTTTTTTGGGGATGTCTCTACCAGCTTTGCACATTTAGAAAGTGATATTTTTGCCTATTCTCCTTTGCAAAATAGCTCAAGCTCTGTCAGAATGGATGGAGAGCGTCTGTGAACAGCAATTTTCAAGTGTGGCCACAGATTCTCAATTAGATTTAGGTCTGAACTTTGACTGGGGCATTTTAACACATGAATATGATTTGATCTAAACCATTCCATTGTAGCTCTGGCTTATGTTTAGGGCCGTTGTCCTGCTGGAAGGTAAACCTCCGCCCCAAGTTCAAGTCTTTTGCAGACTAACAGGTTTTCTTGCCCCTGCTTTCTTGCTAAGATTGCCCTGTATTTGACTCCATCCATCTTCCCACCAACTCTGACCAGCTTCCCTGTCCCTGCTGAAGTAAAACATCCCCACAACATGATGCTGCCACCGCCATGTTTCACGGTGGGGGTGGTGTGTTCAGGGTGATGTGCAGTTTTAGGCCAAAAAGTAAAATTTGGGTCTCATCTGACCAGAGCACCTTCTTCCACATGTTTGCTCTATCCTGCACATGGTTTCTCAGAAACAGAAAACGAGAATTGTTATGGCTTTCTTTCAACAATGGCTTTCTTCTTGCCACTCTTCCATAAAGGCCAGATTTGTGGAGTGCACAACTAATAGTTGTCCTGTGGACAGATTGTCCCACCTGAGCTGTGGATCTCTGCAGCTCCTCCAGAGTTACCATTGGCCTCTTGACTGCTTCTCTGATTAATGCTCCCCTTGCCCAATCTGTCAGTTCAGATGGACGGCCATGTCTTGGTAGGTTTGCAGTTGTGCCATACTCTTTCTATTTTCGGATTATGAATTGAACAGTGCTCCGTGAGATGCTCAAAGCTTGGGATATTTTTTTATAACCTAACCCTGCTTTAAACTTCTCCACAACTTTATCCCTGACCTGTCTGGTGTGTTCCTTGGCCTTCGTGATGCTGTTTGTTCACTAAGGTTCTTCAACAAATCTCTGAGGGCTTCACAGAACAGCTGTATTTATACTGAGATTAAATTACACACAGGTGGACTCCATTTACACACTGACTGAAGAGACAGCTGGTCAGGAGAGGGCTGTGGGGTGCCTACAACTCTTGTCCCAGGGAGAGCTCTGATGGAGCCAACTGACAGAGGACACTGTAGTTGTCAGGATTCAGTGTTGTCAGTGTCCTCTGTCAGTTGGCTCCATCAGAGCTCTCCCTGGGACAAGAGTTGTAGGTGCCCCAGAGCTCTCTCCTGACTGGCGATCTCTTCAGTCAGTGAGTGGCTCACTCGCGGCTTGTCGGCAGCTGCTTGATGAGCCTGTGTCCATGGAGCCAGCCCATCCATCCATCCAGCGGTCTTCTCGTCTATTCTGATGTGTCTACAGATGTGTCCCTTTTTAAGGCTCTCTATTGGAGGAACTGTTTAACGCTGTTTTTCACCTTCCCTTGTGAGTGTATCGATTTTATCCTTTTATATCCAATAAAAAGACGAGCCTGTGCGCTCGTATTCCCTTTTGTTTTGACAGCTATCAATTCCCATTGATCACTGAGCTGCAAGGAGTATGATGCAGACCAGTTTACTTCACACTAAGCATTCTCATCAAAGGAGTCTGTGGTCAGTGTGTTATCACTTTGGACTGGACAATTATAGTGCAAAGACTATTTTTGTTTCATTTTATATTCCAGATGAGGTCTTACTAATGATTTGCACAGGGCCAAAATGATATCACTCTCTCTGGAGTCCATACCTCTCTTAATACAAGAAAGGACTTTCCTCGCTTTGGAAACCACAGCTTGGCATTGCATGCTATTATTAAGCTTATGATCTACCAAAACCTCCAGATCCTTCTCCACCATTGATTCCCCAGTTGTACTCCCCTAGTATGTATGATGCATGCATATTCTTAGCCCTTGTACCAGGGGCGTCGGGAGGGGATGGCTAGGGGGGCTGAAGCCCCGAATGAGACCCCCTAAAGTGTCAGCTCCACGGGGTCTTCATTGTCAGCCCCGAGCGCCGGGACCAATCTGATCCCGAGTGTGGCCGAGTGCCAGAGCAGGTCCCGCCTTCTGGAGCCTGCACGTCTATGATGGATGTCCCACTGGTCCAATGCAGGGACCGCGGGACGTGTGACGTCCAGGCACTGTTGGCTCCAGAAGGCGGGAATTACAAAGCGGCTGCTGCGCCACATACCCGCTTGGCGCTCGGGTAAGCCGCTATCCTCTCATCCTCGGACTGGCTGCTGTGACAGGTCAGTATGTAATAAGGTCAGTGTAGGGTAATGTCAGTGTAGGTAGGTCAGTGTCTGGTAATGTCAGTGTTTGTGGTAATGTCAGTGTAGGTAGGTCACTACCGTTAGTGTATGTAGGTCAGTGTATGTATATGTCCAGTGTATGTAGGTCAGGCAGGTGAGTGTACTTAGGTCACTATCGTCAGTGTAGGTAGGTCACTACCGTCAATGTCAGTGTGTTAATGTCAGTGTAGGTAGGTCAGTGTGTGTGTGTTAATGTCAGTGTAGGTAGGTCAGTGTAGGTAGGTTAGTGTGTGTGGTAATGTCAGTGTAGGTAGGCCAGTGTGTGTGGTAATGTCAGTGTAGGTAGGTCAGTGTGTGTGTGTGTTAATGTTAGTGTAGGTAGGTCAGTGTAGGTAGGTCAGTGTAGGTAGGTCAGTGTAGGTAGGCCAGTGTGTGTGGTAATGTCAGTGTAGGTAGGTCAGTGTGGTAATGTCAGTGTGGTAAGGTCAGTGTAGGTAGGTCAGTGTGTGTGGTAATGTCAGTGTAGGTAGGTCAGTGTGGTAATGTCAATGTAGGTAGGTCAGTGTGTGTGGTAATGTCAGTGTAGGCAGGTCAGTGTGGTAATGTCAGTGTAGGTAGGTCAGTGTAGGTAGGTCAGTGTGTGTGGTAATGTCAGTGTAGGTAGGTCAGTGTGGTAATGTCAGTGTAGGTAGGTCAGTGTGTGTGCTAATGTCAGTGTAGGTAGGTCAGTGTAGGTAGGTCACTACCGTTAGTGTATGTAGGTCAGTGTGTGTATATGTCCAGTGTATGTAGGTCAGGCAGGTGAGTGTAGGTAGGTCACTATCGTCAGTGTAGGTAGGTCAGTGTGTGTGTGTGTGTGTGTGTGTGTGTGTGTGTTAATGTCAGTGTAGGTAGGTCAGTGTGTGTGTGTGTGTGTGTGTTAATGTCAGTGTAGGTAGGTCAGTGTGCGTGTGTGTGTGTGTGTGTGTGTGTGTTAATGTCAGTGTAGGTTGGTCAGTGTGTGTGGTAATGTCAGTGTAGGTAGGTCACTACCGTTAGTGTATGTAGGTCAGTGTATGTATATGTCCAGTGTATGTAGGTCAGGCAGGTGAGAGTAGGTAGGTCACAATCGTCAGTGTAGGTAGGTCACTACCGTAAGTGTAGGTAGGTTAGCGTATGTAAGTCACTACCGTCAGTGTCACGGCCCAGCCAAAAAAAAGTTGCTTACAACACTACCCCCCCCCCCCCCCCCACCCCCCGTTCAGGCCTTGGACTCCGGGCTGAAGCCCTTGGTCCTTTTGCCATCTAGCAACGCCCCTGCCTTGTACACACGGTTGGAGATTCCATCAACCGAAACGGTCGGATTTTATCCGTCGGATTTTGTCCGACGGATCTTGTCCAAAACTGTTGCATACACACGGTCGGACAAAGTTGTCGGAAAATCCGATCTTTCAGAACGTGATGACGTAATTTCGTTACGATGGGACTACGTTCAGGCTAGTAGCCAATAGCTTTGATGTAGGAATTTGATCTGAGCATGCGTGGCACTTTGTCTGATCGGAATTCTCTACACATGATTGGAGTATGTCTGATCGGAGCAGTTTGTCGGAAAATATTTCCAGCAAGTTGGAAAATTTTGTCCGACGGATATTCCGATGGAAACAGTCCGATGCATACCACACACAGTCGGAATATCCGTCAAAACACTCCGATCGGACACATTCCAATGGAATCTCCGACCGTGTGTACAAGGGCTTAGCCCCCAAGTGCACAACTTTACATTTATCAACATTAAACCTCATCTGCCCATTAGTTGCCCAATTAGACGTTAAAGTGCGTTAAGGTCAGCTTGTAAGTTGGAGACATCCTGTAAGGACGTTATTCCACTGCATAGCTTAGTGTCATATGCAAAAACAGAAATTTTACTTTTAATCCCAGACCCAATATCATTTATAAAGATATTAAAAAGTAAGGGTCCCAGCACTGAACCTTGACCATTCAAAGTAAGAGTCATTAATCACTACTCTCTAAATTCGGTCTTTTAGCCAGTTTCTATTCATTTACAAATTGATCTTTCCAAGCCTGTAGACTTTACCTTACACATGAGCCGTGTGTGGGGAACTGTGTCAAACACTTTTGCAAAATCGGGCAGCACAGTGGTGTAGTGGTTAGCACTCTCCCCTAGCAGTAAGAAGGGGTACTGGTTTTAATCCCAACCATGACACTACCTGCCTGGAGTTTGCATGTTCTCCCTGTGCTTGTGTGGGGTTCCTCCGGGTACTCCAGTTTTCTCCCACACTCCAAAAACATGCAGGTAGGTTAATTGGCTTCTGTCCAAAATTGGCCCCAGTATATGAATGGGGACCTTAGATTGTGGGCTCCTTGAGGGTAGGGACCAATGTGAGTGTGCAATGTACAGGGATAGGGACAATTGTAGACACTCAATCATGTTGAACTGGATGGACTGATGTCTTTATTCAACCTTATGTAACTATGTAAAATCCAAGTATACCACATCCACAGCCAACCCTCTATCTGAGAATTTGCTTACCGTACTTCTTTTACTTTTTCATAAAAATAAATCAGGTTTGTTTGACAACTTCTGTCTTTCATGAATCCATGCTGTCTGTTGCTAAAAATATTTTTTCCCAGCAAGACCCCGTCTATGTGGTCTTTTATTAAACTCTCCAGTATCTTCCCAACTATAGTTAAACTAATAGATCTATAGTTACTTGGTAAAGACTTTGATCCCTTCTTAAAAAAAGAGCACCACATTGGCCCTACGCCAATCCAGTGGTACAATTCCAGTCATGATTTGACAGTGAATATTCCCACATGTTAGTCACTTAAGATGCGTTAAATGTGTTCATCTGTCTAAAGGTAGAGTATGAGATTTTAATTATGGATATTTCCTATTAATAGAGCAGCTATTTGGAAAGCAAGACAATTAATAAGGTTTGCATGGGCAATTACAGGTGTTATGATTTCAAGCGGTGAGAGAATCTGTGGATTCGTGCGGTTAAAATTGACAGTTGTGTGCGAACAGCTATTGGCGCTAATCCCATACATTGCAATGACAGACTGTCAGCTACTGCAGCTATTTATGCATGTTTGCACAGCCAGTAAATTACCTGCGGTAATCGTAGATGGATGGACACAGTGTCCACAGATTCTTGCTGCTGCAAATCGCAGCATGTGTAATATCCTGTGTGAACTTGGTATGCACCAGCTTGTAGCTCCCTGGGCACCTGTGCACAGGGACAGCTTACTGTAACCATGCTGCATGTATGGGGTGTCCTCGTTATTAATATAAACTACAACAATTGCTGAAAATGATTGTAATTACAGGGTTAAAACAGCAACTTATAGTATACATTTAGAGTCCCTACTCTTGTAGAAGGGTGGAAGAGAGAGGTGCCTGAGTATTGAGACCTGCTGTTTTCTCATTGTGGCCATTTTTACTAAGGGCAGATGGAATCCATCTCCTTCCTGCAAATGTGTCTAGAACTATGGGTATGCCTTCCTGTTACAGGAACTTCCCAGGATGCATCTGTTAGGCCAAGGTTACATCACCATTGCCTTGCTCAACCAGGAAGTGGAAAAACAGTAATTGTAATGTAGCACTAATCCCCGAAAGGAGCTGCTGCTTTTATTTGGGCTTACCGTTACCTCACCTGCTCTCCTCTCTCTGTCTCAGGGATTCCGTTGGAAAGTAGCCCAAATGATGATAAATCCGACACTTAGTCCTTTTTTTAACATTTATTCAGGATAAGCACAAAAGTCCTTCAATAGAGGGTCAAAGGATAAAGGGGGAGTTCAGGCACCTAGTAATTGTGGGTTAGAGGTATTGGTCAGGTCCAGAGGACAAACAGCTCCACAGACTGGATCCAGCAATCACCCGATAGGCCCCTTTAACTTGAACTAGCAGCCAATGAGATGCTCAACAAAGTCTCTGCCACAGACTTGTCAATTGAACTAAGAAATCTTGAGAGTTTTAAAGAGCTACCATACCGTACCAGTTTCTTTCAGCCGACCCGGCGATACTTTATGGGTGTTGATCTGGGTTGCGTCCTCCAACTGAGTTTCCAGGCTCCTCCAGAGAAACCAGCCTTGCGCTCGGTCCTCTACTAGAAAAGTCCTCCCCTGGATCCTCCAGCTTTCTTGGCTTCTCCCCGCAGGGGAGACAGCACAGGACCACCCCTGGATCAGTAGGCCCCAAGACTTTTCTGGGTTTACCCTCTTAGTTGCAGAGCCTTGGGCCAGCTGGCCCCGAGGCGCAGGACCATGCGACACAGACCCCAGGCCAGGAGGGCCATGAGGTCAGGATAGCGGACCCCGGAAAACCAACCACCAAAAATGGCGTAGGTACCTTAAATACCCTCTCCCAGAATGCACAGCAGGGAAACCACTCCCACTGAGCTATTTCCGAGCAAGAGGTGGTATTCAATACATCCAGCCTGCTGCATTTCCACACCTACCGGCGGTGACAGTGACATCTACGGTCAAGTGGGAAACAGTGCAACCCAGCTGGACTGCACAGAAACCAGAACTTTTAGGAAAAAACGAGCCTGCCACTTGCAGCTTCAGACAACTAAATTTGAAAAATAATAGTGTCTGGCCATTAGGAGCAGGGCGCTACAGTAAGGAAACGTAAAAATGTTTAACTAATAAAACTAAAGTGATTTCATATCAGCATGCAGAGTGGTATGCTGCTGTGATTTTTTTTGAAAGGGGGAAAGGTTAATTCTAATATATACAGCTGTGAGGCAAGGAGATAAGAATAAATTAATATAGAGAGGGTTTTTTTTTTTTTTTTTAATATAATCTTTTAGTTTTCTTTCTTTTTTTTCCATTACACTTATAAAAAAATACAACAAATAAAAATTCAAAGAGACCAAAACATAAACTCAAGAACATTTCACAAAAAGCATAACAACAATAATACGGGGCAGCTATGCGCAGCCCTTCCCACATCAGATGGTACGAAATATATTACCACATATTCATATATCTACTTAAAGTGGTTGTGAAGGCAGAAGGATTTTTTATCTTAATGCATTTTATTCATTAAGATAAAAAACCTTCTGTGTGTAGCAGCCCCCCTAATACTTACCTGAGCCTCATCTCTATCCAGCGATGTACATGAGTGCCTCGGGCAACAGACAAGAAAGGGGGCGGAGCCAAACCACGGCTGCCTGTCTGAATGGACACACGGTGCTGCGGCTCGGCTTAGGTGCCCCCATAGCAAGGAAAGGGCCAGGATCGCCAAAGAGGGACCCGAGAATAGGAGGATCGGGGCTACTCTGTGCAAAACCATTTCACAGAGCAGGTAAGTATGACATGTTTATAATTTTTCAAGAAAAAAAAAATAGACTTTAGTATCGCTTTAAGAAAATATACAAAACAGAAAAAAAAACACGTTAAAACAACCAGATAAACAGAAGAGACAGAGAACTTAAGGGACCTTATACTAATAGCAGATAGTGACTCTTACTATACAATAAGATTGCACTATCTACTGTATATAAATTCCTGCATCTGTTAGGGCAGACAGACATTCTCCCTCTATAGGAAATACATTTTATCCAGGTTGCCCACTTTTGATTGAACTTCTCTGAGCTATCCTGGCAAGTATATACCCAGTCCTCCACTTTCATAACGAGATTGAACCGTTTAATCCAGTCCTCAATTGAGGGTGTTTGTATTTTTTTCCATTATAGGGGGATCAAGCCTTTACCGATGTTTAAAAGGTGGGGAACAATACTTTTCCTAAATGTCCTAATTAGAATGTGCACAGCAAGTAGCAAACATTGTGCTGGATAATCATTAATTTGTACTGAAGTAATATCTAAAATCAATTTTCTGACCTCCAATCAGAATAGTCTTAGCCTGGCACATTCCCACCATATATGAATGACCACAGCCCCTCCAACACCTGCTTTAAACACATGGGTACATTCTAGCTACCAGCTTCAGGACCATATACCACCTTGTTAGGATTTTATTATTTATTATTTTTTATTTATTATTTATTATTATTATTATTTATTATTTATTATTTTATTATTATTATTTTATTATTTAACTCCTGTGTCTTTGAACAGAGAGAAAAGTTGTGGGTCATGTTATGGATTGTATATTGTTGCAAATTAGAACACTGACTTCCCAGCTCTGTTTCCCATTCCCTAAGGAACCTAAGACCTATATGGGATCTGCCATAATTTAGTAATTTATAGGAGGCGGACAACAGTCCATTATCAGCTGGCAGCTTAAGCCAAAGAGATTCAAGTCCTGTAATAGAGTCTGCCATTCTAAGTCCTTCAAAAGCGCAATACTGATATTTTTTCTAAAGCAATTGATCCAGAACTTTCTGGTCCTGTATCTCTGCTTGTTGAGTTTTCTTCAATCTTTGCTTTTTAGCCAGGATGCCTGGGAGAGTATGAGCCAGCTGATCATCACCTTATACCACCCCCATAACATACCCTTAGATACCTCCTCTGTATTATTTATCTCAAAATACGCTTTTATAGCATTCATTACCACCTCCAAAGCCTCAGGGTTGTCCAAAATAGTATCATTCACTCATCAGGTCCATTCCTTGTCCATGCTAATAAAATGTTGCAACAAAATGGACACTGGAGCATGATCCAACAACATTATCTGTTCTGTGGACACCTCTATAAAAGAATGCAAATAAAATTGATCCATAAGTGACAAATCAATTGGAAAGTAGGTCTTATGTACACACTAATAATGGCAGTAGTCCTGCTGAGACACAAACAAATGCCAACAGTCAACCAAATAGAGAGACTGCATGGCTTTGCAAAAATTCTTTAAGGCCACAAAGGACAGAGCCAATTTACCAGTAGAGGTAACTACTTTTAGTCCAGGCTAAGATTAAAATTACCACCAAACTCCAGGACACCAACCATAAAGGTGGACAATTTATTCAAAATCCCATCAATAAATTATATTTTACGAGTATTAGATACATAAACAGATGCAAAAGTATAAACCTGACCTTTGACAAAACATAATAATGCCTTCTGCATTTGATTGAAACTCCAGCATCAAAAAGGAGCAGCATTTAGGAATCACTATGTCTACCCTCCTGTGTAACGGAAGTTTGGGAGTAGAGGCATACAGTATATAAAGTGAGTCTCCTGCAACATGACAATCTGCAGAGTTACCCGCTTTAATTTCCACCAAATTGTATTCCTCTTATTGGGAGAACACATACCCCTTACATTGTAGGACAACCCTTTTAAACTAACCATCCTAAAACAAAAAATACGGTACTCTAAATACAGTATATATCACTTACATTCAGATCCCTCTGACTCCCTCCAAAACCAAAGCAAAAACGGACACGTAAAAATATACAACCATATTGAACAAATAATTTACTAGGCCTACAATCTCACATAAGGCCAAGGTGTGGGAGACCAGCTAGCCAACCCGCTGGTACTCTAAATACAGTATATATCACTTACATTCAGATCCCTCTGACTCTCTCCAAAACCAAAGCAAAAACAGACATGTAAAAATATACAACCATATTGAACAAATAATTTACTAGGCCTACAATCTCACATAAGGCCAGGGCGTGGGAGACCAGCTAGCCAACCGGCTGGCCCTCCATGAGGGTCCACCACAGACAGTGCTCCAAGAAATGGAGTCTCCCCTATAGGGGTATTGGTATGGTCATAGAGGAAGAGTGACCCTACCATGCCAAATATAAACATGTTCTAAAAGATAGCCAAAAAGATAGCAAAAAACATATCCCGAAATGTGTGGCAAACATTTTTTATCCACTATAGATTAATAAGACATTTTTTTAAAGGTTCAAGTGTTCAAACATTCAGAATAAGAAGACAAAAAAAATCAGAATATTCAACCATCTTCATGCTGCCTAATCAAATACCATGACCCTAATTTTCATTCAGTGTTTTCCTGGGTAGATGAATCTCCTCTTCTCCTCCTCAATCTGGGAAGGCATAGTCTCAATGGTTTAGAGAGCGGAGCTCTAGAAAATATTAGTAATGCATGCTTGGTGGAACAGATGTAGTAAATCAATCAAAAATAAGGGTGCATTCATACTACCCGTGATGTGATAAAATGTGGTAAACCTATGCACCCCAACACACCTCTACAATGCATGTATGATGAAACGCCTAAATGCACAGAAAAAAAAACTGTCTTTGTGCTGTGGTATAAAAATATGCAGCCTGAACTCATTTTCTATGTGTTGCATCCCATTTTGAATGGGTTGTGTAACACAGCATGCAGCAGTGGGCCTCGTCATATGAAAAGGAGTGCATTGCAGTGCACTACATAGCCATAGACTATCCTTAGACAAAAATGTTAAAAAGACAGAGAAAAGGGCAGATTCAATGGACTACTTGGTAATTTTATGCTGTCTTCAATGTTTCTTTAACCACTTGACCACTGGGCACTTAAAGTGGTTGTAAACCCTTACAAACCACTTTGACCTACAGGTAAGCCTAGATCACACCTGAAGGACTGACGGCCTATCTAATTTCTTGAGACCCTAACATGCCAGAAAAGTACAAATACCCCCCAAATGACCCCTTTTTGGAAAGAAGACGTTCCAAGGTATTTAGTAAGAGGCATGATGAGTTTTTTGAAGTTGTCATTTTTTCCCACAATTCTTTGCAAAATCAAGATTTTTTTTTTATTTTTATTTTTTACAAAATTGTCATATTATCAGGTTATTTCTCACACACAGCATATGCATACCACAAATTACACCCCAAAACACATTCTGCTATTACTCCCGAGTATGGCGATACCACATGTGTGAGACTTCTACACAGCCTAGCCACATACAGAGGCCCAACATGGAGGGAGCGCCATCAGGCGTTCTGGAGCACCCAGCCTGGCGCCAAACATCGCTACTTAAAAATCCCCATAGGCGACGATTTAATTTTTTTTACTGGTTACATGTTTTGAGTTACAGAGGAGGTCTAGGGCCATGATTGCTCTCGCTCTAACATTTACAGCAATACCTCACATGTGTGGTTTGAACACCGTTTTCATATGTGGGCGGGACTTACATATGTGTTCGCTTCTTCATGCGAGCACATGGGGACAGGGGCGCTTTAAATTTTATTTTATTTTTTATTGTTCATTTTACTTTATTTTAGTTTGACATTTTTTTCCCCAAAAATAAATTTTTTCATCACTTTTATTCCTATTTCAAGGAATATAAACATCCCTTGTAATAGGAATATGGCATGACAGGTCCTGTTTACAGTGAGATATGGGGTCAATAAGACCCCGCATCTCACCTCTAGGCTGGGAAGCCTGAAATAAAATAAAATAAAAATATCAGGGTATTGGCAGGGTATTGGCAGGGTATTGCAGAGTATTGGCAGGGTATTGGGTATTGCAGAGTATTGGCAGGGTATTGGGTATTGCAGAGTATTGGCAGGGTATTGCAGAGTATTGCAGGGTATTGGGTATTGCAGAGTATTGCAGGGTATTGGGTATTGCAGAGTATTGCAGAGTATTGGCAGGGTATTGGGTATTGCAGAGTATTGGCAGGGTATTGGGTATTGCAGAGTATTGGCAGGGTATTGCAGAGTATTGCTAGGTATTGGCAGGGTATTGGGTATTGCAGAGTATTGGCAGGGTATTGGGTATTGCAGAGTATTGGCAGGGTATTGGGTATTGCAGAGTATTGGCAGGGTATTGGGTATTGCAGAGTAATGCAGGGTATTGCAGAGTATTGGCAGGGGATTGAGGGGTTCATTTTCGGTGAGCAGCACTGTGGGCACAGCAGATGCAGCCCACAGCGCTGCTGACACCGATCTCTTCCCCCTCCGCTGTACCGATCGGTACAGAGAGGGGAGGGAGGAACCGGCGTCATGTTATGTTTGTTTACAAGTGATCGCTCCGTCATTTGACGGAGCAATAATGTGGTAAACGGCTGCGATGAGCGTGCGTAAACGGCCACGATTACCGTGATCCATGATGCGCCGGGTCCGGTGGACCTGTCGGTCACAGATGCTCTCGAGTGCGCGCCCCAGGTGGTGCGCGAAAGCGGAATTCTGGGAGGACGTCATATGACAGCCTCTCAGAGTTAAACAACCGCACTGTAGCCGTCATTCAGCAATGGGCCGGTTGTTAAGTGGTTAACACAGAAGAAGCTATTTGTAATCATTTATCCTACGTTGTTCACTATCCTTATAATTTTCAAGTAACATTTTTAAATATGACATCAATTAAAAGGGAACACAAGAGTAAATGGGGTGCTGGATTCAGATTTTCGAAGGGTCAGTGAAATTGTCACTGGGACACACCACTGGCTCTATATGGGCAGCACTCCACAAGAACTCGCCTTAGAAACTAGGAAAGAAACCAGAGTGGAGAATCCACATGCATAAAGTCTAATAGGATGGCCAAACAAATGTCCAAAGGGTACAAAAATTTAAATGATAAAATGAATTCATAAAAAAAAAAAAAAAAAGGCAAGGTGTTTTGGGGGCTAAAGACCCCCCCCCCCCTTTTCATCAGCGTAGCTCACAACTGTTCCTGACTTTGAGGGGCTGTCCTTGATTTGGAACAAAGTCCCTCTATCCCTCTTTGCTCCTCATTTGTCCCTCATTTTGGTCTGATCTATACAGTTGTTTTAAAAAAATGCACTTTATATCTTTCAAAAAGTGTTTCTCAGTGCTAAACCTTTTATCCAGTTTCTAAATTGCTCCAATTGTACAATTCAAAAGCCAGTATAATAATCATGGTAAAAAAAAGCACTTCTGGGTTTAACGTGTAGCACCACTGCATGTCCACTAGGACATGCACGAGGCACTTGACTGGGAGGACATTATACAAAGTCCACCCAGGATTGGAAAGCTCCTGCTTAGCTGTCATTTGTCTAGGCCATGATGGTAAGAAAATACGGGATGCAACCAGGGTCTAAACTCTTATTTGCTGCATTCACTAACACAGACTTAATCTGCCCTCCTGACACTGTTTCAAGCGGTAAATACAGATCTATTTGGAATCTGCTTACCTGCTACTTTGGACGCTTGCCTCATTGGACTATAATGGGGAGTCTGTACTGAAACAACTGTACAGGTTGTCATTATTGACCACCTTCTGAAAATGCTAGCTGTCTGGCTTTCTCTAGCTTCAGTGCAAGCATGCAGTCAGTGAAGTCTGAGTAGAATCACAATTCCTAATCCACATCTTTGTTTACATGTCAGTTACTTATTTCAGCACAGTTTTCCTTTAAAACCATAGTGTTTGAGATCATACATTGTTATGGTAACCAAGTGTTCTGATCACCCAGACAACTTTATCACCTCTTCAGTGCCATTCTCTTTTAAGAAATTAAGAGTTACCATGATGGATTTACCCACCCTTTGTAGACCTTCTGCACATAATTGATCTGCTACTGTGGCCGGAATAACACACTGGGCAGTATTTGTCTATTTCCTGTATGTACAGGGGTTGGACAAAAATATGAAAATCATTACCTAATATGGTGTTGGGCCACCTTTGGCATCCAAGACAAACTGAATTTTCCTGGGAATTGACAAATATATATCTTGCATGGTGGATAATTGAATCAATTGATTTGGATACCACTTTTCAATTGCAAAAATCTTTCCAGTTCTCGTACAGATGGCGGAGGTGGAAAATAAGCCGAACCTTGTTTTCCAAAATTTACTATAGTGGCTCTATGATATTGAGGTCTGGCTATTGCGGCACCCAGGGAAGGTGCGAGACTTCATCTGCATGCCCATCAAACCACGATTTGGCAACACCAGCTGTGTGAATCGGAGCATTATGGTTTTGGTAAATGACGCTGTATTCAAGAAACAATGTCTGCACCATAGGGTGCACATGGTCGGCCAAAATGTGTACATGGTCACTGGCAGTGACTCTACCTTTCACAGTGATGATGGGGCCTGCAGAATATAAAGATATGACTGCCCAAACCATGATGGCTGTGCCACTATGCTTTACCGTCAGCACAAGTTAGTCCTAGTAATAAGCTTGAGATAATGAGATAATGGATAATGTTCCCCACACATAAACACATCCGGTAGTTGGGAACAGTGTGAAGCTTGATTCATCGGACCATATTAAAGTCTTCCATTGATCGATAGTCCACGATTTATGCAGCTTGGGGGGATGGTAAGAACGTGGCTTGCTGTAACTACCTGTTTTTACTGTCCCACAACTGCTAGTGTAAACTAGGCCATAGCGTGCATATCTTTGTTGTATTTGGAGTTTGTGGCAATATACTGTATGTCTAACTTTGGCTGTTACACAGCACAGCACAGAAAAAGTGGCCTAGAGAGTACGTATCTGAAATCCAGCACTGACAGCTGTAAAAAAACACATTATGAAATTACATTGATGATGCCATATTATTTAGTGCCATCTTTTTTATTCCTATCTTCTTACTTTATTAGTAATATTAATAACCTGTAAGTATGAAGTAATCTATAATGAAACGATTGCCTTTTTATCTCCTAGGGCTCCTGACAACGCACCACTGAAAAGCAAAATGATCTATGCCAGTTCCAAAGATGCCATTAAGAAGAAGTTCACAGGTTTGGAGTTTTTACTGTTCCCCCTTATAAAGTATATCTAAATCCAACATATTTTCTGTTATTTTGTTTTTTTTCAGGTAGGAAAGAGTTAAAACCTCTGTCAGGATTTTTTTTTTTCATCTGTGTCTCACTAGGGTAATTTCCCTTTAATTTTTCCCAGTAAAGACAACAGGAAGTGAGAGGTAATTTTTCCAAAGTAAAGGAAATGGCCTCCTAGACAGTTATCAAAAGTGTCATTAGTAGATTTCCCCTTTATCAATAATAATTGTGAAATTGGTTTCTGTGAAAATTTTACTCTAAAAAAAACTTCTAGACTGTTTGCTATATATTTGCTTAAAAATTTTTTATTTTTTTTATTTATTTGTTTATTCATTCAGAGGTATTTTGAGGTGCCTTCATGGTAGTTTAGCTTATTTCTTTTACTTTAACTTTTTTGCCTTTCTTTTTTTCCTTTCTGCAAAAAATAAATAAATAAAATAATGAGACTGAGGAGAACAAGTTCAGCATAGACTAAAGCAGCTTCTATAAGCCATCAGAAACTATTTAAAACACTGCAGGTCTTGGCCCTTGTACACACGGTCGGAAATTTCGACGGAAAATGTCCGATCAGACCGTGTTGTCGGATAATCTGACCATGTGTGGGCTCCATCAGACTGTTTCCGTCGGAATATCCGACGGACAAAGTTTTAGAGCTGGGCTATAAAACTTTCTGACAACGTGATCCGATCGGACTTTGTCCGATCGGAATTCTCTACACACAATCAGACAAAGTGCCACGCATGCTCAGATCAAATTCCTAGACCAAAGCTATTGGCTACTAGCCTGAATGTAGTCCCGTCGTAACGAAATAACGTCATCACGTTACGTACGATCGGATTTTCCGACAACTTTTTCGGACAAAATCTGATGGAATGTCCGACCGTGTGTACAAGGGCTTAAAGTTTCATGAAATGGCACTTTTCAGCACACAGGTAGAAGTCGGATGTTAAGCAAATATGCAAGTAAAAAAAGTGGGATTTCATGAAAATTTAAGGCCAGCAGTTTGGATGGCTAATAAATTGGAAGAAGAGCAAGTTACAACCAACCCAAAAGATGATCTTTTTGGAAGCAGAATTAAATACCAGAGCCAACAGAGTGGAACTTCCCCAGGAAAAGATAAAACCTCTAACTCACAAAATGAAGAAACTGATAGCAGCTGTTCACCTTCCAGCCAGGGCATGCATGAGTATTCTCGGGTCCATGTCGTTCACTTTCCCTATGATTCAGTGGGCACATGAGAACATTCCAACATTCATTCTTGACGCAGTGGGATGGATTGTCAATGTGTCAGAAGATACATATTCATGAGACGGTGAAACAATTGATATGGTGGTGGACTCAGACCTACAACCTAAAAAGTTACCTCCAAATTATTCCCCCACAACTGGAGATAATTATGTCGAATGCCAGTCTAGACGGATGGGGAGCCCACTACCAGGACAAAGCGATTCCGGGACATTGGCACTTCAGACTGATAGGGGTAGTTTCGAACATTTTGGAACTGAAGGCGGCCTTCCAATCTCTCCTAGCATTCAGTTCACTTATCAAGGGAAAGAGTGTCTTACTACAGATAGACAACAGAGTGGCAGTAGCATACAAACACAAGGTGGAACCAGAAGTCACACACTCATGAGGGAGGTGTGACCAATTTTGGAATGGGCTCAACTATATTTGACGGATCTGAGAGCAGTTTACTTTCCAGCAGCACAGAACTGTTTGGCCGACAACCTGAGCAGAACATTAATTTCAAACAACAAATGTAGCCTGAGTTCCCGAGCCTTCTCTCTTGTCTCTTCTAACACAGACCTGAGGAGTTCCCGACATCGACCTGGCAGCAACACCAACTAATGACAAATGTTCAAGATTTCTGGCAAGAACGATATATCCAAGAGCAATGGGTGTAGACTGTCTATACCATCCATGGAACTTGGGAAGCCTGGGATACATTTTCCCTACAGTTCCATTATAGTTAAATATAATAGTTAGATTTCTAGACCAACTTTGAAGATCCACCTCCACAGTAATTGCAGTAATACTCTTCTGGCCAAGACTTCCATGGTTCACAACCATCCTACAGCTAAGCATAGAAGGACCATTTCAACTACCAGTAACACCAGACCTACTCTCACAAAGCCAATTCCTACATCGGGCTCCAGAAAAACTCCATCTAACGGCATGGAAATTGAGAGGGATAGGCTGCTAAGTCAGGGATTCTTAAGTAAGGTGTTGGTTACTTTACAACAGGCCAGGAAGAATTCAACAAATAGCACCTACAAGAGAGTATGGGAGAGATTCACCATATTTGCACAGCGGCAAGACTGGGACCTGCTAGTACCCACAGTTTCACAGATTCTGGAATTCCTACAATCAGGCCTCGATAGGGGTCTAAGCTCCAGTACATTGAACGTTCAGCTATCTGCCCTGTCAGCAATGACGGGAATGAAATGGGCCTTAGATCCTCTCTTCACTCAGTTTCTTAAGCCATGCCTAAAGATAAGACCACCAAAGAAGCCGACCTTTCCTACTTGGAATATCACCACATTGTTTGAGGCACTATCAAGCCCTCCTTTCCACCCCATTGATACAGTCTCCCTTTGAGATTTAACACTTAAAACAACCTTCCTTATTGCCATAACATCAGGCAAAAGAGTCTCAGAGATGCAAGCTTTACGGCTGAAAGAACCTCTTTTAATGTTCTACCAAGACAGAGTAGTTCTAAGACCATTAGATCAGTTCACACCAAAAGTATCATCCACTTTTTATTTCAATCAAGAAATCAGCCTACCTCAATTCCTCACTAGTCAAGGCGATCCAGATCCTTTGGATATCAAAACCACTATTGCTTCATACCTAACGCTTACCAGCCCAATTAGAAAGATGGAGAACCTTTTGATGATCCTGCATGGTCCAAAAAGAGGTCAAGCAGCGTTGTCACGCACAATAGCCTTGGCTAATTAAAGCCATCAATAAAGCATACATTGCACAGCAGCTTCCAATACCTGAGGGCTTAAAGGCTCATTCTACAAGGGCAGTGACAACATCATGGGCAGCATACTGCAGGGTTTCGGCAGAAACCATTTGCAGGGAGGCTACTTGGCCATCTAAAACAACGTTCTTGTCGCAATACAGAGTAGATCCCGCACTATTGACGACAGTAGAATTGGGGAAAAAATTGTTCAAGCAAATTCCTCTGTATCTTGTGAATAAATGAATACCTTTATAAGCACCCACCCATATAGAGAGTTATTTCCCAGTGTGTGCTGCCATGATGCGACATGAAAACAGAAAACTGTATACTCACCTTTCCGTAATTTTCCTTTCTGACGCATCTAATGGCAGCACGCAGCTGCCCACCCATTTAAGGCGATAGATATGGAGAATTGGAAGGTGGGTCTCTCCAACTCTTATAGCTAACCAGTCCTATCAGGTTGTGGGGGCGGATTCACAACCCAGTGTTTGCTGCCATTAGATGCATCACAAAGGAAAATTACGGAAAGGTGAGTATACAATTTTCCATTTTCTCAAGCAGCTTGTGGGATGGTTTCATCTCTTTTTATTTCCAACTACCTCTGCCACTCCCCCCGCTATCAACTCCAAGCAATTGTTATTAACCACTTGTGATCACTACAGGAGCTACGACTAAGCATCTGTTTATGATGTGAAACGCGTTAGCGTTTGTTACCTGTCTTCTATGCCTAAAACATGTTTTTGGATTTTAATCTTTCAATAAAGATGCATTTAGCGGCATGTGGCTGGCCAGGTTTTCCTTCCTTCCTGATCACTACAGGACTAATTAATTTTGTGGCTACGTAAACACAGTGACATCTGTTCCACATACCAATCTTACACTGCGATGTAGCGCAAATGAAAAAAAAAACATGTGACCAGGGAATAGGAATAAGAAAACATATATTTGGAAAAAAGAATCAGTGTGTTGCAGTTGCTTATTTACAATACTTATGTTGCTTTTCTCAGGCATTTGAACTGGTGCCTGCGAGTTGAATGACACTTCAGTTTATATTAACTATATACATATATAATACAGAAGGTTGTCCAAAGTATTACAGTTGGTTTTCTTCAGAATAGAAAAGTTTGTTTCTTGCCAGCATGCTGCAGAGAAGGACGCTTGCTTTCTGTGTGGAAGCAGTGGTCTCTCTGCAAGAGCCTGATGCCCTCCTCCCCCCTCCCCACCCCTACTATGTCAGAAGTAAAACTCTCCAATGAGCAGGGAGCATGAATTTTGATGAACTTTATAGGTCTGACTCAACAGGAGGCATGAAGTCCTTTTATGAAGCCTTCTGGCACAGGCCTCTTCTTAGACTGGTTCTAAACCTCAGTCTCCAAGTACCCCCAGCAGGCCATGTTTTGGGAATTTCTCTTAGATAAAATAGCTGTCCAAAATACCAAGCCATTGACTCTGATTTAAAGCACCTGTTAAAGGAAAACCTGCAAACATGGCCTGTTGGGGGTACTTGAGAACTGAGGCTGAGAACCACTGATCTAAACAACAGCAAACTGTAAGGCTATGCAAACCCCTATGATGCACCTGGAAAGTGTTTAGCAGATTTTTTAAAAAAATGCTCATTTAGGCATTTAAAGTGATTGTAAAGGCTTGTTTTTATTTATTTTTTAAATAACAAACATGGCATTTGGCAATTGGTTTTGCACAGAGCAGCTTGGATCCTCCTCTTCTCGGGTCCCTCTTTGCTGCTCCCAGTCCCACCCTCCTTTGAGTGCCCCTCAGCCAGCAGCTTGCTACAGGGGTCACCCAAGCTGAGTCAGAGCTCCGTGTATCCATTTAGACACAGAGACCTGACCTGGCCCAGCCCCCCCCCTCTCCCCTGATTGGCTGAATGATTTTGACAGCCACGGGAGCCAATAGCACTACCGATTTGTCTCAGCCAATCAGGAGGAGTGTACTGGTTTGTGGACATCCCTGGAGAGAGAAGGAGCTCGGGTAGGTAATTGGGGTGTGCCGGGGAGGCTGCTACACACAGGAGGTTTTTTATCTTAATGCATAGAATGTATTAAGATAAAAAACCTTCTGCCTTTACAACTCCTTTAAAGAGGAAGTAAACCCTCTCTTTAAAAACAAAAAAAAAAACACCCTGCAGGACAAAGGCATAATGAGCTAGTATGCATAGCGTTCACCTCTTCCATCGATGACATGTTGACTCGGCGTGTCTTCCGGGTATCGCTGCTCTGGCGCTGTGACTGGCCGAAGCAGCAATGACATCACCCCCACGCATGCGCGCTGGTGCCGCCACTAATGACATGATCGCCGTTAGAAATGGCACACACGGTTCGCCTGCGCCCGATGTCAACGGCACATGCGCCATAGACATCGGTGCTATTTCTGCAAATATCTCCTAAACCTTTTAGGTTTGGGAGATATTTCTTGCACTTGCAGGTAAGCCTTAATCTAGGCTTACCTGTAGGTTAAAGTGGTTGTAATCGGTTTACAACCACTTTAAGTGAAACCAAACCCACTGATTTAACTGTTCGCAAAACAATTACATTCAGGACATGCATCTGGTGGTAACGGTCACAGTTGCCAGTGTGCCTATGTCAGTTCTCAACTGAACCTTCAAGCCTTCAAAGGGCTGGTGTCATAAGATAGGCTTTACATGATTAATTTTTTTTTTTTTGTTCAACCAGGTTGAATGAAAAAAAAAAAAAAAAAAGACCAGATTCCCCCAATGTGGATGGGGGGGGAATCACTCCCGCTGAGCTTTGTATTCTACAACCAACATCTATGTTTCCAGCTGTAGCAGACGGCACCGATCGTTCGGCAAAAAACCTGACAGGCTTGTTGTACACAAGTTGATCGATAAAACGATTTGTGTACAACCAGCTAGTGGATACATGGATCAAAATTTGGCTGGTCCCTACTGAACCGGCCAAATTTCAATCCATGTATGGCTGGCTTAAAATGGAAACATCTATGGATGTAAAAGATAAAAGTGTTTAGTTCTGCTTTAATACTTGCAGTGTTTTTATTGTATAACCCTTGTTGATCGATGAACAGTGTCATATTTATTATTCCTAGGCATCAAACACGAGTGGCAAGTGAACGGCATGGATGATATTAAAGACCGAAGCACCCTCGCGGATAAACTAGGTGGCAATGTGGTTACTTCCCTTGAAGGTGTTCCATTAAAATGAACGCAATTCCTTTTGTTGTGGAAGCTTATAGTACCTACCATATCAGTTCCTGTTCTGACCACATGGAAGGTTCTAGGTTTTTGTTTTATTTATTGAATAATGTTTTTGAATATTTTCCTCTGTGAAAACAATAAACCACGTTGGTGCTTGGAAAAAATGAAGTGAACTAACACCGTACAAAACTGTCATATCATTAAAGAATAAGGAACAGCGTGTTTTTACAGGGTTATCATGACTTTTTTCAAGCTGATTTGCATTCATCTACACAGGTTCCTCAAGTTTATAAAATTGGGTCTTTTTAAGGTCTCTTTAATACTTGAGACTGGATTTACACTTTTCTGTGCACATTATAGTGAATGTGGTAATGCGCATGTGCGTGAATGAGCCCATATAGATTCCCTTTACTTTTCACACTAAACTGCAGAGAATACATATGAACCACCCTAATAGGAAAGAAAGAGATTTTTACTTGAAATGCATGACTGCTGAGAAGCATAAGCTCATTTATAACCAACCAATAAACCAATACCTTACTCTTTAAGTTGGAAAAAGGGCAAGGCCTCAGCCTTATTGAACTTTCCAAATGTAACAACTTTCCAATGCCAGTCACAGTTACACTCTGAGCATCCATATAACAAACTTACATAGTCTAAGAGGCATGTCTTTACTATCAGTGCCAGAAAGGCATTATACTGACCCCAGAAATTAACTTCACGGCATAGCCCATAAAGCAACATCAATTGCTGGCAAGGTCAAAACCATCAATAAAGCCGTGACAAAACATCACGACGGGCAAGTGGGTGGTCAACGCATGTGACAGTTGAAACTCTTTAGAGCAGTGGGACATGCCCCAAATTAGCCTTTTTCTTGAGTTCGGGCTCCACTTAGTCACCTCAGTACTTTGTAGCCATTCCTAATGGAGCCGCTTAACCTTACTGTGTTAGGTTAATGCCCATGGAGGTGCCATGCTTCCCGCAGTCAAGGCTCACTTTTCCTAAGTGGGGTTCATGGGGCCTTCATGTTCATGGAGATCAGAGACATTCTGATCATAGATTTCTAACACAAAAATGGCAGTTACTGGGAGTAAAATGGCCATGGCTTCCTAGAACCCATACTGTAACAATGAATGAAAAGTGGACTTTCCTAGGTGTGTAGCTAAGAATGTGTAGGTGTGTTCATGTAAGCATTTATGAGGATATGCTTGTAGATTCACATGGAAGTGTGTAAATCTATGTGCCAATGCTACTAGGATAAACTCATCAGGTCAGATCTGCTGCTGGATTGAACTCTATACTTATGTGCAGTCACATGGTTTACTGTTAAAAATATAGAATTTCCTACCACACATTACACCTTGACTGTACAATCGCACTTAGATCTACCAGTGTACACCTATGCTGTGCCTAATTGGATACAGATGGAATTAATAGTTTAGATAGGTCATCATATGACATAGTTTTAAGTACTCTAAGGGCAATTCTACAGTCAGATTGTACAGTCAGCCTGTAACATGTATGGTGATTTTAAGGCTGTATTCACACCTATGCATTTTTAGTGCTTTTTGCATTTTGCAGATTAGCACTACAAAACGTTTTCCATAGGAAACCATGTTAAATGGGCTGTAGTGCAAATCTGCAAAATGCAAAAAGCACTAAAACTGCATAGGTGTGAATCCAGCCTAAGTGTGCTTAATTTTAGATAAAAATATAAATATAACAGGAAAGGGGTTAAGAAAGTCTGAGAGTCTCTAACCTATCTCAATCCATTTATATAATGATGGACTAAAAATAATACGAAACATAGTTATACTAAAATATACACCTAAAGTAAATATTCATAAAAAAAAAAAAAAAAATCAGGTACCTGCAAGACATTACATCAATAAAAAAAATTGCCTCCTCTAGAAAAAAAAAAAAGAACGCAAATGCAGTTTGAACTTTAAAACTGACAGTGCTATGCATGGTACAGCTGTGGTCCTTTGCACTGTCTTTATGCGCAGCAGCATAGCCGCAGGTGTATGTTCTAAAGCTATGACATTCAAACACTTTATTTTTACACAATAGTTATTTTGTTCGCTTGAGTAAGTGGTTTTAAAGAGACCTTGCCACCAACCAAAATGCTGGTAAAAGTACAGAAAAATTAAGTATTTTAAATGCTTATTTGCAGTGTTTTTCTTTTTCATAAATTATTTTATATTCACTTACAATTTGCCTTTGCACAGCCTCTCCCTCTTAGCACGCCATAGCCCTCTCCTTATCTGGGAATGTCTAATTACTGTCTGAGCTGGCCCAGCTCCTCCACCCCTCATTTCATTTCCCTACATAATCTATTATGTAGCTACCAGCAAAGGAGTAAAGTGGAATACTATAGACTAGAGTGTCATTTGAGTGACATATTTGAGTCAGCTGACATCACATCCAAGATAGTGGTGCCGAGCATCAGTCTCAGGGCTTTTGGATGTCTACACAAGGTATACTTTTAAATGTAAATAATATGCATAAGATATGTTAAATGCATAAGAATAATCTTATGGGAAGATTGCTGTTGAAATGAATGACCTGGTGACAGGGTTTCTTTGCAATAATCATGCCACTGCTTTAATCAGTGTGTGAAGGCAGTCCCAATGGAGGTGGGTTCTTTTGGAATGTCACACTGAAAATCATGAGCTAATTTGCTGATTTGCTGATTGACATGTCATCTTGTATTATAGTGGATATGTATATTTCAAGGGTGCCAAAACTACTTGTCCTTAGGGAGTCACTCGGGCAGTATTGTCACCCTAGGCACACCACAACACATAGGCGCACTCTGAATGGGCCCTTAAGGTATCCATATGAGCCTTATACATAATGACTATGTTACTGTTAGTGCCCAATCAGATTCTTTCCCCTCTCTCTCATACTGAACACGGAGAGCGAATAAAAAAAGATAGGGGGTTAATGGGCAACAACAATTCCCCTTCCATCAGAAACCTTTGATAAATGAGATCTGTTTCTAGTCTTGTGTACAAATATTGGAAGAAGGTGGGATTTTGTCAAAGGCAACCAATCACACATAAGCATTTATTTCCTACTTCAAAAGAAAAAACATAACTGCTGAAAGATGATAGGCTGATCAAAGACACTATTCTTTTTGTTTATATAAATAACCATGCTTTAAAAATGCAATTGTGCAAATAAAGTAGTAGACGCATATATTCATGAGGTATACAGTTATTTTTTTTTATTATTATTTGCATGGTACTTTTGCGTCTGTGAAGATTTTCATTTATCCAGGTCAGGGGTCTCCAAACTTTTTAGTATGAGGGAAATAGCGTATAATTTATAAATATTCTTATGTTGAAATAAAAATCAGTTTTATTAATGTAGCACTAACCCCCGAAGGAGCTGATGGTTTGATTGGGCTTACCGTTACCTTCTTCTCCTCGATTTGTGTCTAGGGATTTCCCATGGTAGATGGCCCAGTAACTTTAGAGACTGAGGACAGATCCGCATAAAGGGAATTTTATTTGCAAAAACGTAGACAACGAACAGTTTCTTAAAAGTTCAGGTACTCTTAGTGTCAAAGTCAATAACGAAGGACTTGCTTACTTTGACTAAATCCAGAGAATAGCCATTCACAACTGGATGTTCACTCAAGTTGGATAGTCCCTCTCTCACAAGGCCTAGCAGCCAACAAGGTGCTTACTCAGGAACAAGTCTCTGCCACAGACGTTGTTGTAGAACATACAGGAATAAGTCTCTGCCACAGACGTTGTTTTAGAACATTCAGGAAACTAAAACTTGTGGAACACTCATGTGATACCTGGATCTTTCAGCCAGCTTGGCGACACCCACGAGACTGGATTCAGTTAGGTACTTCAGCCCCACCAGGCTTTTGCAAAGAAGCCAACCCGTACGTGGCCTTCTTCTGAAGAGTCCTCCCCTGGATAGCCAGGAAGTTACTGGGCCTCTCCAACTACTGAAGACGGTACCAGACCACCTCGGAATCCTTCTTTAGTTTCCTTGCCTCGGGCTAGCCAGCCCCGAGACAATAAGTCGGGTGGAATCCGCACCCCAGGCCATAGCCTTCCTGGGGCTGGTCAGGAGGACCAGGACCATGGAGTCAGAACATACTTCTGGACCGGAAACCCCGAATCACGTGACATCCGCATCTTAAGTACCCTCTCCCAGAAAGCCCAGCAAGAGTGACACTCCCACTGGGCAGGTTTCTGAGAGAGGGTAACCTTAAAGCACCCAACTAGACTGTGGTTCCATGCCTGCCAGAAGAGACAGTGCCCCCTGTGGCCAGGCTGAACATCCTATAGTTCAGTCAGACTGATGCTGAGCTCCCAATTTGGAACAATTGTACCCAAACCAAACTGCAGTTTAGGTGAAACATTAACTTTCAAAACATATATAGCGCGTGCTCTTTAGGAGCCGGCGCTACATTAATAAATTAATCAAACCTAAAAATGAATGGACACATTTTACTTGGAGTTTTTTTCTAAATCAACATGCTATGATTTAAAAAACTTCAGTAACATAAAGCAAAAAAGTTCCAAAAAAAACATGAGCCAACCAGAGCCCACTTACATCAGAGTCCCTCTTATATCAGAGTTGCCCTTATATGAGTGTCACCCCATCAGAATCACCCCTTACATCAGACTCCCCATCAGAGGGCTAGATAAAATCTTGCAACAGGTAGGATTCGGCCCCTGGGCCATAGTTTGGAGACACCTGATCTAGGTCATGACACAGCTAGAAGTATTTAGAGAGAGTCACTTTCAGTTGGACGTGTTCTGTAATGTTGAAGATATTTCATAGCTTATCAAAACCACTTCCTCAATTCTAATGAGTCTCAGGAGACATACCCAGCATTTCATATCCATGCCAATAGCAGAGACACAGGGTAGCACTGCCTTCCTGATCGTGGACAATCAGTATCTGCCTTGACATAGTCCATGATCATTGGATTAATGTGTCTGTGCTGCTGGTGTGGATATTCATGCTGGGGAATGTCTCCTGACACTCGTTAAAACCAACGAAGTGACTTGGAAAAGCTATGAAACGTCTTCAACATTACAGAACAGGTCCCATTGAATATGGTAGTTTTGTGTTAAATTTAAAAACAGCACCATTTTATATATACGCTAAAGGATCTATATATCAGTATTTTCACTCAAGAGTCACATATTTCTGAAAGTGAAAATAGTGGGAATCTTTGGTGAAAAGATAAATAGACCCCCTAAGAATCCTCAACAACTCACAGGGCGCAGTCACAGAAAACACAAAGCGCAGTAGACTAGGTAATAAAAAGACATTTGCATCTCCACCTGTCACCATAATGTTGTCACAGTTGTATTAAATATCTTAGAAATGTTAGCCTTTGACACTTTGTCCTGCACTATAAAGAATACACTCCACAAAAGCACCATCATACCATACCAAATGAGCTGCCAGCTAATATATTCTTGGACACTTGACCAAAATTCTCATTATTAAAAGCTTTAAACTTTGCACAATGTATTGCTGTTCCAGAGTAACACCTGAAAAGCAAAGAAATGTTTTTATCAGTTTGAATTGCCAACCAAAACAATGTTTTATGAACTATCGTGCCAAACAAGAATAAAGTATATTCTAATATTACACAAAGCTCTGTTCTAGATTAATATTCTGAATGACTGTTATGCCGTGTACACACGACTGGTTTTCGAAGGTTTTTCCGACAGAGTTCCACTGAAACTGTCGTGCGTACACACGTTCACACCAAAGTCCGACCGTTAAGAACGCGGTGATGTACAGCATGTACGACGGGACTAGAAAAAGGAAGTTCAATAGCCAGTAGCCAATAGCTTCCATCTCATACTTGCGTCAGAACAGCATACAGACTAGCGGTTTTCCCAAAAGGAATTGGTTCCGTCAGAAATATTTAAAACGTTCTATTTCTAGGTCCGTCAGAATTTTTGTAAAAAAAAAAAAAAAGTCTGATGAGGCATACACATGATCGGAATATACGATAAAAAGCTTCTACCTGACTTTTTCTGTTGGACATTCTGCTCGTGTGTACACGGCATTAGACTGGATTTCCAGGCTATTCCTAACTAAACCTGCTCCCACCTGCCTTCTAAATCCTGTTCACACTACCCTGTAGTAGGAAGGTGCTTATACTTACCTATTCTCAGCGTCTTTTCATGTGATTTCCATGAAGCTGGCTTCAGGGGAGAGGAGAGATCGCCAACAACAGCTGCAGAGCCTAGATGATGACGTAGCCCATAGACTTACTATGGGGAAGCTGTTGTCTGCTGTCCCTCCTCTACATTGAAGCCTCCATTGTAAGCTGATCATGTGACCAGCCCACAGAATAGGTAAGTATAGGCATCTTCCTTCTACATAGTTACATACCTCCCAACATTTTGAGATGGGAATGAGGGACACCAACTAGCAAACGTATGTAGGCATAGGACATGCCCCCTGCCACGCCCCCCTTTAAGGGGAAATAACAAAAAAAAGGTTAATTAAATCCACAAGTGTTTTTTTTTACCATTACTATTCCTTTATGTTGGCTTTTAAAATTGAAAAATGCAGCAATATAGAATTTGAATGAAAGGTTTAGCACTGGGAAACACTTTTTGAAAGATAAAAAGTGCATTTTATATACAACTATATAGATCTGACCAAAATGAGGGACAAATGAGGAGGAAAGAGGGACAGAGGGACATTGCTCCAAATCAGGGATAGTTGGGAGCTATGTAGTTAGTATAGGATTTAGAAGGGGGTTGATCAGGTTTAAGCTTGGTTGGGAAAACCCTGGAATTCCACTGTAAAGTGGACTTAAATCCTCAGCTTTTTAAACACTTTCAGCAGCTGATTTAATCACTTACTGAGTATGCAGCTTCTTCATCTTTTAATCCTTGTCTATGCTCCAGTTTGGGATTGTGCTATGTGCGTGGCCCTAGGGATTTCATTGCAAGGTAGCTGATTTCTCTTGCAGCATCCTACAAAGCCACCCTTACATGCAGGGATTGTGTCTCCATACACTGTGTGCATCAATAGGAACACACAGCCTCGTAGAGACTACACTCTACACTGTTAGCTCTTTCCTGTAAAGACCAGAAGTTCAGGAAAGCAGCTCCAATACAGCAGGAGTCAGCAGAAAGTTGTAAACTGCAAGTGCTGGGTTTGCAATTTGAACAAATCATTTACTGGGGAATGTTTACCTTAACAGCTTGCCGACTGCCTCACACTGATATACGTCGGCAGTAGGGCTCGTACAGGCAAACTAACGTACCTGTACGTTGCCCTGTAAGAGGCGGCCAATGGGCAAGCTCCGTGAGTCAGGTCGCGGGTCCCGCGGACTCGATCGACGTGGGGATAACGCGATCGCCTCGCGGAGAGGAAGAATGGAGAGATGCTAATGTAAACAAGCATATTCCCGTTCTGTCTAGTGACAGTGTCACTGATCTCTGCTCCCTGTGATTGGGAGCAGAGATCAGTGACGTGTCACACATAGCCACGCCCCCCCACAGTTGGAAACACTCCCCAGGGCACACTTAACCCCTACACTGCCCCCTAGTGGTTAACCCCTTCACTGCCAGTGTAATTTACTCAGAAATCAGTACATTTGTATAGCACTGATTGCTGTATAAATGACAATGGTCCCAAAAATGTGTCAAAAATGTCCGATGTGTCCGCCATAATGTCGCAGTCACGATAAAAATTGATGAATGCCACCATTACTAGTAAAAAAAAAAAAATAATTATAAAATGAATAAAAATGCCATAAAACTATTCCCTATTTTGTAAACGCTATAACTTTTGCGCAAACCAATCAATAAACGCTAATTGTGATTTTTTTTTACCAAAATTATGTAGCAAAAAATAACTGCAGGGGTGATCAAATACCACCAAAAGAAAGCTCTATTTGTGGGGAAAATAGGACGTCAATTTTGTTTGGGAACAACATCGCACGACCGTGCAATAGTCAGTTAAAGCGACGCAGTACCGAATCGCAAAAAGTGCTCTGGTCAGAAAGGGGGTAAATTCTTCCGGGGCTGAAGTGGTTAATGTATTCAATGTGTCACACTATAAAACACTAGGGGGTTTAAAACTACGTTAAAGGAAAAATGTTTGTTTCTGTTTGTATTAACCACTTCAGCCCCAGAAGGATTTGCCCCCTTAATGACCAGGCCATTTTATGCTATATGGCACTGCGTCGCTTTAACTGACAATGGCGCGGTTGTGCGAGGTTGTACCCAAGCAAAATTTACGTCCTTTTTTTCCCACAAATAGAGCTTTTTGGTGGTATTTGATCACCTCTGTGGTTTTTATTTTTTGCGCTATAAACAAAAAAAGAGCGACAATTTTGAAATGTTTTTTTATAAAAAAACAAATGTATTCATCAGTTTAGGCCGATATATATTTTTATACATATTTTGGTAACTAACATCCAGTCAAAATCCAGAAAAGTCCTCACATGACTTCAGCATGCCCAATCGTGCTGAGGAGTGGAGCAGCCAATCCTGGGAGAGCTGGAGAAGAAAGGAGGAGGGGGATATACTGCATGTCTCTCTCAGGCTCCTGCATGAGATATGTAGATCACCTGTCACTCACAGCAAGGGGAAGAAACTGACTCCTATTTCTCTGTCCATTTTTATCTCACTGAAAAAAGATAAGATGACTGCTCAGAGCTGGATTAACTCTTCATGGCAAGACTGGGCACAGATGACATGAAATCCTATACTGTTCAAGGTGCAAGCATTAATTAACCACTTGAGGACCGCCGTATTGCCATTGTACGTCAGCACAATGGCACAGGCAGGCATAATCACGTACATCTACGTGATTGCCTTCCAGCGGGTGGGGGTCCGATCGGACCCCCTCCCGCTGGTTACGGCGGTCCGATTCGGTCCAGGAGCGCTCCGTGATGAGGGGATGGCCGTTGGTTTTCGGCCACCCCCTCTGGATCGCTCCTGGCCAATGAGAAGCTTCCTCCCCTGTGTATTGTTTACACAGGAAGGAGGAAGTGATGTCATTCTCCTCGGGGCGGTCTTTTTGACCGGACTACGAGGAGAACAGTAAAAGTAAGTGTGCACCAACACTACACTGACATGTAGGTACACACAGGCACACAAACCCCCCCCGATCCCCCCCCCGATCGCCCCCCGATCCCCCCCCCGCCCCCCCTCCCCCCCCAGTCACAGTGTCACTGATTGCATTGATCATTTCTTTACTGATCAATGCATTCAGTGTCAGTTGTGACAGTAAAAACTGTCAGGACAGTTAGTGTTAGGTCCAGGGTAGCCCCCTATCACCCCCCAATAAAGATTTAACCCCCTGATTGCCCCTAGAGTTAACCCTTTCACCCCCTTTTGCCAGTGTCACTAAGCGATCATTTTTCTGATCGCTGCATGTGTCGCTAGTGTCGCTAGGTAGCTAGTTATTTTTTTAGGGTTACCGCCAGGTTTTTATATCGCTAGGTACCCCGATATACTACCCAATAATGTTTTTAACCCCCTGATTGCCGCTAGTTAACCCTTTCACCCCCTTTTGCCAGTGTCACTAAGCGATCGTTTTTCTGATCGCTGCATTAGTGTCGCTACAGTCGCTAGGTAGCTAGTTATTTTTTTAGGTTCACCGCCAGGTTTTTATAGCGCTAGGTACCCCGATATACTACCCAATAATGTTTTTAACCCCCTGATTGCCGCTAGTTAACCCTTTCACCCCCTTTTGCCAGTGTCACTAAGCGATCATTTTTCTGATCGCTGCATGTGTCGCTAGGTAGCTAGTTATTTTTTTAGGTTCACCGCCAGGTTTTTATATCGCTAGGTACCCCGATATACTACCCAATAATGTTTTTAACCCCCTGATTGCCGCTAGTTAACCCTTTCACCCCCTTTTGCCAGTGTCACTAAGCGATCGTTTTTCTGATCGCTGCATTAGTGTCGCTACAGTCGCTAGGTAGCTAGTTATTTTTTTAGGTTCACCGCCAGGTTTTTATAGCGCTAGGTACCCCGATATACTACCCAATAATGGTTTTAACCCCCTGATTTCCGCTAGTTAACCCTTTCACCCCCTTTTGCCAGTGTCACTAAGCGATAATTTTTCTGAACGCTGCATCAGTGTCGCTAGTGTCGCTAGGTAGCTAGTTATTTTTTTAGGTTCACCGCCAGGTTTTTATAGCGCTAGGTACCCCGATATACTACCCAATAATGGTTTTAACCCCCTGATTGCTGCTAGTTAACCCTTTCACCCCCTTTCACCAGCGATCACAGTATAAGTGTCACTGGTGACGCTGGTTAGCCAGTTAGTTATTTAGGTTCCCCGTCAGGTTTTTATATAGCGCCAGGGACCCCCATATACTACCTAATAAAAATTTGAACCACCTGATTGCCCCTAGTTAACCCTTTCACCACTGATCACCGTATAAGTGTTACGGGTGACTCTGGTTAGTTTGTTTTTTATAGCATTTTATATTCAAATCCGGAAGGCAGTGCTTGGTTTTCGGGGTCCCGTACGTGGCTAGGCTCCCAAAAAGTCCCCCACATGTGGTATCCCCGTACTCGGGAGAAGCAGCAGAATTTATTTTGGGGTGTAATTTGACTTCTGCCCATAGCATGTGTGAGCAATATATCATTTAGTGACAACTTTGTGCAAAAAAAAAAAAGTTTGTAATATTCCCGCAACTTTTGGCAAAATATAAAATATTCCATGGACTCAACATGCCTCTCAGTAAATAGCTTGGGGTGTCTACTTTCCAAAATGGGGTCATTTGGGGGGGTTTTGTGCTATTTTGGCATTTTATGGCCTTCGAAACTGTGATAGGTAGTGAGGAGTTAAATCAAAAATTTGCACCCTTAGAAATCCTGAAGGTGGTGATTGGTTTTCGGGGTGCCGTGCGCGACTAGACTCCCAAAAAGTCCCACACATGTGGTATCCCCGTACTCGGGAGAAGCAGCAGAATGTATTTTGGGGTGCAATTCCACATATAACCATGGCATGTGTGAGCAATATATCATTTAGTGACAACTTTTTGTAAAAAAAATTTTTTTTTTTTTTTTTGTCATTATTCAATCCCTTAGGACAAAAAAAATAAATATTCAATGGGCTCAACATACCCATCAGCAATTTCCTTGGGGTGTCTACTTTCCAAAATGGGGTCATTTGGGGGGGATTTGTACTGCCCTGCCATTTTAGCACCTCAAGAAATGAGATCGGCAGTCATAAATTAAAAGCTGTGTAAATTCCAGAAAATGTACTCTAGTTTGTAGACGCTATAACTTTTGCGCAAACCAAAAAATATTCGCTTATTGACATTTTTTTTACTAAAGACATGTGGCTGAATAAATTTTGCCCTCAATGTATGACTAAAATTTAGTTTATTCGATTTTTCTTATAACAAAAAGAAGAAAATATCTTTTTTTTTCAAAATTTTCGCTCTTTTTCCATTTATATCGCAAAAAAAAAAAATCGCAGAGGCAATCAAATACCATCAAAAGAAAGCTCTATTTGTGGGAAGAAAAGGACGCAAATTTCGTTTGGGTGCAATATTGCATGACCGCGCAATTACCAGTTAAAGCAGCGCAGTGCGAAATTGCAAAAAGACCTCTGGTCCTTAAGGTATTTATTGGTCCGAGGCTGAAGTGGTTAAAAAATGTTTTTTTCAGGTTTACATCCACTTTAACTCATTTTACCTGGGAAAAAAAATAATAATTTTGCTGCGATTTGTGTTCTCATTGCAGAGATTTTTTATTAAGGTGTGTGTTCAAATGAATGACAGTGCATCACATGTAATGTATGCATTTAATGTTGCAATGAAGCACACATAAATTCTGGATAAATTCTGGATAAACTCTCTCAACACTGCTATATACACTTTCTAGCAAATTTTGCAGTAAAAAAACAGGAATTTTTAGTTCACACATATTGCAATATATGTTTCTTGTTTCTGAAGCACACAACATTATGCATGTTACTGGTACGACATATTGTAAATGAATCTTTAGAACCAGACCTTAAAGTTAGAGTAAGATCCCATGGTTGATTTTTACCTATAGGTAAGCCTATAATAAGGTTTACCTATAGGTACAGTAAATATCTCCTAAATGTGCACTCTTTAGGAGATATTTACTTGTGAATGGGCCGGTGACATCACCGGCACATGTGCTCTGAAGGAATGGCATACCTGCGCAATTCAGAGTCCTGTGCCGTGAGCAGCTTGCATGTCATTGCGGCTGGTACAATCAAAGGACCGCCGACCCAGAAGGAAGACCGGATGAAGTTGGTAGCCCTGTCAGTGGTGACAGCGTGATGCGGGAGGACTTTGTCTTAAGGTAAGTTTCACACAATGTGCTAGTATGCGTTACATAATAGCGCACTACAACTTTACCTTGCAGGTTTAAAAAAAAATAAAAAATGCATGGCGGTTTAATACCACTTTAATCCAATTGAATCAGTTCTAGCCACTGATCCCACCAAAACAACCTCTATAGGTATGAAAATGTACTAAAGATGTAGGATAGGTACTGTATAAACAATTCATAGATTAGCACTGTTGTACACAGCTCTACACCCACTTTAGCACATTTCACCAATACACAGTGAGTGCACCATCTTCCATTGACCTCTGTGGTGATCACAGTAGTAAAACACACACACTGAGCCTTATATTAGGTTCTATGATGCTATAAATAACAAGGATACATAAGATATAGGTTAGGCCTCTTTCTCAGGGGACGGATCCGTGATGATCCGCCCCGTGAACATGTTCTTGCTCCGTCGATCCCCGTTGATCAGGAAGATGACAGGTCTGTCTCTGCACACTATGCAGGGGTGGACCTGTCAGAGCGCCACTCTCCCCTATGGGAGATCGGATTAAGAGGGACCGAAGTCACCGGATCCGATAGGCAGACGGAAGGAAAAGTAGGTTTTTCCTCCGTCACACTTTTTCGGATCAGAGCGGGTCGGATGTCAGCGGACATCACCACTGACATCCGATGCTCCATAGAGGTCTATGGAGCATCCGTTCAGGCCCGCCTAAAAAACTGACAGGCGGACCTGAACGGATCGTTCGTGTGAAAGAAGCCGTAGGGTTTAGCAACCAGTACAACAATAAAAAGGTGCTTGCAGCAGAAGAACTTCCATGCCTGCCCAATCATCACAGCAATGAAAAGGATGTCTAGGCATTAGAATAGGATGGAATGTCTCTTGTCTTTTGCATATTTCATATAATATTTAGGATAATTATGGTGTACACCTTCAGTGCTATGGCAATTAATTTACCGACTGGGATACTCTCCGAGAACCCTCAAAATAAATGTTTATAATCTATTGACTAACCCAGTGGAATTTTGTTCCTTCAGAATTTAATCTCTAGGCATATGAAGGAACACAAAAGTCTTCTTAAATTCACGTTCTTGAATAGGATGTTCTGATGCATTCTCTGAGGACTAGCGGTAGGACTATAGGACATGTAATCTGCAGAAACATTAATCTGTAATCTGATCCAGCATGCAGGCCTTCATACACCAGACTATTAATAGCAAACACATTCCCAGTCTTGTCATCGCTGGACACAAATGGCAAAGCTGTGCACTTTAGGCTGTCAGTCCAGAATGACTGAACATCCAGAATAAAACATTTCTCTAACCTCTGGGTTTGGACAATGTAGTATTTTTTTATATATATTTTATTTCTTTTAAAATTGCAGGAATACAGAATATGTCCAACGTTCTTCTGTCCATAAAAAAACATAATATAACATCACATTGGTTTCAGACCCATGTTGATAGATGGAACAATCAATAAATTTTGCTTGATATCAGAATAAAAGTAAAACACAAATAATGCCATAAGAGTATTCAAAATATACTAACTATTATTTCAGCATCCAAGCAATAATGTATTTTTTCAATAAGCAGACAAAACAGGAAAGAACAATTATTTAACATAATTTAACATTTAACAATATAAAATAAGCAAAAAAAAAAAAAAAGTGCCACAGTAGTATTTAGTTCTACAGAAACAATGCATGATGTTACCTAGTTCCCTTAACATGTGATTTTGCTGTTATTGATTACAGTGTTCTGTTACTTATAGATCTATTAAAGTGGAGCTCCACCCAAAAGGGGAAGTTCTGCTTTAAGGACTCGTCTCCCTCTCCTCGTGAACAATTGGCACTTGAGGAGTGGTCAGGTTTTGACAGGTACCTGCTTCCCATTCCATTCGGAAGTTCTCCTTCCTCCCCCCTGTAGTCTTCTGGGACACTGACATGTCCCAAAAGACTGCATCCACCACTCACGATGCACAACGTGACTCGCGCATGTGCAGTGGGTACCTGGCTGTCACAGATGGTTGCCCATAGTGAAGATGCCGGGAACCGAAGACAGCGTGTGAGACCGGCTAGGATGAGCACACAGGTGGATCATGGGACAGGTGAGTGGCTGTTTTTTTTTATAGTAAGTCACACAGCTACAGTTTTTGTGCCCCTGGATGACGCAATTTTGTTGCGAAACGCGTAGGGCTGAGCGGTGCGCTATTCATCACCTCGGTTTTGTGACGGGTTCCAGGAGAACGAGTCTGTCCGTGTGCGTCCGGCCGGCGCCACGGACTTAAGGCGCTTTTCTTTTTTATACGCTTGTAAGTGTATTTTTATATTTTTAATTTTAAAATAAAAAGGGTTTTACACTATTTTGAGTTTTATCTTTCCCCTATGGCTTTGATGTCCCTGACTCTGAGTCTGTTTGGACTACTGAGTTGAGTGTCCGGGAGTGAGTTCTCTTCCCAAGAGTTCCTAAAAGAGTGAATCCAGGAAGACATCGAGGAACCTCTTTTATCTTGTGGTTGGAAGTGACGTCCATTCCTATTAAGCCCCGTGCGACCCTCTGTAGTGGGGGGTCACTCATATCTGGTAAGCAGTAAATCTTATCGTGTGTTGGTGGTGGATTGAATATAACTGCTCCCACATTTGGATTTCCAGGAAGAGTGTGGTGTTTACTCAGAGGACCCTTACTGGGCCTTACGCTACCCCCCTTTTTTGTTCTTATACGGACTCTTTGTTCACACATTGGGTGTATATATTTTACAATAGGTGTGTGTTACTGATTCCCATTATATGTGCCCATCAGCATTTGTGGGTTTTTGAGATCAGGAATCCTAATACTTATATGTTTTGTATCACGTATATGCATATACACATATAGGGTTGCTATACTCTATACAATATTTGTTTGTTTATTTTGCACAAGTAGTTGGTTGTATTTATTAATATTTATTTCAACATTTACCTTTATATCATTGCACAAATAGTTGGTTGTATTTGCCTTGGTATCTATTTAGCGCAGCTTATGGGTTTTTTCGTTTTTATTTGCATGTATGTGACATAGCGAAAGCCGCAGCTGAATATCCTTACAGGATTTTCTTTATACATTTACACATTCACACAATCACATATTTAACCTTAGCGCAGTTATTTTCTTTTTTTCTTTTGTCTTTAAGAAACACCTAAAAAAAGAAAAAAAGAAAGAAAACTGTAGTCAGTTGCAACTGTTTTTGCAGATCAAGCAGAGGAAAAAAAAGGATTTACTTAATTCTGAGGAACATATTATGGACTCACCATATACTTTGCAGTTCTAAAACAAACATCTGCATTAGATTACATCCTGAAAAAATTATGTTATCATCACCAAACATCCTGATGGAATAAGAAAAGTGTCCAAAATATCAATATAAACTTGTTAATTTATTGAAGATTTAATCACCGGCCAGTCCCCCGTACCAATGATTGTGGAAATTTGCAAGTTTTCTTCAGGCAGTCATCTTCCTACATTTCATTGGAACGACACCAAACAAAAGTTACAGCATCATCACCCTGCCCAATGCAGATTGGTGATACATCACTGAATATCACTTTCATCTAGTCATCCACAATCCATGATTGCTTTTCTTTAGCTGTAACCTTTTTCTGTTTAGATGTTAATGATGGTTTTTGTTTGGCTATTCTGTATGTAAATCCCATTTCCTTTAGCCAATGTTTTATAGTTTGGTCACAGACATTGACTTAAGTTTCTGAACATTTGTTCCTCATTTGTTTTGTTGTGCATTTTCTGTTTTTAAGGCATATTGCTTTAAGTTTTCTAACTTGATGCTTGGGTGTCTTCCTTGGTCTACCAATATGCTTCCTTTTAACAACTAAATTTTTTCAAATTTTTAGGGCCTCGTTAATGACTGGAATGGTACCACTGGATTGGCGTAGGGCCAATGTGTTGCCCATATTTAAAAGGGATCAAAGTCTTTATCAAGTAACTATAGACCTGTTAGTTAAACTTCTATAGTCTGGGAGATATTGGAGAGTTTATTAAAAGACCACATAGGTGAGTTCTTGCTGGAAAAAATATTTTAAGCAATAGACAGCATGGATTCATGAAAGACAGATGTTGTCAAACAAACCTGATTTCTCTTTATGAGGAGGTAAGTAAAATCTTGGACAGAGATGTGGCCGTGGATGTGGTATACTTGGATTTTGCAAAAGCATGTGACACAGTTCCCCACACATGGCTAATGTGTAAGGTAAAGTCTACAGGCTTGGAAAGATCGATTTGTAAATGGATAGAAAACTGGCTAAAAGACCAAATTCAGAGAGTAGTGGTTAATGATTCTAATGCCGCGTACACAGGATCGGAATTCTCGTTGGAAAAAGCTCTGATGGTTTTCCTGACGGAATTCCGCTCAAGCTGTCTTGCCTACAGACGGTCACACCAAATTCCGATTGTTTAGAATGTGGTGACGTACAACACATACAACAGGACTAGAAAAAGGAAATTCAATAGCCAGTAGCCAATAGCTTCCGTCTCGTAGTTGAATCTGAGCATGCGTGATTTTTGGTGTGTCGGAATTTCGATAGAAAGTTTTTCCGTCTGGAAAATTGAGAACATGCTATAAATTTTTGGTTGGCGGAAATTCGGACAGCTAAATTCCGATGGAGCATACATACGGTCGCATTTTCCGATGAAAAGCTCTCATCAGTCTTTTTCTGGCCGTAATTCAGATTGTGTGTACGCGTCATTTCTCTGAATGTTCTAAGGTTCTCAGTGGTGTACAGTATTGGGACCCCTACTTTGTAATATCTTTATAAATTATATAGGGTCTGGATTAAAAGTATAATTTCAGTCTTTGCAGATGACACCAACCTATGAAGTGAAATAACGTCCGAATAGGATGACTCTAACTTACAAGCCAACCTCAATGCACTTTTTAATTGGGCAACTGTGTGGCAAATGAGGTTTAATGTTGATAAATATAGTTATGCACTTAGAGGCTTAGAATATGCATACATCATACATACTAGGGGGAGTACAACTGGGGGAATTCATAGTGGAGAAGGTTCTGGGGGTTTTGGTAGATCATAAGCTTAATAATAGCATGCAATGCCAAGCTGCGGTTTCCAAAGCGAGCAAAGTCCTTTCCTGTATTAGGAGAGGTATGGAAAAGAGAGAGAGAGAGAGAGAGATCATTATGCCCCTGTACAAATCATTAGGCTGGATTCACACCTATGCATTTTTAGTGCTTTTTGCATTTTGCAGATTTGCAGCACAGTCCATTTAACAGGGGTTCCTATGGAACACGTTCTGTAGAGTAAATCTGCAAAATTCAAAATTCAAAAAGCACTAAAATGCGTAGGTGTGAATCCAGTCTTAAGACCTCATATGGAATATGCAGTTCAGTTTTGGGCACCAGTTCTCAAAAAAAGGATATCGGGGAAATGGAGAAAGTGCAGAGAAGGGCAACCAAATGGATAAGAGGCATGGAGAAACTCAGGTATGAGGAAAGATTGGAGGAACTGAATTTATTCTCTCTTGAGAAGAGAAGATTAAGGAGGGATATGATCAACATGCATAAATACATAAGTGGTCCATATAGTGAACTTGGTTTTGAGTTATTCACTTTAAGGTCATCACAAAGGACAAATGGGCACTCTTTATGTCTAGAGGAAAAAACATTTCCTCTCCAAATACAGAAAGGTTTCTTCACAATAAGAGCTGTGAAAATGTGGAATAGCAACCATGGCCAGCTTGGATGGTGGACAAACAACGGGTTTTCAGACGTTCACTCTTTACTAACCCCAGTTACAATCATAACCTTGGGCACCCTTCGCTCCTCACATGGACTACTGCTGCGGGAACATTTTTCGATATCTTCAACTCCATCACTTTATTCAGAGTCTCCTTAGGTCCCACGCAACACCTTACCTTCTTTCAGTTTTCGAGAGCATTTGTAGGTCACGCTGGCATTCCACGGGTATTATGTCCTGAATATACGCTTCAATTATATCCTCTAGGAAACCTCCAATGCTCCCTTTCCAACAACAGTGGGAAGGTGAATTATCGGTGGAGCTGGAACCGGCGGATTGGCATATTATGCTCCAAGCTGCTTCTAAGAGCTCCAGGGCGACTAGACTTTAAACCTGGGTTTACGCACTTTTACGAACATTACTTCACTCAAATGTAAAAAGAAACCCCAGTATAGCCCTTCTATTCAAACCTATAGAATCCTTATTACGAGTAGAACGTAAGCTGGCAACATACCTCTTTGTCGCAACTAAATTAACTATAGTGAGAACAATATTATGGTCAATGAAAAGTTAACAGCTATACTTTCTGATTCCCAGGACCAGTTTCTATGAGTCTGGCAACCCTGGATGTCCTATGCTCACCCATCACACTTTGACCACACACTACTGAAGCTATGATACTTTTAGAAACATTGCCCTCTGAGACCACCCTATTTTCTTTTTCTCCTTACTTTCCTTGTTCAATATTTTTATAGAAAATTTTTCATCAATATAACAAAACAATGGAGAAATAAATATCCCAAACCGGGAGCCAACATAGCCCTTCAGTAGGGTTTATCAAAAACAAAATTTAGGAAGATAACAGCGATGTTAATGTAACAACATATTTATAACATAACAATGCTAATTAATGCCCTGAAGGGTTGTGATAAACCATTGATCAGAGCAAATTAGTGACAATAAATTCTTTATTTGCTATAGAATAATAAGATTGAGCAGGGGTCGGCAGAGTATCAAAATCTGATTTTGTTCCAGAGGGAACAAGGGAGACACACAAGCCACCCCAACTGGGATCTAGCTGTGAACTGTACGTGTCCCCCCCGATCCCCCCTGAAATTTCTGTTCTGCCCTCCGCCCCCTCCCAATTAATTAAATAAATGTAATAACTGCCTAGGTGCATTACTCCAAATGATGTAGTTAATAATAGATGACTATTGATCAAATGGCATGCAAAATAATGTTTTTATGATAAGTAAAAAGAGAAGAGAGTAATAGGAAAGGAAAGAAAAAAGAGAGAGAATAAGTGCATCTGTGATGTGATTATCAAAAAGGAGTGGAGGAGGAAACCAATTATTTGAATCAATCGTTGAGAGAAATTAAGGTAAGTGGCCCGGATATAGGGGAACCTTGACATAGCGAGCCCAAGGATCCCAAGTAGCTTCAAACTTGGGCACCCTGTCTAATAATTTTGCAGTGATTTGTTCTTGGGTCATAATCCAAGTGATTTTCCGCTTGGTGACTATCAAAGAAACCTTGTTTGTTTTCCACGCTCTTGCAATAGTAAGTTTTGCTCCTAGGAGCATAAAAAAAATAAGATTATTGGTGTGTTTGGGAGCACCTTCTATTCCGAGGTTCAATAGTAGGAGTTTGTGGAATTCCAATGCCTGTAACTTTCCGTGCCATGTGGAAAAATCTGTTCCAGAAGCCTCTTATACGTGGACAAGTCCACCAAATATGGTGCATAGTACCCTCCTGCTTACAATCTCGAAAACATAGAGGTGAGGTATCAGGAAAAATCTTAGCAAGCCTGGAGGGGACATAATACCAACGTGTGAAAACTTTAATATTTGCCTCTATTAGGTTTATGTTGAGTATTCCCTTATAAGATTTCTGGAAGAGATTGTTCCATTTATTCAGCTCCCAAGACAAACTCAGATCAGTCTCCCATGCCTGAGCATATGGAGGCAAGCTATGTTTACTCGCCAATAAGGCGTAGATCAGCGAGATACCACCCCTCTGATCCGTGAGTGTACCACACCACTGTTCATAAGCTGTTGGTTTTGGGGGAATGGATTTATCTGTCCATAAAGTGTTTAAAAATGTCTTAATTTGGTTAAATCTAGAATTCTCAGAATTTGGCATTTCCAATTTGTTAATACATTCATTCAGCGTGAGAGGGCCCGATGCTGTTAAGAAATGTCCTATTCTAAACATGCCCTTATTTAACCACCACTGGAAAGCTGTTGTGTTCAATCCTGGAACAAAGTCTTGATTATGAAAGATATGGGCCAATGGTCTCAGGGAAGAAACCAACGAATTCTGTTTATGGAGCGTGTCACAAAGTACCATCAGGTGAGAAAGTGTCGGGGCCATTATTGGGGGTCTCTGTTTTCGGGGGCACCATATCAGAAAATCTATTGTATGGAGTGGAACCGCCTGACTCTCCATGGATATCCAGTCTGGTTTTGGTCCCTTAGAGTATATAGAGGAAATTTGTGCTAATTGAGCTGCCTGGTAGTACCACCATAGATTTGGAAGACCTAATCCTCCTTGCGTTTTGGGACGAAAAAGGACCTCCTTTGATAAACGGTGTCCCTTCTTTCCCCAGACAAAATGGATAATGCGTGATTGGAATTTGTTCAGGAAATGTTTGGGTATAGGGATGGGCAGTGAATGGAAAAGGTATAAAATACGAGGCATCAGAGTCATTTTAATCGCATTGACCCTACCCAGCCAGGACAGACCACACTTAGACCAAGCCCTTAGGTCCTCCACCAGTTTTTTGACAATTTGGGGGTAGTTTGCAGTAAAGAGTTTGTCTACCCTACTTGGAAGTGTGATACCCAAGTAAGGTATAGAATCCGTGGCCCAAGTGAAGGGAAAATGTTGTTTGAGTTGATCTAGCCGGTGTTCTGGGACTGAAATGTTGAGAGCCATAGATTTAGATAGATTGACCTTGAGACCTGAGAGGGCACCAAAGTTCTTGAGCGTACTTAATAAATTAGGTGTGGATATTAATGGGGATGTAACAAAGAGGAGCATGTCATCTGCAAACAGAGCACACTTATGTTCCTGGGATCCACATAGAACTCCTTTAATATTTGGATTTGATCTAATGGCTATAGCCAGTGATTCAATAGCAATCGCGAATAAGAGCGGAGACAGTGGGCAACCCTGTCTTGTACCTCTATGTATACTAAATCCTTCAGAGTAGTGTCCCATGAGGCGTATTTGTGCGCTCGGGAGGAATAAAGAGATTGTATAATGCCTAAAAAGTTGGGGACAAAACCCCATTTACCTAAAACATCAAATAGATAAGACCAAGATACCGTGTCGAAAGCTTTCTGAAGGTCTATAGAAGCCAGGAAACCTTCTTGGGGGGTCCCTCCATCCCAATTGGAGTACAGTAGTGAGATGATATTTATGGCCCTTCTGACCTGGTCCGGACCTTGTCTCCCTGGAATAAAACCTGCTTGATCCTTATGTATATATTTCGCTATAAACTCCGACATTCTATTCGCCAAAATTTTAGTCATGATCTTGATATCATTATTGATGACAGAGATGGGGCGGTAATTGCCCACATCACTTCCATCTTTCCCGGGTTTAGGGATGACTGAGATAAAGGCTTTATTCAAGTCTCCATCTATCGGGTTACCTCCCTTCAGAGAGTTAAAAAAACGTGTGAGGTAGGGGGCCAATGTGGTCCCAAATTTTTTATAATAGCCACTGGAGAAGCCATCTGGGCCCGGTGCCGAACCAAGTCTCAAAGATTTTATTACACCTATAACTTCATCCGTGGTGAACGGACCATCCATGATGTCCCTATGCTCATCTGATAATTTGGGGAGTATTAAATCGTGAAGAAAGGAATTTTGTTCGTTAGCTAATGGTGATTTATGGTTCCGATAGAGTTTGGAATAATATGCTTGAAAAGTATCCATAATACGGTTCGGGTTTTGCGTCAGGTCCCCCGTGGTAGTCTTAATTTTAGGAAGAGCCAGGGTTCGGGGCCTGGGGCTTAGTTTTGCTGCTAGTCTGGAACCAATTTTGTTGGACTGGTAGTAAAATTTTGCCCCTGACCAGCGGAGAAATTTCTCCGCATCTGTGGTGAGGATCAGATTAAGTTGAATTTTAACTGCCTCAAGGGTTTGTAAAGAGCTAGGTGTAGGGTTGCGTTTATGTGCTTTGCTCAACTCTTTAAACTCCCTATTCAGTCGAACTATTTCCGCTTTACGTTCTCTTTTTAATCGAGATGATAATTGGATAAGTGTGCCCCTCATAACAGATTTGTGTGCTGCCCAGAGTGTGGACGGCGAGATATTGTCAGTATCGTTATCCATAAAATAGTCAAGTAGCGATTTTTCGAGCATGGAGCAGTGAGCGGGATTGTTCAGGATGGATTCGTTGAGACGCCACTTAAAGGGTCTTTCAGGATCCCCTGCATATTGCATGGATAGACATCATGGAGTGGTCCGAAAGTGGGGTGTCTTTGATCTTAGAAGAGGTTGTTAAGGGGATTGAAGAGGCCTTTACAAAGATGTGATCTATCCTGGCATAGGTCTGGTGTGGAGCTGAAAAATGGGTGAAATCTTTCATATGAGGGTTCAGTTCCCTCCATATGTAAATCAATTGATGGTTATTCAATAATTGAGCGACTTTCAAGCTCTGTTTTGGTGGGCGTTTAGTAGAAGCTGAGTTCCCTCTAGATTTATCCATAACTAGATCAAAAGGTAAATTAGTGTCTCCCCCCATGATGATAGTCCCTTGTAAGTGTGGTTCAAGCTTGGATAACATATTATTGAAAAACATTCCCTGGCCTTTATTGGGTGCATAATATGATACAAATGTATATGTTCTTCCATTAATAGTCCCTTCAAGTAGGAGAAATCTCCCTTCCGGGTCTCTAATTATCTTTGTCAAGGTAAAGCCAAGGTTACGCGAGAAACGTATAGCTACCCCTTTAGTCTTATTTTCAGCGTTAGCCAGGTAAAATTGTGGGAACCGGTGATGAAGGAAGGTGGGAGTATATGACGCGGGAAAGTGTGTTTCCTGAAGGAGGATAATATCCGCCCTCATGGAGTGGTACTCTTGAAATAATTTTCTCCGTTTAACCGGGGAGTTCAACCCTTGTACATTATGGGAAATTATAGAAAGGGACGAGTTTTGTAGTGGTGGGTCAATCACGGACCAGAGGGGTGGAAAAGCGCTATGGTGGAAAACATCTTACCCCAGCCAGGAGTGTGTCCTGGCAATTTATTACACGGTAGTGGATCCCTGACGTTTGGATCCTCTCCTCTATGAAATTCGGGTACCTCCATCCACTCAAGAAGGACAGTATTCAGATGCTTAGAGAATAGAGTAAAGGAAAAAAGAAAAGAAAGGAGAAACAACATAAAAAAAATGGTCATTACATAACAATGAATAGATAGTGAAACAAAGAGTTGAGTGGGGACCAATCTTGTCCCCCCTCCCCTCGTGTCTAGGAGAGAAAAAAATGTCCTCTTCCCAGATATAACCGGTAGTCGCTGCAAGGAGAATCTCATCCTTACAGTGACTTTGAGAGGCGCATTGTAACCGTTCCGGGCCAATCAGCCATAAATGCGTATTAAATGTAGAGCAACACAGAGCCCCATAGGTAAATCTCATATTTGAGAAAAAAAAGAAAATAAGTAAATAATTAAATAAAAATAAATAAAATAAAGGGAGATATTCTTTCCCTAAGGAATCCGTGGTTACAAAGGGGGGTCTCTGGAACATAGAAACCCCCATCTTGTAAGCTCTCACCTCCCTGATGTCCAAGCAGAGAATATCTGCATAAGTCCCTTAGTATTTTTCCCTGAGGAACTCTATGAGAGGAGAGAGAAAATAAATAAATAAATAAAAAAAAAAAAAAAAAAAAGGGGGGGGGGGATTTGGGGGGGGATGAATTTTAAAAAAATGTCTCAGTTACTGTGTGGGTTCAAGTTTCCTGTGAGTCTGGACTTCAAAATTGAGAAGGGAATGTTCCAATGCATTTTCAAAAGTGTATGAAGAAAGTGGAAATAATAAACATGTCATATATATTCCTAAAGGGGAAAAAAGGGGAGAAAAAATAAATAAAAAAAAATAAATAAAAAGGGGGGGGTAAAAAATATCAATGGGAACATGTCCCACTCCTCTACAGGATAGAAAGTAATAAGGGGGACAAAGCTATTAAGTCAGGTTAGACTACCCGCAGTGGGGTATGCGTTGCAGACCTGGGGAGTCACGAAAGTGAGTACTAGGATTCAATCGGTGGTGTCATTATACAAAATAAATTTTAGCAGGAGGAGACTTTTCATCTTGGTGACCGGGAATCTTTTGATCGTTTGGACTGTTGCTTTTGCCAGATTGGGAGCGTTGGACTGGATGGTGAGGGGCGTTTCGTAGGCGAGGTGCTTCTGGAATCCGCAGGTTGTGTGAACTCCTGTGTGATGATACCCAGGCGAGTCAGCAGATGTTCTCCTTCATCAAACGTAGAGAAGCCATAGTATTTGTTCTGGAAAGAGAAGGTTAGGCGTAGAGGAAATGCCCATTTGTACTTGATATTTCTTTGAATAAGAGCCTGGAGCAGAAGTTTTAGTGCCCGCCGTTTCTGAATTGTGTAAGGTGACAGGTCAGCAAAAATTTGAATTGGTTGGCCCTGCAATAGAATTTGTTCTGCTGCCCTGGAAGCTTTCATGACTCCCTCCTTTACCGCATAAAAATGGGGCTTCACAATGATATCTCTGGGCAGACCATCTTTGCGGAGCGGTTGTAGGGCCCTGTGAGCTCTGTCAAGTTCCATCCTGTGTTCTGAAATATCAGGTAACAAATCTTTAAGTAGGGACCTGACTGCTGCGGGGATGTCTGTAACTGTTTCTGGGAGACCTCGGATTCTAAAGTTAGACCTTCTGGACCTATTCTCGAGGTCATCAATTTTATATAGTGCTGATTTCAATTGATCCTGGAGGTCCTGAATTCTGGTGGTGTTCTGTTTAATTCTGCCAATTGCCTGGTCTGACTTTTTTTCAATTACCTCAATCCTTGCTCCCAACTGTTGTAGATCAGCTTGTATGGATGAGGTAATTTGGGTTGCTGTCTGGGCTAAGCCTGTGGAGAGCATAGCAGAAAAGGCAGACATCAGGGCTGGTAAATCTATTGCAGTGTGAGGAGAAAATTGTGACATTATAGAGCCTGTGTCAGGGGATGGTAAGAATGAATCTCTCATAGGTGTCCTGTGTAAGTCACTCAGGGCTCTTTCTGTATATGACTCTGTGGGAGACTGGTTAATTGAGACCAGGAGCTTATTACTCACTGTTCCTGGTTCTGGTCTCTGCTCCTTTAACCTCCCTAGCGGTATCCCTGAGCGTGACTCGGGTTAGGTTTTCTATTGTACTATCGGTAACCCCGAGTCACGCTCGGGGTAACATTGCAGAGCGGCGAGCGGAGATCTTACCTTCTCCCTGCGCTCCAGCGATGTTCTCCGCTGTCCTCCGTGTCCTCCCCTGTGATCGCCGACGCGATCGCCGGCGAGGTCACGCCATCCTCACTTCCTGGTTCCGTTCTCTGCGAGCAGCAGCGGCGCACGGGAGCGGAACTGGGCGGGAAATTCAAAAAGTTACACAACACAAACACATAAATAGAGGTGATACATTGTAATCTGAGAGGATTACACTGTATCATCTCTATCTGACAGATAAACCATACAGTGCCCCTTGCCTCCAATAAAATAATATCTAACATGGCTACAAAAAAGCGCCAATTCGCTACAAAATCGCCATTGGACCAGCTGAGTGACAGCGATAGCGACACGGAGTTGCTCGCAGAAATTAGCGATAGCGAGTCAGTGGGAGATTTGTCGTCTGACACTGACACAGATCTGACAAGTGACAGCGGTGATGATCCTGCACCTGACCTCAGCGATGTGCGCAATTGGTGCCCTATCGACTGCGATACAGACCAGGTAGCGCCGCCAAGATTCCCTTTCACTGGATCACCTGGGATGAAGGTAGATGTCGAACGTGACAATCCCCTGGCATACCTGCAATTATTTCTCACTGAGGATGTAATTGAAAAAATTGTCACAGAGACAAATCGCTACCAGGTACAGCAATCCGCTACGCTGCATGCCAGGTTTTCCCGAAGCAGAAAGTGGGAACCTGTGACCAAAGAGGACATCTGGCAGTTCCTGGGACTCATCATTCTTCAGGGAGTGGTGGGGAAACCGCTCCAAAAATGGTACTGGACCACCAATAAATTATTGGCCACTCCGTTTTTTGGCACCGTGATGTCGGAATACCGTTTTTCCCTCATCATGAAATATTTTCATTTCACGAACAATGAGGAGTTTGATGAGGCCACGCATCCTGCACCCAAACTCAAAAAAATCTGGGAGGTATCGCAAATTATTGTGAGCAACTTCCAGCGGACCTACATGCCAGAAAGGGACGTCTGCGTGGACGAAAGCTTGATGGCCTACAAGGGACGCCTGAGCTGGATACAATTTATTGCGTCCAAAAGAGCGAGATTTGGAATAAAGTCCTACATGCTCTGCGAGTCATCCACCGGGTACATATGGAATGCGGTCATTTACACCGGTAAAGGCACAAAGTTCAACCCCAGGTACAGCGGCTATGGGATGGCCACATCATCAGTCCTCACACTGCTGGAGCCATTGCTGAACCAGGGATATTGTGTCACCATGGACAATTTTTATACGTCTCCGGAACTTTTTGATGTTTTGCTAAGAAACAAGACCGATGCGTATGGTACGGTTAGGCCCAATCGGCGTGACATGCCATCTCTGTTCTCCCGGAAAAATCTAAAAACCGGAGAAATGGTTGCCTGGCAGAAGGGTAAAATGATGGCAATGCGATGGCGAGATAAGAAGGACGTGTGTCTGATGAGTACCGTGCACAATACCGCCACTGCCATGGTCCACACCAAACGTGGTAAAGATGTGCTGAAGCCGCAAGTCGTCATAGACTACAATTGCACTATGGGAGGCGTGGACAGAGCCGATCAGGCAATGACATTTTATCCGGCTATGCGCAAGCAGCAAAAAAAATATTATAAAAAGATTTTCCGGCATCTTCTGGAGCAATGCCTTTGGAACGCATATGTCCTATATAGAGCACAGAGTCGCAAGCCTCTTATTCATGCGGATTTTACCTGGAAGGTGGCGGAGCAGATTTTCCTCCAACACCAGACACCATCAGGATCTGGGATCAGACCTGGACGACATGCTGTTGACGTTGTCAACCCAGAACGCCTAACAGGTCGTCACTTTGTGGACTACATACCACCATCCGCAAAAAAGGCAGCACCTACCAGGATGTGCGTGGTTTGCTGCTCAAATAGAGATGGCAGTGGGAAAAAAGTCAGAAAAGAAAGTCGGTTCTATTGTCCGGATTGTGATGTTGGACTGTGTGTTGTACCCTGCTTCAAAGTGTATCACACTCAGGATGTTTATTGAATTTTCTTTGTTTGACAAATTTCATTATTTCACATTACTTTATTGAATAAAATTATATTATTTATAAGATTATAATTCATGATTTTGTGTTTCTAACTTTATCACATCTGGGATGTCTACTAGAGTCTTGTTTGGTCAGGTTTTAGTAAGTAATTACTAAGAATTACAGGCCTATGATACATAACACCAAATTTTCATGCAAAAGAATTGTACCGCTTTTGGAATGGAATTCCTGACAGAATCATACCGCCAGGGAGGTTAATGGTCCTGGTTCTGTGTTCTGGTCAGCAATTGAATCCTCTTCCTCCCCCTGTGCAGAATGAGAAGATAGAGCGGTAGCCATCCTGAGGTAACTGAGGTGGCTGTGTGACAGCTCCCAGCTGACTGAAAAAAAAAGTTTCTCCTCACTGTTTCCCCGCTGACTGAAAAAATTTCTCCTGACTGAAATAGTGTCTATTATTATATATCAAAATGTTCCCCTTTAAGTCCCAGACCAGTGGGTGTCATTACCGGTCCATTCGGGGTACTCTGTCGGCTGTGGCTGATGGTTAACGGCCAGAACGGCACGGAGCTCTCGGGCTATGCAGCCATCCTAGAGAGCCTCGCGCATGCGCCTCCTTTCTCCTTACTTTCCTTTCTCTCTACAGCATTCTCACCCTTCTTCTATTTAGCTGAAGAAGTCCTCCTCACACTATATCTCTCTCTCTACACCATAACTGGCTGACAGTCATACGGCTTAGCAGCTGAAAAGGGATAATAACTCAGTGTCTCTCTCTACAGTTTTGGGGCTCTAACTTTTTTTTTTTTACTTGTTATTGTTTTTTACAGATTGTTCTACTTCTTTTTCAAAGAACACTTGAACATTACCTTGCTTATAGTGGTTTAGCTTACCTAGCGTATTATTTTACTCACTGTAATTGCTTTTCTCTTCACTTTGGATTTGAACCCTGTGTAATGTCTCATGCATTGTGGTTTTTCCATTGCCTGTCAGCTGATTCTTTTTATATATACAAAAGCAGAGACAAGCAGCGCCAACCTAAGTGCAGTAATATAACACACATTTTATTTGTTTTAGTAGAGATACACTCACTCTGTGTTTTATAAAAACAGGCACATCATGATTAGGAACATCCGAATGGATAGTCTGGTAAGCGACAGAGACTCCAGTGGGGGTGACCCTCTTGCGCTATATGGTCTCGTCTGAAGGCGCCGGTGGATTCCAGTGTCCCAGGCTCAGGTCAGCACAGCATCACAGAGATCGTCAGTCTGTGGAGTCGCGTTGTGATGATGCTAGTTGCGTGCATGCGTTCGGAGCATGCGCGCTCCTTCGTCAGGCAGATGCACGCAGCTAGCATCATCACAACGCGACTCCACAGACTGACGATCTCTGCGATGCTGTGCCGACCTGGGCCTGGGACACTGGAATCCACTGGCGCCTTCAGACGAGACCAGTGGCGGAATTATAGGGGTCGCTGAGATCGCCAAGGCGACCGGGCCCCGTGCTGCAGGGGGGCCTCGAGGGCCCCCCTGTATATCTGAAGGAGCGGGCGGCTGAGACCGAGCTCCCCGATCTTAAGCCGAAGTGTAATCGGCACTGTGCGGGGAGCTCGGAGTCATTACACTGCTTGTAACTAAAGTGAAAGCAGTGTGTGCTCTTTGTCTCCCCCTACAGTGCAGTACCCGGCAGGAAGAGGTAAGATAAAGCACTGCCGTTTTTGAAGACTTTATGTGTGTGCATTTGTGTGTGTATTTGTGTGTGTGTATGCGTGTATGTGTGTGTATGTGTGTGTATGTATGCGTATGTGTATGTGCATGTGTGTAGCTGGCGAGCGGGCAGGGGGGGCACACTGGCGGCATTCAAGGGCACACTAGCAGCATTTGATGACACACTGGCAGCGTTTAATGGCACAGTGGCTGCAATTGATGGCACAGTTGTAGCATTTGAGGGCACACTGGCAGCGTTTGGCACAGTGGCAGCGTTTGGCACAGTGGCTGCAATTGATAGCACAGTGATAGTGTTTGATGGCACAGTGGCAGTGTTTGAGGGCACAGTGGCAGCGTTAAATGGGCACAGTGGCTGCAGTTGATGGCACAGTGGCAATGTTTGATGGCACAGTGACAGCTTTTGATGGCACAGTGGCTGCAATTGATGACACAGTGGCAGCGTTAAATTGGCACAATGGCAGCGTTAAATGGGCACAGTGGCAGCGTTAAATGGGCACAGTGGCAGCGTTAAATGGGCACAGTGGCAGTGTTAAATTGGCACGGTGGCAGTGTTAAATTGGCACGGTGGCAGTGTTTGATGGCACAGTGGCAGCGTTTGGGTACAGTGGCTGCGATTGATTGCACAGTGGCTGCATTTGATGATTTGGTTTATAAAAATTTTTGTGCCCCCCAAAAATTTTGAGCACCAGCCACCGCTGTTTAGATGTAGGTATGCACATTTTATGTATCTGCGTTTAATCCTGCCCCCCCCTTCCCATATTAGAGCTGGGCGATTAAAAAAAAAAAAAAATGTTGTCATTTAAAAAAAAAAACTCAATTCACAAATCGAATCCAGTTTTTTTTTTTATGGACACCGCGCCAGTCCTGAGGAGCTGCGGGCAGGAGTTTTTAGGTGAGGCCGTGGCTTCGTACTAGTCCGCAGGTCTGGCCTCGCGGGCTACTAAAAACTCCTGCACGCAGCTCCTCAGGACCAGTGCGGTGTCAGCACTGATCCTGGTGAAAAAATAAATATCTAAAAAAAACTATTTGCTGAAAATTTTAATCGATTTGACCTCTCAATTCAAGATTCAAATCGATTTTTTTCCCCAGCCCTACCCCATATGTGTACAATCAGAACTGTTTTTTTTTTCTTGCTTGTTCAAAGTAGCAGCAAAAAAATGCTATTACTCTGAAAAGCGATCTGTGCTCAGATCGCTTTTCAGAGGCATTTGACAGCTGGTAAAGGGGCAATATGTTGCCTCCTGACCACCTGTTTTAATCCCTTAATGTGATTGTAAAGGTTTGCTTATTTTTTTTTTTATTTTTTTTTTTAATAACAAACGTTATACTTACCTTCACTGTGCAGCTTATTTTGCACAGAGTGGCCCCGAACCTTGTATTCTGGGGTCCCTCGGTGGCTCTCGTGGCTCCTCCTCTTATCAGACAACCCCCTAGGAGAAGCGCTCTCCCGGGGGGGGGGGGGGGGTTACCTTGCAGGAGCCCCCGATGCCTGCCTCATTGGATTTTATTAACAGCAGTGGGAGCCAATGGCTGAGCTGCTATTAATATATACAATCAGGAGCCGAGAACCCCGGGCAAAGGAAGAGCCCATCTCCACCTGGTGAAGTTCCAGGGCTCAGGTAAGTAAAAAGGTGGGGGCTGGGGTTCCGGTGACTGCCAGGTGTTTTTTCACCTTAATGCATAGGATGGATTAAGGTGAAAAAACAACCCCTTAAATGCATCATCACTATGCTGCAACTGCATGCAATGCACACAGTTGCAGGGGGGTTGCAGTGCAGCCCCATTCACATAGGGATGTACTTAAAGGGTGCCCTGACTGGAAAAAGATTGAGAAACACCGACATAGAGGAACCCATCTCTCCATTTTCCTCCTGCAGCCGCTGAATGCCTGTGGAAGGGAGAGGTGGAGAAGCGGCGGCAAATGGAGAAATTGGTTCCTTTACATGTAGCCACCCACTTGCAACCGGGTCCTGTTGTTCCGCCACCAAACTCGGAGTAAAGGGCCCTGTCAGGGGGGCCCTTCATGGTTTCTTGCATCGGGGCCCTGAAGGTTCTAGTTACGCCACTGGACGAGACCACATAGCGCAAGAGGGTCACCCCCACTGGAGTCTCTGTCGCTTACCAGACTATCCATTCGGATGTTCCTAATCATGATGTGCCTGTTTTTATACAAGCCTTCCTCTGGATCAACTGTGGGTGAAGGATTGTGTATATGGGATTGTATGTTTTTTGGGTTTGTTTTCTTGGTTGAAATGGATGGACTTGTGTCTTTTTTTCAACCTGACTATGTAACTATGTAACTTTTCCATTTAATTTGTACTAACAAAAACCATCATTAACACCTACAACAGAAAAAACAAGGTTACAGTGGGCTAAAGAAAAGCAATCATGGACTGTGGATGACTGGATGAAAGTGATATTGAGCCATAATTTATGAATGTGCATAGGGCAGGGTGATGATGCTGTAACTTTTGTTTTCTGCTGTTCCAATGCAATGTATGAAGATGGCTGCCTGAAGAAAACATGCAAATCTCCACAGTCATTATTGATATGGGGTTGCATGTCAGGTACGGGGAGATGACAGTCATTAAATCTTCAATAAATGCACAAGTTTATATTGAGATTTTGGACACTTTTCTTATTCCATCAGGATGTTTGGTGATGATGACATTATTTTTGAGGATGTAATCTGATGCAGATGTTTTATTTAGAACTGCAAAGTCCATGGCGATTCCATAATATTTTCCTCATAAATTAGTGATTCCATATTTTTTTCTGCTTGATCTGCAAAAATCATTGCAACTGACTACAGTTTTCTTTCTTTTTTTTTTAACTGTTTCTTAAAGTCAGGTTTGAATGTTAAATAAAAATAGTTTAGGCATGTCTGTGATTATTTTTTTTTTCTACACAATGAAACAATTGAATCAACATTTTCCAAGAGTGGAGATTATATACTTTTTGCCAGGGGTGGTATGTATGTAATGGAATGTAGTAACATTAGCTGAGAGTGGCGCTCCATGCTGTGATTTTTTTGTCTGCTGACAAATATAAAGAGAGTTGGACTAGCGTTTCCCCTCTATTCAGGAGATGCCTTGTATATTTATTAATGAACGCATTGGCCAAGGTGGAGAAGCTGGTGGATGACCTCACAATCTCCAATCAGAGGGAGTATCTTTTTTTCTTTTTTTTTATCAAGAAAAAAAGGTTTATTGAAATACCAAACATATCATACAGATATACACTGAGTGCAGAATATTTTACCTTCAGTATTCATAGAGATGAGGTAAGTAACCACCATATATATAAATAACAACTAATAAATAATAGTAACAACTATTGAATGCTAAACAATGCATAGCACATTTCACATTTACCAGATTAATGTTGGCATCTTCAGCAGGAAGTAACATGCTGTATATATATAGTGAAATTAGAAAAAACAAAACAAAAAAAGGGAAAAATAAATAGATTACAAACAAAATCTAAGTACCATGGCCTAAGCATTTATAACATAGTATATACATGTTTACGCAAAGTACCATCAAATGCCATCTCGACAGGAAGTATCCTAATAAAAATACAAGACTACTCCTGAATGGAGAAAACTCAGCCTGACTCTGAGTATAATCAGCGGCAGACAGGAAGTCGCTCATACCACTGCTAGAACATAGCGCCACCTACTGCATGTACATATTTCTACAGTCCATTACAGTGCACACAGCACCCACACTGTAATGGAAATTGTTTGTCCTGGCTTGACCAAAAGAACAATTTAACCACTTCAACACAGGGCACTTTCACCCCCTTCCGGCCCAAACCAATTTTCAGCTTTCAGCGCTGTCACATTTTGAAATACAATTGCACGATCATGCAACACTGTACCCAAGCAAAATTTGTATCTTTTTTATCCCACAAACACAGCTTTCTTTTGGTGGTATTTGATCACAACTGGGATTTTTATTTTTTGCACTTCAAATAAAAAAAATTGAAAAAAAACCCCTCTTTGTTTCTGTTACAAAACTTTGTAAATAAGTATGTTTTCTCCTTCACTGATGAGCACTGATGAGGCTGCACTGACAGGCACTGATGAGGCAGTACTGAGTGGCACTGATGGGCACTAATGATGAGGCATTTATATGCAGCACTGAGGGGTACTGATAGGGGGCACTGATAAGCAGCACTGATGGGCACTGATAGGTGGCACTGATATGCAGCACTGATAGGTGGCGCTGATGAGCACTCATGGGTGGCACTGATGGGCACTCATGGGTGGCACTGATAAGTGGCACTGGTGGGCACCTATAGTCGCCACTGGGTGGCACTGATAGGCAGCCGTGATCAGGAGGCACTGGCAGGCATAATTGATGGGCATAGATGGGCATTGATGGGCATTGATGCCATCCCTAATGGGCATCCCTGGTGGGCTCTAGTGGGCCTCCCTGGTGGTTTCCAGTAGGCATCCTCAATGGGTCTACACTGATAATCAATGCGCTGATTGTCAGCGTAGACCCCCCCCCCCCCCATAAGGAAAGCAGCTGATCAGCTCTCCTGTATTCACGCCTGTCAGTGCAACTAGAAGAAAAGCCGATAAACAGCACTTGGTTACCATGTGATGATCTGTGATTGGACACAGTTGATCACATGGTAAAGAGCCTACGCCATAGGCTCTTTACCTAGATCGGAGATGCGGTGTATCAGACTAACACATCCCACCACCAACCACCGCACTGTGTGCCCCCGCAGCTGGATGTCATAGGACGTCCAGTCAGGATAATACATCCCTTTCCGGCTGTCATTTTGCTATATGGTGGGTGGGAAGTGGTTAAAGTGACATTAAACATGGAATTCTACTTTAAATTCAGTGAACATGACTGGATGTTTGAAGTTAATTTTTAGCTAGCTAAATAATATTTATTTAAAAACTTCTATAGTAAAAATGTTGCTACCATGTATTTAGATGCAGATAAGAATTCTTGAATGTCACCTTTTAATACATTGTAATATTGACACTAGCAGAAATATATTGTTTAACCCACTGTGTAAACTACTGTACATTCAAGAACTCCCTTCCTGGAGACAAATTGCTTTTAAATATGAGAATATTTCCACACTTAAATTGTAATGGAATAACGCATTTCTAAGTAAACATTTTGATAAACAGCCTGAACCCTTTAAGCTTGCTTCTGTGATGATTTAAATGAATGAAGTGCTAGTCATCTTTTGCTGCTGCTCTGCCAGTGTGTTGAGTTACAGGTTCTTGGTAACAGGACAGCATACCCCAGCTGGCAGCTGTCATGTCTCATCAGAGGTCAAATTCTTTTTTTTTTTCTCTTGAAGATAAAATGAGCTTTTTGATTGGTGGATGTTGAGTTTGGACCTGTACAGTAAATCTTAGTGGAATGGGCACACTGTTACAAAGTGATGAAGATTATTGAACAATTTTATTACCTATCACAGACCACCCAAACTTTAACAGTTTAAAATATGATCTTGACATGTTAAATTGTAAATTCTACTTCTGGTAAAAAACAAAACAAAAAAACAACAACAAAAAAAACATGAGGATCACAATGACTATGTGAAAAAAAATCTAGCTACACATTTACATCACCTACAGCAGGGGTCTCCAAACTTTCTAAACAAAGGGGCAGTTTACTTTCCTTAATACTTCCAGGGGGCCAGACTGTGGCCATTGGGAGCAGAAAAGGTTGTCAGTGGGAATGAACAATGCTCCATTTTTGGTGTCAGTGGGAGGAATAACGCCCCATCATTGGTAGGAATTGTGCCCCATCATTGGGTCCCATTGTTTTTGTCATAGGGAGGAATTGTGCTGTAACTTTGGTGTCATTGGGACGAATTGTGCCCCTTTGATGGCATTATTGGGAGGCATTTTTCCCCTTCATTGATGTCAATAGAGGGAATTATGTTCCATTGTTGGTATCAGTGGATGAAAATAGTGCCCCAAGGGCTGGATAAGCAAAGGGCCTGCATCTGGCCCCCCCGGGCCGCAGTTTGGAGACCACTGACCTAAAATATTGACATACTGCTAAAATTAATGACAGGTTTAGCACTCTTTATTGATGAACTGGAATATGTCTGCTAATACTGCTCCATGGTGTTTTAACAGAGACATCTGCTGGCCCTGACTGTGCTAGGTAATGAGCTACTGAGTCATCACTGACAAAAACAGACGTGGTTAGTTTGCAATGCTGATTGACAAGGTCTACAGTGGTCTCATCGGCACTGAACATTTTGGAAGAAAGCCACCAGTCTGTTGGTAAAAGGTGCTTGTTATACATTCACTGCAAAGTTTGACAAACTATCACTCTGTGTACCAGAGATATTTGGGTGAGAGGCTAGGGCATGGCCATAATGCCACGTCTTTCACTGAATTTAAAATGATCTTTTTTCTATTGAATATTGTAATGAGCAATTTAATATTTCCTCTGCAGGGGAAATACATGAAACTCAATCTCGATTTAAAAAGAAGGGGAGAGAGAAAGGGACTATAGCGGTGCTTCGTAAAGTAGTATCATAATGATGGAAGATTCGAGCACAGTAAAAAAAAATACAAAATATTACATATATTATATAATATTATACAAAAATTGATAAAAGTAATAAAAGTTTTGACATTTTTTTGTATAATAATAAATAAATATTTTGTACATTTTTTTATTTTTTTTTACTGTGCTCAAGTCTTCCATCGTTATGCTACTACTCTACTAAGCACCGCTATAGTCCCTTTCTCTCTCCCCTTCTTTTTGAATCATTTAATTTTTGGGATGAGGTGCGTTACTGTGGTGTCTTCCCTCAAGATTAATCAGTCTTGATTTGTTGCAGACAAATCTGACATGAATCATGAATTTTATGGGTCTTCAGTTTTTTTTTTACTTTGTGATACAGGAAAGGTACCTGCACTCCCTAGCATGTATTTAAGGAAAAAAAAAAAAGAGATGCGGATAAAGATTTATTGGATAAGTGTTTCCTGTTTTCTTTATTGCATAGCAGATTTTACATATATGTAAGTGGCGCCCGGGATACCTTCTGCGTGGCCATAGCGAGCAGCCGAGTCAGCCTGCAAGTGGTACCAACTTTCAGGGAACAGAACAAAATATTACAGCGCACACATGCAAAAAGGGCATTTACCTCCTGCAAGGCCCTACACTATCCATAGACTGGGAGATCCTGCTTCTCTAAAGCAATACACTCCTCTATATGGGAGAACTAGACCAAATCCCCATATTTTTTGATAATGTTTTTTGAAAATGTCTAGGTGTTTCAAATAAGCCTTGCAGGAGGTAAATGTCTTTTTTGAATGTGTGCGCTGTAATATTTTGTTCTGTTGTATGGTCCTATGGCTGCACCATCTTTAATACGTCTTTTAGGGTGTGCCCCCCAAATATCTTGTTTGACTTTCAGGGAACACACACTTCGCAGCCGAAATTGTACCCCCTGTGTGAGGATGATGACCAGAGACCAGACCCCTCCACCCTTCTGCATGTGTGTGTTCAATCCCCTCACCCTTAATGGTATCCACACACTGGCCCCTCATTCCTTCCTGGGCTCGACAGCCAGGTTTACACAAACAATGTCTACTATGATAAGCCCCAGGTTTGGCTGTGGATCACATCCCTTGTGCAAACATTCACATGGAGGCCAAAGTTGATCAATAAACTTCTTTACTGTATAAAGTCAAGTGGCAGCATGACAAAACCAACTTAATCTGTCCACAGCTGTTCTCAACAATGATAGAAGTAGTGTATTGTATAACTGCCCCACTAGGAGATGCTCACTCCTCAGCTTTGGCAGGATTAATTAGCCTGCATTCTCTACCTGCTGCCTTTCATACTTCCTTCCTCCTGAAGGGAGGTGGTCAAGTCCTGACTGCCTCTTCCTCAGCTCTGATGTAGTGGAGCTTTACCTTATCTCCCAGGAGTTAAGAAAAGAGCACCTCCATGGAGTCCTGCTCTCCCCCAGGAGGAGTTAGAGAGCAGGAGCACATCAGCCTTCTCCTGTTCCCTTGCTCTCTTAGCCCTTGTACACACTGAATGTGTCCGATCGGACCGTTTTGTCGGATATTCCGACTGTGTGTGGTCTACATCGGACTGTTTCCGTCGGAATATCCGACGGACCAAGTTTTCCAACATGTCGGTAAAATTTTGCGACAAAATGCTCCGATCGGACATACTCCGATCATGTGTAGAGAATTCCGATTGGACAAAGTGCCACGCATGCTCAGATCAAATTCCTAGACCAAAGCTATTGGCTACTAGCGTGAACGTAGTCCCGTCGTAACGAAATAACGTCATCACGTCGGATTTCCCGACAACTTTGTCCGACCATGTGTATGCAACAGCTTCGGACAAAATCCGACGGACAAAATCCGACAGATTTGGTTGTCGGAATCCCCGACCGTGTGTACAAGGTCTTAGGCCTCTCCCTCCTCTCTCTTCCCTCTTTGCTTATAAAGAGACTCCTAAAACCCTTTATGTATTAGGAGTAACCTTTAAAGGGGCCTATTCTGTCCTCCATCTGCCTTCATATATTGTGTATATATATATTTCACATTTATACCAGTCCCTGTCCTGAAGGAGGTTACAAACTAAGGTCCCTAACTCACATTCATAAATACACATACTTGGACCAATTTAGACAGAAGCCAATTAATGTACTCCTTTGCCAGCTTCCTACCACTTCACCCCCCCTCCGCCAGCTTCCTACCACCCCACCCCTGTCATCTTCAACCCCCCTGTACAGCTCTGCCAGCTTCCTACCACCCCAACCCTGTCACCTTCATCCCTCTGTACTCCACTGCCAGCATCCTACCACCCCACTAAACTTCATGTGAACTTTAGAACCCTATTAAAGTATATGGGACTCGAACGTTCAAAATCTAAATTGCTAATTTTAAAGGCTAATACGCAAGTTACTGTCCTAAAAAGTGTTTGGGGACCTGGGTCCTGCCCCAGGGGACATGGATCAATGCAAAAAAAAAACTAAAAAACTGAAGTTTTTTGGGGAGCAGTGATTTTGATAATGATTAAAGTGAAACAATAAAAGTGTAATATTCCTTTAAATTTCGGGGGGTGTCTATAGTATGCCTGTGAAGGGGTGCATGTTTCCCGTGCTTAGAACTGTCCCTGTACAAAGTGTCATTTCTGCAGGAAAAAAATGAATTTAAAATTACTCGTGGCTGAATTATCGGCTCCCGTAATACAGAGAACCCTCAGACAGAGGCCGCAGGAAAAGGGGGGGGGGGACAAGAGAGCGTCCCCCCTCCTGAACCGTACCAGGCCACATGCCCTTAACATTGGTAGGATGCTTTGGGGGTTTGTAACCCCTCAAAGCACCATGTCCCCACGTTGATGGGGACAAGGGCCTCATCCCCACAACCCTGGCCGGTGGTTGTGGGGGTCTGCGGGCGGGGGGGCTTATCAGAATCTGGAAGCCCCCTTTAACAAGGGGACCCCCAGATCCCGCCACCCCTGTTTGAAATGGTAAGGGGGTACAAAAGTACCCTTACCATTTCACAAAGAAAGTGTCAAAAATAGTTAAATAAGACAAACACACTTTTGGAAAAATTCCATTATTAACCGGTTCCTGACCAGCGCACGCCGATGTACGTCGGCAGAATGGCATGGGCAGGCATATTGGCGTACAGGTACGTCCAATCTTCAATGCCACCCTGCCATCGCGAGCGCTCGCGTGCCGGTCGGGACCCCTGTGAGTCCGGTCGCGGGTCCCGCGGGCTCGATCGCCGCAGGCATACCCGCGATCGTCTCACGGGACGGCTGAATGGAGGAAATGCCGTGTAAACAACATTTCCCCATTCTGCCTAGCAACTAGTGACGCTGATCTCTGCTCCATATGATTGGAGCAGAGATCAGTGTTCACTAAATGAAAACCCAACCCCCCACAGTTAGTAACACACCCCTAGGAACCCCTACACTGCCACCCACTGGTTAACCCCTTCACTGCCAGTGTCATTTACACAGGAATCACTGCATTTATATAGCAGTGATTACTGTATAAATGACAATGATCCCAAAAATGTGTCAAAAATGTCCGATGTGTCCGCCGCAATGTCGCGGTCACAATAAAAATCTCTGATCGCCGCCATTACTAGTAAAAAAAAAAAAAAAAAATTATTAATAAAAATGCTATAAAACTATCCCTATTTTGTAAATGCTATAACTTTTGCGCAAACCAATCAATAATCGCTTATTGCGCTTATTTTTTTACCAAAAATATGTAGAAGAATACGTATCGGCCTAAACTGAGGGAAAAAAAGTTTTTTTTATATATTTTTGGTGGATATTAATTATAACAAAAAGTAAAAAATAATGTGCTTTTTTCAAAATTGTCGCTCTATTTTTGTTTATAGCGCAAAAAATAAAAACCACAGGGGTGATCAAATACCACCAAAAGAAAGCTCTATTTGTGGGAAAAAAAGGACGTCAGTTTTGTTTGGGAACCACGTCGCATGACAGCGCAATTGTCAGTTAAAGTGACGCAGTGCCGAATCGCAAAAAGTGGTCTGGTCTTTGACCAGCAAAATGGTCCGGTCTGTAAGTGGTAAAAAATAAAAAAATAAAAAAAAGATTCCAGCAGTGGTAATCCACTCTTGCTATCCAGCAACGGATAATCATCTCTCCAGGGATGGCTGATCTGATCCAGCGACTGGTGATTTCTCAGTCCAGCGCAGTCCATCCATGCATCCTCTGTCTCCACTGTTGGAGACACTGCGGGGAGCCTGGCGGCCTGACGTTTCTTATATGAGGAGGGCAGGGCCACCCGTCAACTGACCCCGCCCCCTCTGACGCTAGTGGGGGAAGCAGGGCTTCCCCAATGACGTATGGGTGACCCTGCCCCCCTCTGATGTAACGGAAACCATCAGATCAGCCATCGCTGGACCCCGGAGAGATGATCATCCGTCGCTGGATAGCAAGAATGGATTACCAACGCTCGAATATTTTTTTTATTTTTTTTATTTTTAATAAAGGAATTTTTCAAAAGTGTGTTTGTGTTATTAAACTATTTTTTTTACACTTTTTTTGTGAAATGGTAGGGGTACAAAACCTTACCATTTCAAATGGGGGGCGGGATCTGGGGGTCCCCTTGTTAAAGGGGGCTTCCAGATTCTGATAAGCCCCCCACCCGCAGACCCCCCCAACCACCGACCAGGGTTGTGGGGATGAGGCCCTTGTCCCCATCAACATGGGGACATGGTGCTGTGAGGGGACACAGACCCCCAAAGCATCCTCCCAATGTTGAGGGCATGTGGCCTGGTACGGTTCAGGAGGGGGGCGCTCTCTCGTCCCCCCCTTTTTTCCTGCGGCCTGCCAGGTTGCGTGCTCGGATAAAGGGACTGGTATGGATTTTTGGGAGGAACTCCACGTCATATTTTTTTTTTATTTGGCGTGGAGTTCTCCTTAAAATGCATACCAGACCCAGGTCTGGTATGGATATTTAGGGGGAACCCCACATCAATTTTTTTTTATTTGACGCGGGGTTCCCCTTAATAGCCATACCAGAACCGAAGGGCCTGGTGATTGAATTTGGGGGAACCCCACACTTTTTTTTTTATTTATTTTTTATCAATGACTTTCAATGAGTGTTCTCTGTATTAGGGAGCCGACAATTCATTATAGCCGCGAGTGATTTTACATTTTTTTTTTTCTGCGGAAATTACACTTTGCGCAGGGACAGTTCTAAGCACGGGAAACATGTGCCCCTTCACAGGCATACTATAGACACCCCCCAGGTACGAAATTTAAAGGAATATTACACTTTTATTGTGTAACTTTAATCATTATTAAAATCACTGCTCCCGAAAAAACAGCCCTTTTTAAAACTTTTTTTTGCATTGATCCATGTCCCCTAGGGCAGGACCCAGGTCCCCAAACACTTTTTAGGACAGTAACTTGCATATTAGCCTTTAAAATTAGCACTTTAGATTTCTCCCATAGACTTGTACAGGGTGTTCCGCGGCTTTTAGAATTTGCCGCGAACACCCCAAATTGTTCACTGTTCGCTGAACAGGCGAAGAGGCAATGTTCGAGTCGAACATGAGTTTGACTCGAACTCGAAGCTCATCCCTATCTCTGAACATCTCTTTTGCATCATGGTCACACAGTCTCTGACCATGTCTTGTATCATGGCCGCACAGTCTCTGGCCATCTCTGACCAGAGTTCCCCCCCACATTAGAATTCCTGTTTTAAATGCAATTTGAAACTCTGCAGACCCTGATGTAAAGGGGAACTCTGATGTAAAGGGGAATGCTGTGCAATCTGATATAAGGTGATCTCTGGTCACCAGAGCTCCCTCTTACATCAGAGTCCCCTTTACATCAAATTCTTCAGCATTCCCCCTTACATCATGATCGGCAGCACTCCCCTTTACATCAAAGTTCCCATTGCACTGTAAGGGGTAACCCTGCAGACTCTGATGTAAGGGAACTCTATGCTGGGCTATATTAACCTGACCTTCATGTATATAGAGATTTATGGTTTTTGACTGTTGCTATAACTTTAACACAATGCTGGTAGCAGCTGCACACACACACAGAGTATATTATCACTTGAATTTTTTTCCCATTATGGGTGTGAGTGGGGTCTCATGTCTAAGATTTGCCTAAGGCCTCGCAAAGCCTAGAGCCGCCTCTGGTTGCAACCAGTACGGGATGTGACCCCCCCATCATCTGGCTGCAGAGATGCATCACTGACAGTGTGGGGGATGTCTGTGGTAGAGCTAGCTGGGTACTTCATGTTAGTACAAGGGAGAGGCATGGGCAGGATGTTGATGCTTGTAAAAGTGAAGGGTGAGAACATTTCTCAGAGCTGAGGAGGGGTGGATGGGGTATCATGTGAATGAGAACGCAGTGGAAAGGAGGGAGTGGTGGAAGAGAACTGAACCCTGCATGCTCTATGTAGTGTGCACGCCCTGCATGCTGTATGTAGTGCGCACACCCTGCATGCTGTATGTAGTGTGCATGCCCTGCACGCTGTATATACGCAAAATAAAACCTGGTGCACAAGGCACGGTATAACCCCTCAGGATTTTAACTGACAGACCAAATGTGAGATAAAAAAAAGTATTTATTATACACAATATATCATTCCAATATCAAAAAAGTTTATCATTATAAAAAAATTGACATGATTAGGCATGAAACTTAGCTGCCCTGTACACAGATTTTGGGCTAGCAGGGAACTCTGGTTGCTTATTAGCAATGTCAGTCAGCTGTATTATTTTAGCTCTATATAACTCACTCCCTCAGCTTGGACGGTCATTCTGATTGTGCCATGCTGTAGGATTCATCTTTACACAAACAAACTGCTTTAATAAGGTAAGTTATCGGCATATATGTTACCTTACAAGGATCGGTCTGTCTCTACATTGGACATTGGCTGATCCACTTACCGTTTGACTTTACTGACCATTTTGGTTCACATTTTAGATACTGTTTAGTGCTAAGTATTACACATATACTACCTGGGCATTTGTTTTGTGCTTAAATTTACAGACCCATACATCAGCCAAACAGTTGCACATATTCCACTTTGGCCGGTCAGCGGTGGGTGATTTCTTTCTCCACTAGCTGGGTGCTCTTGCAGTGGGGCTGCTCCCTTATCCCCAATGCTGAGGCTGGCCTGTGTACTCTTGCCATTTCTGGCTGCTGGGGGGCCCGGGAGTAGTATAGATGACAATTCCATCTCTCAGGTGTCCAGCATTGGCTGACCTGCTTATGTAAGTATGTACCCACCGTCTTATCATTCTGAACTATGTTTTAGCATGTTGACCATGGTTGAAAGTGTAACTATTGAATAAACTATTTTGACCTATATTACTATTATGTTGTATTCATTTATATTATATTCATACTGTAGAAAAATAAACAACACAATACAATTGTTCTAAGTGACGTTAAAGCCTCTGAGGAAGGACGTCATAGTCCGAAACATGTCGGGCGTCATTTACAGCATGGATCCCTGCTAGCCCAAAATCTGTGTACAGGGCAGCAAAGTTTCATGCCTAATCATGTTAATATTTTTATAATGATAACATTTTTTCATATTGTAATTATATATTGTGTATAATAAATACTTTTTTTATCTCACATTTGGTCTGTCATTTAAAATCCTGAGGGGTTATACCTTGTGCACCAGGTTTTCTTTTGCTGATATATTGGATCGGACAGACCAAATGTTTATGCACACACTGCCAATCCTTACCTTTATAGATGCACTCTGTATGTAGTGTGCACGCCCTGCATGCTGTATGTAGTGCACACGCCCTGCACACTGTATTTAGTGCACACTGCACTCTGTATGTAGTGCGCTCTGAACCCTGCACTCTGTATGTAGTGTGCCCTGGCATGAGCAGGCTGGATAAAATACATGTACATCATCCAGCCTGTTACAGGTTAGTGGTGCGCATGCTGTCTGTTCCTGTTGATCCACGCTGACACTGGCTACAGCGGAATTTTGGCAGCAGGTCCCAACCAATGATTTATAGCTGAGACCTGCTGATTGGCCTTAGCCAATAAAAGCATAGAGTTCTGTGTTTAAAAACACACAGGGCTCTGTACACTAGTCAGCGATCTGGCTTGTTCTTATGTAGTGCGCACGCCCTGCACTCTGTATGTAGTGCGCCCTGAACCCTGCACTCTGTATGCAGGGCAGCCCTGAACCCTGCACTCTGTACGTGCTGCGCCCTGAACCCTGCACTCTGTATGAAGTGCGCCCTGAACCCTGCACTCTGAATGTACTGCACCCTGCACTCATAGTGTGCCTTGAACCCTGCACTCTGTATGTAGCGTACACGCCCTGCACTCTGTATGTAGCGTACACGCTCTGCACTCTGTATGTAGCGTACATGCTCTGCACTCTGTATGTACTGAACCCTGCACTCTGTAGTGCGCTTTTGACCCTGCACTCTGTATGTAGTGTGCACGCCCTGCATTCTGCATATAGTGTGACCTGAACCCTGCCCTCTGTATGTAGTGTGCACGGCACTCTGTATGAAGCGCACATTAAACCCTGAACTCTGTATGTAGTGCGCCCTGGCATGAGCAAGCTGGATAAAATACATGTACATCATCCAGCTTGTTCCAGGATAGGGGTGTGCATGTTTTCTCTTCCTGTTGAAACACGCTGACACTGGCTACAGTGGGATTTTGTCAGCAGGTCCCGGCCACCCCCTCCACCCCAAGGTATTAAAGAACTGAGAATACCATCCTACCTCTCCAGTCAAGGTATTGAGGCACTGAGGATGCCCTTATAACTCTCCACCCCCAGGTATTGAGGCACTGAGGATGACCGCCTAACTCCACCCAAAGGTATTAAGGAACTTTTGAAATGAACGGACTTGCTCACATGGAGAAAAGTCTGTTCATTTTGAACGTGGCTCCAGGTAGACGGGACTAGCAAAGGAGGTCAATGTTGCCACCTCCATCGGCGAGATTGACACCACGCTGGCCCTGTCACCTGGTATGGACTTAAAGGGGAAGCCCTATGCCGAAAAAAAATTGCAAAGTCCATATCAGACCCTTATCCTTATCAGACCCTTATCCGAGCACGCCCCCCCCGAGCGAGCGCCCCCCCCCCGAGCCATACCAGGCCGGGTGCCCTCAACTTGGGGGGTGCTTTGGGGAAGGGAAGGCCCTGCGGCCCACCCACCCACCCCAAAGCACCTTGTCCCCATGTTGATGAGGACAAGGGCCTCTTTCCGACAACCCTACCCGTGATTGTCGGGTTCTGCGGGCGGGGGCTTCTCGGAATCCTGGTGAAAAAAAAAGTGTGAAGAACAAAACACGTTTTTAAAATAATATATTGGACAGCTCCGGTGGTCTTCCGTCTTGGGGGGTCTTCTCGCCGGACTTCTCTGCTATCTTCTGCTAGCTCTTTTACTAGCGGAGGACCCCGGCTTTCTTCTTAGTCGTCGTGCCACTGTCCGGGGGGCTTCTTCCGACTTCGGGGTCTTGTCCCCCTCTTTGGTCCTTCTTGCTGGGCCTCCGCTATCTTCTTATAGCTCTTTTACTAGCGGTGGCCCGGTCTTCTGTCGTGGCCTCTTTTTCCGACTTGGGGGGTCCTGTCCCCCTCTTCGGGTTCTTCTTGCCGGGTCTCTGCTTTCCTCTTCCAACTCTTTTATTAGCGGTGGCCCGGTCTTCTGTCGCCGCCTTCTCTACTCTTCTTCTTCCTTGAGATGTTGACTCAACGCTCTCTCTGGCCGCAATGACAGGGACGCGTTGTGCGGCAACTTATATAGGGGCAAGGGGCGGGGTCACCGGGTGATGTCACATGGTGACCCCACCACCTTATGATGTCGACAACCAACCATGGGGACAAGGTGCTTTGGGGTGGGAGGACCGCAGGGCCCCCCTTCCCCAAAGCATCCCCCCATGTTGAGGTCACGCGGCCTGGTACGGCTCAGGAGGGGGGGCTCGCTCGTCCCCACCCCCTTTCCTGACTGGCCGGGCTGCTTGCTCGGATAAGGGTCTGATATGGACGCAGTTTTTTCGGCGTAGGGCTTCCCCTTTAAGTCCATACCAGGTGACGGGGCCAGCATGGACCTCCTTCGCTAGTCCCGTCTACCTAGAGCCACGTTCAAAATGAACAGACTTTTCTCCGTGTGTGGGCAAGTCCGTTAATTTAAAAAGCCCGGCGGACTCCCGCCATAGTCTGGCGGTTTTTCCACCGGAAAAGTCCGGTGGTGTGTGGGCAGGTCCGCTCATTCGGAAAGTCCGGCAGACCTCTGCTGCAAAGTCCGGCGGTTTGTCTGCCGGACTAAGTCTGCCGGATAGTCCAATCGTGTGTACGCAGCATAAGTCTTGCATGGTATCAGAAGTCTTCCTTTATGGACTGCCACTAAAGAGTATCACCCACGTGCCCTCCTGATGTGGTGAATCCCTTAAAATAACCAAGGTGGTCAAAAGTACTTTAATCACATAGGCAACAGATCTAACACCCCCAGGTCACCTCTCCATATTACGCAGCTCTTGCATAAAAAAGCTCATATAAATATATGCAAAGAAGATCCAATAGCGTAATATTGCCAGTGACCGTTTAATAATGCTCACAATGCGCAGAGACACATACAAGTGTCTATTTACAGCATGCATACACACTGTGCAGATTTGTCAGCTCGATTATTCCTGGCCCCTCCCAGCATGGTGTTATCACATTGGTCCACCCACCTCATGTGTATCGTCCCAGGCGTCTGCTTGCTAGATTTTGGATCATCAGCTCTCCCAGGACCAGGATTAAATCAAAAGGTCTGTGACATCATACCCACTGAAATAAGCCAGGGTATAGGATAAATGTATAGGTAATTATTCCCCTCATGTGTCATTTTTTTAATAGGTAACAGTGTTTTTTAAGGGGCGAGGGTATAAAAGTTAAGTGACCTTTCATCTTTATGCAATTATTTTTGATATCTAACAACTGATTATTATGAATAAACGATACTATGCAAGAAAACAACAATTTCAACATGGCGGATGTATGGACAACATGCCTGTTTAGGATAAATAAATATTCTTTAAAGTTTGAATTAGAACATATTGGGGGTTATTTACGAAAGGCAAATCCACTTTGCACTAAAAGTGCAAAGTACACTTGAAATTGCACTGAAAGTGCACTTGGAAGTGCAGTAGCTGTAGATCCGAGGGGGACATACAAAGAAAATAAAAAACAGCATTTTAGCTTTCACATGATTGGATGATAAAATCAGCAGAGCTTCCCCTCATTTCAGATCTACCACTCAGATTTACAGCGACTGCACTTCCAAGTGCACTTTCAGTGCAATTTCAAGTTTTCAAGTAGTGCAAAGTGGATTTGCTTTTCGTAAATAACCCCCATCGAGTTAGTCAATTCAATGGCACCATCTATATTGAAGCTTTCCAGCCTGTATTAAAGCCCCCTTTCCCTCTGCCACCCACTGCTGTTCCTGGGTTCTCCTGTCCTATCGGGGAGCCCGGGATAGCTGCAAGTGGTCATGGTCAGGTCAGCTGCAGACAGAGGACAGGGAGGAACATTCATTCCTCCACTTACTCTATGACAAATGTGTATTGCGTCACTTCCGGTTTTAGTTCTTTGTTTAAAAGCCGGTACCGGCCAGTAAGCCAGCCAAACAAACCAATTTCAGTTTGATTAGCTGCTTTGGAGGGCAGAAGAGAGATCAAGGGTCTAATAGACCCCAGATCTCTCTATAAACAGGACCTGTCACTGACCCAGCTATCACAAGGGATGTTGTTTAGCCCTTGTGATAGCAATAAAGTTAAATAAAAAAATGAAAGTGTAAAAAAAAAAAAAAATAGTAACATAAATTATTAAAAAAAATATTAAATCACCCCCGTCCCCCTTTAACACGTATATAATAAATGTGAAAAGTGGCCTAGACAGCAAGTGATTCCACTTTGCTTCTCCGTGCTGTACAAGAAGAATAAAGAATTTGACTGTTAGCTCTCAGCTACAGTTCTCTTAGACACTGGTAAATCAAAGTCATAGTCAGCAAAGAGCTTAGTTTAAATCATGTGCAGAGCAATGATAAAGTGCAGTACAGGATAGCAGCTAATTGGAAATTCTTATATAAATCAAGTTCTCTTTTTGGTTGCTTTAAGTTACTGCACTTTGTACAGCCGGGGCTTTTGCACTGCATATTCTGAAAGCCAAACGTTGAACGCATCGCTGTTATTGCACCCAGAGAGATCTAGATGGCACTGTAGAACTAACAAGTCATCATGCTGCATAGCCAGTACTGTGGTATAGGCACATTATAGTTCTGTTTAGTGATAAATTCTAATGCATGTAACAAATGGATGAAATATGCCAAAAATGCAAAAAAAAAGTACACTGCACCTAAAGCACACTACATCTCTCATGCAGAGATGTGAATGTAGCCTTATGGCTCATTTACACCATAAGCAGTCAAACATGTTGTTAAACTCAATATGAACACATATGTAAGCCCCCGTACACACGGTCGGAGAATCTGTTGGAATGTGTCCTATCGGACCGTGTTGTCGGATAATCCGACTGTGTGTGGTATGCATCGGACTGATTCCGTCGGAATATCCGTCGGACCAAGTTTTCCAACATGTTGGAAATATTTTCCGACCAACTGGTCCGATCGGACATACTCCGATCATGTGTAGCCTACTCCGACGGACAAGGTTCCCACGCATGCACACATTCAAATTCCGACACGGAAGCGCTCGTTCAGGTAAAACTACTGCTCGTAAGCGATATAGCACATTCGTCACGCTGCAATGTTCAAAATTCTTTCATCAAGCGCATGGGAATGCAGGCCGCACCTACCCTCCCCGAATACCAAAACTTATATAGCCTATTTAAATAATAACTCAACACACTTATTGGCAAAGAATTGGCCGCTGCACATTTATTGGTATATTCAAATCAATAAATAAATAATAACCATATTCTGATAATTTTATTGCATCATAAAATTCTTATATTTCAAACGATCAACTTCAAAACAGCTCAGTCTTAAAGGACTCGAGCATACATAAATCTTTTAACCAAAGTCCCCCCTACATCACGTAGGGTGACAGACCACATAAACGTGCTTAGCGACAAGGGAAGGGGGGGTGGGAAGCTTGTTGCACCTTCACTGCCTGGCTGGGAACAGATGTGAGTGCACCTGTGAGAGATTCCTGTATATAATAAGCCCCTTTCCAGAACATTCCCCATAGGTCACATGACTATTTGGGATATCACCAATAGCCTTGCAACCCTTAACCCCGCCCCCAGCCCAATTTGCCATTTTCTTAAAGGGACATTAACCCAAATACATTAACCTGTATATAGCCCTAAATATTTACATTATTTATTCTATTCTCTTATTAATAAAGGGAGGGGCGACCGCATGCCCATGCTGTCGGGCCCAAAGCCTTAAGCCCTCCTATTTCATGGGAATGCAGGCCGCACCTACCCTCCCCGAATACCAAAACGTATATAGCCTATTTAAATAATAACTCAACACACTTATTGGCAAAGAATTGGCCGCTGCACATTTATTGGTATATTCAAATCAATAAATAAATAATAACCATATTCTGATAATTTTATTGCATCATAAAATTCTTATATTTCAAACGATCAACTTCAAAACAGCTCAGTCTTAAAGGACTCGAGCATACATAAATCTTTTAACCAAAGTCCCCACATGCCGGGTTTGAGAATTTCAAGCCCGGCCTACCCCACAACCACGGCCAATTCAATGCAGTTTTGCAATCCTACATTAAATATATCTAAACCTATATTGGACAGGTGAACGCCATCTGCTCTATATAATCAAGGGAAACCACCCTCTATATTAATGTGTCCATATGAGGAAACCTCCAATGCGCATAAATAATAACCATATTCAGATAATTTTATTGCATCATAAAATTCTTATATTGCAAACGATCAACTTCAAAACAGCTCTGTCTTAAAGGACTAGAGCATACCGAAATCTTTTAACCAAATGCGCAGCATAAATTTTTCCATAAACCTGTTCAATCTCTTCCTAATTTTCTTTAAAAAATTTTAAATGAACTTCTTGGAGCCATACTAGCCGAGGGATTATCTCTGAAAAGATAATTCTGGTATTCGGAAAAGATAACTTAACCTTAATTAGATCACATCTAAACAACGACATGAGGTCCAGAGTGCTAACTTTTCCCACATCATTTCCCCCTAGGTGTACTGTTAAGGCATCCGGAACTGGCCATGACTCAATCAATCAATCTAGAGACATAAAAATAAAGAAATAAAGAAATTAGCCCAATTTAAGACCTCTAATTACTTTCCAGAAAATTCTGGAAATTCATGAAATTTCTCCAGGATCCATAGACAAATTGGACATATAGCAGTGTTTCTTGGCTCCTTTATTAGCCCAGTATACAAAAGAGTGGCTCAGGATCCAAACATATCTTCTATTACTTAGAATTTAAAGAAAAAGATCAGGTCTGACCTAAATCTGAAAACTTTGAGATTCCCATCTCCCCAACCTTTTGATTATTGCATCATCCAATCCCATCCTAGCAGCTTCCGTAGCTGCCCCGATCCTGAAAGAATGAGAAATAAACTTAAATTGATGCGAATTCAATTTTCTCAAGCAAGCCTTTAATATGTAATTGAATTGATACTGAGTAAGAGGGGACCCATCAGCAGCAACCAAAAAAAAAACAAAAAAAAAACCTTTTCATATTGGCCTAACTGCCGGGTAACCATTTATGACTCTAACTGGACATATATCCTCATCTCCACATCGACTTAAAGGTACCCAACTGCCTTTTCCTAACCTATCTGTTTTTTGACACAGGGATGAACAATTTGACCGAGACAATCACATTCCTTTTTAGTAAACCCACCATGACTTTTTTTGTTTTTTGGCAGCAACTCAGATATTCTGAGAGCCCCAAAAAGGCTAGTACAAATGCAGTATTAAATAATATAGCCATAATTTTTTAATTTAAAATATTTTTAATTTGAAGAAAAAAGATAAACCCGCCATGATTTTGGAAACGTGACTCAAATTGTATATCCATTTCCATAGCAAAATTACACCACCTATTCCATGCGGTTGAGTACTCAACTCATGTATTTTCTGCCACACAGTGTCTTATTGCATTTGTAAGAACCTTTAAATTAGGCTCCACAGATTTTCTGGACACACATTACCTTCCTTGTCCGCATTCTGCAGGAGTTGGTGAAATCTGTATACCTGAAATTGAGATAATGCATCCGCAATTTGATTCTCCTTCCCTGGGATGTGCCTGGCCTTTAACCAAATATTACATTTAAGACAAAGAAACACTAAGTATCTTAGTAAGTTGACCACTTGTAGAGATTTGGCTGACAAACAATTCACAGCATATATGACCCCTTTATTATGCAAATTAATCAGGATTCCTTTATTTGCAAATTGCTCACCCCATATTTCTATCGCAACCACTAAAGGGAAAAGCTCCCACACTACTATGCTTTTGGTGACTTTATTCGTCTCCCAACTCACAAGCCACTTCCCACAGCACCAGTGAGTCTTCCAAATAGCTGTGAATCCATATGAGCCTGCAGCATCTGTATATAGCTCAAGGTCGGATGAGGACACAAATTGTTCCTCAAAAAATGATCTGCCATTGTATATATCAAAGGATTTAAACCAAACTGACAGGTCCTCCTTGAGGTCAACTGTCAATCTGATGTGGGAAAATGGTGATTGCATTCCAGACATGGCCAAGTACAAGCGCTGCAAGAGGATTCTGCCAACTGCCATAATCCTTGTCGCGAATGCCAAAAGGCCTAATAAAGATTGGAGTTCTTTTAATAACACTTTTTTATGCCTAATCAACACTGAAATTAAAGCTTTAATCTTAAAGATTTTACCCTGTAGCAACCTCTAGTGTGTGCTAGAGGTTAGTGCAGGTAAATTTACTGGCTCATGGTAAAAATTTGTCTTTTTTGAATTTGTGTCAGGGCAGGGTAACTCATCCTGGCAGCTCTCTGGTGCCTCCTCCTGGTCTAGAAGGTTGGATAATCTTCTAGAACTAAAGGGTGGAGGTCAGGAGCTGCCTTGAATATTTATGCAGCCTTGGCCAATCCTCAGTAGGCTGGCAGGGGGCTAAGACCACTCCATAAATAAACATGGGCCATGCCAGCAGGGCAGTCAGGTGGAAGATGGGAGATGCAGTGTTGAGGAGGCTGTCAGTGGCCCTCAGGGCCCTCTGGACCCGGCGGTCATGGATGTTCCCAGGTGCGCGACCCAGGGGGGCGCACGGGAACGAGATTCTGTGAGGATGTCCCGCAGACATAAACCTAGAATTAGCCAACCGCGCTGTAGCCGTCTTTCGGCTATGGCCCGGTCGACATGTGGTTAACCATGATGGATAAAGCACCTGGACCAGATGGCATCTAGCCCTACTAAAAGCCAAATTTCAAAGCCATTGTTTCTCTTTAATGACGGGAATTGTACCACTGGATTGGCATAGGGCCAAGGTGGTGCCTTTTTTTTAAAAAAGGGATCAAAGTCTTTACCAAGTAACTATAGACCTGTTATTTTAACTTTTATAGTTGGGAAGATACTGGAGAGTTTAATAAAAGATCACATAGATCTAGAGATGGCCTTGCGGTTTGCCCGGCGGTTGGTTCGCAGCGAACTTTGCTCGTTCGAGATTCGCCAAACCGGTGGACTTCTGGCGCTGTTTGCGGCGGACATATTCGTTTACATTGTGAAGAACTTTGACCCATGACACATCCATCATGGGGTACAGGACGGCCAATTGAGACATTTCAGAACATGGACATACCCCCTACCTTTTAAATAGACCTGATCTGGTGACCATTTTACATTCTGTCTTTTGTCAGTGTAGGGAAAGGACGCTGTGTGGAGCAGGGACAGTCAGTCTAATCACTAGCTATTACTATTAGGTCCACAAAAGTCCTTTTAAGGACTGGTATAGGTGTACAGTATATAGGGTTGTAATGCACTTATAATATACTTTCTTTCAAATATAGAAAGCATATTATAGTGCACTGCAGTGCTGACTGATTCTGCAGCTGTCTTTTCTCAGTGTAGGGAGGGACAGTTTGGGGTTTGGAGCAGGGACAGTCTGCAATTCACTAGCTACTAGCTAGCTACTATTAGGTCCACAAAGGTCCTTTTAAGGACTGCTATAGGTGTACAGTATATAGGGTTGTAATACACGTATAATATACTTTCTTTCAAATATAGAAAGCATATTATAGTGCACTGCAGTGCTGCTGACCGATTCTGCAGCTGTCGTTTCTCAGTGTAGGGACAGTTTGGTGTTTGGAGCAGGGACAGTCTGCAATTCGCTAGCTACTAGCTAGCTACTATTAGGTCCACAAAGGTCCTTTTAAGGACTGGTATAGGTGTACCATTTGGTGTGCAGTATATAGGGGTGTAATACACGTATAAAATACTTTCAAATATAGAAAGCATAGTATAGTGCATTTCCACTGTGCAGCATTGTGACTGCTGAGCTGTTCTGCAGCGATACTACAAAGAGTGACAAACGCAATTAGAAAAAAGTATTATAACTGGTGTGATAGACCAGTGGCCCCCCAAAACGACAGATGGAAGCAGGGTGTTATATACCTTCTTCCATATATACTGTACTTCTCTAGAGACTTTTGTCACAGGGTCATTTAAAAATTTACAGGTAGAGGAAGAGGCAGGCCCTTCTGCAGGGGTGGTAAGGGTAGGGCAGGAGTAACAGGCTTGAGCCAAAGTGGCAAATTGCAGAAGGTGCGTTCGATTACATCAAAGGATGCACCAGACTTGGTTGAGTGGCTCACTCAGCCTTACTCTTCTGCACCCTCCTCATCCTCTCGATCTGCACCCTCTTCACTCTCTGCTGTGTGCACCCCCACAGATCGTGACTGATAAGCGTACTTGCCTAGCTCACGACAGTGTTGACTACCTCACATTTATAAAAATGAACGAGGCATGGATCTCGGAGGAATTTAACACGTGACCAGTAGACCATGTATATGCATAACTCTATAAACAATTTATATAATCTAGCACATGGACTTTTTTTCTACCTTTGGCTCACTTGTACAAAAAAAGCACACCGTACTATATGCCCCTACCCTCCTGTTTGAAGAGGTTGAGTGGTGTCATATTTTTGGGTCCCACAGCGGGTTGCTGGTGTCAGTGCTCTCTACCACGGTGCTGGTGTGGTGTCAGTTCTCTCTATCACAGTGCTGGTGTCAGTGTTCTCTATCACGGTGCTGGTGTCAGTGCTCTCTATCTCGGTGCTGGTGTGGTGTCAGTGCTCTCTATCTCGGTGCTGGTGTGGTGTCAGTGCTCTCTATCACGGTGCTGGTGTGGTGTCAGTGCTCTCCATCTCGGTGCTGGTGTCAGTGCTCTCCATCTCGGTGCTGGTGTCAGTGCTCTCCATCTCGGTGCTGGTGTCAGTGCTCTCCATCTCGGTGCTGGTGTCAGTGCTCTCTATCATGGTGCTGGTGTCAGTGCTCTCTATCTTGGTGATGGTGTCAGTGCTCAGTCTCTATCGCAGTGATGGTGTCAGACAGTGAGGGAGATAGCAGCAGAGAAGCCAATCAGCAGGCAGTGCCAGCACCATGGCTGAGGATCAGCACTGGACTGGCACCTCCGGACCACCGCAGTGGAGCCCTGCATAGGTGGGGGTAAGGGCCGGGCAGAGGGAGGGGTCAGGGGCTCAAGCTCAGGTTGGCACACTGGGACACTGGCACAGGACTGCGCTGCCCTGACTGTAGCACTGATCATCTCCTGCACCCACTTCATAGCCTGGCCTGACCTTGCCTCTCCTCCATGGCCTTCATGCGCTCCTGAATTGTCAAAATTTCACAGATAAAAAAAGAATGCTTGTCGTTGTCGATCCCAGATTCACTTAATACTTCTGGTATGCCAGTGTCCATGTTGTGGGACTATGTGTGCACAGCTAGTAAGTATTTTGTGGCTGAAAATATGACCTGGAGGTTTTTAAGGTTCGCCTGCCATTAAAGTGAATGGGGTCCGCCGCAAACCTTGCAGTTCGCGAACATTTGGGCACGTTCGTGAAACATCCCGTCGGAAGTTCGTCCATCACTACATAGATCAACGAGTTCTTGCTGGAAAAAAATATTTTAAGTAACTGACAGTATGGATTGATGAAAGACAGAAGTTGTCAGACAAACCTGATTTCTTTTTATGAGGAGGTAGGTAAAACCTTAGACACGGGTGGCTGTGGATGTTGTATACTTGGATTTTGCAAAAGCATTTGACACAGTTCCCCACACACACAAGATCAATTTGTAAATGGATAGAAACTGACAGAATTCAGAGAGTAGTGGTTAATGATTCTTACTCTGAATGGTCTAAGGTTATCGGTGGTGTACCCCAAGGTTCAGTGCTGGGACCATTACTTTTTAATACCTTTATAAATGATATAGGGTCTGGGAGTAGCATTTACTTCTTTGCAGGTGACACCAAGCTATGCAGTGGAATATCGTCCTCACAGGATTTCTCCAATTTACAAGCCGATCTCAATGCACTGTTGAGCAACTATGTGGAAAATGAGGTTTCAATACCAGGCACTTACCCCCCTTACTACCCAAGCCAATTTTCAGGCTTCAGCGCTGTCACTTTTTAAATGACGATTGCGTGGTCATGCTACACTGTACCCAAACATAATTTTTATAATTTTTTCCCACAAATAGAGCTTTCTTTTGGTGGTATTTGATCATCTCTGTGTTTTTTCAGTTTTTTGCCAAACCAAACAAGTTTCTGTTATAAAATTTTGTAAAAAAGTAAGTTTTCTTCTTCACTGATGGGCATTGATAAGCTGCACTGATGAGCACTGATAAGGCAGCACAGATGAGGTGGCACCATTGAGATAGCACTGATGAGGTGGCACTGATGATGGGCACTGATTTTCAGCACTGATGGGCATTGATAGGTGGCACTAATGGGCACTGATAGGTCACACTGATGGGCACTGAAAGGTTGCACTGATGGGTACTTATGGGTGGCACTGATAGGTAGCACTGCCAGGCACTGATAGGTGGCACTGATAGAGTGCATTAATAGGCATCACTGGCACGCATTTTTAATCGGCACTGATTGGCAGCTGCCTGGTCACTTATTGGCATATCCCTGGTGGTTTGGGGTGACATACCTGGTGGTTTTGTGTGGTGGTCATCCCTGGTGGTCCTGGCGGCATCCTGGTGGTCCTGGGTGGGCATCCGCGGAGGGAGGATAAACAATCAGCGCAGACCCCCCCTGTCAGGGAAGCCCCCGATCGGCTCTTCTCTACTCGCGTCTGTCAGACGCGAGTGAGGAAAAGCTGATAAACGGCTCTTCCTGTTTACATCATGATCATCCGTGATTGGACACGGCTGATCCCGTATTAAAGAGCCTCCCTCAGAAGCTCTTTACCGAGATCGGTGATGCGGTGTGTCAAATTGACACACCACCAATCGCCACACACCCCCTAGGGCACGTGATCGCGGCTTATCCTGCTGGATGTCATATGATGCCAGGTCAGGATAACTGAACCACCGCCCGGCCGTCATTTTGCTATAGGTAAGGCGGGAAGTGGTTACCAGTGGAGGAATTATAAGGGTCGCCAAGATCGCCATGGCGACCGGGCCCCTTGCTGCAGGGGGCCCTTGAGGGCCCCCTGTACTCTTCGATAGGGGGGAGGCTGAGAGGAGCTCCACGATCATCAGCCGAACTGAAATCTGCACTGTGCGGGGAGCTCCTCACTTTAGCCTAAAGGCCCCTTTCACACGGGACGGATCAGTAACGCTGAGCCGGCGAGGGACAGGGCGGTCTCTGCACACTGTGGCGGAACCGCCCTGTCAGCTCTCCGCTCTCCTCTATGGGGAATTGGATGAGCACGGACCGTCTTTCCGTGTTCATCCGATCCGCTCTGCACACGGATAGAAAAATAGGATTTTCCTCCGTCTGCAGAATCGGACAATTGCGGAGGCGGACTAGGGTTGCCACCTGTCCGGGATTCACCCGGACAGTCTGAGTTTTGAATCCTGTGTCCAGGTTTCAGTCCATTTGAAACCTGGACACATTATTCAGGCAGGAATGTGGCTCAAAACAAGGCTTGACTGGAGGGTGAGGGGGCACGATGTGTGCTTCACCGAGCGGGCTCACTGTTTGTAACAGCATGTCAAACAACAAGTCCTGCACTCTTAACCCCTGCAGTGCTGCACACTATTAATGTTCCTCCTGCTGATTACACCGACAAGCAGCCAGGACTTCATAGGGGGCACATACAAGTCCTACAAAGATGGAGAGCAGTCCTGGCTGGGACGTTCCCACAGCCTTATAGATGCACGCCTGCCCGGCGCCATCACCTCACAGGGAGCCCTCAGTACACCACAGAGAGCCTGTCCTAGCCCTCTGCACCCCTCCAATCCCCGCCATCCCTCTCATGTGAATGACAGCTCGGGTTTCTGGGTGCGCACGCATGCGCGAGAGCGGACCCGGAAGAAAGCCCCGATGTACAGGTACTTCACGATGCCTGAAGGAGCCAACCCCCCACAGTATAGTTACTGCAGCAGTTTGGCAAGAGGTTAAAGGCCTCATTCACAGGGGCGTACCTATGCTAAGGCCCCCCCCCATGCCTGCATGGGGTACCCAAGTGTTTCATGCCTCTGGGTGCAAGCAGTATGGTTTATGTCTACTGGGACGCAGTGCCTGCACAGACGTTCAGAGACATGCCCCTGCACGACTGCCAAGCTGGGACCGGCGGCTATATCCATGCAGCTACTATGTCCCAATAGACATAAATGGATGCGGGCAAAGATGGTCCTTCACACAGAGGTGTGAATAGCTGAGGCCTAAGAGTGGGGTTGCCACCTGTCCGGGATTCACCCGGACAGTCCGAGTTTTGAATCCTGTGTCCAGGGTGACCCTTTGAGAAAGTCACGTGGTATGTGACGCAACGCGTCAGGGAGGAGCTAGGTGTCGATCGTCACTTCCGGTCGCGGCCGAGACCGGAAGTATCATTGTTTACATTCGCGAATTACTGGATCCTTATGTAAGTGTGGATATTTTTATTAATAAACGTTTTCTGATTATACTACACATTGGAGCCCCCTTTATTCTCTTTCCCCATTATAATATAACCCGGATTGGGAGTTGTGGAGATTTTAAGTTGGTGTCCTGGAGGTTAAATCTAAGAGGAGGTGGGAGATTGCCAGCCCATTATCCCTGAAGTGTAATCTGGTCCTTAGGGACCTTGTTTTGAGGTGAGAGGCTGGGGGAAACAAGGGGTGCACCATAAGCACTGAAGTGTGGAGGAACGGAGTAGTCTGCACTTTTATCCACTTTGCATGGTTATTATTATCCGTTGGACTGATTGCACAACTTGGATACATCTGAATGGACTGATTTATATGCACTTTGCACTTTAAAGTTTGCTTGGAGCAACACGATTTTTTCATATGCTTGGTTGGATTTTGTGCTTTACTAATTGCACTTTTGCACATTTGCACTTATTAATTTATTTATACAAATTTTTTTTTTTTACGTTTGTGATACTGTATATTTTTTATTGGGAGTAACACTATTCTTTGGCTTGATGGTGTGCTTTATGAATTACACCTTTGCACATTTGCATGTATTGATTTATTTATACAATTAATTTTGATGTTTGTGATATTGGTAACATTCCCTTTGCATTTTATACTTTTCTGAAAATTGATGCACTATATGAGGTTTTATATATGGATTATATTTATTTTTGATAATTTATTTATTTCACTAAGAATTCACATTTATTAGAAACCATATAGGATTTATTTATCTAGGTAGCGCCACATAAACACCTCCTATATTTATATCTTTGAGTGCAGAGAACACTTTTATATGTGAGCAGCTTCCTAAAATTTAGATCAGACCCATCTGGCGAAGGTTGTGCGCAACAGTATTTATCAAATTTACATATTTATATATATATATATGCTCTACAATTAAAATGTAAATAAAGTAGTATAAGCAGCCTGAATAATACAGTAAAACGGGCATCTCCCTCCAGTGTCCTTCTGTGTGCTCTCCCCCCGTCTCCCTGTGCAGGTGTGACTTGAGTGTGGGGACCAAGGGGACCCCATCATCTTCTATGGCCCGGGGGCCCCATGAGTTGTCAGTCCGCCCCTGTCTCCCACCCAGTCTCCAGCTGAAAGATCAGAGTTGGCACCTGCAGCCGATGTCCATCAGTCTTGCAAATTACCCTCTTGCAAATCAGCCAAGCAGTCTGAGCCCGAAATCATGCAGCAGATGTTTATCCGCAGACACCCGCTATCCCATAGGGATGCATGTATGTGCGTATTTCATCCGCAAACGGATGGATGAAATACGGACATAATGTCCGCATGTGTGAAAGGGGCCTACGTGAAAGCACAGTGTGTGCTCTTTGTCTCCCCCTACAGTGCAGTACCCGGCAGGAAGAGCCAAGGTAAATGTCTGCCATTTTTTTTTATAAGACTAGCTACTGTATTTGTGTTTATATGTGTGTGTGTGTGTGTGTGTGTGTGAGCATGCGTGTGTGTGTGTGTGTGTTTGTTTGTATGTGTGTGTGTGCATGCATGTATGTGTGTGTGCATATATGTGAGTGTGCATGTATGCATATGTATGTATGTGAATGTGCATGTGTTTATCAGTAGCGGTGCGTCCAAAAGGGTGCACAGGTGCCGCCCCCTCTCTCCAGCCACTCCCTCTATGACCAATGGATAGATTCATGCATAGCATAGCATGAATCTATCCATGGCCACTGCTGCCACCGCCATATTTAGGTGTCTGGTCACTTTTGGGGTGCGGGCGCCTGAATTACAGCGGCGGGGGGTGTTTTTGAAGCACTTGATTAGAGCCATTGGCTCTAATAGGCTTCAAAATAGGTGAACTGCGAGCGCCATGCTTGGCGCTCACAGTCTACCCAGGTGTAGGGCTGCAACTAACGATTATTTTCATAATCAATTAGTTGGCCGATTATTGTTTCGATTAATCGGTTAATAACTTTAAAAAATTTTTTTAAAAAGTGGGTCAAATTGACGTTCATTTTCAACCACAGTGACGGGAAAATTTGGAAATAATTGAAAACTTCTTAGTCAAAGGAATTTTCAGACAGTGTATGTGGTTTTCGTTCAGAAATTACATTCATTTTAAAAACAAGTGAAAATATCAAACAAATTTCTTTCATTCAGCAAATGTACAAAGATTTTTTGTCTGAATATTTTCATCTGAAAATTGATCTGTGTGGCCAGCATAAGGCTCGGTACACACCTATGCAGTTTGCTTTTGATCTGTTTCTGCTGTGCTTTTTGCTGTACGTTTTGATTTTTGCACACGTAATTTGCATTTTTGCATTTTTTTTGGGCAGATTGAAAAACACAAATTGCTGCAAAAACGCATTACATGCTTTTCTGCAGCTTTTCCATTGAAGTATATTAAACCAATAGCACCATTTTGCGTTAAAAGTCCCTGACCCTTTTAGATGTGAACGTGTCCGATAGCAAACCATGTAAATGAACTGTAGTGCATTTCTGTGAAAACCACCAATAAACGCATAGATGTGAACCAGGTCTAAGACGTTTAGTAACATAATGGGGTTAAAAAAAATTAAAAATTAGCCGTTTATAGTAGAAAAAAAGCAGACAATCACTACTGTAAGGGGTTGATTTTTTTTTTTTTACTGTACGATGAAAGTAATATTTACAGTAGCGATTATTTGCTCTTTTTGTACTATAAACAGGGCTCAAGTCCTGCAGGAACGCATGGGAACGGAGTTCCTGTACTTTTTCCACAATAGGAACTCAGTTTCCCGTTAGCAGCCGCGTCCTGCAAGACTTTGAAGTATGCGAGCTGTGTGGGAGGTGCTACACTAGCACCCGCTGACACAGCTCACAATAGTAAGTTCCGTACACCAGGGGTGGACTGACCATTCAGGCATTGCCAGTAGGGGGCCCCATGATAGCTCCTCTTCGATCTACCTGTCAATCACAGCTAGCTGACAGGTAGATGAGGTCCCTGCCGCTAAGAGATTGTATTTAGTCAGATCTCTCGTGATGCGCTCCTCCCCACCAGCCCCTCCTGATTTTCTGTCTCCACATTCCCCCCCCAGTCTCCTGCATACTTGCTCTGTGTGCCATATGATGAGAGAACCCAGAGAAGGAGCACAGCTATTCTGCTCACAAGACATGCAGGGAGAGAGGAGAGCTGAGGGAGGAACATCAGTTTGGGGTGGTAAGCTGGGCACAATACCTGGCAAAGTTTAATGCCAGGAGGGAAGTTTATGTGGAAATATGTGAAGGGTTGGAATAGCAGCGAGTGTGTGTTGGAGCCCTGCAGAGTTTGCAGCCCCCCAAGCTAACATACATCTCCTAAGCAGGAACACATCACTATCTCCCCAAGCATTCTGTCCAGATAATGTGCAGTTATTTTATGACCTTTCCGTTTAACCCTGTGTTATCCAAACTCTGTTCAATGAAAAGTGGAAACTCACAACATAAACACTCTATATACAAAAAAATTCCCCTATAAAGATCAGAACACATTTGCATGGAAGCACAATTGAATGAATGCTGATTATTCAGAGAATTACCGTATTTATGTTTATTGAGGATTGTTTTTTTATGTACTAACAGTTAAGCTTCATTCGCACAATATGAAAATTGGATGAAAAATACCACTTTTGAAGGGTTCGTGCATATGAGCGTATCATTTATTTATTTATTTTGGTGGGGGAGTGGATCTTGGGTGGGAGTTCCCACACTTTTTTCCACAGGACTTGACCCCTGACTATAAAGGGCTCATTTTAGTTTTTTTTAACCCCATTATGTTACTGGCCGATTAATCGATTACTATTTTCATAATCGATTAATTTCATAATTGATTAGTTGTCGATTAATCAATTAGTTGTTTCAGCCCTACTCAGGTGTGTTAGAAAAGTGAATTAATATTCACTTTCCTAACACTAAACTGCCTCTCCACCAATCAGGTGTGCGGGTCTGTTACCCGTCACCTGATTGGCTGAAACGATAGGCGCAGCTATTGGACGCTTATCAGGAGGAGAGGACGGGAGATGAGGATGGCAGGAGATGCATGGAGGACCCCGCTCATGGCCGTCACCCACTGCCCAACCAAGACAGGGTAAGTGGTGGGCAACATTTGATGGCACACTGCCAGCATTTAATGGGCACACTGGCGGCATTTGATGTGCACACTGGCGGCATTTGATGTGCACAGTGGCGGCATTTGATGTGCACAGTGGCAGAGCTTAATAGGCACAGTGGCAGAGCTTGATGGGCACAGTGGCAGAGCTTGATGGGCACAGTGGCAGCATTTGATGGGCACACTGGTGGCATTTGATGGGCACAGTGGCAGCTTTGGGCACAGTGGCAGCATTTGATGGGCACAGTGGTGACATTTGATGGCTCAGTGGTGGCGTTTGATGGTACAGTGGCTGTAATTTATGTTTTTTTTTCAATTTGCTTGCGCCCCCCTAAAAATTTTGAGCACCAGCTGCAACTGGTTTATATGTGCGTGCATATGTGCATTTATATATGTGTGTGTTTTTAGATATATATATATATGTGTGTGTGTGTGTGTGTGCCGATAGTTCGCGAACCGTAACATTCGCGGCGGGCCCCATTGACTTCAATGGGAGGCGAACTTTGCAAACCTACAGGTCAAATTTGCAGCCACAAAATAATTACTAGCTGTGCAAACATAGTCCCACCACATAGCCAATGACATAACACATGTATGAGGTGAATCTGGGAAAAACACTGACACCAGCACCATGATATACCAGTCCTTAAGGATTAGCAGACTGTACCTCACTCAACCCTATATACTGTAGTACCCTAGACCTTACCAGTCCTTATAAGGACCTTTGTGGAACTAGTAGGTTGTGAATGATTAGCAGACTGTACCTCAGTCCCTATACTGATAAAGGACTACTGCAGCAGTCAGCAGTAGTGCACCTCAACCCTATATATTGTGGACCTATACCAGTCCTTAAGGAATAGCAGACTGTACCTCACTCAACCCTATGTACTGTAGTACCCTAGACCTTACCAGTCCTTATAAGGACCTTTGTGGAACAAGTAGGTTGTGAATGATTAGCAGACTGTACCTCAGTCCCTATACTGATAAAGGACTACTGCAGCAGTAGGGCAGCAGTCAGCAGTAGTGCACCTCAACCCTATGTATTGTGGACCTATACCAGTCCTTAAGGAATAGCAGACTGTACCTCACTCAACCCTATGTACTGTAGTACCCTAGACCTTACCAGTCCTTATAAGGACCTTTGTGGAACAAGTAGGTTGTGAATGATTAGCAGACTGTACCTCAGTCCTTATACTGATAAAGGACTACTGCAGCAGAAGGGCAGCAGTCAGCAGTAGTGCACTTCAACCCTATATAAATTGTGGACCTATACCAGTCCTTAAGAAATAGCAGACTGTACCTCACCCAACCCTATGTACTGTAGTACCCTAGACCTTACCAGTCCTTATAAGGACCTTTGTGGAACAAGTAGGTTGTGAATGATTAGCAGACTGTACCTCAGTCCCTATACTGATAAAGGACTACTGCAGCAGAAGGGCAGCATTCAAGTATAATATTCTTTCTATATTTGGAAGAAAGAATATTATACGTGTACAAGCCTATTACCATACCAGTCCTTAAAAGAACCTTTGTGGACCTAATAGTAACAGCTACTGATTAAACTGACTGTCCCTCACTGCCTCACACACAGCTTCCTGCCTGTCCCTATTTAAACTGACAAAACAGAGGCTGCTGGAACTATAACTTGAATAGCACTTTTGTGGACCTAATAGTAACAGCTTATGATTAAACTGACTGTCCCTGCAGCACACAGCGTACTGTCCCTCTCTCTACACTGACAAAAGACAGGCTGCTGCAAAAATCAGTAGCACAGCAGTGCCTCAAACCTATATCCTGAACTACACCTAACACCTATGCCAGTCCTGAAAAGAACTTTTGTGGACCAAATAGCTAGCGATTTGGGTCACTGCAGTCTCTCCCTGCTCCACACAGCAACCTCTCCCTATAGTGACAGAAGAAAGAATGTAAAATGGCCGCCGGATCGGGTCTATTTATAAGTTAGGGGGAATGTCCAAGTGTCCATGTGCTGTAATTTCTCAATTGTCTGTCCTGTACCCCATGATGGATGTGTCATCATAGGTCAAAGTTCTTTTACACAGTAAACATGGAAGTCCGCCGGGCGAACGGCGGCAATAGTCCGCCGATCGGGCGGACCGCGAACAGCCGAAATTCGCCACGAAATGACCGCCGGACGAACCGTTCGGCCATCCCTACTCTGCAGTTCATCCAGAGAGATCATGGGCCTCTTGGCTGCATCTCTGATCAGTCTTCTCCTTGTCTGAGCTGAAAGTTTAGAGGGACGGCCAGGTCTTGGTAGATTTGCAGTGGTCTGATACTCCTTCCATTTCAAAATGATTGCTTGCACAGTGCTCCTTGGGATGTTTAAAGCTTGGGAAATCTTTTTGTATCCAAATCCGGCTTTAAACTTCTCCACAACAGTATTACTGACCTGCCTGGTGTGTTCCTTGGTCTTCATGATGCTGAGACAATCACAGAGCAGGTGCATTTATATAGAGACTTGATTACACACAGGTGGATTCTATTTATCACCATCAGTCATTTAGGACAACATTGGATCATTCAGAGATCCTCGCTGAACTTCTGGAGTGAGTTTGCTGCACTGAAAGTAAAGGGGCCGAATAATTTTGCATGCACCACTTTTCAGTTTTTTATTTGCTAAAAAAGTTTAAAATATCCAATAGATTTCGTTCCACTTCACAATTGTGTCCCACTTGTTGGTGATTCTTCACAAAAAATTACAATTTTATATCTTTATGTTTGAAGCCTGAAATGTGGCAAAAGGTTGAAAAGTTCAAGGGGGCCCGAATACTTTCGCAAGGCACTGTATATGTGTCTGTGTGTGTTTACATGTATGTATGCACATTTTATGTAAAAAGCTGTTTCTCTGAAAAGCGATCCATGCTCAGATCGCTTTTCAGAGGCATTTGACAGCCGGTAGAGAGGCAATATGTTGCCTACTGACCACCTGTTTTTAACCCCTTAAATGCATCATCACTATGCTGCAACTGCATGCAATGCACACAGTTGCAGGGGGGTTGGAGTGCAGCCCCATTCACCTAGGGGTATACTTCAAGGGTGTCCTGACTGTAAAAAGATTCTGAAACACCGACATAGAGGAATCCATCTCTCCATTTTCCTCCTGCAGCCGCTGAATCCCTGTGGGTAGGAGAGGAGGAGAAGTGAGGGAAATGGAGAAATTGGTTCTTTTATATGCAGCCACTCACTTGGGACCGAGCCCTGGTGTTCCACCATCGGGCTTGGAGAAAGGAGCCCTGTCCGAAGGTCGGGGGGGGCCTCCATGGTTTCTTGCATCGGGGCCCTGAAGGTTCTAGTTACGCCACTGGTCGTTACTGTTGATAAATGTAAAGTTATGCACTTGGGGGGCTAAGAATATGCATGCATCATACATACTAGGGGGAGTACAACTGGGGGAATCCATAGTGGAGAAGGATCTGGGGGGTTTTGGTAGATCATAAGCTTAATAATAGCATGCAATGCCAAGTGAGCAAAGTCATTTCTTGTATTAAGAGAGGTATGGACTCCAGAGAGAGAGATATAATTTTGCCCCCATGCAAATCATTAGTAAGACCTCATCTGGAATATGCAGTTCAGCTGCACGTTTTTTTCAATGAAATGCAATCAATCAGTGATCACCCGTCTCACTAAATATACAATCAGATTACATAGCGTATGGCTATCTTTTACAAGTACATAGGAGGGAGTTGACATAAACACTCAGCTGTCAAGCCCCGTTCACATCTTTGCATATGCACATGCGTTTTTTTTGGGGGGGGGGGTGTGTTTTGGAGCATTTGCACTCATCACACATAAGGCAGCTCATTCACTTAAATGGGCTTCCCTACACGCAGCAAACGCTCCAAAGAAGCTTCAGGATTTTTTTTTTTTTAGAGCGGAGCTTGGTGTGTTTTTTATTGCAATTTTTAATGCAGTGCATTTCTGAAATGCAAGGAAACACACAGATGTTAATGGAGCTTCATTGTTCTTGTGTAAACACACCAATTTCAGTTTCAGGCCCCATTCACATCTAGCATAGTGGGAGCGAATGTTTTGTGTCTCGTTTTTCCTTTCCCTTTGACATGCATAGGGCAGTCTGGCGATTTCAATGGAATGCACTACATGTGGCTTATGGGACATGTTGGCGTTTTGTGGATTGCGTGTTTTTAAACTGTATGTTTTGCAGCATTTGCGGCTCATTTTTTTCACAAAGCAAAATGTGTGTTTGGTGTGCCGCTAACAATTAATGGCACTAAAAGCGTTAAGGTGTATAAAGGTGGCCATACACTATACAATCTGATTGTACAATCTCCTTTAGATATGTCATTAATAATAATTTAGTGCAAGGGCCTGCCTGATTGGATACAGAGTGATTGGCTAGATAGGTGTTTCCTCCTCTTATATAAATTTGGTAAATCGAAAGGCGACTGTACAATCAGATTGCATAGTGTATGGCCACCTTTTACACCTAAAACTACCTAGTTGTGCTTTCAGTGCCATTAATTGGTAACGGCACACCAAACACAGGAGCAAACACACATTTTGCCATGTAAAAAAAATTTGTGGCGAATGCTGCAAAATGCACAGTAAAAAACCTGCAACCCACAAATGCCAAAATGTCCCATAAGCCACGTGTAGTGCATCCCATTGAAATCAGCAGGCTGCCCTATGCGTGTCACAAGAAAAACAAGCCACAAAATGTTCGCTCCCACTATGCTAGTTGTGAATGGGACCCAAAAGTGAACTTGTGTTACTGCACCAATAACAATGAGGCTCCATTCACATCTGCACGTTTCCATGCATTTCAGAAATGCACTGCAATAAAAAACACATCAAGCTCCACTAAAAAAAAAAATTCTGAAGCTTCTTTGGGGCGATTGCTGTGTGTAGGGCAACTCATTCAGGTGGATGGGCTGTCCTATGTGTGATGAGTGAAAATGCTCCAAAATACCTCACTTAAAAAAAAAAAAAAGTATGTAGGAATGTGAGTCCCCACTATGCAGAGTTGTGAATGGGGCTTGACAGCTGAGTGTTTCTGTCCACTCTCTTCTATGTACTTGTATAAAGATGGCCATAAACTATGCAATCTGATGTGTATTGATGTATATATACACAACTCCTGCCTCCACACTGCTAAACAAACCTACAACACTCTCATCAAAACCCTCTCATCCAAACCTCTTCAAATATTTTCTACCGTTAATTCCTTACTTCACCCCCCACTGCCCCCACCCAGCAACTTGCTTACCGCTCAACAGATTGCCAACCATTTCAAAAGCAAAATCGACACCATTCGCAAGGAGATATCCAGCATTCAACTACCTCCCCTACCCAACACATCAGGTCCAAAACCACACTCAATACTTTCCTTCTGCCCAGTTACCACTGATAAAGTTCATAAATGCCTCTCCATGGCCCACCTCACCACCTGTCCCCTGGACCCTGCCCCTCACAATTACTGCGACCATTTTCCCACTCGATCCTAAACTCCCTAAACCACATCTTCAACCTCTCCCTCACTTCCGGCACCTTTCCTTCCCCGCTCAAACATGCACTGGTTACCCCATACTTAAAAAAAAACCCTCACTAGACCCCACCTGTTTGAATAACTCAAGTCCCATCTCCCTGCTCCCATTTGCCTCCAACCTCATCGAACGCCTTGTCCATTTCCTAATAAGTCGCTACTTCATGGACAACAACCTTCTCGACCCCCTAGAGTCTGGTTTCCGTCCACAACAATCTACTGAAACTGCCCTACTAAAACTCACCAATGACCTACTAACTGCTAAAACCAATGGCCACTACTCCATACTCATACTCTTATGCCCTGTATATACGGTCGGACATTCAGACGACAAAATCTGTCTGATTTTTTCCGACGACAAAATCCGTCTGATTCTTTCCGACAAATTTTGGCCCAAACTTTTCCTGCACACACACGGGCGCACAAAGTTGTCGGAAAGTCCGATCGTTCAGAAAGAGGTGATGTACAACAGGACTATAAAGAGGGCAGTAGCCAATAGCTTTCGGAATTGTCTACACGCGATCGGAATTTAAACGATCAGATTTTGTTGTCGCAAAATTTCAGATCCAGATCTCAAACTTTGTGTGTCAGAAATTCCGATGGAAAAAGTCAGATGGAGCCCACACACAATCGGAATTTCCGACAACACAGTTCGATCGCACATTTTCCGTCAGAAAGTCTGACCGTGTGTACAGGGCATTAGGCCTCTCTGCTGCCTTCGACACAGTTGACCACCTGCTCCTCCTCAGCAAACTACACTCCCTTGGCCTCTTCTGCTTTATCCTGCTTCTCCTCCTACCTATCTCAGCGCACTTTCAGTGTCACTAATGCCACGTACACACGACCAAACTTTCCATTCCGTCAGAAGTCTGTTGCAACTCCGTAGGAAATCCGTCTAGAAGACCTTCAGGCCTTTTCTGCCGGAAAATCCGGTCGTGTGTACGCGGCATTACAATTCCATCTCCTCTACTCTGCTTCCTCTCTCTGTAAGCCCTTGTACACACGGTCGGACATTCCGACAGCAAAATCCGTCGGATTTTGTCCGAAACTTGTGTTGCATATACACGGCCGGACAAAGTTGTTGGAAAATCCGATCGTACGTAACGTGATGACGTTATTTCGTTACGACGGGACTACGTTCAGTTTAGTAGCCAATAGCTTTGGTCTAGGAATTTGATCTGAGCATGCGTGGCACTTTGTCCGATCGGAATTCTCTACACACAATCGGACAAAGTCCCATCGGACCATGTTGTCGGAAAGTTTTATAGGCCAGCTCTAAAACTTTGTCCGTCGGAAACAGTCCGATGGAGCCCACACACAGTCGCATTATCCGACAACACGGTCCGATCGGACATTTTGCGTCGGAATGTCCGACCGTGTGTACAAGGGCTTAGGATTCCTCTGTCCTTGGGCCCCTCCTATTCTCGCTCTATACCTCTTCCCTGGGCCAGTTGATAACCTCCCATGGCTTCCAATACCACCTCTATGCCAACGACACCCAGATCTATCTCTCCACTCCTCAACTCACCCCCTCAATCTCCTCACGGATCTCAAACTTACTGAATGACATCTTGGTATGGATGCCACACCACTTCCTCAAACTCAATCTTTCTAAAACTGAGCTTGTGATATTTCCTCCTTCACGGTCTCCCCCCTGTGACTTCACCATTAATATCAACAACACAACCATTGGTCCCTCCACACGTGCCAGGGTCCTGGGTGTAATCCTTGACTCTGACCTCTCCTTCAGCCCCCACATCCAATCACTGGCTAAATTCTTCCGCCGTCACCTCCGCAACATCTCCAGAATTCGAACCTTCCTGACTAATGCCACCACAAAGCAACGTATTCACTCCTTGATTATTTCCCACCTTGACTACTGCAACTCTCTCCTTAATGGCCTACCCTTACACAGGCTATCCCCCCTTTAGTCTATTATGAATGCTGGTGCAAGACTAATGCACCCCACTAACCGTTCCGTGACTGACGCCCCTCTCTGCCAATCCCTTCACTGGCTTCCCCTACCCCACTGTGTCTAATTCAAAAAATTTTAACCACAGCATTGACCCCAGCTACATCATCAACCTCATCTGCAGATATTGCCCAAATCGTACCCTCCTCTCCTCCCAGGACCTCCTGCTCTCTAGCTCCCTTGTTACCTCCTCTCATGCTCGTCTTCAGGACTTCTCCAGAGCCTCTCCTATACTCTGGAATTCCCTGTATATACAATCAGCCCCAACCTGTCCACCATTAGGAGATCCCTGAAAACAAATTCATTCAGGGAAGCCTATCCCACACCCACCTAACTGTCCCTGAGCCACCTCCATCAAATCATTCCCTGCATCTACTACCTTTTGTACCACCACCCCCTTTTCTCCCTTTAGAATGTAAGCTCTATGAGCAGGGCCCTCCTGTCCCCTCTGTATTGAACTGTACTGTAATTGTGCTGTCCCCCCTCTACATTGTAAAGCACTGTGTAAACTGTTGGCACTATATAAATTGTTAATAATAATAATAATAATATTGTGTAGTTAGTGAGAAGGGTAATCACTGACTGATTGCATTTCATTTAAAAAAACGTGCAGCTGGGAATTGGTGGGTAGGTAGGAGAGTGGATAATGCAAGGTGTGTGCTAATGAGGGTCAGCTGGTCAACTCCTTCCTGTGTCATGATATAAAGTCTGTCCAGGAAGTGAGGCAGAAGCAATGGATACGTTTGTAAACATGGATGAGGACAAGTGAAGTAAGTTATTGTATATTTAATGGAAAGCTTTACATTTTTTGCAAAAAAAGTACATGAATGCTATATTGATACAAAGGGGGCTGAAATTTAGAAAAAAAAGATGAACTTATCCTTTAACCACTTCAACCCCGGCCTATAGACATGTGACGCCCACAGATGGGATCTCCCATCCTGGGTGGGCGTCATATGACGTCCTCTGATTCCCGGCCGTCTAGAGGGCGCGAGCGCACCGCCCAGCGGCCGCGATGTCCGCCAGGCACCCGCGATTGCCTGGGAACACAGCAGGACCATGGATCTGTGTATGTAAACACACAGATCCACGTCCTGTCAGTGGAGAGGAGACCGATGGTGTGTTCCCAGTACAGAGGAACACTGATCGGTCTCTTTCTCTTGTGAGTCCCCTCCAACCACATTTAGAATCACTCCCATAGGGAACATATTAACCCCTGCAGCGCCCCCTGGTGTTAACCCCTTCCCTGCCAGTCACATTTACACAGTAACCAGTGAAATTTTATAGCACGATTGCTGTGTAAATGTGAATGGTCCCAAAAATGTGTCAAAAGTGTCCGATGTGTCCGCCATAATGTCGCAGTCACAAAAAAAATGCCATAAATCTAGCCCCTATTTTGTAGATGGTATAACTTTTGCACAAACCAATCAATAATCGCTCATTGTGATTTTTTTTTTTTTTTACCAAAAATATGTAGAAGAATACGTATTGGCCTAAACTGAGGAAAAAATTCGTTTTTTTTTTAAAAAATGGGATATTTATTATAGCAAAAAGTAAAAAATATTGTGTTTTTTTTTCAAAATTGTCGCTCTTTTTTTTGTTTAATAAAAAATAAAAACCGCAGAGGTGATCAAATAACACCAAAATAAAGCTCTATTTGTGGGAAAAAAGGGACGTCAATTTTGTTTGGGTGCCACATCGCACGACTGCGCAATTGTCAGTTAAAGTGACACAGTGCCGAATCGCAAAAAGTGCTTTGGTAAGGAAGGGGTTAAAATCCCCCGGGGCTGAAGTGGTTAACCACTTCCAGCCCGGCCTATATCAGAATGATGACCGGGAAGTGGTTCTGTTATCCTGACTGGGCATCATATATGTCAGTCATCCATATATGTCAGTCTGACACGCCGCATCACCGATTGTGGTAAGAAGCCTCTGACAGAGGTTTCTTACCACGTGATCAGCTGTGACTAATCACAGCTGATCATCGTGTGAACCAGGAATTGCCGGTAAACAGCATTCCTCGGTTCACGCTGACAGGGAGAGCCTATCGGCAGCTCTCCCTGTCAGAGGGGGGGGTCTGTGCTGATAATCAGCACATTGATTACAGTGCCGCCAGTCAGTGCCCATCACAGCTGCCAGTCAGTGCCCATCACAGCCGCCAGTCAGTGCCCATCACAGCCGCCAGTCAGTGCCCATCACAGCTGCCAGTCAGTGCCCATCACAGCCGCCTGTCAGTGTTAGAGCCCATGAGTGCTGTATATCAGTACCGCCTATTGGTGCCTATCAATTCTACATATCAGTGCCTCATCAGTGCCACCTTAACAGTGCCAACCCATCAGTGCTGCCTCATCAGTGCCCGTCAGTGAAGGAGAAAATAAAATTTTATAACCGAAACGAAGAAAAACTATTTTTTTTTTTAAATCTGTCTTTTTTAGTTTAGCAAAAAATAAACCCTGCAGAGGTGACAAAACACCACCAAAAAGAAATCTCTATTTGTGGGAACATGATTGTAAAAATTTGGTTTGGGTACAGTGTTGTATGACCACGCAATTGTCATTCAAAGTGCGACAGCTCTGAAAGCTGAAAATTGTCCTGGGCACTCTTTATGTCTAGAGGAAAATAGATTTCATCTCCAAATATGGAAAGGTTTCTTCACAGTAAAGCCCTATACACACTATCAGATTTTCTGCTGAGTTTTTCCTTCAGATTTACCAAAACCATGTAGTAGAAGGGCCTGCCTGATTGCACACACATTGAAACTCCTAAGGTTTGACCTCATATTATATGGTTTTGGTAAATCTGAGGGAAAAACTTAGCAGAAAAACTGATAGTGTGTATGGGGCTTCATGCCCCGTACACACGGTCGCAAATTCCGACGGAAAAGGACCGATCGGATTATGTTGTCGGACAATCTGATCGTGTGTGGGCTCTATCAGACTTTTTCCGTTGGAAATTCAGATGGAAAAAGTTTGAGAGCTGGATCTAAAATTTTCCGTAAAAAAAAAAAAAAAACGATCTGACTTTTTCCGAACATTTGTAGAGAATTCCGATGGACAAAGTGCCACGCATGCTCAGATTGCATTACGAAACCAAAGCTATTGGCTACTGGCCTCTACGTAGTCCCATCATACGTAACAAATGTCATTTCGAGTGAACGGATTTTCCGACAACTTTGTCCGACTGTGTGTATGCAATACAAGTTTCGGCAAAAATCCGACGGATTTTATGGTCGGAATGTCCAGCTGTGTGTACAGGGCATAAGAAGAGCTGTGACAATGTGGAATAGACTCCTTGCAGAGGTGGTTCTGGCCAGCTCAGTAGATTGCTTTGAGAAACGCCTGGATTCTTTCCTAAATGTAGATAATATAACTGTGTACTAACATTTATAGGTAAAGTTGAACCGGGGAAAACCTGATTGACTCTCGGGGGATCAGGAAGGAATTTTTTTCCTGCTGTAGCAAACTGGATCATGCTCTGCTGGGGTTTTTCACCTTCCTCTGGATCAACTGTGAGTATAGGATTGTGTATATGGGATTGGATGATTTTTTTTTTTTTTTTTTGGTTGAACCAGAATGGACTTGTGTCTTTTTTGAACCATCACACCGGAAACCCTCCTTCATATATCCCCCTCACATCAGAGCCCCACCTTTATATCATATCCCCCCTTCCATTCAAATACCCCCCTTCACAACGCAGTCGTGGCCCCCCCCATCAGAGTCCCTCCTTCCGATCAGAGTCCCTCCTTCCGATCAGAGTCCCTCCTTCCGATCAGAGTCCCTCCTTCCGATCAGAGTCCCTCCTTCCGCATCAGGGAGTCCCCCCCTCCCTTTCCGCATCAGGGAGTCCCCCCCTCCCTTTCCGCATCAGGGAGTCCCCCCCTCCCTTTCCGCATCAGGGAGTCCCCCCTCCCTTTCCGCATCAGGGAGTCCCCCCTCCCTTTCCGCATCAGGGAGTCCCCCCTCCCTTTCCGCATCAGGGAGTCCCCCCCCCCCTTTCCGCATCAGGGAGTCCCCCCCCCCCTTTCCGCATCAGGGAGTCCCCCCCCCCTTTCCGCATCAGGGAGTCCCCCCCCTTTCCGATCAGAGTCCCCCCCCCTTTCCGATCAGAGTCCCCCCTTCACATCAGAGTCCCTCCTTCACACAGAGTCCCCAGGCCCACAGTTTGCATAGTATTGGGGGTCAGGCCCAGCAGGTCTGGATAGAGGGTGGGAGGCCCTGGATGCCCCCACTATGGATCAGTGTCTTGTATTTCCATGGTGCAGTTGTGTCGGTCACTAGTACAAAGCAATGCATGACGTTGCGTGTTCTGCTCAGTGTCATTGGTGGTCATGGTGTTGGCTGCTGCCTGCACCATGGAATCACATAATGCGGATATAGAATGAGGGTTACTAAGGGCTGGGTAAAATCTTCTATTCTGGAGAACCCTCATTTAATTGATTGGATGCTGAAAACTATTACTTCAAAATCTGCAGAAAATTTGCCTGCATTGACGCAATAGACACCACGCTTCCTCTGAGTGTGAAATAATTGAAATGATGATTGGACCAAAAAAATCAATCAAATGAAATGACTGGAAATTTCCAATCATACAGCTTTTGGCTTTAAAAAGATTAGTATTTCTCAATGATCATCAAAATATTGAGATAATAATTTTAATTGAAAATATCATTACATTTAATAACAGATCTGCGGGAAATCTGGGAAGGCGCCCCTAGAACAGGTCCCCGTCTGTATCTGCACGGATTCTTCGCCAAGGACCAATCTCCTCTCTCCCTCAACAAACATGGCCACTCAGATTCCTTCCAGTGGTCACATGACAATCTAACCCACCAGCCGACTTGCAGTTCGGTCCAGCTGTCATTCAGCCGGGCCCCCTCCTCCTATCACGTGTCCCCGCGGCGATCTCTCCTCCCACTGATCCTCGGTGGAGTCCGTCCCCAGCCTGCCAGTGACCGTCTCAGCCATGATGGTGAGCGGCGGAGGGGAGGGCGGGGGATTGGCGCTTGTGCAGGGCACAGTGCTGGCTCTGGGGCCCGGGGGGCACTGTGAGGAGGGTAACAGTGATTGTTTTGTTCTCTCTTTGTAGCAGGAAGGCCTGGATGACGGACCCGACTTCCTGTCAGAGGAGGACAGAGCGGTAAGTGGCCACCTACCCTTCTCATGGATGTGTGACACCTCTCAGGGAATGGATGTGCCAATGTATGGTAGGCATCATGGGCAGAGCCAGCATACAGATGTGCAGCTCATACACTGCTTCCCATCCATTCATCACCCTGGCATAGTCTGTGTCTTAGTCACTGACCCCCCCCCTCATAGACTGCCCCTTAGTCACTGACACCCCCCGTCATAGACTGCCCCTTATTCACTGATCCCCGTCATAGACTGCCCCTTATTCACTGATCCCCGTCATAGACTGCCCCTTATTCACAGATCCCCCCGTCATAGACTGCCCCTTATTCACAGATCCCCCCGTCATAGACTGCCCCTTATTCACTGATCCCCCCCCCCCGTCATAGACTGCCCCTTATTCACAGATCCCCCCGTCATAGACTGCCCCTTATTCACAGATCCCCCCGTCATAGACTGCCCCTTATTCACTGATCCCCCCCCCCGTCATAGACTGCCCCTTATTCACTGATCCCCCCCCGTCATAGACTGCCCCTTATTCACTGATCCCCCCCCGTCATAGACTGCCTCTTAGTCACTGACCCCCCCCCGGTCATAGACTGCCCCTTATTCACTGATACCCCCCCCCGTCATAGACTGCCCCTTATTCACTGTTCCCCTGTCATAGACTGCCCCTTATTCACTGATCCCCCGTCATAGACTGCCCCTTATTCACTGATCCCCCGTCATAGACTGCCCCTTATTCACTGATCCCCCGTCATAGACTGCCCCTTATTCACTGATCCCCCGTCATAGACTGCCCCTTATTCACTGATCCCCCCCGTCATAGACTGCCCCTTATTCACTGATCCCCCCCGTCATAGACTGCCCCTTATTCACTGATCCCCCCCGTCATAGACTGCCCCTTATTCACTGATCCCCCCCGTCATAGACTGCCCCTTATTCACTGATCCCCCCCGTCATAGACTGCCCCTTATTCACTGATCCCCCCCGTCATAGACTGCCCCTTATTCACTGATCCCCCCCGTCATAGACTGCCCCTTATTCACTGATCCCCCCCGTCATAGACTGCCCCTTATTCACTGATCCCCCCCGTCATAGACTGCCCCTTATTCACTGATCCCCCCCGTCATAGACTGCCCCTTATTCACTGATCCCCCCGTCATAGACTGCCCCTTATTCACTGACCCCCCCGTCATAGACTGCCCCTTATTCACTGACCCCCCGTCATAGACTGCCCCTTATTCACTGACCCCCCCGTCATAGACTGCCCCTTATTCACTGATCCCCCCCCCCCCGTCATAGACTGCCCCTTATTCACTGATACCCCCCCCCCCCCCGTCATAGACTGCCCCTTATTCACTGATCCCCCGTCATAGACTGCCCCTTATTCACTGATCCCCCGTCATAGACTGCCCCTTATTCACTGATCCCCCGTCATAGACTGCCCCTTATTCACTGATCCCCGTCATAGACTGCCCCTTATTCACTGATCCCCCGTCATAGACTGCCCCTTATTCACTGATCCCCCCCGTCATAGACTGCCCCTTATTCACTGATCCCCCCCGTCATAGACTGCCCCTTATTCACTGATCCCCCCCGTCATAGACTGCCCCTTATTCACTGATCCCCCCCGTCATAGACTGCCCCTTATTCACTGATCCCCCCCCGTCATAGACTGCCCCTTATTCACTGATCCCCCCCCCTGTCATAGACTGCCCCTTATTCACTGATCCCCCCCCGTCATAGACTGCCCCTTATTCACTGACCCCCCCGTCATAGACTGCCCCTTATTCACTGACCCCCCCGTCATAGACTGCCCCTTATTCACTGACCCCCCCCGTCATAGACTGCCACTTATTCACTGATACCCCCCCCCGTCATAGACTGCCCCTTATTCACTGATCCCCCGTCATAGACTGCCCCTTATTCACTGATCCCCCGTCATAGACTGCCCCTTATTCACTGATCCCCCGTCATAGACTGCCCCTTATTCACTGATCCCCCCCCCCCCCCGTCATAGACTGCCCCTTGTTCACTGATTCCCCCCGTCATAGACTGCCCCTTGTTCACTGATTCCCCCCGTCATAGACTGCCCCTTGTTCACTGATTCCCCCCGTCATAGACTGCCCCTTAGTCACTGACCCGCCCCCCGGTCATAGACTGCCCCTTAGTCACTGACCCCCCCCCCCCCCGGTCATAGACTGCCCCTTAGTCACTGACCCCCCCCCCCCGGTCATAGACTGCCCCTTAGTCACTGACCCCCCCGGTCATAGACTGCCCCTTAGTCACTGACCCCCCCCCGGTCATAGACTGCCCCTTAGTCACTGACCCCCCCCCCCCCGGTCATAGACTGCCCCTTAGTCACTGACCCCCCCCCCCCGGTCATAGACTGCCCCTTAGTCACTGACCCCCCCCCCCCCCCCGGTCATAGACTGCCCCTTAGTCACTGACCCCCCCCGGTCATAGACTGCCCCTTAGTCACTGACCCCCCCGGTCATAGACTGCCCCTTAGTCACTGACCCCCCCCCCGGTCATAGACTGCCCCTTAGTCACTGACCCCCCCCCCGGTCATAGACTGCCCCTTAGTCACTGACCCCCCCCCGGTCATAGACTGCCCCTTGGTCACTGACCCCCCCCGGTCATAGACTGCCCCTTAGTCACTGACCCCCCCCCCCCGGTCATAGACTGCCCCTTAGTCACTGACCCCCCCCCCGGTCATAGACTGCCCCTTAGTCACTGACCCCCCCCCGGTCATAGACTGCCCCTTAGTCACTGACCCCCCCGGTCATAGCTTGCCCCTTAGTCACTGACCCCCCCCCCGGTCATAGACTGCCCCTTAGTCACTGACCCCCCCCCCCCCCCGGTCATAGACTGCCCCTTAGTCACTGACCCCCCCCCCCCCCCCCGGTCATAGACTGCCCCTTAGTCACTGACCCCCCCCCCCCCCCGGTCATAGACTGCCCCTTAGTCACTGACCCCCCCCCCCCGGTCATAGACTGCCCCTTAGTCACTGACCCCCCCCCCCCCCGGTCATAGACTGCCCCTTAGTCACTGACCCCCCCCCGGTCATAGACTGCCCCTTAGTCACTGACCCCCCCGGTCATAGACTGCCCCTTAGTCACTGACCCCCCCCCGGTCATAGACTGCCCCCCTTAGTTACTGATTCGCCCCCCCCCGTCATAGACTGCCCCTTATTCACTGACCGACCCCCCCCCGTCATAGACTGCTCGCTCCTTAGTCACTGACCCCCCCCGGTCATAGACTGCTCGCTCCTTAGTCACTGACCCCCCCCCCGGTCATAGACTCCTCGCTCCTTAGTCACTGACCCCCCCCGGTCATAGACTGCCCCTTAGTCACTGACCCCCCGGTCATAGACTGCCCCTTAGTCACTGACCCCCCCCGGTCATAGACTGCCCCTTAGTCACTGACACCCCCCCGGTCATAGACTGCCCCTTAGTCACTGACACCCCCCCGGTCATAGACTGCCCCTTAGTCACTGACACCCCCCGGTCATAGACTGCCCCTTAGTCACTGACACCCCCCCGGTCATAGACTGCCCCTTAGTCACTGACACCCCCCCGGTCATAGACTGCCCCTTAGTCACTGACACCCCCCCCGGTCATAGACTGCCCCTTAGTCACTGACACCCCCCCGGTCATAGACTGCCCCTTAGTCACTGACACCCCCCCCGGTCATAGACTGCCCCTTAGTCACTGACACCCCCCCCGGTCATAGACTGCCCCTTAGTCACTGACACCCCCCCCGGTCATAGACTGCCCCTTAGTCACTGACACCCCCCCCGGTCATAGACTGCCCCTTAGTCACTGACACCCCCCCCGGTCATAGACTGCCCCTTAGTCACTGACACCCCCCCCGGTCATAGACTGCCCCTTAGTCACTGACACCCCCCCCGGTCATAGACTGCCCCTTAGTCACTGACACCCCCCCCCGGTCATAGACTGCCCCTTAGTCACTGACACCCCCCCCGGTCATAGACTGCCCCTTAGTCACTGACACCCCCCCGGTCATAGACTGCCCCTTAGTCACTGACACCCCCCCCGGTCATAGACTGCCCCTTAGTCACTGACACCCCCCCCCCCGGTCATAGACTGCTCCTTAGTCACTGACACCCCCCCCCGGTCATAGACTGCCCCTTAGTCACTGAAACCCCCCCCCCGGTCATAGACTGCCCCTTAGTCACTGACACCCCCCCGGTCATAGACTGCCCCTTAGTCACTGACCCCTGCCCCTTATTCACTGACCCCCCATCATAGACTGCCCCTTATTCACTGCCCCTTAGTCAATGACCCCTGCCCCTTATTCACTGACCCTCTCCCCCCCCCATCATAGACTGCAACTTGTTCACTGATTCCCCCCCGTCATAGACTGCCCCTTAGTTACTGATTCCCCCCCCCCCCCCCATCATAGACTGCCCCTTAGTCACTGACCCAAGGGTCATAGACTGCCCCTTAGTCACTGACCCAAGGGTCATAGACTGCCCCTTAGTCACTGATCCCCCCCCCGTCATAGACTGCCCCTTATTCACTGACCCCTGCCCCTTAGTCACTGATCCCCCCCCCCCCATCATAGACTGCGCCTTATTCACTGACCCCCCCCATCATAGACTGCCCCTTATTCACTGACCCCCCCATCATAGACTGCCCCTTATTCACTGACCCCCCCCAATCATAGACTGGCCCTTATTCACTGACCCCCCCAATCATAGACTGGCCCTTATTCACTGACCCCCCCAATCATAGACTGCCCCTTAGTCACTGATCCCCCCCCCGTCATAGACTGCCCCTTAGTCACTGACCCCCCCCCCCCCCCCAATCATAGACTGCCCTTTATTCACTGACCCCCCCCCCCCCCCCCCCCCCAATTATAGACTGCCCCTTAGTCACTGATCTCTCCCCCCCCCGTCATAGACTGCCCCTTATTCACTGACCACTGCCCCTTATTCACTGATTCCCCCCCCCCATCATAGACTGCCCCTTGTTCACTGATCCCCACCCCCCGCCATCATAGAATGCCTGTAATCTGCCCCAAAGAAGCTCATGCTCTTTTCTCTTCGCTCATGCTCTTTTTTGAGCTTAGGGCGTTTTGATTCAGGGGACAGAATGCTCAGATGTGAACAGGTGCCATTGAAAGGAATGGGATTTTGCTTGTTGGAGCGTTTTTCATGCATTTTTTTGGGGTGTTTTATGAGCTGAAAACACTCAGCTGTGAACGCAGCCTAAAGCCTCGTGCACACAGGATGTTTTGTTTTTCCTCCTTTGGACATTTTTGCTGCAGGGGAGGAAAAAGCATCTAAAAAAAACACGTGCCTAAACCTCGCCTTGCAAACGCCTTTAGGCAAGTCCAAACATTTGGGCATTTATTCTGACCATTGGAATGAATGAATGCTTAAGACCCCTTTCACACCACGCCGCCCATAGCGTCGGCGGTAAAACGCCGCTATTATGTTAGCGTGGTTGTAAAGACTGAATGTTTTTATTTTTTACTTTCATGCACTCTTTGGCATGTTAAGTTTTTTTTTTTCTGCCCAAATGTTCTTCTCCAAAACGTGTTAATGGTGCGCCCCCCTTTTTATCTTTTTTTTTTTCCAGCCTCTAATTACTCCTCTTATAATTATATGTGTAAAAAATGCCTGGCCACAAAGGCTAAGATGGAGGTGTGTTTAAAGGGGGCATCAAAGGCCTGTAAAAGTGGTGTTTTTAAATCCTGCATGCATGAGGCCTAAATGTTTTAATCCAGTAGGTCCTTGCAGCGTGTACTCGCCTTTCCGGCTCCAACCTTTCCATTCCAGCACTGCAGCCTAGGAGAACGTCTTCGGCATTCAACCCTTTTACTCATTAGTGACGTATAGGGATGGAAGAAGCAACAAGTGTGTGGCTGCAGACATAGACATCTGACGCTCCCAGAAGCATCGAATGCTGAAGATATTTTAGTAGACTGCAGTGCTGAATAGAGGACAAGAGGAAGAAATTGCAAAACACAAAGGTGAGTTTATACTAAGGATTGACCGATATCGTTATTTCGCTGCCGATACCGATATTTTGACCACCTCTCTTGCCGATAGCTGTTTTTTTTTTTTTTGTATATTTAAAATTTATTTTTTTAACACTGTCATTTTAAATTACTCTTTAACCCCTCCACTGCACTTGAAAGTATTCAAAACTTTAAGATCGGCATTTTTGAATACTTTATTTTTAAACTGGCGTCTTTAAAGTGGTTGTAAACCCTTAGATTAAGGCTTACCTGTAGGTCCAAGCAATATCTCCTAAACCTATATGGTTTAGGAGATATTTGCCCGAAAGCGGGCACCGCTGGCTACGGCGCATGCGCCGTAGACAGCGGCGTGCAGGCGCACTGATTCTCAGCGCACCATTCTCAGCGACGGAGCTGCCGCGCGTGTCGGCTCCCGTGCGCATGCGCGGGAGTGACGTCATAGCGGCTTCGCCGAATGACAGCGGCGGAGCTGCGAGACCCCACCAACAAGATGGATGCGGCGGACTACAGGGGACAGCGGCGACTTCGCTGGCTCCTGTGTCAGGTAAGTGACACTTAATGGGCTACTATGCGATGCATAGTAGTCCATTATGCTTTGCCTTTGCAGGGAATGAAAGAGGAAGTAAACTCATCAGGGTTTACTTCCTCTTTAAGATGGCAGTAATCTGGGAAGTGATGTCATGACATCGCTTCCGGGTTACTAGATCCGAGACCCGAACAAAGCATTGGCTTTGTTTGGGTCTTCGGCCAGCCGGGGGATGTGCCGGCTGGTTGCTCGGGCCTCCTAATGGGACGGGTGAGCAGGGGGCTGTCCCCTCTAGCTGCTTGTAATAACAGTCGACCGGTTGCTGAGCCACATCGGTTGTTTTTACAATTAAGCCGACCGTCCGCTCTAAAGAACGGTACAGGGGATGCATGCAGCTGCATGTGTCACCCCGGTAAAACCCCTTGAAACGCGATTGGTAATATCGGTCAGTTTTTTGACCGGTTCTTCTAAAAACAGTGAATATCGGCCGCACCGATAATCAGTCGATCCCTAGTTTATGCAGCCTTTCATTGCAGGGATCTGCTGGATTTCCCAACTGAGTCTCATTACGTATCAGTACTGTACTTCCAATTAATAGCATATTGGTAGTTATAAAAAAATAATTTAAAGCTACAGCAAATATTTCAGGCAGTGGGGCTGGAGTTAAAGATGCTTGTGGCAACCTATGGGAGGATCTCACCAGTATGGTGTCTATTAGGCCCCAGTCACAATTGAGCATGTTTTAAATGTTTGTACAGGTGATTTTGCTTGGATTTAGGCTTGAGCATTTTTTTTTTTTTTTTTAAGTTACTAGGCAAAAAAAAAAAAAAAAAAAAGCTTTCTTTTCAGGTACTCCCTTTGAAGTTTGCTGGAGCCAAAGCACACAAGTCTGCACCAAGAGAAGCTCAATTACTTTTTCAAGTGACAGCAAGCCTAATTTCAACACCCAGCAAAAGGCGTTGGATAAAGTATAACTAAAGACAAAACTTTTTTTCCCAAGGCGTCTTTCAGGACAGCACCTGAGAGATAGCGACTCCACCCTCCTCGTTAGGAAACACCTTCTTCCTCCAGACTTTAAAGGGAGGCGCCTCCCTACCACACATCAGTTTTTGTGTTTCCTCCGGCCCGGAGGGAACACCTTTTGGGAAGGAGTCTGTTTCTCTTAGGTGTTCCTGAGGGACTAGGCTTCTTTCCCTTTTTTTCCTCCTTTAGAGACCCGCTGTCCTCCCGACCTACCCACGCCTCGTCAGCGGTAGCAAGCGGGCTCCTCTTCCCCTCTTGTGCTCGGAGAGAGCCGAAGACTCGGTGGCCCGCACGTTCGTAGGCGCGGCGGCGCGCGTGTGCCGCCGCCATGTTTGTTTTCGGCGGTCGCGCCGGAAGTGACAGAGCGGGTCAGCTGAAACGTCGTTTCCGGCGTGGACGCAGGGGGGAGGAGGGAGGACAGGTGCTGGTGCCTATTTCCGCTTCCGGTCCGGTGCAGCTGCACGGCGTGACTCCGGAGGCGGCGTTTAGCCACAAGTGGATCTCTGCACAGCTGATTATGGAAGATTCAGCGTCTGCAGCGGTGGGGACAGGCACCAGCAAGGCCCAGGTAAGAGGCAGCAGTTAAAGTCTGCCTTTCTTTTTCTATTTCCTGGCGTTTGGTCTCGCTCTCTCCTTTCTTTTTTCCCCCCTGGTGGCAAGGGGCCTGTCTGGGCACTAGAAGCTGACTGGTTTCTTCTTAGTGCACCTGTGTGGTGATCCCTATCAAAGCTGAGACTGGGTCTCACTAAGGGTTCCCTGGTTTTTTTCCCTTTTTTGTCTTTTTCTTCATAGGCTAAGAGCTCTGACCCAAAGAAAAGATGTCCTTCTTGCAGGGCCAAGCTGGGAGAAAATTGGAAGAAAACCTTATGCAGTCCCTGCATTACTTCTTTAGTTAAAGAGGAATCTGCCTCTGTATGTGAGGATCTGGTGGCCTCTGTAAAGAAGGAGCTGTACGCCACGATCCAGAATTTTCGTGACTCACTAGCAAACCCGGCTGCTAGTCAGCCTTCCACTTCAGAGTCTTCCCAGGGGTCTCTCTCAATCCCGGTGTTAGAATCTCTGCCTGAAGACCCTTCAGATAGGGAAAAGCAGTCCACTGCTCTTTCCGTTAAAGATTCGGAAGAGGAGTTGGAGGATTCTGAGGTAGCCCCCTCTAAATTCAAACTGTCCCTTGAAGAGGTCGATGGGCTCCTTAAAGCCATTCATGCTACGCTTGGTTTAAGTGAGGAGAAAAAGGAATTATCACTCCATGACCGCATGTATGCTGGGTTGGATGAGCCTAAGGGCCGAACATTCCCAGTTCATCCGGTCATCTCTGAGGCCATTAGGAAAGAATGGCAGGATCCAGAGAAAAAGCCCTTTTTCTCCAAAGCCCACAAAAGGCGTTTTCCTTTCGAGGAGGACCCTGCAGCAGTATGGAACAAGGTGCCCAGACTGGATGCCGCCTTTTCCCAGGTTTCAAGGTCCACAGATCTGTCCTTTGAGGATATGGGAGTTTTGAAAGATCCGATGGACAAACGCATGGATCTTTTGCTCAAGAGATCATGGCAATCAGTTATGAGCAATTTAAAACCAGCAATGGCCACAACGTGTGTAGCCAGAAATTTAGAATACTGGATTAACCAGTTAAAGTCACATATAGCTGCAGATTCCCCTAAACAGGAAATCTTAGATTCTTTTCCTACCCTGATTACGGCAGTGGCCTATGTTGCAGATGCCTCAGCTGAGGCAATTAAGATATCGGCCAGGTCAGCAGCTCTAACTAATGCTGCAAGAAGAGCCTTATGGCTTAAAACCTGGCCGGGTGACTCGGCTTCAAAGAATAAGCTGTGTGGGTTACCCTTTTCAGGAGACTTGCTCTTCGGCTCTGACCTCGATAATATTCTTGACAGGACAGCCGATAAAAAGAGATCCTTTCCGGTCAAAAAGAAAAAGCAGGTACCAAAGCGTCTTTTTCGACCTCAAAAAACTCAGGATCAGGACAGCAAGTTGCAAGGGAGAAGGAAAAGTTGGTCCGCCCCGAAGCCGAAGGGTAGAGGCGGAATTCTCTTCCGTCCTCCTACACAGGCCGAAAAATCGCAATGACTCGTCTCTGCGGGTGGGCGGAAGACTACAAGAATTTCTTCCGCAGTGGTCAGGGATAACTTCAAATCAGTTTATCCTGACCACTCTCGCGCAGGGTTACTCACTCGAGTTTGTCAACGACCCCCCAAAAAGGTTCCTGATTACCAACACCCCGCGGGATCCAGTAAGGGCCCTGGCCATGAAGTCCTCTCTAGAGGAACTGATGCAACAGGGCGTAGTAGTACAGGTACCCCTGCAAGAACAGCAGGAGGGGTTTTATTCCCATGTTTTCCTAGTAAAGAAACCGACAGGGAAGTTTCGGTTGATTCTCAACCTAAAACCTTTAAACGAGTCCATAAGGTACAGGAAGTTCAAAATGGACTCAATTTTTTCGGTCAGAAACCTGTTGACGCCAGGATGTTTTATGGCGTCAGTAGATTTAAAAGACGCATACCTACATGTTCCGATCTCTCCCCAGTCTCAGAAGTTTCTCAGGCTGGCGGTGAGGTTGGGGGGTATGGTTCATCATCTCCAGTTCAGGGCCCTACCCTTCGGCCTGTCATCATCTCCCCGAATTTTTACCAAAATAATGGCAGAAGCTTTAGCGCCACTGCGTCTTCAGGGAATCGCAGTTATTCCTTATTTAGACGATCTGCTGTTTTTCGCCCCATCCAGCGAGGAATTGCAGACCAATCTAGGCAAAGCTCGCAGCCATCTGGAGGCGTTGGGTTGGATTTTGAACCTCCAAAAGTCGTCCCTAAACCCATCTCAGGAGATTCGGTTTTTAGGGTTTCTAATAAATTCGGTGGAGCAAAAAATCTTCCTTCCCTTAGACAAAAAGGACAGGATTTCCGGTGCAGTGTCTTTATTACAGACCAGCCAAAATCTGACAGTAAGACAGGTTATGTCAGCTTTGGGAGTTCTGACTTCAGCAATGCCAGCAGTCCAGTGGGCAAGAATGCATTTCAGGTGTCTGCAGGCTTTCCTTCTAAAATCTTGGGATCACACAGTGGCATCCCTAGAGGCAGAGGTGAGAATGTCAACCCAGGTAAAAAGGTCCCTATGGTGGTGGAAAAGACAGGAGGTCTTATCGGAAGGGTTAGTCTGGGCTTTTCCAGTCGGGAAAAGACTAACAACCGACGCCAGTTCCTGGGGGTGGGGAGCCCATCTAGGAACACGTTTCACTCAGGGGTCCTGGGCCAAAGAGGAGACAATAAGGTCCTCAAACTGGAGGGAACTCAAGGCGATTGCCTTGGCTCTGGAGTTGTTTGTTCAGGAACTGCAGTCCCATCACGTCCAGGTCCTAACAGACAATGCCACGGCAGTGGCTTATTTAAACAGACAGGGGGGTACAAGAAGCAGGTCGCTTCAGGTACTGGCCATGGAGATTCTTCGGTGGGCGGAAAAACATTTGTTATCCCTATCAGCAGTCCACCTAAAAGGGGATCTAAACAGGGTAGCGGACTTCCTAAGCAGAAACGCTATTCGGGAAGCAGAATGGTCTCTAAATCCGGAGGTATTCACAATGATTGCCGGAAAATGGGGTTTACCAGAAGTAGACCTGTTCGCCTCAAGGGTGAACGCCCAGGTTCCCCAGTTCTTTTCCCTGGACAGTCGCGATGGCTCGCTGGGCACAGATGCGCTAGCTTATCCATGGGAATTTCGTCTTTGCTATGCTTTCCCCCCATTTCAGTTAATCCCGTTAATTTTAAGAAAAATTCAGAGGGAGAAGGTACCAGTTATTCTAATCACGCCCTTTTGGCCAAAAAGGGCTTGGTTTTCGACAGTTCTAGGCCTGGCAATCAAGCCTTGTTGGCGTCTGCCCCTCAGACACGATCTGTTGTTGCAGGGCCCAGTGAACCATCCAGGAGTGGCCAGCCTGGCTCTCACGGCCTGGTTTCTGAAAGGCAGCTCCTTAGGAGCAAGGGGTTTTCCAACCGTTTGATCTCGACCCTTTTAGCAAGTAGGAAAAGGGTTACGAGGGCCATTTATTCTAAGGTCTGGAAGCGTTATGAAACTTGGTGTTTGTCAGCCGCCCAGGTGACAGGGAGCCTTGTCTCCATCTTGGAGTTTTTACAAGATGGTGCAGACAAGGGACTGGCAGTTAGTACCCTGAAGGTGCAAGTAGCAGCCCTGACGGTGTTCTTAGAAAAATCTGTGGCCTCAGATCCGCTGGTGATCAGGTTCTTTAGAGCTCTTAAAAGATCTAGGCCAGCTCCTGTTAAGGTTTTTCCTAGATGGGATTTGTCGGTAGTCCTACAGTCTCTAACAAAAGGGCCTTTTGAGCCTCTTGTGGAGGCTTCCCTTAGGTTTCTCACATTAAAAACCGTGTTTCTGATTGCCATTGTCTCTGCACGCAGGATCAGTGAGCTAAATGCTCTGTCAATTAAAGAACCATATCTTTCCATTTTTCCTGACAGTTATTCTTAGAACAGATGCAAAATTCTTACCGAAGGTAGCTTCAGTTCAGAACCGTATACAGGACATAGTACTGCCAACGTTTTGTGTTAACCCCAAAGGAAATAAGGAGACTTCTTTCCATACTTTGGACGTCAGAAGGACTCTGCTGAGTTATTTAAAAAGGACGGAGTCCTTCAGGCGTTCAGATTCACTGTTTGTACTTTTCTCAGGAAGAAAAAAGGGTTTTCAGGCTTCTAAAGTTACTTTAGCTAGATGGCTGAAATTAGCTATCTCAGAGGCATATTCCCAGGCAGGGTTATCTCCTCCAGCAGGAATTTGTGCACACTCAACCAGAGCTCTGGCGTCTACGTGGGCAGAGAGAGCTGGTGCCACCCCTGAGCAGATCTGCAAGGCGGCGACGTGGTCGAGTTTTCACACATTTGTGAAACATTATAGACTGGATCTCACTTCTGCCAGCGATCAGGCGTTTGGCAGAAAGGTCCTGCAAGCTGTTGTCCCGCCCTAAGGGGTAAGTCTCTGTTATCCTCTCAGGTGCTGTCCTGAAAGACGCCTTGGGAAAGACCAAGTTAGACTTACCGGTAACTTGTTTTCCAGAAGTCTTTCAGGACAGCAAGCATCCCGCCCTATGGTATTATATTATGCTACGCTGTGACTAACGTATGTGTTTATGTGTTCCAGCCGGGGCCGGAGGTTCTCTTCTACAACTGATGTGTGGTAGGGAGGCGCCTCCCTTTAAAGTCTGGAGGAAGAAGGTGTTTCCTAACGAGGAGGGTGGAGTCGCTATCTCTCAGGTGCTGTCCTGAAAGACTTCTGGAAAACAAGTTACCGGTAAGTCTAACTTGGTCTTTTTAGATTTGGGTAGATGTAAGGGATTAGAACTGCTTTCAGGTTTTTTATTGCTGTCTACAGGGAGATTCACTCTCTTTAATTGATTATCAATGATAAAATTTATGAGAAATCCAACATTTTGAGTAGCCACCAGAACAGGGGTAGAGGGGAATCCTGTGCCAACTTAGGAGGGGATTTCCCTCACATTGGAAAGATATCCTCTCACTTTCCGTGGAGTCTACAGGACAGAAAGTAGAGGGCAGTCTCCGTAAAATGACACAGATGACAAAAAAAAAAAATTAAAACGATGTTGATTTAAAGGATAAGTTTGCTTTAAAAAAAAAAAATGCACGTTTTTTGGCAGGTGTGAATGTATTCTTTTTTGTAGTGGGAGCCTGTAAAACTTTGCACCAGCGATCAGCAGATCACTGATGCCATGCAGGTCTCCTGCACACTGTCAGTGTATATGCTTGCCCGTACATCCCGTATGGGTAAGCAGATACTCCCTGAACTACCACAGCACTCCACAGCAACAGTTCATTGATAACTACAAGCTGACAGCCGCAAAGGATGTAGTGGATTATAATTTATTCACACACATGGAGCTGTGGCTCTGTGTCCCGGGATGTACGATAAGAAAATAGGATTTTTAAAACGGCTTGCCTGTAAAAAATCTTTGAGGTGCATCACAGGACACAGAGGTCCCTCCCTTGGTATACACGTGTATGGCTTTACTACAAAACAAGTACTCCCGCCAGAGTGTGAGAGGTTATATAGGGAGGGCACTTTTTAATTTGGGGCGTACCAGTGTACAGCACCTGAAGATGGCCTATTAAACCCACATAGTAACTACTATGGCTCTGTGTCCCATGATGTACATCAAAGAAAAGGATTTTACAGGTAAGCTGTTATAAAAATCCTTTTTTGGATAGAGCAAGAGAGGATTTATAACCCCTGACAGATTTTTTTTTTACTGCCATCTGCGTCCCATTGCAGAGATTTCCCTTCACTTCCTGTTTCGTAGCCAAAACAGGAAGTGAAAGGAAATCCTGTAAATTAGGGGAATTCCTTGGGAACCCCCAGGTAAGCAGAACTAGTATTCCCATTGGAAGATTTCCCCACTATTTCTTTTCTGGGGACAACTTTCAATGATAATGCAGGTGGCTATATAAATCGTGTATAATAATAATAAAAATAATAATAATGGTAAACAAGACAAATAGAAAGGGTGACTCTCCCTTATGGGGACACAGGCAGCAATAAAAATTGACAGGTTCTAATCCCTCTCCACTCTATTCAAGACTAAAAATAAAGTTTTGCCTTTAGTTATACTTTAATATAAATATAGATTTTTAGTAATGACACCAGATAAGTTGAAAAAGGATTGGATGGCTTTTGATGGGTGTAGAAATAAAGGGGTGTTTTTTATAGTTCATTGACTTATTGTGGACTTTGTATGTGAGTTACAGGAGAAGCTGAGGAAAGCTTGCTAAAACAATTCACATTGTGCAGATTAGGGGGTCACAATCCTTCATCTCCATACTTGTTCTGGAGCATTTACTGAGAGTCCATTCACACCAACTGCTGCATTGCGACAGTGCTGTCTGGCCGGACCAGCGCAGTGTTAATGCGCCAATAGCGGCGCTTCACGATGTGTTTTTTTTTTGCCATGTCACACACCTGGTGTGACTAGACCCCAAGAAATTACTAAATCCATTGGATTAACGTGACAGTCAGTGAACTGGTATTTTCAGAAGAGGTTAGTAATGATGGCCTCTATACTTCTTCCTTCCTTACAGTTTTCCTCTCAGCTCTTTATTTAAAGTGGTACTTTAACCACTTCCTGCCTGGGCTATAGCAGAATGACAGCCGGGAAGTGGTTCTGTAATCCTGACTGGGCATCATATGACGTCCAGCAGGATAAGCCATGATCGCGCGCCTGCGGGGGCGTGCATCATGGCGATTGGTGGTGTGGTGTGTCAGTCTGACACACCGCATCATCAATCTAGGTAAAGCGCCCCTGATGGAGGCTCTTTACCACGTGGTTAGCTGTGTCCAATCACAGCTGATCACAGTGTAAACAAGAAAAGTTGTGTATCGGCTTTTCCTCTACTCGTGCTAATAGACACGAGTAGAGGAGAGCCATTCAGCTGCTCGCCGGACAGGGGTATCTGCACTGATTAACGCTACAATTAAGTAGGAACGCTAAAAATTTTACTGTCTGTATTTCTTTTCCGGCCATTATCAGTTTTTTCATTTTTATTACTGAAAATGATTTTGTTGTATAGATCAGCCATAGGTGTTAAATACACGGCATATGCCACATTCTTATTCCTGTATATCAAGTTACTGTCCACACAGATGTAACTTAAAGTGTTACTAAACCCACAACAGTAAAATCAGTGTATATACAGTAAAGCATGTTTGTTATACACACTGTGGAACCTAAGGGGTTAATCCTCTGCATTGTGTAAAAAGGCTGTTTGATCCTGTCTTCTCTGATCCCCCCCCCTTCTTGCATTGCCCCGAAAACATGTCTGTATGAGACCGAGTTAGTGGAGTCAGTCTGCACATGCTTAGTTTGGTGTGTATTGCTAGAGAATTGTTTTTTTTTTCTTGGGAGGGTGCATGTGAACAGCACAGGGCCAATCAGCACTGTCCACACAGAGGGTCGGGGGCCCTGCATCCTAATAGGACAGCCAGTGCCATATGAAAACGCCTTCTACAAGCTTTAACCTGATACTGATATAGGTAACAAGACTGTTATATACTGCTGGTCAGAAAAGTTATTTACTAGTTTATATTTACTAAAAGAATTACATTGCCATGTTCTGAGTACTGTTGGGAAACCAGATACAGTGAATTTAGGGTCCTGGGTTTAGTAACACATTAGGCTGTAGACAAAATTGTTAGTAGGGACTAAGACAGTTATTTTATAGGTTCCGGTGTCAAAAGGTTTGATAGAAGCTGCTCTATAGTATTCCCCCTTGCTTCTCCCCTGGCTACTACATAAAAGGTTATGTAGGTAGGTAAGTGGAGGAGCAGAGGATATAGTCCAATGCAGAGAGTGATTGGACACTTTCAGAAGAGGAGAGGGCTGTGCTAGGGTATTGACTCTTCTGAAATTGCCAGCAAGTTTTGAGGCATGTAGAAAATCAATATATAATTATTTGTGGAAAGGAAGTTTGCTGCAAGCATTTAAAATGCTTTAGATTGCATATGCATTTTTCCATGTTTTACGGCATTTTCAGTGCCTTTTGCACCTGTGAAAAAAGGACACGTGACTCAAACGCACCAAAAAATGCAAATGCGGATGCGTTTTTCATTTTTTTTTTTTTTTTTTTTTAACCACACCAAACATGCACGAAAAATGTAGCAAGCAGGACTTTTAAAAATGCAACTAACTGGTGTGAAGAGCTCCATAGAATTTAATGGTCATGCATTTTTCTTCCACTTTTGGTAAGGCAAAAACAAAAGGAAAACTAATCGGTGTGAAAGGGGCCTCTGATTTTTCTGTACATATACTTCATGTTTAAAGAGTAACTCCACTTTTGTTGAGAAAAAAAAAACATTCCCCTTCTGGGTGATCTTTGGACATTTGCAGGGCTTTTAACAAACTTTATTGCAGATTCCTACCTTTTTGTTACTGTGAAAAATTAGCTGTCAATGTGCTGAGTGAATCTGTATGGAAGTAGTTTTATATTAATTAGGTACTGCACCTGTAGGGCTCTGAGGAAAGTGGCAGGGTCTACATCTTAGACCCAATTTCCTTTTGAGAATATCTTACCAAAAATTACATTTTTGTTGCATGGGATGCTCAAAATCTCACTTGCATAGTAGGTGAGGTTGAAAAAAGACAATCAAGTCCAACCTGTGTGTGTGACTATAAGTCAGTATTACCTTGTATATCCCTGTATGTTTTGGTAGTTCAGGTGCTTATCTAATAGTTTTTTTGAAACTATTGATGCCTCCAGACCCTTTATTAGCTTTGTTGCCCTTCTTTGTACTTCCTCCATTTCCAGTACATCCTTCCTGAGGACCGGTGCCCAGAACTGGACAGCATACTCCAGGTGCAGCCGGACCAGAGTCTTGTAGAGTGTGAGAATTATTGATTCATGCTTGTTGTTAATCCCTTTTTTAATGCATGCCAATATTCTGTTTGCTTTGTTAGCAGCAGCTTTGCATTGCTAACTAGGACATCTGCTAGGACCCCCAGGTCTTTTTCCATCCTAGATTCCCCCAGAAGTTCTCCCCCCCCAGTGTATAGATTGCATTCATATTTTTCTCACCCAAATGCATTATTTTACATTCTTCCACATTAAACATCATTTGCCATGTAGTTGCCCACCCCTTTAATTTCTTCAGATCTTCTTGCAAGGTTTCCACATCCTGCGGAGAAGTTATTGCCCTGCTTAGCTTAGTATTGTCCACAAATACAGAGATTGAACCCCATCCTCCAGGTCGCTTATGAATACATTTTAAATAGGATTAGTCCCAGCACAGAACCCTGGGGGACCCCACTTCCCACCCTTGACCATTTGGAGTATTCCCCATTTATCACCACCCTCTGAACTCGCCCTTGTAGCCAGTTTTCAATACATGTACTTACCCTATGGTCCATGCCAATGGACCTTATTTTGTACAGTAAACGTTTATGTGGAACTGTGTCAAATGCTTTTTCAAAATCCAGATACACCACACCTACGGGCCTTCCTTTATCTAGATGGCAACTCACCTCCTCATAGAAGGTTAATAGATTGGTTTGGCAAGAACGATTCTTCACAAATCCATGCTGATTACTGCTAATGATACCCTTTACTAAAATCTTGTATATAGTCCCTTATCATCCCCTCCAAGAGTTTACATACTATTGATGTTAGGCTAACTGGTCTGTAATTCCCAGGGATGGATTTTGGGCCCTTTTTAAATATTGGTGCTACATTGGCTTTTCTCGCTGGTACCATTCCAGTCAGTAAAAATTAGGAACAATGGTCCAGCACTTACTTGACTGAGTTACCTAAGTACCCTCGGATGCAAGCCATCCAATCCCGGTGATTTATTAATGTTAAGCTTCCCAAGTCTAATTCTGCCCTCTGATAGCCATGAGGGTGCTTCCTGTGTTGTGTCACGAGGATAAGCACTGCAGTTTTGGTTACTGAAGCCCCCCCAATTCCCTTGTGCATACTGAGGAGAAGAATAAATTCAGTACCTTTGTCATCTCCCCATCCTTGGTAACCAGATTTCCTTCCTCATTCTTAATGGGGCCAATGTGGTCTGTCCTCCCCAACCTTGTATTTTTTGAAGGCCTTCTCCTTTGCTTTTATATGCATTTTTACATTGGAGTTAAGCCATCCAGGACTTTTGTTCGCTCTCTTTTAAATGTATTACCCAATGAGATACACTGGCTAATGCCCTATTTAATATGCTCTTAAAGCAAACCCATCTCTTCTCCATGTTCTTTGTTCCAGACTTCTGCAAAAATCAGTGAGCCAATCACATAAGTAGTGTACAGAATGCCCTCCAGATATGTAGTTTCCTATCTGTGGATATAACTTGGTATCAATGGTTTGCAATCCTCTTCACAGCAGAGCTCATACTGGCAGAGGGAGGGCCGGGACTAGGAGTCAGGTTTGTTGTATGCAAATGTGCTGATGGGAAATAAGAGGCCAACATTTTTCTGCTGTTTAGCCAGCAGGCTGGGGCTGGAAAGAGGACATTGCTGTCCCTTTTCTAAGGCCTATACCTGTAACAGAGAAAGTGATGTTATCCATCTGACTGTACTGTATTACAGGGCTGTGTAAATCTCAGAAGGGGTTGGGCTCCCTTAGGCTGGGCATTTTGAATCGCTGGCAGATTTGGCATGATTCTGCCCACAATTTCAAAACGCCCATGTTTGAATGACAAATTGCACAATGCATATTTCAGATGCCATTAATTTGAAAGGCACCTAAAAAGGCCGTGCAGTTCTGCTACGATTAGTTGTGGCAGACTGCATCGCGTGAAGTTTTTTTTTTTTTTTTTTTTTGGCGACATGCTTCACGCGATGCAATTTGCTGCGATTGCAGGACCGCGCTGCGTTTTTCAAGTGAATGGCATCTTAAATGTGCATTGTTTGTTATTTACACCTGGGCCTTTTTAAATCACGGACAGAATTGCGGCAAATCAGCTCACAATTCAAAACGCCCAGGCATGAATGCAGCCTTATATGTATGTCATCTGGATATTTATCTATTTGAATGAAGCTCCGCTATCTACAGGTCTTTAAACCATGACTAACCATCAAGCAGAGATTTTAGTTGATGATGCATTTGTATAAAGTCTACCAATTAATGGATGTTATGCCAAAAAAGTAACATTGAGCCCAGGTTCACACTGAGCTGCGGGAATGAACTCGCACGATTTCACTCCCGCATGTCAGTCCTGATTTCGGCCGCGATTTCAGAGACATCTGTGCAGGTTTGTCAATGTAAATCGCACCCAGAAATCGCAAAAAGTAGTACAGAGAATACCTTTTAAAAGTGGTGCAGCACCAATCAGGGCAGTGCCATTGATGGAAATTGCCATTTATTTGACATGCAATTTGACATGTCAAAACGCTCCAATGTGAAACTGGTCTGAAATAGATTTTGAGGGGTTGGCAACCAGGATTTTTTATTTCTTTTTTTTTTATTTAAAATCTGATTATGATTAGCAGGTCCACATTTACTCTGGTTTCCTAAATAAACCCCATGATGATTATTCAGGTGTTGGATTCCTTGGCCCACAGAATTTTCCTAGGTCTTAAAATGCTTGGAATGCTCTTAGTAGGCAGATTGCATTCTGTTCTCAGTTAATTAGTGAACCTTTCAGAATACATTAAGATGTTTAGTCTGGGTGAAAACATTAGAAAACCAAGACTTTTTAGATCAGGGGTCTCCAAACTTTTCAGTACAAGGGCCATGTTATATGTTACAAATATTTGGGGCCAAAAAATAGTCTTTATAAGTCAACTAGGGCTGCAACTAACGATTATTTTCATAATCGATTAATCGGGCGATTATTTTTTCGATCAATCGGATAAAATCATAAAAAATATAAAAAGTAAACGTAATATGCCATTTTTCCATTTATTTAAAAGTAATAATGAAAAAAATGAGCGTTACACTCAAACTGCAGAATAAAACACCAATGATGGGGTAATATTACCCTCAAAGAAAGTATGGTGAATGTTAGATTCCCTGCTTTATTCATACAAGTATGTGTATATATAAAGAGAATAATAATAGACATATAAAATACCCCCCCCCCTTTATTCCATAGAAAGTGTACATTGAGGACAATATATAAGAAAAAAATTATAATAAATATTGTTTTATGTATAATATATGTGTAAAGGTAAAAAAAAACTGAAAAAGGGGAGTATCTCTATCTCTATCTCTATCTCTATCTCACATTTCTCCCCTCTCACATGTGTCTCGGGTTTTCTCGCCCCTCTCACCACAACCTCCAATCACGGCAGCGCTGGAAAGCAGCCCGGCGAGGGCTTGCCGCGCCTGCGCTCTGTGGCGGGTCTATCGGAAGGCTGCTGGGTAGAGGGGGGGGGAAGGAGGAACCGAAAGCAGCGCAGGCTGATATGCTATGTTTTTATGCTTGTAATAAGCTGCATTTTATTGGGGGGGGGGGATAGTGTTATACCTTTTATTTATATAAACAATGTGGCTGTGCCAAGCAAGTGGAAAGGCTTAGATAGGATTAGATAATAACTATCTAATAGATAGTAGTTAGTTATTAGGTTAGATTAGCTAATATATGTAGTGGTACCTGCATAAAAAGTTTTGAATGAGGGCAGGCAAGGCATCCAGCGTGACTCCTCCAGAATTCACTTGGGCTGACACAGGCTGAACAACTTGCGCTGGGGGTGACGTCAGCGCGCAGCTTGCCACCGCTGGGTGTACCAAGATGGCCGCCAGCTCCGAGCTAGGCCGAAGCCGCGACCTTTCCTAAGGCCGCCTCCACGGATCGCATGGTGCGGACCAACTAATCAATAATGAAAGTCGTTGACACTGATTTTCATTATCGCTTATTATCGATAATATCGATTAATCGTTTCAGCCCTAAAGTCAACGAACAATAAATTGACACAAAAAAGGAACTGATTCAGATCTCCATCAACACCCCATTACATGGCACCTCATCCCTATTAGAAATATAAGATAATAAATTGACACATTTTACGTGAATCTTGTTTGGAATCGGCATTCAGAACAAAACTAAACTAAAGTCCTGCGTTAAATCAAGGTCCTTATGACCCCCCCCTTTACATCGGGGTCCCCCCTACATCAGACAAGACTAACTGATCTGTATCCTCAGTCTGTGCACATCAGCTGTGGACCGCGTAACATCTAGTAGCAAGCCAGGTGGGCTAAAGTTTGGAGACCCCTGCTATAGCATATGGATATTCCAATTTTTATTTTACCAATTGCTTTAAAGTGGTTGTAAACCCTCCCCCACAACTTTGTCCCATGTAAATCAGCATAAAAAACCCTAATGAACACTGCTTGTAGATCTCTCCTTACTTGCTTAGTATTGTTGTAATCCTTTTTGTTCTTTAGAATGAAGTCACTGAGCATGCCCAGATCTCCCCTGATTTATGGCACAGTCACTATGTCTTATCTATCTGTTATCAGGACTTCCTACGGCACACCACTGAACTCCCAGGAGACTTCAGAATCATTCAGAGCTTCCTCCTACACACCATGTGACATGACATGCAGTATAAACTTGGCCATTACTGCAGTCTTAACAGCTGAAGCTGATAAGACTGACAAAGGGAAACATTAGACATCCGCACAAGTAAATACTATGAAATAAAACAAGTCAGCTATGAACAGGGAAGCAGGGTTGCCATAGAAACGTTGGATTGAGAAGGAGGCTTGGTTAACCCCCACCCCAAAGCACCTTGTCCCCATGTTGATGAGGACAAGGGCCTCTTCCCGACAACCCTGGCCGTTGGTTGTCGGGGTCTGCGGGCGGGGGGCTTATCGGAATCCGGGAGCCCCCTTTAAGAAGGGGGCCCCCGGATACCGGCCCCCCACCCTATGTGAATGAGTATGGGGTACAATGTACCCCTACCCATTCACCTGTGAAATAAAGTACAAAAAAAAACACAACACAGGGAAAAAATATTTTATTGCACAGCTCCGGGGGGTCTTCCGTCTTCGGGGGTCTTCTCGCCGGACTCCTCCGCTATCTGTGTGTAGCTCTTTTACTAGCGGAGGAGTCCGGCTTTCTTCCTCCCCGCCGCCGGCCTCTTCTCCCGACTTCGGGGGTCTTGTCCCCCTCTTCGGTTCTTCTGCCGGGCCACCGCGCCTTCTTGTAGCTCTTTTACAGGCGGTGGCCCGGTCTTCTGTCGCCGCTGCCTTCCGTTCTTCTGTCGCCGCCTTCGGTTCTTCTGCCGGGCCACCGCGCCTTCTTGTAGCTCTTTTACAGGCGGTGGCCCGGTCTTCTGTCGCCGCTGTCGTCGTCGCCGCATTCCGGCTGGAGAGCTCGTCGAGTCAACATCTCCAGGAGAAGAAGAAGAACAACAAGAAGAAGAACAAGAACGGAAGGCGGCGGCGACGACAGCGGCGACAGAAGACCGGGCCACCGCCTGTAAAAGAGCTACAAGAAGGCGCGGTGGCCCGGCAGAAGAACCGAAGAGGGGGACAAGACCCCCGAAGTCGGGAGAAGAGGCCGGCGGCGGGGAGGAAGAAAGCCGGACTCCTCCGCTAGTAAAAGAGCTACACACAGATAGCGGAGGAGTCCGGCGAGAAGACCCCCGAAGACGGAAGACCCCCCGGAGCTGTGCAATAAAATATTTTTTCCCTGTGTTGTGTTTTTTTTTGTACTTTATTTCACAGGTGAATGGGTAGGGGTACATTGTACCCCATACTCATTCACATAGGGTGGGGGGCCGGTATCCGGGGGCCCCCTTCTTAAAGGGGGCTCCCGGATTCCGATAAGCCCCCCGCCCGCAGACCCCGACAACCAACGGCCAGGGTTGTCGGGAAGAGGCCCTTGTCCTCATCAACATGGGGACAAGGTGCTTTGGGGTGGGGGGGCCGCGCGGCCCCCCCTTCCCCAAGGCACCCCCCATGTTGAGGGCACGCGGCCTGGTACGGCTCAGGAGGGGGGGCGCGCTCGCTCGCCCCCCTTTCCTGGCCGGCCGGGTAGCGTGCTCGGACAAGGGTCTTGTGTGGACTTTGGGGGAACCCCCACGCCGATTTTTTTCGGCGTTGGGGTTCCCCTTTAAGCCCATTCCAGGCGGCGGAGCCCGCGACGTCTCCTTCGCGGGCCCCGCCTACCTGTACACGCGCTCGAAATGGGCGGATTTGCCTACTCCTTACGTGGGCGAGTCCGTTCATTTCAAAAGTTGAGCGAACTGTTTGGCAAACAGTTTGCTGAAACAGTCCGCTCGTGTGTGGGCAAGTCCGCTCATGCAAATTTTGAGCGGACTGTTTGCCGAAACTGTTTGACGAACAAGGTTGGGCAAACAGTCCGCGCGTGTGTACGCGGCCTTACACTAAAATTGCTACGGATGTCCATGATCTAACTCTTGCCTATCTAGGCCTTCAAAGAAGAAATCGGTATACATACCTTTTTTGAAGCAGATCCAGTCCGATCTTCAGCGGTAGAAGCTCTGCAGAGGACACAGCTGACAATGGATGTGAAATGAATGGGAAGTGACGTCACCCTTAGACATACCTTGAGGCTTCCTTTGTCCGCTGCCTCCTCTGGGATCAGGTCGGATCTGCTTCAAAAAAGGTATGTATACTGATTTCTTCTTTATGGGGTTAGATAGTTACAAGGTTAGTGTTAGCTTGTAGATGTAGAGATTTTAGTATTAGGTTGTACTTCTTCTTTAACACCTCTCTACCCATCTCCAGCACTGCTCCTGGGGACTAGCAGTGTGACTGGCACCGATTAGGTGCTTCTCAGGAAAAAGGAGTGTTGGGCCTTCTTAATGGTCAGCAGAAACATATCTGCTGAGCGAGTAAATGAGGTGCCGGCCCTATTAAGATTAAAAAACGTAATTCTTTCAGGTTACCCTCGTACACAGAAGCACTTGGGTGCTCAGTACAATCGAATGCTGAGCAGCCAAAGCAAGCTTCAGTGCCACTGTGGCATGAAGATGTGTATACCCTAAAGATCTGTATCCCCTACAGCAACTGCACATGCGCCGGTATCGGGGAAAATCAGCCAAGCTAAAGCCAAAGAGGTGCCTGAAGTCACTTAACTTGTTACATGACAGGCTACAGCACAGTCGCTGGGTGCTACAGACGCTGTAATAACCTGAATCGACACTATTAAACATAATGACCCGTGTCTAGGTCCCTGCTCGGCTGTCGTGGTGCCCGAGCTTCTGAATCCGGACCATTAAAGTGCCTCTGTTGTAGTCCACTTGGGTGATTGGAGATGAGCAACCAATGAATTTTAAAGTCGTTTATTGGGCAGCACAGTGGTGTAGTGGTTAGCACTCTCACCTAGCAGTAAAAAGGGTCACTGGTTCGAATCCCAACCACGACGCTGCCTGCCTGGAGTTTGCATGTTCTCCCTGTGCCTGCGTGGGTTTCTCCCGGGTACTCCGGTTTCCTCCCACACTAAATGCAGGTAGGTTAATTGGCTTCTATCCAAAGAAAATTGGCCCTAGTATATGAATGGGTACCTTGGATTGTGGGCTCCTTGAGGGTAGGGACCAATGTGAGAGTGTAATGTACAGGGATAGGGACAATTGTAGACACTCACTCAGGTTGAACTGGATGGACTGGTGTCTTTATTCAACCTTATTAACTATGTAAGCTAAAAGTAAACAAGTAGAGCCAACGCGTTTGAGGAATTTCCTTCCCTTTTTTTTTTTTCAGGGCTGTATTTCTTGGAAAATGGTTAGACTCTGAGAGGGTTAAATATATTTGATCAGCTCTGCAGTATGCCAGTGTTACCGAGCAGAGACAGCCTCGTTGTAGTCCGACATGTAAGGGGTTAAGTGTCTTGCCTCAGAGTTCGGCTTGTTTTCCCTGATTCCTGTGCATGTGCAGTTACTGCAGGAAATACAGAACTTCATGCTACACACAGTCTCTGTTTGCCTTCTGTACCTGGCATGGCAGGGTCATGTTTTCAGTGACTCTGGGACTCTCTGAATGCATCCTAGAGATTCTGGCTAAGTATGGTTACCAAGTCTAAAGGAGATTCCTTTGGTTGGCCTGTCAGTTGCTGACTGGTGAAATGACATCGGCTTCACAGTACAAGGCACACTGTTGACAGCATGCTATAGTGGCACTGTGTCGGTGTGTGTGCTCATCAATGACTGTGGAGGGTGATCGGAGCACTCACCTGTCTGGCACAGCAACCAGCAGCTATGATGATATTGGTGTACTTACTACACACGCATGGTGAGGGATCAGCGATTGGAGTACCCCGGGTGACCCACGCAGCTATGCAGCAGGCAGAGCAATGCCGATCTCCTCCTGATCTCCTAATGCTACACCAGTTTCCGCTGTTGTCGGGGCAGGATGTGTATCCTCTGAAAATCTGTCCACTTTGTTAAAGGTAAAAAAAAAAACACTGCAGAGCTAAATGTAAAACAAAATCACCTGCCCAGTGCCTGGAACTGCATGTCCCAGGCGTTGGACGATAGGAATTGTATATCCCTGGCATGTTTGTGATGCTGCTGGTGGAGTAAGATTCTAAAGAGAACTGTATTTATGGCTGCTGTAGTAGTGGTTGTTGGGGGCGTGGGGGGGGGGGGGGTAAAACCATATATATGGATTATGTGGGATTGGGTCTAGGGTAGAGCTGCACAATTCTGGCCAAAATGAGAATTCCTTTTTTTTTTTTTTGCTTAGAATATCACAATTCTTGCGGCGTAATACCATCTTTGACATTTATTAAAAAAAATCTGGGTTAACTTTACTGTTTTAATTAAAGTGTATTTTTTTTTTCAAATAAATTGCGTTTGAAAGACCGCTGCGCAAATACAGTGGGACATAAAATATTGCAACAACCGCCATTTTATTCTCTAGGGCCTCTGCTAAGAATAAAAAAAATTTAATCTTTAGGAGTTCTAAGTAATTTTCTAGCAAAAAATACAGATTTTAACTTGTAAGCAACAAGTGTTAGAAAAGGGCTTAGTCTTTAAAGTGGACCTTCAGTAATTTTTTCAACTTTCCATCTATTAAATCTTCTGCCCCCTTTGTTTAGGGGAAAAAAAAAAAAATCAGGAGTGCTTTATTGTAAAAATAGCTACAGTACAATAAAATGTACAATTTTTACATGTAGCAGACAATGTGTATTGCATTTGTCTAAGCATTTTTAAGGAGCTTCTGCCCTGTTGTTTTAACTTTGGATAGCAAAACTTTTTTTTTTTTCTGCCAGTAAACTTCCTGTTTCTTGTCTAGTAAAAAGCCTAGGCTTATAACAGCGCACTCACTCTCGAAAGTTTGACAGCAAGAGCGGGGGGGGGGGGGGGGGGTGAGTCATAAGAGGGCCAATGAGGGCTACAGAGCTGGGGGTGTGCCTCTGTAAATCCAGGAAGTGAACAGGCAGCAGCTTCTGCTGCCCACAGTTAAAATGGCTACAGCCAGACTATGCAAAGTGGTTGGAGGGTAGCTTCAGAATGGCAAAGATGTTTTTATCACAAATTATGTGAGCAGACTGCAGTTCGTCTTTAAAGGGTAACGCATATAAAACTAATCATATTGTAATTGAACGTTATTAAAAATTCCTTTACCTTTCCTTTTCAATCTGTAGCCACTGTAATTTTCTGATTATACATTGCAATATGGCTACATGGAGTTGTTCTGTATACGCAGAATGTGCACTGACCAAGCCCCATAAACCTCATTTCCTGCTTGCGTGATTGGCTCCCCAATTTTCCCCGAAGTCTGCCTAAGATACCAGTCAGATTTCAGGCATCCCCTGCAACAAAAATTTCATTTTTGGAGAGATACTTTCAATAAGAGCACGTCTAATAGAATGCAGGCTCAGCAGATTTCATAATTAGTGCCCTGCTGCTGCCACACCTGACAGTTCATTATGAAACCACTCCCATTAGCCCCACTCAGTACAGAGGCACAGACAAACACATTTGGATTTCTTCAGAATAACAAAAAGGTAGGAATCTGCAACAAAGGTTGTTATAATCCTTGCAATGTACATCGATCACCCAGAGGTTAATATTTAATAATAATTATTAATATTATTTTTTTTTCCCAACAAAAGTGGAGTTTCGCTTTGTGGTTAAACTGACCTCAGTTCATTCCATAGATCTAAAAGAACCAAATGTTACAATGTTTCTCTTTATCTCCCCTAAGCAATGTGATAAACTTGGCAGGCTGCCTATTTTTTATTTTTTTGCTTTTGTTTTTTGACCGCTGTCTGCAGTAAGCAGAGAACTCTCTGCACTGAATCAGTAAAATGCTGTTAAGATTGCGAGGGTGGTAGAATCGCGATCTTGATTCTTTATTGTGCAGCTCTAGTCTAGGGCTTCATGCACATTGAGATTTTGCTCAGCTCTTCTGAATGCTTTTTCTGTTTTAAAAAAATACGTGAAAAAAAAGTGTATTGTACACACCTTTTATACGCATTTGTGGGTATGCGTGTTAAAGCATTCTATTGGCCAGAATATGAATTTATTCTGGCCATTAGAATGCATTGACCAGTGAATGCACCTAGTGCTTATACACGTTTTGCCCAAACGCTCCTCACTTGAACATGTTGATTATAGTTTGCAGGAAAGAAAATCTTATTATCTGTGGCCCGTCTAAAGAGAGCTATACATATAGGTGTGGTGGAGTTGTGTATATGTCGGTCAGAGATGTTGCTGGCTCATAATATTTTTGGAGCGGTCCTCTAGGAACATCTGTGGAGGCCTGCAGTATGCAGGAAATGAAGAACTTATCACATGAAGAGTGCAGTATCATTACCAGCTGTTTAACATACATTTCCTCATTCTAGAAATGCTTTTGATTATGTAATTTCGCAGATGTGCTCTAAATGGGGAAAAAAAAAATGCGTGCCTAATAGAAAAGTAGACTATTGTTAAAATTTAGGAGCTGTTAAAATCGCTAAATACAGCCAACATCGTTAGAAGCATTCGTTGCAGTGGGCTGGAAGCCAATGTACTGAATGTACAATTCAGGCCCTCGCATCGACAAAATCTTGGGCCTCATGTATAACGTGTGTCACAGAAGAACAACCTACATTTTTCTCCAAGCAACCAAAGTAGCCCTCTTCTACTGCTAGGGCACGTTACAAAATGCAAAGATGACCGATTGGTTCCTAGGTAAACGAAGATTGTTTTTTGGTTGACACTTTGCCTCCAGAAGGCAGCATGTTTCATAGTTACATAGTTAGTCAGGTTGAAAAAAGACACAAGCCCATCCAGTTCAATCACAAAAAAAATATCATCATATAATCCCATATACCCAATTGTTTACCCACAGTTAATCCAGAGGAAGGCGAAAAACCCCAGCAAAGCATGATCCAATTTGCTAAAGCAGGGAAAAAAAATCCTTCCTGATCCCAGAGAGGCAATCGGATTTTCCCGGGATCAACTTTACCTATTAATGTTAGTACCCAGTTATATTATTTACATTTAGGAAATAATCCAGGCCTTTCTTAAAACAATCTACTTAGCTGGCAAGAACCACCTCTGGAGGGAGTCTATTACACATTTTCACAGCTCTTACTGTGAAGAAACCTTTCCGTATTTGGAGATGAAATCTCTTTTCCTCTAGTCGTAAAGAGTGCCCCCTTCTCCTCATTGTTGACTGTAAAGTGAATAACTCAACCCTAAGTTCACTATATGGACCCCTTATATATTTGTACATGTTGATCATATCCCCCCTTAATCTCCTTTTATCAAGAGTGAATAAATTCAGTTCCTCTAATCTTTCCTCATAGCCGAGCTCCTCCATGCCTCTCATCAGTTTGGTTGCCATTCACTGCACTTTCTCCAGTTCCCAAATATTCTTTTTTGAGAACTCAAGCCCAAAACTGAACTGCATATTCCAGATGAGGTCTAACTAATGATTTGAACAGGGGCAAAATCTCTCTCCCTCTCCCTAGTATGTGTGATGCATGCATATTCTTAGCCCCCAAATGCATAACTTTACATTTCTCAACATTAAACCTCATCTGCCACATAGTCGCCCAATTGGACAGAGCATTGAGGTCGGCTTGTAAATTGGAGACATCGTGTAAGGAGGTTATTCCACTGCATAGCTTGGTGTCATCTGCAAAGACAGAAATGTTACTTTTGATCCCAGACCCAATATCATTTATAAAGATATTAAAAAGTAAGGGTCCCAGCACTGAACCTTGGGGTACACCACTGATAACCTTAGACCATTCAGAGTAAGAATCATTAACCACTACTTTCTCTGAATTCTGTCTTTTAGCCAGTTTTCTATCCATTTACAAACTTCCAAACCTGTAGACTTTACCTTACACAAGAGCCGTGTGTGCGGAACTGTATCGAACGCTTTTGCAAAATCCAAGTATACCACGTCCACCGCCACCCCTCTGTTCAAGGCTTTACTTACCTCCTCATAAAAAGAAATCAGGTTTGTCTGACAACTTCTGTCTTTCATGAATCCATGCTGTCTGTTGCTCAAAATATTTTTTTCTTGCAAGAACTCGTCGATGTGGTCTTTTATTAATTTCTCCAGTATCTTCCCAACTATAGAAGTTAAACTAACAGGTCTATAGTTACTTGGTAAAGACTGTGTTCCTTTTTAAATACAAGCACCACATTGGCTCTGCGCCAATCCAGTGGTACTATTCCTGTCATTGAGTCCCTAAAAATTAGATACAATGGCTTTGAAATTACAGAGCTCAATTCTTTTAGGATCCTTGGATGGATGCCATCAGGTCCAGGTGCTTTATCCACCTTTATTCTGTCCAAATATTTCTGGACCATATCACTTTTGAGCCATTGTGGATTTGGGGTTTGTCCTATCTTTTGCAATCTGTCTTTCGTTTTGAATTTTTGCATCCTTGATTTCCTTTTTACATATTCTGTTATATTCTTTGTAACATTTAAATGACACTAGTGTTCCTTCATTTTTATATTTTTTTAAAAGCTCCTTTCTTATAGTTTATAGCTTTTTTTTAACTTTGGTCGTGAGACACATAGGTTTTATTCTTAGCCTTTTAAACTTATTGCCCATGGAAATATACTTTGCAGTGAGTTCACAAACAGTCTTTTTGAAGTATTCCCATTTCTGTTCTGTGCCCATTGATGCCAATATTCTCTCCCAGTCTAAGTCCTGGAGAGCAGCCCTCATCATCATGGGAGCGAAGTTCTTTCCTGGTTCTGACTTGATCAGCTCTACCCTGCAGTAGAAATGAATGGGCTACACAAAGGTTGTTTGTGTGGTGTGTTTTTTGTTTTTTTTTGGTAATCTATGGTTGTTAGAAACCTAAAGTCAGTATAAGTATTTTTTTGTACAGTTGGCTGTTGCATGTCATCAGTGACATTACATTTACAGTGCCTTGTGAAAGTATTCGGCCCCCTTGAACTTTTCACCCTTTTGCCACATTTCAGGCTTCAATCATAAAGATATAAAATTTTTATTTTTTGTGAAGAATCACCAACAAGTGGGACACAATTGTGAAGTGCAACGAAATCTATTGGATTTTTGAAACTTTTTTAACTAATAAAAAAATGAAAAGTGGGGCGTGCAAAATTATTCGACCCCCCCCCTTGCGTTAATACTTTGTAAAGCCACCTTTTTCTGCAATTACAGCTGCAAGTCGCTTGGGGTATGTCTCTATCAGTTTTGCACATCGAGAGAATGAAATTCTTGCCCATTCTTCCTTGCAAAACAGCTCGAGCTCAGTGAGGTTGGATGGAGAGCGTTTGTGAACAGCAGTTTTCAGCTCTTTCCACAGATTCTCGATTGGATTCAGGTCTGGACTTTGACTTGGCCATTCTAACACCTGGATACGTTTATTTGTGAACCATTCCTTTGTAGATTTTGCTGTATGTTTGGGATCATTGTCTTGTTGGAAGATAAATCTCCGTCCCAGTTTCAGGTCTTTTGCAGACTCCAACAGGTTTTCATCCAGAATGGTCCTGTCTTTGGCTGCATCCATCTTCCCCTCAATTTTAACCATCTTCCCTGTCCCCCTGCTGAAGAAAAGCAGGCCCAAACCATGATGCTGCCACCACCATGTTTGACAGTGGGGATGGTGTGTTGAGGGTGATGAGCTGTGTTGCTTTTATGCCAAACATATCGTTTTGCATTGTGGGCAAAAAGTTCAATTTTGGTTTCATCTGACCAGAGCACCTTCTTCCACATGTTTGGTGTGTCTCCCAGGTGGCTTGTGGCAAACTTTAGACGAGACTTTTTATGGATATCTTTGAGAAATGGCTTTCTTCTTGCCACTCTTCCATAAAGGCCAGATTTGTGCAGTGTACGACTGATTGTTGTCCTATGGACAGACTCTCCCACCTCAGCTGTAGTTCTCTGCAGTTCATCCAGAGTGATCATGGGCCTCTTGGCTGCATCTCTGATCAGTCTTCTCCTTGTCTGAGCTGAAAGTTTAGAGGGACGGCCAGGTCTTGGTAGATTTGCAGTGGTCTGATACTCCTTCCATTAATGATCGCTTGCACAGTGCTCCTTGGGATGTTTAAAGCTTGGGAAATCTTTTTGTATCCAAATCCGGCTTTAAACTTCTCCACAACAGTATTACGGACCTGCCTGGTGTGTTCCTTTGTCTTCATGATGCTCTCTGTGCTTTCAACAGAACCCTGAGACTATCACAGAGCAGGTGCATTTATACAGAGACTTGATTACACACAGGTGGATTCTATTTATCACCATCAGTCATGTCATCAGTCATGAGTCACAACTTCTGGAGTGAGTTTGCTGCACTGAAAGTTAAGGGGCCAAATAATTTTGCACGCAACACTTTTCAGTTTTTTATTTGCTAAAAAAGTTTAAATTCTCCAATAGATTTCCTTCCACTTCACAATTGTGTCACACTTGTTGGTGATTCTTCACAAAAAATTTAAATTAAAATTTTATATCTTTATGTTTGAAGCCTGAAATGTGGCAAAAGGTTGAAAAGTTCAAGGGGGCCGAATACTTTCGCAAGGCACTGTATATGGTGGCCAATTTAGATGCAAATAACATTTGGTGGAGATTAAGGTCCATTGGAGTCTGCCTGCTCAGCGGAGAATCTGCTGATCCCCTCGAGTCTGAGCATGCAGATGGCTGGTCCGCGTCGTCTTTGCTTATGCTGAATGGACACAGATACAACCCGCTCTCCTCTATGGGTGGTTGGAAGTAAAAGAACCACCTGTCCGTTAACATCTGACTGCCATCTGATCAGGCAGACGGATGGGGAACAGATCCATAGCCATCGGTTATTAGACCAGGGCTCGACAAGCCCCAGGTCGCCAATGCAACCAGAAATCGCAACCTGGTGCCTAAGCTGCCACCAGCCCACTCACTATTGATGACCGAGACATGCAGCAGCATTAACACTGACTGCCTTCCTCCTCCCTCCTCCACACTCAGCGGCTCAGCGCTAAGTGTGTGAAACTGACAAGCAACGGAGAGAGGAGGATCTTTCAGATTTCAGCTTGATGTCGGGGTGGGCGGGACCCGGCAGCTATCAAACACCAGCCAATGGGATCTGGGCGGGCCGCTACGTGTATGTGGCCCGCCCCTTTTCTTAAGCAGCCCAATAGTTGGCTGGTGTTTGATAGCTGCTGAGTCCCGCCCACCCCGGTAGGGTCCCGCCCACCCCGACATCAAGCTTAAATCTGACAGATCCGCCTCTCTGTTACTTGACAGTTTCACAACCCGGCTGGGTCCCGCCCATTCCCGACATTAAGCTCAATTCTGACAGCTCCTCTGTTACATTTCAGTAACAGAGTGCTCATTGTGAAACCTGCCAGTGCCAGTGTCAGTGCCACCTGCCACCACCAATCAGTGCCACCTGCTAGTGCCAACCAGTGCCACCACCATCAATACCACCTGCCACCACCAGTGCCACCTGCCAGTGCCACCTGTCACCGTCAATCAGTGCCACCTGCCACCACCTACCAGTGCCACCTGCCAACACCAACCAGTGCCACCGCCAATCGGTGCCATCTGCCAGTGACAACCAGTGCCACCGCCAACCAGTGCCGCATGCCAGTGCCAATAGTGCCACCTGGCAGTTCCAAACCACGTGCCTGCCAGTGCCACCTGCCACCGCCAATCAGTGCCACCTGCCAGTGCCATCTGCCAGTGACTAGTGCCACCTGCCAGTTCCAAACCAGGGCCACCTGCCAGTTCCAAACCAGGGCCACCTGCCAATGCCATCTGGCAGTTCCACGCACCTGCCAGTGCCACCTGTTGCCAGCCTTAGTCTTTATGGTCAGCCCATAACCCTGATGTAACAGCGTTTCATTGGAGTTATTGACTGGGTGCTCCATTGTGAGTTAGGGATAGGGGGTGAAAATGAGTGGCGTTACCCCAGGAGCTGACCATCCATACCACTCTAAAAAAAAAAAAAAAAAAAACTGGCTCCTGACTTTTTTAACTGGCTCCTAAATTCAAAGCAATTTTTTCAACCCCTGTATTAGACACGTGTCTGTTGACACCCGCCACTTCATAGAGGAGACTGGAGGGCCCGATCGGGTCCACCTGAAATACTGACAGGTGGATGTGATCAGTCTAGTAGTGTGGAAGGGGCCTATCTGAAGTGTTTTGAAAAAAAAAAACATCCATACTTGCCTCTATCTATGCTATAGCATTAGTACGACGCTGCAGATGTCCCACATTGGCTCTAAGACCAAGAACTGATTTATCACATGATCACTGATAGCTCAGTTCTCGACCTGTTTAAGCAGAAGGTAGTGACTGTCGGTCATTGCTCTTCGCTCTGCTCCTCTTAAAGCGGGAGTCCGCGTTTTTTTTTTTTTTTTTAAAGCCAGCAGCTACAAATACTGCAGCTGCTGACTTTTAAAATAGTGACACTTGCCTGTCCAGCGCGCCCGCGATGTCGGCACCCGAAGCCGATCTCTCGATCGTCTCTCGGGTGCTGCCGCCGCCATCTTGGGTATGGGAATCAGGAAGTGGAGCCTTTTGGCTTAATTTCCCGGTTCCCTACTGCGCATGCGCAATAAGGATGGACCCGCTGCCTCTGGGATCTGTGTGTTTCCCAGCAGGCAGCGGGGGACTTTCGGAAAGGGGCGTAACTTGCGCCCCTTTCCGCAGAGAGCTATCCCGGAAGTGGGTGCAGATACCTGTACTGTACAGGTACCTGCACCCCCCTCCCCCCTGAAAGGTGCCAATTGTGGCGCCGGAGGGGGGGAGGGTTCCGATGAGCGGAAGGTCCACTTTAGGGTGGACCTCCGCTTTAAGCTGGGAAGGGAGTGGGCAAGGCTGACTGGTTCTAATCTGCACACTGAGAGGCGGAGCCAGGTGTCAGGCAGCTGGGTGGATCCCGACAGTATCATCAAGATCCTTTCAGAGCCTAGAGTGTCTCTGTTCTGTCAGTTTTTATAGCGGGACAATAACCGGCTATAATTTGACTCTGGGTCACAGGAGAATGGGAAAAAGGTTACTCCTGTGACCCACAAGAAAAGTATAGCCAAACCGCTTTGGCCATACTTCTCTCTTCGTTTCTTGTTATTAAAAAGAGAAGTACATTTAAAAAAAAAAAAAATTTTTATGAATTACAGTGCTGTGCTAACCTGCAAGTAAAATGTTAATACCCAGCTAACAACTAATACAGGATAGTCCTCCACTAGCTGTGGGGGCAATTATCCTTATCCAGTAACTTTGTATTGGCTTAGCTGCTGAGTGTTGAGTTTTGGCACAGTCAGCCAATAAGAAGCAAGCATATTGTATAGTGCAGGCAGCAAAGGTCACATTTTATTTACTATCTAGCAAGTAGAACATAATCTTGTGACTAAAACTCAAACACAAGGTTTCTAGCAGACACCAGCACTTTGCTTGGTAGGCTCTGCATTAACTTGAAGGATTCTCTCTGCTCCTGTATTTCTATGAACCGTGATTATTTGAGGATCATTTTAATGCTGTATGTCTTTTCTGAATAAACTCAGCCTGATAATCTATATCCTGTAACTGATCTGATATTATTTTATTAAAAGTATATCTTCACACTTTAATATATTTTCTGTTGTGTTGTTGTTTTGTTTTGTTTTAGCCACGAGCAATTAGCGTAGATCTGCAGCCTGATGCAACTCTGCAGGTTGATATATCTGATGCCCTAAGTGAGCGAGACAAAGTGAAATTTACTGTACATACGAAGGTGAGTCCTCTCTCTGTTAAATTCATATATGTGTAAGAGTTATCAAGCGACATGGCATCAATTGGTCCATGCACCCAGTTGCCTTTGAGAATTGTCAGAAGTGCATATCATTGCAACATGAAAAACCTTTGTGACCAATCAGCAGTCAGGTTTTCTAACATATATTTCTTTTATTAGATTCAGTATATCAGAGAGATGCTGGCATATGATTAGTATGCTGTAGAAATTTGTACACTGACAACGTTTTTTTTTTTTTTTTTTTTATATATCAAAAGTAAAGGTTTATTGAGCATAAAGTAAAAAAGAAGCCATACAAATATAAAGTTCAACAGGCACTATTCATGAAGCAAGTACTGGATGTGAAACATTGAGGGACAAAGTAACAAGCGCTGACTGTTGAGTTCTAGCAGAGGGCAGTCCCCCTGTCATAACAGAATAGCTCAGCGGGGAGATCACTGTACTAACATTGCATAGTTAGTACAGTGAGCTTCTGTGTGTACTAGGCTTAAGGAGGTCACTGCTCCTGAGAGCCCCCTCTTCCTTGGCTCATGTCTTCTAACCAGCCTTTGTCACCACACAGATTTACAGATCAGGAACAGGGGGTCCTCACTCCAGTACCTGTGGTGGAACCGTTCCAGGGCTTGTACTCTAAACCTGTTCATATTTCCCAAACCCAGAAGTAGGTTCCACCCAATCTCGGATCTCAAAGCCCTAAATATCTTAATTTGGGCATAGGAATTTGGCATAGAATTGACCAGGTCTGTCATTGCTTTCCTTTATCAGAGAGACTTTGTGGCCTCTGTGGACATCAAGAACACATCCCTGCTTGTTATTATTTTTACAGTGCCCTTAGCACTTTGTGGCCCTGCCAATTGCCCTAACTTCTGTGTCCTGTGTATTCACCAAAATGCTGACCTCTGGACTAGCCTTGTTGCATTCCCATGTTCTGCCCAACAGTGTAGCTTGAACAATCTAGATCTTGCAAAGGTTCAGCTATGTTATGAACATCCAGAAGTCTGTGCTGAAAACAACTCATCACTTATAGTATCTGGGTCTGATCCTAGAAACAGCTTAACCAGTTTTTCTTTCTCAGGAGAAACATCAAACTCCTTGCTCCCAGACTTGAACTCTCCAGTCAAGGAATTGCCCAACTTCTGCATGGGAGTTTAGTGTTTGATGGAAGCCTTCATCAAGGCAGTCCTATAAATCTGTTTCCACTTCAGACTCACAACACCACATCCTGTCATTAAGTGACAAGTTGGTCTCTAGCCACTGGACTGATTCTCCTGACACTAAACACCAGATCGCCACTGCTCTGGATATGGGTAGTAGGTGTTTCCTTTTTAGTCTCATGGAAGTTCCCCATGATGGATGCCACTGTGCCAGCCTCTTGGGCTGGGTAGGAGTCTTGTACACCTTGTTTGTGCAGGAGACTTAACAACATAGGAATCTTTGTCTCCTGATTGACCTTCTGGAACTTTGGGCATTTTGGTTGTCCCTGCAACACTTACATTCTACTGGAAGATCATCCTATCAAGATTCAATCAGACAACGCTATGGCAGTGGTGTACATCACCATCAGGGAGGCACAAGAAGTGTCGCTTCAACAAGACAGGTGGAAAGGGTCCTGTCCTGGACAGAACTTCATGTTCCAATCTTGTCTGCCATTTTACATCCCTTTTATGGACAACTGAAAGGCGCTCTACCTCAGCCAGATATTCCTGGATTTGGAGGTGGGGGTGGTTTCTACATCCGAAGGGATCCTCTTGGCATAAGCAGTGGATGCTCTGGTGACTCCGTAAGATCAATACAGCCCGATTCATGTTTCCTCATCTGCTTCACAGCATTAAGATGGAAGACATTCCGGTGAATCTCAGCGTCACATTGGTTCAGGGAGATCTGATTCTCCGAAATGATCAGATTCCTGGCAGACGCTGTATGAGCTCTTCCAGATCGTCTGTATCTTCTGTCCCAGAGACACTTCTTATCTTCCAAAGATCGCTAACTTGCCATCCTTGGATTAAGACCTTGGTACTGGATGTCTCTGAGGCGCAACCTGTGCAATCTTAGTGACTTGTGGAATCTGAATTTTGGTTCTTTCTGCATTTTATAAAGCCACCCTTTGAACATATCAGTGTTATTCCCCTTTCAACTCTCCTACACAATGTTCCCTTCCCTCTTTACTTCTACAAGGTAAATGTCTGAGTATCTTTATCCTATAAAGAACCCTTTCTGGCCATACACAGGTAATAAGGTGGTGTTGAGACCCAGAACTTCCTTCCCTCTTAAAGAGGAGATCCAGTCTACCTCAAAAAATTAAGTCAGCAGCTACAAATATTGTATTTGCTGACTTTTAATATAAAGACGTTTACCTGTCCAGGGATCCAGCACTATCCTCACCCGAGCTGATTGTTCAATTGGGATTGGGTTCAGGTGCCGGCATCTTAACTAAGGGAATCCGGCAGTGAAGCCTTGTGGCCTCACAGCTGGCTTCCCACTGTGCATGCCCGAGCCAATCAAGGAGTATCGGGCAGTGGGTGGCAGACTGGACCACCTAATAAGTGACTTTTGACTGAAATTCCTACAGCGTATGATTAGCTTAAGACTAACCATCGTCAAAGCCTATAATTTCAAGGATCGAGTTTTCTGTTAGCGCTATTGTAAAGGGGATATATATATATATTGCAGAGGGAACAGAGCATGCAGCTCCAGGTGACCTGTTCTGTGTCTTTCACAGACACAGCATAGAATATGGAATAGCTGGCTCCTAATTAACCAAGGGGCTTGCTTCCATTTTATAATTTAGGGCTAGCATCTGTTGCCTTTCATCCGCTTAGAAAAAGTGGTGCAGTCATGCATGCTGCACCTCTATTTGTTAATTTTTTCCATTATATCAGTGTTTGTCAACTTGCACTTCATCTATTTGCATATGTACACTGTAAAGCGGTGTCATTGTGGCACTGGGAGAGACCCCCGATGCATTAGATACTAGGTTGAGTTTTTGCTTTTTTCTGCAAAGTAACATCTGAGTCTGGTTCTTTTAAACGCATGACAACTTTGTCGTTTTTAATTTTGTGATGGGTGGTGGTAACTAAGTTTTTGATAATTATTGATGTCTGTTAATTAAATATATTTTTGCATCAAGTCAAATTAATAGCATTACCTATAGTACCTGTTTTCTGTTGGGGGTTTTCCCATTTTTCTTTTTTTACAGTTCTTTTCTGGTACAATAATCTACACCTATATGTTAGTATAGTGGACTGTATGTTTAACGGGCCCCTTTGTAGAGGGGTTACCGTGTGGATAATCCCCGATCTATATTTTAATTACGAGCAGGGCTCTGATTCCTACTGTATTGTAATTGTACTGTCTACCCTCAAGTTGTAAAGCGATGCGTAAACTGTCGGCGCTATATAAATCCTGTATAATAATAATCTAGATTTGGGTAATGCATGTAACTGGGGGGTAATACATGTACTTGGTGCCATGTTTTTAGTACCTGACAATGTCAGTAATAGCTCCGTAAAGAATATTGGAAAGAGAGCCTAGTGCTTGCCATCACATCTACCACTGTTTGGTGTACAGAACCTGCTAGGCCCTCAACTCTTAAGTTTTGTAAACAAGAAGCAGTGTATTCTCTGCCAGTACACAGTTACAGGATGTTAAGATGCAGTGAAACATATAAAATAAATGAGGCATGCATTTTCTGTGATCGTTATGTCATTTCTTAATTTTTTTTTCCCCCTCCAGAGTTCATTACCAAACTTCAAGCAGAACGACTTCTCTGTGGTGAGACAGCATGAAGAGTTCATATGGCTGCATGATTCCTTTGTGGAAAATGAGGAATATGCAGGATATATTGTAAGTGTGATAATATCGCCAGCCCTTATACTTCATTTATGGTGCTTCGTGAGCTCCCATAACATGCTTCGTGTTTAGCTTTGCTGTGAATATTTTTAAATGCTTATCTGGGGATTGCATATTTCTAATTAATACAGTGCTTGACAAAACCCGGTCGCCAGGTCGCATTGGCGACTAGAATCAGCGACCTTGCGCCTGGGGCAGCATAGCTGGGGGTATCCCGTCTCCGTGGACCCCCCCCCCCCCGCGCGATCGCGTCGGGCCGCGCCGCAGGCGGCCGGTAATTGAGCCCCCGGCTTTGAGGCCTTCTGTGATCCTATGGTTCCTTCTGGAATCTGGCGCCCTCTTGTGGTGGCCGTTGGAATTACAACCAACAATGCTAATGGGCCAGTCTTTCTCCATCCCTTTACTTAGAACCCCTAAACAAAACAAAAAAAAAAAAAAAAATATATATATATATATATATATATATATATATATATATATATATATATATATATATATATATATATATATATATATATATATATATATATATATATATATATATATATATATATATAATTTTTTTATTTATTCTAACACCCTAGAGAGTAAAATGGTGGTCGTTGCAATACTGTCTGTCACACCATATTTGCACAGCGGACTTACAAGCGCACTTTTTTTGGGGAAAATTTTTTTATTTAATAAAAAAAAAAAAAAAGACAACAGTAAAGTTAGCCCAATTTTTTTTTTTTTATATTGTGAAAGATAATGTTACGCCGAGTAAATCGATACCCAACATGTCACGCTTCAAAATTGCGCCCGCTCATGGAATGGCGACAAACTTTTACCCTTTAAAATCTCCATAGGCGACGTTTAAAAAATTCTTCAGGTTGCACGTTTTGAGTTACAGAGGAGGTCTGGGGCTAGAATTATTGCTCTTACTCTACCGATCGCAGCGATACCTCACATGTGTGGTTTGAACACTGCTTTCATATATGCGTTCGCTTCTGCACGCAAGCTTGGCAAGACAGGGCGCATTTAAAACTATTTTTTTTTCTTATTTTAACTTTTATTTTTATTTTTATTTTTTTCACTGTTCTATTAAAAAAAAAAAAAAATGTGTGTCACTTTTATTCCTATTACAAGGAATGTAAAAATCCCTTGTAATAGAAAAAAGCATGACAGGTCCTCTTTTATATATGAGATCTGGGGTCAGAGAGACCTCACATCTCATATTTACACTAAAATGCAATTTAAAAATGTCCCTCTAAGAGCTATGGGCAATGACTTGGAGACAGGTGGGGGGCTGGGGGCTATCTTCCCCTCACTCGTCTCCATGTCAGGCCAGGGACAGGTCCAGATCGCCGTCACGGACCTGGCTCCTAACTTTTTTAGCTGGCTCCTAGATTCCAAGCAAATTTGTCAACCCCTGAATTAATATATTTTCCTTTGCTCCCAAGAACAAGAAGTAAGCTGCCAAGGCCATCTGTGCTGAAAAATGTAGCTAATAACACCTTGTGTAATTACAGTGGAGCAAGGCAAAAATAACAGTTTGATTTGGAAAAGCTGATTGTATGTATTTATCAGCCAGGCAAAGAATGTGTTTCCCGGAAAGGGAGATAACGGAGGGGAAATTATGTAGACATACAACTGTGTCTTGGCTGTATATATATTCAATACCAAACTCCTCTCATTTTTAAGGGTCTGTATTCGTCAGATGGAAAGCATAGAAAAAAAAACTGTTTTGGATTTCCAGTGTAGGTGGTGTAGATCAGCGGTCCCCAATCTTTTTGGCATGCGGCACCCAATTTTCCCAGGGACTGGGGGGAGGGGGGCTTCTGGGAGAGGTAGTTGGTGGGTGTGTTGGCTGGTGTGGACGGGTCAGTGGATGGGATATTCGGAGTCCTCAAAATATTTTCTATTTTTTCATTAATTGTTATGAATTTTTACTTTTTATCAATTTAGGTATTTTATTAAGTTCTCACTGGACTATTTTTCATTTATTGGACTTTATCACTTCACTGGGATTTTTCGAATTTCATTATTAACACTTGTTTATAATTCTTTTTATAAATTATGTTATGTTTGATTTTATTAGAGGGGTAGAGCAATTTTTCTCGCTATTATTGGAATCAATTAATCACTCATAGGTGTTTATATTTAATTTATTTATGTATGTGCGTGGCTTTTTCCTTTTTGTTACACTATAAAATAACCCAGCACCTCACCCTGCTGGAGCGCAAGTGACACCTAAATAAAACATGTTGTATACAAATTACCTCTGCTTTTATTAAAATGTTACATTTGTAAAACATACATAATGGTAAGGTTCCTTTGTGTAGTGTGGTTTTCGGACCATCGGATGATTTCATCTCAATTGACATAAATGGGACTACCTGTACAGGGATACACAGAACACCTGTGCATTCCTGTGCGGGTAAACATGGCCCTCCATTGGAGTACACTTTAGTATGCCACATGTGAACGGTGCTTTAGTACTAATTCAGCAAGAATTTTGTAAGTTATGTTGTGTTTATGCGCAATATTACTGACTTTTTGGCTAAGATCAAGTGTTGTATCTGTTCTTATCAGTTACCAGAGGAGGCGCTGTGCTGCTCCCATAGGGGAGGGCTGGCGAATCCAATGGCGTAATTGTGCCTGGATGTGCAGTTTCAGCAGGGATTATGTCGAGCTGCCTGACAGATTACTGTGGTCCGACCACTGGTTGCGTCTGAGCCACCTGGAAGGGTGCTCCTGGTGAGAATGGGTGCTGCATTGGGTCTGGTCAGAGGGTCGGTTCCCTGGCCTTCAGGCCTTCCTGTGTGGAGTGGGGTCTGCACTGGTCTGGGTCATGGTCAGGGTTGTGACAAAAGCCTGTGGTGAATGTGCCCCTAAAGTGGCAGTTCAGGGGTGCCAGACAATCACTGTGAGGGTCACTTTGATTTATGCCACCATGGTCACTTCACCATACACACTTTTTTTTTTTTTTCTTATTTTTTTCCCACTCCTGCCTCTAGGGCCGAGCCTTTTGGCTAGGACCAGGGAAAATTTTTATTCCTGGCTGAAGGGCCTGGCCATTCTATTGCACAATGATAACTCTTTCACTTCTCCTTCCTTCTTCCCACTTTCCTATTTATTTTAACCCAGTGTTTGTCACTTTTTTGTATTTTTTTGTTGGTGCGTGTTCTCGGGCCTGCCCTGAAAGTCTTGGGAGGGGGTGGACATAGGTCTTTTGGCTTGGTTCGCCCTCTTTCATGGGGTCTCCCTTCGGGGGAGTCCAAACCGAGTAATTGGGTGGGTCTGTTTCGGCAGACCTTCCAGAGAAAGGGGGTCCATCTGGTTTTGGCCAGATTCACCCCAGTGATGTACCTCTGTCCTCGTCTGGAGCCTAACTCCCCGGGGGATCAGGGTAAGGTGCTTCCTAGGGAGGACGTGTAGCACCCGTTGCACGTTTTTGTGTTCACTCTTTGTGTGTGCACTTTTTTTGGCACCAGGTGGAGTTTTTGGGTGTGTTTCACACTCCGTGGGCTTTTCAAAAAAAATAAAAAATTTATGGTTTTAGTGTATTTTTAGTGAAAATAGCGATGTGATGTACAGTTACACAATTGTTGCAAGGCCCAGAAAACAGCACTTTTTTTTTTTTTTATTCTACAGGTCATGTGCTTTTAGAAAATGTCTAGTTTTGAGGGGTCTTTTCAAATTCTGAAATCTGTAAGTGAAAAATGAAAACCCCCAGATTATTAGAGAAATTTTTGGGTACGTTTTGATTCAATTTTTCACCATTTTGCAAAAAGGCGCACTTTAAAATTTACAAATATGTTATTCATTAATTTCATACAGGTTAAGCTTTTATAATTAGTAGGGATTTAGCAGAAACGTTGTAAAATTATCTGTTTTTATCTGCTAATAGTGGTTTTAGTGTATTTTTTGCCAATAGGATTGATAAACATTTTGCGCAAATACTGCGGGGTCTAAAAAATTATTAGCTCCTTCTTTTTTTTTTTCTAGAGGTTATATGCTTTCATAAAGTATATAATTTTGGGGGTCTTTCACAAATTCTGAAAGCTGTAAGGGAAAAATGAAAACCTTCAGATTTCACAGGTGACACCGTCAGTCTTTTATAGCGTCGGGGTACCCCCATACATTACCAAATAAAGGTTTTAACCCCTTGATCGTCGCCAGTTAACCATTTCCCCTCTCGTCACCAGTGATCACCGTATTGGTGTCACGGGTGATGCTGGTTAGTTGTTGTGTTTTTTTTTTTTTGTTTTTTAGCGTCAGGGTACCCGCCATATATTACCTAGTAAAGGTTTAACCCTCCCGATCGCCCAATGGGTGACATCACTTAGGTTTTAGCGTCGGTTAGGGTCAGCGTCAGTCCCAAGCAGCATCAGCTTAGTGCCAGTCGTGCTAACACCCATGCATGCACCATACACCTCCCTTACTAGTATAGTGCAGTGTCTAAACAGATCAATATCTGTGATCTGATCAGATCTATACTAGTGTTCCCAGTAGTTTAGGGTTCCCAAAAAAACACAGCGTTAGAGGGGTTAGCCCAGATACCTGCTAGCATTTGCATTTAGCCCCTCCGCCCAGCCCACCCAAGTGCAGTATCAATCGATCACTGTCACTTACAAAACACAACACGCATAACTGCGGCATTCGCAGAGTCAGGCCTGATCCCTGTGAGCGCTAACAGTTTTTTGGTAGTGATTAAAGCAGGCTCTGACAATCCGGGGTTCTTTTTGCCTGTGAGTCACTAGTTGTACCTATAAATTTAGAGGCCAAAATGTCCAGACAGAGGTACCACTAGTAAAGAGGCCTACATGTTGCTCAGCATGACAGATGAGTGCGAAGAGGAAGCCGCCTCACTGTCTGTTTGGATTCAGGCTCAGTATACGAACCAGTAGACAGCAGCGGCACTCTGACAGATAGCTCTGATGAAGGAGTAGTGGCCCCTGCTAAGGTCAGGCGTACCTGACCCTGTTCTGTTGAGGTGCAAGAACTGCAGGGCTCTCGTATGAAGCAGAGAGCAAGTACTAGTGCCGCTCATCCTGGTGAACTGGCAAGCACCAGCGGCCTAGTACACCCTGGTCATAGTCGAAAACCAGCACTGCAGTATCACATGGCGAGTCCCATAAGTGCAGTTCAAGCTGATGCGGTGGCTAGCACAAGTAGTGTCCCGCAGTCACCAAGAAGACAAAGACTGACCCATCGAGCCCATAGTGCCCTTTCCGCTGCATTTGCCAATCCTAATTGGGAGCCCACCATTTGTGGTTTATGCACTTCTTCAATGACAATGAATTCTGTTGTCCTTGGGGTGACCCTGAATTTGATCGGCTCTACAAAATTTGGCCCCTCGTAAACCACTTCAACCAACAGTTTGCAGCCTTGTTTACTCCTGATCTAGTTGTCTGCATTGACAAGTCACTGATTACGTTTTCTGGCTGCTTGTCTTTCAAACAGTATCTTCCAAGCAAGCGTGCCAGATATGGGGTCAAGTTACATAAGCACTGTGACAGGGCAACAGGCTATACATAATGTTTTATGGTTTACAAGGGAAAAAATAGTCATTTGGAGCCTGAGAACTGCCCAGACTACATAGGGAGCGCTGGCAAGATTTTTTTGGGACTTGGTGTCACCCTTATTCGGAAAGGGGTACCACTTGTACGTGAACAATTACACAAGCGTGACACTTTTTTTAGTCCTCTTTTTGATTGTGCAATTGGCGCATGTGGCACCGAGCGATCTAATCGCTGGGACGTCCCCCAATGGCTTGTCGATTCCTGACTTCGACGGGGGGAGAGCGCCTGCTTGAGATGTAATAATTTGCTTGCAGTGAACTGGAGGGATAATCAGAATGTTTTTGTTCTGTCCTCCCTTCACACAGAGATTACAGTCGAAATTCCAACAGCGACTGGTGTTGTGAAGCCCCTCTGTGTCCAGGAGTACTCCCTTAATATGGGAGGGGTGGACTTCAATGACCAGTTGATGGCGCCGTACTTAATTGCCTGTAAGGCCAGACGCTGGTACAAAAAAGTGTCTGTATACCTATTTCAATTGGCTCTGCTGAACGCTTATGTGCTATACAAAGCATCAGTACGAACTAGATCCTTTCTTAAATTCCAGGAAGAGGTCATCACAGCCCTTCTGTTTCCGGATGGTGCTGTGCCCCAACTTCTCAATGCAAATACAGTGAGCTGGCTGCAGGAGAGGCATTTTCCGTATGCCCTCCCTGGTACCCTTACCCCAACGAACACCCCAAAGAAGATGTTGTGTCTGTAGGAAACGCGGATACAGGCATGACACCCACTTTTATTGGTCCTCCTGGTCTCTGCATCGGTGAACGTTTCCAATGCTACCACACCCTAGTGGAGTATAGGGCACAGTAACACAGGATCTCGAAAGATGGCATCGCATTTTTGGAGTCTTGAACCTGGAACCTTTTACAGTTCCAAAAAAAGGATAAAAAATAAAATAAAAAAGTGCCAAAAATAGTTGTAATTTTCTTGTTCTTCTCTCTATTGTTCTCTCTCTATTGTTCTCTCTCTATTGTTCTGCTTCGTTTTACTGTATTTTATGCATAATTGCAATGTTTTATTGTTACTATGTTTTATCCTGTTTGCTTTGCAGGTATGTAATTCTTTTATACTATACTGTTTACTGTGTTTTATTGTTGATCATTATTTTCCTTGCAGGTACACCATTCAGCTGCAGCACTGATTTATCTATCTTGACAGCAACGTTTGCTCTCACTATACATAAATCAGCTCCAGTGCTGTAGGAGTTGATTTCACCACCGTTTTTTTAAAAAAATGTATATATATCCCGAAGCATGGGGACAGGGGTGGAGGGGCGATTTGCCCCTAACATTAGGGGCGGATTGCCCCCATGCTTTGGTTTATATTTTTACTTTTTTACATTTTTATTTATTTTTATTTTTTTTGGGCACAGATTGCAATAAAAAAAAGTTGTTTTATTGTGTTATTGTTTTGTTGTTACCATTGTTTGCTTTTCAGGTATGCCATTCAGCTTCGGGATTTATTTATTTTGACAGCAACAGCATTTGCTCTCACGATACGTAAATCAGCCACTCCATCGCTGTAGGAGGAGATTTCACCACCACAGTTAAAATTAAAACGGACAGTGCATGTATGCATATCCTTAGCAGTGAGTGGAAGCAGGGCAGTATTCTAATGGTGCGCATACCCACTGATCAGTCCCTTTTTTCGTTAAGCCCACAGGCTGCATGAAAAAAATGAACATTACAATATATGCCCAGCAAGGACCAGCAATGTACTGTTATGTTGCTGGACTTTGAGTGGTTATGCCGGAATGATGCCCACGGGTCTAGGTATCCTCTTGGCATTGTTCATTTCAGCCAGCAGTCGGCTTTCATGTAAAAGCAATCCTAGCGGCTAGACTACTTTTACAAGCAGGGGGGGGGGGGGGGGAACGTCCCAAGCAAAAATGACATTTACCTCCTGCAAGGCTATTTAAAATGCCTAAACATTTTCAAATGCTGGAGGTAAATGTAATTTTTGCATGCGTGTGCTGTAATATTTGTTCATTTTTAAGGTATCTATGTACTTGGCATAAGATCATCTTTTATATTTTGCCAAACATCTGGGCAATATAGTGTATCTTAGTGCATTAATATTCAAAATGTTTTTTTCCAGCAAAATTGCTTTCAATAAAATCGCTGCGCAAAAACTGTGTGGGAAAAAAATAATAATGTGGAATTGCAACCCAAAATACATTCTGCTGCTTCTCTTAAGTATGGAGAGACCACAAGTGTGAGACTTTTTGGGAGCCTAGCCGTATACAAGACCCCGAAAACCAATTGCCGCCTTCAGTATTTCTAAAGGCGTACATTTTTTATTTCACTCCTCACTACCAATCACAGTTTTGGAGGCCATGAAATGCCAAGATAGCATTAAACACCCCCAAATTACCCAATTTTGGAAAGTAGACACCCCAAGTTATTTGCTAAGAGGCATGGTGAGTATTTTGCAGCTCTTATTTGTTTTGGAAAATGACGAAAGAAATGGAAAATTTTATTTTATTTTATTTTTTCCTTTTTTTAATGTTCGAAACTTTGTGACAAAAAGCGAGATCTGCAAAATACTCAACATGCCTCTCAGCAAATAGCTTAGGGTGTACTTTCCAAAATGGGGTCATTTGGGGGGTTGCTATCTGGGCATTTCATGGCCTCCGAAACTGTGAAGGGTAGTGAGGAGTGAAATCAAAAATTCACGCCCTTAGCCTGAAGGCGGTGATTGATTTTGGGGTCCTGTACACAGCTAGACTGCCAAAAAGTCCCACACATGTGATATCCCCATACTCGGGAGAAGCAGCAGAATGTATTTTGGGGTGTAATTCCACATATGCCCATGGCATGTTTGAGCAATATATCATTTAGTAACAACTTTGTGTTACAAAAGAAAAAAACTTTTTTTTTTTTTAATTTTTCAATCGCTTGTGACAGAAAAATTAAATATTCAATGGGCTCAACCTGTCTCTCAGCAAATTCCTTGGGGTGTCTACTTTCCAAAATGGGGTGACTTGGGGGGTTTTGTACTGCCCTGCTATTTTAGCACCTCAAGAAAGAGATAGGCAGTCATAAACTAAAAGCTGCGTAAATTCCAGAAAAATGTACTCTAGTATGTAGACGCTATAACTTTTGCGCAGACCAATAAATATACGCTTTTTTGAGTTGTTTGTTTTTACCTAAGACGTGGTTGAATGTATTTTGGTCTAAATGTATGACTAAAATTGAGTTTATTGTATTTTTTTAATAACAAAAAGTAAAAAAATTGCATTTTTTTTTTCAAAAATTTCTGTCTTTTTATTTTTTCGTTTATATCGCAAAAAATAAAAACCACCAAGGTGATCGAATACCACCAAAAGAAAGCTCTATTTGTGGGGGAAAAAAGGACGCAAATTTTGTTTGGGTACAGCATTGCATGACCACTCAATTACCAATTAAATCAGCACAGTGCCAAATTGTAAAAAATGCTCTAGTTATTAAGGGGGCAAATCCTTCCTGGGCTGAACTGGTTAACCTTCCTTTACTCTGTCCGAAATGGGAAAAAAAAGTTTTGCCTTTTAGGTCTGTACCTTTAAATACACTTGTCTTGATAACATTTCGTCAAATTGGTTAGGTTTATTTTTTATAATTGTGTAGGTATTAGGATATTTTCTATGAATAAGGTTAATCATCACGCCTGTATACGCTGTGCTTTATTTGCATATGTGCACTGTAAGGAGGTGTGTGTTTTTTTTTTTTTTTTTGTTTTTTTTTTGAAGAGTTTTGTGTTGTGTTTGTTGGGGTTTTGAGACAGCTGAACTTGGCAGCCCTAACCCTCCTACAACCTATTTGGTGTGCGGTCACAAAAAAAAAAAAACTGAAAAAAATAAGATGCATTTACAAATCTGAATTACTTTCTTATCAATGTAGATCCCTCCTGCACCACCCAGACCAGATTTTGATGCCTCTAGAGAAAAACTGCAAAAACTTGGTGAAGGGGAGGGTTCGATGACCAAGGAGGAGTTTACCAAAATGAAACAAGAGCTTGAAGCGTAAGTTTGCATTTATTATTTTATTGGTGAACTGAAGTACCCAACACTGTTGTGAGACATGAGTGGTTCTAAAGACAGAAAGTTTTTTTATATTACTGCATTCTATGCAGTAAGATAAAAAGCCTTCTGTGTGCAGCAGCCCCTAATACTTACATGAGCCCCCTCTCGATCCAGTGATGTTTCACAAGAGACTTGCATTGGCAGTGACAGTAGCAAACCGCCATTGGCTTCTGCTGTTGTCAATCAAAGTCAGTAAGCCAAAGAGGAGAGAGAGGGCAGGGCCAGGTCGCTGCTCCATGTCTGAATGAACATGGGGAGCTGCGGCTCGGCTTGGGTACCCCCATAGTAAGCTGCTTGCTGTGGGGGCACTCAACAGGAGGGAGGGGCCTGGAGCAACGGAAAGGGACCAGAGAAGAGGAGGATCAGGGCTGCTCTGTGCAAAACCACTGCATAGAGGAGGCAAATATAACATGTTTGTTATGTTTAACAAAAACAAAAAATTAGATTTAGTATCACTTTTTAAAGAAGTACAGCCAAAGCTCATTTGACTGTACTTCTGTGGATCACAGCAGTGCAGATCGTTCTGCACTCCTGTGACCCGTTTTCAGCAGAGAACGGGCTGAAGCCCGCTGTCGACTGACATCACAGAGCTGGTCCAGGCTCGGGAAAGATCGTGGCCATATGGTCGGGATCTGTCCACATGCTTGGACCGGCACCCAGCTCAGCCTCTCAGCGAGCTCCTGCTCCCTCCACAGCCCAGCGGCCCAGTGAGCGCTGGAGGGTCAGAGCAGACAGCAGTGACTGACAGTCACCAGCCCTCTGCTCAGGGAGCTCTGAAAACCAAATTGGCGGTGATTGATTGCTCAGTTCTCAGCCTTAGAGCCGGTGGGAGACAGATGCATCGTACTGATACTGCATCCACCTAGGTAAGTATGATTCTTCTTCAAAAAAAAAAAGTTTTATTTTTAAAGGATAACTTTAATACCCACCAGCACTTTCTCAGCCTCCCCTTACTATCTTTACCCCCTTGTACCTACCTCTGACCTATAACGGGCAGTGCTTCTGTCCTCTTCCAAGGTCAGGGAGCTTCTGAGTTCTTTGCATATGTGGCATTTCTCCATAGGCCCTGATGGAAAAGCCAACCTTGCTCTGTATTGGCTACCCCCTTCTTTATTTTTCAAACAAAGATTCTACAGATTTTTTACTTTATTGTGCCTGGTAGCCAGACCTTTATCAATGGTCTGTTGTGGATCCAAGTGTGCAGCTGCGGTCCTTTTACCCATTATATGTTTAGCAGTGTAGCACTATACTTTCTTGTCCCGATACTATTTTTACCGCGTTTGGACATGTGACTCAAACGCATAAGACTGAATAATTTGCTGTGTGTCCCTCTACTTTATAGATTCTGCTAATGAAGTCCTCTTATTACTTTCAGAGAGTACCTGGCTATTTTCAAGAAAACGGTAGCAATGCATGAAGTCTTCCTCTGTCGTGTGGCAGCTCATCCAATTCTTAGAAAAGATTTAAATTTTCATGTTTTCTTGGAGTACAATCAAGATGTAAGTTGAGTGTTCTTTTGTCTCCTTTTAAAGGAACCTCTAGGCATCAGATGAGTGTATGGAAATGACTTTAAAGATATATGAATACTGGTTTGTAATTTGAAGAGAATTATTACGCTCCCAGTTTACTTAAGGAAATAACGCTTGTTATGTTTCAGTGATTTCATTCCTCAAGGTTTACTTTATAGGGATAGATCAATGTACATGATTATATGTATATACAGTGTGTATATATAGAACATGAGTGTCTAAATGTTTATCTAGAACAGTGCACCGAATGGGTTTTTTGGTGCCGAAACCGATACCGAAAATGAAAAATACACTAGGCCGAAAACCGAAACACATACCGAAACAGCACCGATACCGAAACATATTTAAAAAAAAATATTTTTATACAGGAGGTGGTCAGAGACTGGGGACATGGTACAAGAGATGGTCAGAGACTGGGGACATGGTACAAGAGATGGTCAGAGACTGGGGACACGGTACAGGAGATGGTCAGAGACAGGGGGCACGGTACAGAAGATGGTCAGAGAATGGGAACATGGTACAAGTGATGGTCAGAGACTGGGGACATGGTACAAGAGATGGTCAGAGACAGGGGACACGGTACAGGAGATGGTCAGAGACAGGGGACACGGTACAGGAGATGGTCAGAGACTGGGGACATGGTACAAGAGATGGTCAGAGACTGGGACATGGTACAAGAGATGGTCAGAGACTGGGGACATGGTACAGGAGATGGTCAGAGACTGGGGACATGGTACAGGAGATGGTCAGAGACAGGGGACACGGTACAGGAGATGGTCAGAGACAGGGGACACGGTACAGGAGATGGTCAGAGACAGGGGACACGGTACAGGAGATGGTCAGAGACAGGGGACACGGTACAGGAGATGGTCAGAGACAGGGGACACGGTACAGGAGATGGTCAGAGACAGGGGACACGGTACAGGAGATGGTCAGAGACAGGGGACACGGTACAGGAGATGGCCAGAGACTGGGGACACGGTACAGGAGATGGCCAGAGACTGGGGACACGGTACAGGAGAAGGCCAGAGACTGGGGACACGGTACAGGAGAAGGCCAGAGACTGGGGACACGGTACAGGAGATGGTCAGAGACTGGGGACACGGTACAGGAGATGGTCAGAGACTGGGGACACGGTACAGGAGATGGTCAGAGACTGGGGACACGGTACAGGAGATGGTCAGAGACTGGAGACACGGTACAGTACATGGTCAGAGACTGGGGACACGGTACAAGAGATGGTCAGAGACTGGGGACGTGGTACAGGAGATGGTCAGAGACTGGGGACGTGGTACAGGAGATGGTCAGAGACTGGGGACGTGGTACAGGAGATGGTCAGAGACTGGGGACGTGGTACAGGAGATGGCCAGAGACTGGGGACGTGGTACAGGAGATGGCCAGAGACTGGGGACGTGGTACAGGAGATGGCCAGAGACTGGGGACACGGTACAGGAGATGGCCAGAGACTGGGGACACGGTACAGGAGATGGCCAGAGACTGGGGACACGGTACAGGAGATGGTCAGAGACTGGGGACACGGTACAGGAGATGGTCAGAGACTGGAGACACGGTACAGTACATGGTCAGAGACTGGGGACATGGTACAAGAGATGGTCAGAGACTGGGGACGTGGTACAGGAGATGGTCAGAGACTGGGGACGTGGTACAGGAGATGGTCAGAGACAGGGGACACGGTACAGGAGATGATCAGAGACAGGGGACACGGTACAGGAGATGATCAGAGACTGGGGACACGGTACAGCAGATGGTCAGAGACTGGGGACACGGTACAGGAGATGGTCAGAGACAGAGGACACGGTACAGGAGGCATCCCCCATTGCAGGCCAGTGTGCCCCATTGCAGGCCAGTGTGCCCCATTGCAGGCCAGTGTGTCCCATTTTTCAGCCAGCCTGTGCAGGGAGGAGAGCCCGGCCTGTTTGATCACAGCGCCGGGAACATCACAGCTTACATTTCAATAGGTGTGTGTTCCCGGCCGCGCGCTGTCACACACAGCCCCTCCCCCTTGTCCGGGCACTTTGATAGACAGATCATCTGTCCAATCCTGCGGATGATCTGTCTATCTATGTGCCCGGACAAGGGGGAGGGGCTGTGTGTGACGGCGCGCGGCCGGGAACACACAGCTATTGAAATGAAAGCTGTGATGTTCCCGGCGCTGTGATCAAAGCGGAGGCGGCTCTCCTGCGCTATACACCCCCCATGATGGGCGGCACCAGGGGCAGGAGGGCGGAGCCCCGCCCCCTCCCAGCCCACGCCCCATTTTCGGCTCCATTATCGGCCGTTTTTCTCTTTCGGCCAATTGCCGAAAAGGGCATTTTCGGCCGATATGTTTCGGCGGCCGAAATTTCGGTGCATCCCTATAGAACATAATTACATTTATTTAACCCCTCGGTGCCGGCTGCCACCAGTCCTTTACAGGGTTTACTATGCCGGGAAGCGGGTGGGGGCTTATGGCCACGGACCACTGTGATTGGTTATTACATCGGTCACATGATCGGAAAAGTCCTGATCGCAGACGGTGATCAGGAACTTACCAGAAGCATGCAAGGTGCGCTCTCTTGGCACAGCATTGTCTACACTATTGCATGCAAATATGCGGCCACTCGGTGCCAAGGCCTGCATATTTGTGTGCACTTAGTGCCAAGAGGTTAAGGGCAGCAATGTTTTCTGTCATTGTAAAATGCAGTAAGCTGCATAGATTTCCATGTGTGTAAATGGTGCCTGGAATATTGGGAAGGATAGAAAAGACGTCTCAAATATAAATACGTATGATGTCTGCCAACCCTTCCTGACAGTCCCTCCACTGGCCTCCATTCGCCTAACAAAATTCAAAATATTACCTACAAAGCCATTCACAACTCTGCCCTTAGATACACCACTAAGCTCATCTCAAAATATCAACACCATCCTCTTCTCCCAAACCTGCCTCCAGAACTTCTCCAGAGCCTCTCTCATCCTCTGGAGCACCCTACTTCAACCTGTAAGGCTATCTCCTACTCTGTCTGCCTTTAGGCAATCCGTGAACGCTCATCTCTTCAGGGAAGCCTATCCTGCCTTTAGTCAACAACTGAATATTACTTTCTTGAACAACTACCCCCCCCCCCCTTACTAGTTTTTATGTCACTTTCCCTTTTCGTTTTGTAAGTTCTTGCAAGCAGGCCTTCTGTATATAACCACATACACATTTGTAACTGAACATGCTATTCACTAAGATGGCTTCTTATTATTGCTGAGTACATGTCCTTGCTTCCGGGGACTGTCATAGTAGAATGAATGACTTCTTTGTCTGGATGTTTCCTTGCATGGTTATATAAGTTAATCGCTGCCTGAGCTAATGCGAATGGAATTGCTAATTCCAATGGTTTAAATGATGGAAGTATTATTTCTGCTCTATTAATAGAAAAGCATTTTTGAACTGCTTTTATTTTCTAGTTAAGTGTCAGAGGAAAAAACAAGAAAGAAAAATTAGAAGATTTCTTTAAAAGTGTGGTAAAAACAGCTGATGGAGTCATTGTGTCCAGCACAAAGGTAAGAAGAAAAATGACAATCCAGTTTGAAATAAGAATGTGTCATCTGTCGCTCAAATCTCATAGTAGTGACAATGAGTAATGACAAGTTATCACCAAATCAGTAATCCAAAAATGCCAAAGATCTACAAAACCGTTCATAAGAAAGTCCAAAATAAGGTGCAAAAATTCCCATAGGAACATTCACCAGGAATTTTCAAAGATCATCACTTGTGCACGTGAGACACCTACCCCTTCAGGAAGAAACTCACCCTTATTCTCATGACTGGCATAAAGCGGTATATTACCCAAAATCCTGGGATGAATCTCCGTTGCATCACTCCTCCATCCATCTCAACCATTGCCATATCATAGAAGAAAGAAAAAAAGACAATATAAGCTCATCTCATCCTAGAAGTAGCATCAGGCAATGATGACTAAAGCTTGTATCCCCACATCTGGAGCCTATGGCCACATCCAGTACGTCACTTCCAGTTCCTGGCTCTGACGTTACTTCTGGTTGCCACATAGCCACCTACCGATGCGTTTCGTTCTTCCGACCTCATCATAGGGGGTGGCTACATGCCGTGGCATCCGGGTAGCCTCTCCTATGATGAATTCGGAAGGACTTTGTGCTGTAATCAAGAACAAATATGTGTGTGTGTATGTATACAGTTGTGCTCATACGTTTACATACCCTGGCAGAATTTGATTTCTTGGCCGTTCTCAGAGCATATGAATAATAACACAAAAACTTTTTTTTCACTCGTGGTTAGTGTTTGGCTGAAGCCATTTATTATAAATCAACTGTGTTTTATTCTTTTTAAATCATACCCGCAACAGAAACTACCCAAATGACCCTGATCAAAAGTTTACATACCCCAGTTCTTAATACCGCATATTGCCCCCTTTAACATCAATGACAGCTTGAAGTCTTTTGTAGTATTTGTGGATGAGGCTTTTTATCTTTTCAGATGGCAAAGCTGTCCATTCCTCCTTGCCAAACGCCTCCAGTGTAAATTCTTGAGCTGTCTTGCTTGAACTGCACATTTGAGATCTCCCCAGAGTTGCTCAATGATATTGAGGTCAGGAGACTGAGATGGCCACTCCAGAACCTTCACTTTATTCTGCTGTAGTCAATGACAGGTCGACTTTGCCGTGTGTTTTGGATCATTGTCATGTTGGAATGTCCAAGTACGTCCCATGCTCAGCTTCCTGGCTGATGAATGCAAATGTTGCTCCGGTATTTTTTGATAATATACTGCATTCATCTTGCAGTTCGTTTTGATCTAATTTCCTGTGCCTTTGTAGCTCACACATTCCCAAAACATCAGCGATCCACCTTCGTGTTTCACAGTAGGAATGGTGTACCTTTCATCATAATCCTTGTTGACTCCTCTCCAAATTAAGCATTTATGGTTGTGGCAAAAAGCTCCATTTTGGTCTCATCACTCCAAATGACTTTATGCCAGAAGGTTTGTCTCTGTGCTGTTTGGCGTAATGTAAGCGGGATACTTTGTGGATTTTGCGTGGTAATGGCGTTCTTCTGGCGACTCGACCATGCAGCCCCAGGTGTCTCATTGTGCATCTTGAAACGGCCACACCACATGTTTTCAGAGAGTCCTGTATTTCACCTGAAGTTATTTGTGGTTTTTTTTTTGCATCCCGGACAATTTTCCTGGCAGTTGTGGCTGAAATTTTAGTTGGTCTACCTGATCATGGTTTGGTTTCAACAGAACCCCTCATTTTCCACTTCTTAGAGTTTGAACACTGCTGATTGGTATTCTCAGTTACTTGGATATCTTTTTATATCCCTTTCCTGTTTTATACAGTTCAACTACATTTTTCCGCAGATCCTTTGACAATTCTTTTGCTTTCCCCATGACTCAGAATCCAGAAAGAGGCAAGGGTCTGTCAGGCGTTCAGAAACTCATTGACCTTTTATACACACCAATTACAAGAAAACAGATCACAGGTGAGGATGGTTACCTTTTAATAGCCATTCCCAACCCCTTTGTGTCAACTTGTGTGCATGTTATTGGGCCAAAATCCCCAGGGTATGTAAACTTTTTGATCAGGGTCATTTGGGTAGTTTCTGTTGTGATTATGATTAAAATGAATAAACACTGTTGATTGATAATACATGGTTTCAGCCAAACACTGAAAAATGGCCAAGAAAGCATAAATTCTGCCAGGGTATGTAAACTTATAAGCACAACTGTGTGTATGTGATATATATATATATATATATATATATATATAATATATATATATTCTCAAATATTTATTTTTATTATTGCATGTGACATGTGTTATCTCTGTTCATCTACCAGATCGTGTTGCATTATAAATCGTCGCTACCTGCTAAATGAGACCGGAATTTGGAAAGTATAATAAACTATTTTTTCCTGTTAAAAGGGATAAGAAGTAGACCGTCTAAGCTTAATCTCCAGTTCTAGTGTTGTGTTGGACACTGGTATTGCGTTCAATCTGGTTGTCCCATATGGAATGCCGGGAGGCCATTCTTTGGATGATATCCTGAAGGCCCCAGTTTTTAACCACTTTCAGACCGGACCATTTTGCTGGTAAATGACCAGAGGTCTTTTTACACTTTGGCACTGCGCTGCTTTAACTGGTAATTGCGCGGTCATGCAATGTTGTACCCAAACAAAATTTGCGTGCTTTTCTTCCCACAAATAGAGCTTTCTTTTGATGGTATTTGATTGCCTCTGCGATTTTTATTTTTTGCGATATAAACGTAAAAAGACCGCAAATTTTGAAAAAAAATGATATTTTCTACTTTTTGTTATTAGAAAAATCCAATAAACTCAATTTTAGTCATACATTTAGGCCAAAATGTATTCAGCCACATGTCTTTGGTAAAAAAAAAAGTCAATAATTGTATATTTATTGGTTTGCGCAAAAGTTGTCACATCTACAAACTAAGGTACGTTTTCTGGAATTTACGCAGCTTTTAGTTTACGACTGCCTATCTCATTTCTTGAGGTGCTAAAATGGCAGGGCAGTACAAAACCCCCCCAAATGACCCCATTTTGGAAAGTAGACCCCCCTAAGGAAATTGATAAGAGGCATGTTGAGCCCATTGAATATTTTATTTTTTTGCCTCAAGCGATTGAATAATGACAAAAAAAAAAATTTTTTTTTTTTTTTACACAAAGTTGTCACTAAATGATATATTGCTCACACATGCTATGGGCGTATGTGAAATGACACCCCAAAATAAATTCTGCTGCTTCTCCTGAGTACGAGGATACCACATATGTGGGACTTTTTGGGAGCCTAGCCGCGTACGGGGCCCCGAAAACCAAGCACCGCCTTCAGGCTTTCTAAGGGCGTAAATTTTTGAGTTCACTTCTCACTACCTATTACAGTTTTGAAGGCCATAAAATGCCAAGATGGCACAAAACCCCCACAAATGACCCCATTTTAGAAAGTAGACACCCCAAGCTATTTGCTGAGAGGCATGTTGAGTCCATGGAATATTTTATATTTTGCCACAAGTTGCGGGAAAATTACAAACTTTTTTTTTTTTTTTTTTTTTTTTTCACAAAGTTGTCACTAAATGATATATTGCTCACGCATGCCATGGGCATATGTGAAATGACACCCCAAAATAAATTCTGCTGCTTCTCCTGAGTATGGGGATACCACATATGTGGGACTTTTTGGGAGCCTAGCTGCGTACGGGGCCCCGAAAACCAAGCACCGCCTTCAGGCTTTGTAAGGGCGTTACAGTTTTGAAGGCCATAAAATGCCAAGATGGCACAAACCCCCCCCAAATGACCCCATTTTGGAAAGTAGACACCCCTAAATTTAGGGGTACACTAGTGAGACTAGGTAATAAATGGCGGGTGCCCTGAAACTATAAAAAAATAACTAACCAACCAGCGTCACCTGTAACAGTTATATGGTGATCACTGGTGAAAGGGTTAACTAGGGGGCAATTAGGGGGCTTTATGCGGTAGTATATGGGGGTCCCTGGCGCTATAAAAAGCTGCAGCGAACCTAAATACCTACCTGCCTAACTAGCGTCACCTGTGACACTAATACAGCGATCAGAAAAACGATCGCTTATTAGGCTGGGTTCACACTGGAGCGATGCGGGAACGCCACGAATGCGCGGCGGGTTCCCGCATCGCATGCCTCCCGGCGGCAGTTCACACTGCCCTATGCGAACTGCTGGGAGTGTCAGTGAAATGTTACTGACACCCCCAGATCAGTTCGCATATCGCAGTGCGATCTGCAAACTCGGATCGCATGGTGTGAACACCCATGCGATCCGATTCTGCTGCGGGCCAAAAAAAGGGTCCCGTGCGAATTTGCGGCGGGTGCGGCGAATGGCTGAACTCGAATCGCACAGAGATCGGATGTGATTTGCACTGCAGTGCGGTGCGAATCACATCCGTTCTCATAAACCGCTGCAATGTGAACCCAGCCTTAGTGACACTGGCGACGGGGGGTGATCACGGGGTTAAACCTTTATTGGGGGGGTTAGGGGGGTACCTTAGAACTAAAGGGGGCTAACCCTAACTGCCCTAACAGTTATTAGTCACAAATGACACCCGCCGGGTGATCAGGGGGTTAAACCTTTATTAGGTAATAAATGGCGGATGCCCTGAAACTATAAAAAAATAACTAACCAACCAGCGTCACCTGTAACAGTTATATGGTGATCACTGGTGAAAGGGTTAACTAGGGGGCAATCAGGGGGCTTTATGCGGTAGTATATGGGGGTCCCTGGCGCTATAAAAAGCTGCGGCGAACCTAAATACCTACCTGCCTAACTAGCGTCACCTGTGACACTAATACGGCGATCAGAAAAATGATCGCTTATTAGGCTGGGTTCACACTGGAGCGATGCGGAAACGCCGCGAATCCGCGGCGGGTTCCCGCATCGCATGCCTCCCGGCGGCAGTTCACACTGCCCTATGCGAACTGCTGGGAGTGTCAGTGAAATGTTACTGACACCCCCAGATCAGTTCGCATATCGCAGTGCGATCTGCAAACTCGGATCGCATGGTGTGAACACCCATGCGATCCGATTCTGCTGCGGGCCAAAAAAAGGGTCCCGTGCGAATTTGCGGCGGGTGCGGCGAGTGCGGCGAATGGCTGAACTCGAATCGCACAGAGATCGGATGTGATTTGCACTGCAGTGCGGTGCGAATCACATTCGTTCTCATAAACCGCTGCAATGTGAACCCAGCCTTAGTGACACTGGCGACGGGGGGTGATCACGGGGTTAAACCTTTATTGGGGGGGTTAGGGGGGTACATTAGAACTAAAGGGGGCTAACTCTAACTGCCCTAACAGTTATTACAGTCACAAATGACACCAATGCAAAAAAAAAAAATGACATTGGTGTCACTGTGACTGGGGGGCAGGGGTAATTGGGGGGGTGATCGGGGGGTAAAGGGGGGGTGTGAGTGTGCCTGGCATGTTCTACTGTGTGTGTAGAGTGTTGGTGCAACTTACTGATCCGCTCTCCTCCGTGTCGGAACGAAAAATACCGACACGGAGGAGAGAATACATCACTTCCTCTCCTGTGTTTACATTACAGGAGAGGAAGTGATGTCACCGGGGATTTCTATTCGTCGGGAGCGATCGCGAGGGGGTGGCCATGAATGAATGGCCGTCCCCTCGTCCGGGATCGCTCCCGTACGAATACCGACCGCCGCAGGCACCGGGCGGGGGCCCGATCGGGCCCCCGACCCGCGGGAGGCAAGGGACGTACATGTATGTCCTTATGCCTGCCCGTGCCATTGTACCGACGTACATCGGCGTGCGGCGGTCGGCAACTGGTTAAACAGGAGTTCCCAAATACTGTGATTTCCATTAAACTTTTGTTTGTTATAAATTTTTCTTGATCTTATGTGTACTATGTCAGCGAGACTAGAAAAAAAATTCTGGTTTCTATTAAACCTTTTCTCTTTCCAGGATGTGGACGATTTCTTTGACCATGAGAGGACATTTCTCGTGGAATATCACAATCGAGTGAAGGATGCAAGTGCCAAGTCAGACAAAATGACAAGATCACATAAATGTAAGCCCTGGCTGCCATTTGTGACCATGGAATATCTCGTATCAGGCATGTCATATGTTTAAGGCCCCTTTCACACTTGTGTGACTTGGGACTTCAAAGGCACATGACAAGTTGTACCCCATGATTTCCAATGAGTACTGTTCATATCTGTGCGACTTCAAGTCGCAGCAACTTCAAAGTAGTCCCTGCACTACTTTGGTCCGAATTTGAGGAGACTTGAGGTCCATAGACATCAAGATTACATAGGCATTGCTTCAAGTGGTGTGACATTCAGGTGGTACAAGTGTGAAACAGTCCCTAGGATGGCCTGTTTACCCCTTTTTGTTTTGGATAATAATTTAAACTGAGCATATATACTGTTTATAGATGATCATTGGAAAGCCATGGGCTGCCTTGCAAACAGTTATTACCTGGCTGCTACAAAGGTACCATTGCATCGTGCAACTTATGTACGTGGCTGCCAGTAAGGGTGCAGAGGGTGGGGTAAGGTCAGCCTCAGGTTTGTTTTATACAGAGAAATGGCCACCCTGAGGCAAACTGTAACCAGTCTTCACCGTTTGGGCCTTGTTTTGTCCTAGTAAGACCCCTTTCACACTAGGGCGGTTTTCAGGTGCTTTAGCACTGGAAATAGCCTCTGCTAAGTGCCTGAAAACTGCCTCCCATTCATTCCTGTGTGACCTTTCACACTCGGGCAGTGCTCCGAAAAGTCCTGCAAGCAGCATCTTTGGGGTGGGTTGGGAGCTCTGTATTTAGCGCTCCCAAAACACCCTGCCCATTGTTTACATAGGCAGATCGCCGTTCTGGCTCTCTGCCTAATGATTTGCAAGTGCTGAAGTCCATGGTACCCACAGATCAGCTCCCGCTGTGTTTAATTACGCAGTACTTTTTTACAGTGCGTTCCTCCCGCAAAGCAGTGGTGTTAATTAGGCATGCTGGAGACCAGACATTTTGCCTTCATGCGGTGGAACTACGCTGAAATAGCTGCCCAACGCATTCTCACCACAACTGGTGTGAATATACCCCCAGTGTTTAAATATTTTAAAGGAATGGTATGATCTATCTGGGCCCCCATTAAGGTTTTCACCATTGAATAGACCATGATTGTACTGGAGTGAATAACCATATAAAGACCCTACACAAGCTGATATGATACAGCTCTGGTGGCTTTTTTATTCCCTCTTTGTTATAGGTGTTGCAGATGACTATAACAGAATAGGATCTTCAATGTACACATTGGGAACACAGGACAATACTGACATATGCAAGTAAGTGATATTTGAGATGAAGATAACGAGATGAAAACAATGTGGAAATCCTAAAACAAGCTGTATGACCTATGTATTTCTTTTCACTTTTCACATTGTATGTTGGCAACTGCCTTATTTGGGGCCCTGTTTGATGGAGTTGTAATGTTCCACTCCCTTTTGTATGGATTGCCTCCCATAACCTACTCTGGTACTTCTGCAGAAAAGTTTAATGTTGTAGGACTGAGCGTTAAAGTAATCTGCTGGATGGAGTGCTGCACACATGCGCACTGAAATCTTTCCCACCATACAGCATTGAAAAGCATCTCCCCATTGCTGTTCTTGCATGCAAAATCTGCTGAGTGCCTACAATAACTTTTGTCATCTCTGGTCTTCTAAGCCTTACTCTCCACCAGCTGTCAAGTTTTCGTGTGTACCTGAGGCCTTATGAGTCATTGTTGTCTTATTGCCTTGTGGCTGCAACATGTCTGATTCTAGAGGAGACAGCCCTGCTGTACTGGTTGCCCCAGTTCATTTCTACTAATGGCTCTGGGGCTGTTTGCATGCAGTAGCTGCTTCCTCTATACCAGTGATGGCAAATCTTGGTCCCCCAGATGTTTTGGAACTACGTTTCCTATGATGTTCAACTACACTGCAGAGTGCATGAGCACCATGGGAAATGTAGTTCCAAAACATCTGGGGTGCCAAGGTTCGCCATCCCTGCTCTATACTTTTCGCCATAATCTGTACCGCTGTCATCCAAGATTTCATGTCCCAAATGACTCCGCTTTGGCGACTTTAGTCACTGAGGTCACAAGCATGCTTCCATGCCTGATCGTACAGGTTCAAAGTCTGAGCATGGTCTTCAGTATAAAGCACAGTTGTAGTATGGATGTTTCTTTATGGACACAGTTTATTTAAAAAGGATGTTTACAATAGTACTATTGCTACACAACTCTTTATTAATCTGTTATAGTTTGTGATTAGTACCTAGCTGTTTTTTAGTGCTGTACATTGTAACACTTAATTATTTGAACACACATTGTGTTTTGCACAGCAGCTTCATTTGTAATTGTATTTATTAATTTTGAAGCATGGGTGAATTTGTTGTAAGTAGGGATGCACCGAATGGGTTTTTTGATGCCGAAACCGATACCGAAAATGAAAAATACACTAGTCCAAAAACCGAAATCGATACCGAAACAGCACCGATACCAAAAATGACTGTTTTTAAAAATAATTTTATACAGGAGGTGGTCAGAGACTGGGGACATGGTTCAGGAGGTGGTCAGAGACTGGGGACATGGTTCAGGAGGTGGTCAGAGACTGGGGACATGGTTCAGGAGGTGGTCAGAGACTGGGGACATGGTTCAGGAGGTGGTCAGAGACTGGGGACATGGTTCAGGAGGTGGTCAGAGACTGGGACATGGTACAGGAGGTGGTCAGAGACTGGGGACATGGTACAGGAGGTGATCAGAGACTGGTGACATGGTACAGGAGGTGGTCAGAGACTGGCGACATGGTTCAGGAGGTGGTCAGAGACTGGCGACATGGGAGGTGGCGACGTGGTACAGGAGGTGGCGACGTGGTACAGGAGGTGGTCAGAGACTGGCGACGTGGTACAGGAGGTGGTCAGAGACTGGCGACGTGGTACAGGAGGTGGTCAGAGACTGGTGACGTGATAAAAGAGATAAGTGTGTTTCCCCCTGGGCAGCCAGTGTGTTGTCCCCTGTGTAGTCAGTGATGCCTGGGCGGAGCACTGCCCCCGCCCCTGGTGCCGCCCATCATGGGGGGTGTATAGCGCAGGAGAGCCGCCTCCGCCGTCTGGTTCAATACAGCGCTGGGAACATCACAGCTTTAATTTCAATAGCTGTGTGTTCCCCCGTCGCATATAGCCCCTCCCCCTTGTCCGGGGAACTGTGATAGACAGATCCCCCGTCCAATCTGGACGGGTGATCTGTCTATCAATGTTCCCCGAACAGGGGGGGGGGCTGTATGCGACGGCGTGCGACGGGGGAACACACAGCTATTGAAATTAAAGCTGTGATGTTCCCAGCGCTGTATTGAACCAGACGGCGGAGGCGGCTCTCCTGCGCTATACACCTCCCATGATGGGCGGCACCAGGGGCGGGGGCAGTGCTCCGCCCAGGCCCCGCCCCATTTTCAGCTCAATTATCGGCCGTTTTTTCCTTTCGGCAAATTACCGAAAGGGGCATTTTCGGCCGATATGTTTCGGCGGCCAAAATTTCGGTGCATCCCTAGTTGTAAGCACTGCAACGTAACTTTTTTTTTTTTTCTCTTTCATGTACAGATTTTTCTTAAGAGTGTCTGAATTGTTTGACAAAACTCGCGTAAGTATTATTCATCATTGCATTGTTTGCACAGGAGGGGCTGAATGCATTTGTACTCAAAAGTTCTAATATGGGAGTTTTCTTTCAAGGGTGCCTACGTTTTAAACCTTAAAGGGCCAGTCCACCCAAAACGAATACATTGGTGTTTGCTAGGTAATTAGAGAACAACTTAAATGCAGATAAAAACACAAACTATTTTAAATGCTTACTTGTTGTGTTTTCCATTACATAAATTATGTATTTACTTGGATTGTGCCTCTGAACATTACAGAAAATTTGAAAAACCATATACAATTATTGCACTAATGTCATAATAGGAAAAGCTGCTAACACCATAATCTAACAGAGCATTGTGTACCAATCTGAAAAATAATAAAGTGCAGTGCTAAATGAAACACAATAGTACTAAAATCAATATGCATAAACAGTAATGATACCTTATATTGATTATTAAAGTGCAAAAGTCCGCAGGTAAGGCCTCATGTACCCTGCTGCTGGTAAACGGATGTTTAGGAGCAGTTGGGCAATTTTTTCAGCTGCCCCTGAGCTCTCCTCAATGTTATCTTATCAGTACATGTACACAGGGTCGTATATAGTAGTTTCTAGGCAGTTGAGTTCAGAAGCATTTTTTGGAACGCAATAAAATGCATTTAGAACGAATGTTCAGAGGCATTTAAAATGCCACATACCTGTAACGGCTTGTAAACGCTGTTTAGCCATGTTTCGTTTACAAGTGTTTTTTTAATTTATGACCATTTGAAAAAATATATAAAAAAAACACTCCCAGACACAAACGTGGCTGAACGCCATATGTAAACGTGGCAAAACTGATGTTTTTAAATGACGGTTGCTATCTGTCAAGTTTAAAATGCTCAGGAGAGGTTGTAAAACATCCCGTGTACATGATGCCTAAGGAATTCTGAAAAAATAAAAAAGCAGCCTCTGTGTATCAAGACAGTTATGTAGAAAGTTAGATCTGTTCAACCACGCAAAATGAAGGAAATACTAGGAAGATGGTCAAAAGAGTAACCTCTGGGAATCGGTCACCACAATTCTCCACAATGACCAATCCTCTTGTTGGAACAAGAACTCCGACATTCATAAAAAACAAGAAGTCACCACATAGGTTTTACACTATCTCTTACGTTTTTTTATTTAAAAAAGTAGAAAAATTTACATCAGTTCTGAAGTAACGAGCATATCAATAGGACATCTCCATAAATGTGATCACATAATACATCAAACAGGTGCAATGACATGAAACAAGCTCAGTCTGACCCGACAGAAAATGTGACTGATTTAGGAAGAGTGAGTTCCCTAGCACAGCCGCCTCCTTTCTTGCATGTCATAGCCCTCTCCTCCTCTGGAAGTTTCTTTTTTACTATCTGTGCTGGCCCAACTACTCTGCGCCTCCCTTCATACATAAACTTTTATGTAGCTGCAAGGGGAGGTGCAAAGGAGACAACTATAAAATGTAAATCTGCTCAGGTTCTGATATCATATCCAAGATGGCAGCACCCAGCAGAAAACTGGAAGCGCCAAGGATTTCGTCACTTTTGGTGTTGACTCTTTGTTTACCTGGCCATTAGTGGCCAGGAAAGCAGCCAATCAGACTGATCCATGTCTGATAGGCTGCATTGGAAGCCAGAAGAGAGATTTGGGGTCCAATAGACCCCAGATCTCTCCGTAAACCTGTCACGGCCCATGTTTTCACAAGGGATGTTGTTCATCCCTAGTGAAAGCAATGAAGTTGATAAAAAATTAAATACATTTAAGGACAGAGTGGCAAAAAAAAAAAAGTTTCAACCAAAATAAAACAATTGAAAGCGCTTCCTACCCCTGTGCTTATGCAAAAGCACAAACCCATACATAAGTCCCGCATGCTTATAAACGGTGATCACACCACACTTGTGAGGTATCATTGCAAATGTTAGAGGGAGAGCTCCACACCTCCTGTGTAACCCTAAAATGGTAACCTGTAAAGGCTTTTAAAGTGTCGCCTATGGAGATTTTTTGGTACTGTCGTTTGGCGGTTTATGCAATTTTAAAGCATGACACGTTTGGTATCTATTTAATCTGTTTAACATTGTCTTTTCTATTTTAACAAAAAGTAGGTATTATATTGTGTTTGTGTGCAAGAAAATTCATTAAAGTGTATTGTTTCCAAAAAAATTGCGATTGAAAAAACGCTGCGCAAATACCGTGAGACATAAAAAAATTGCAACACCCACCATTTCCTTCTCTAGGGTCTCTGATAAAAAATATATATATTTACTGTTTGGGGGCTTGAAGTAATTTTCTAATCAACAAAAAAAAAATACAGATTTTCACATTTAGGTGAGAAATGTCAGAATTGGCCTGGGTGGAAAGTGGTTAAACATTTTTCACCAAGGCTTCATGCAAATGTAACAGTTGATTCCTGGGCGTCTGCTATCTTATATGCTGTCAGTAAAAACAAATACAATTGGTGGGCTAAATCTAACAATTTACATGTAATGCGTTAAAAAGGAAAAATGTTTTTAAATGAAAAGCCTTTCGTGCATCATTAACTTTTGCTAGCGTGCCTTGCAGGTGAAGCAGGACCAGAAAGTATGTAGAAGAGTATTCTCTTCTTGTTCATTTATGGAGCATGTTGAGAAACATCTTCTTTGTATTCTGTACCTGACGCTTTTCAGGATTTAGGAAAGCGATGTAGTTGGTAGGACCTGCAGATTTTCTGATCTAGAAAGGAATGCTCGGTCCTATCCTGCAGTAGGATATGTCGAGATCAAGATAGGTCTAGTCTAAACCAGCATTGGAAATGTAGTTTATAACGTACTTTATCTTTGTAATAAAACACATTTTGTATCCTTTAGAAAATTGAAGCCAGGGTATCGGCTGATGAAGACCTGAAGCTTTCAGACCTCCTTAAATATTATTTAAGAGAATCACAAGCTGCTAAGGTAACTGTATGGTGCTTTAGCACAGAAACTGTGCATTGTGAGTGGCATCACATTGAAATGACGGGCTGTTTTTAAGTCTGAACTTTGTTTGCAGGATCTCCTCTACAGAAGATCTCGCTCTTTGGTAGATTATGAAAATGCTAATAAAGCACTAGATAAAGCCAGGGCTAAAAACAAGGACGTGTTATCAGCGGAAACCACTCAGCAGCTTTGCTGTCAGAAGTTTGAAAAAATATCTGAATCTGCAAAACAAGGTACATAGAATTACCCTGATTTTTTTTATTTTTTTAACAGTATATGGCATACCAAGCTAATTGAATGACAAAATAGTAGGATAGAAGAATAGGTTAGATCAGCCTTTCTCAACCTTTACCAACACAGAGGAACCCCTCAAATAGTTCTCTGGTCTCGGGGAACCCCTGCTAAAAATTAGAAATCTACAACTCGTGATACATTAGTGTGATGGTCAGTGGGAAGAACGGTCCTTACACTTGTGGTCATTGGGAAGAATTACCTCCTTACAGATAGCTAAAAAGATCAATGGTGTTGGTGGGAACTTATCTGAGAGGCAGAAATTGCCCAATGCTGAAGGAACCCCTAGCAACCTCCTGGAGAAAGCCTGGTTGAGAATCACTGGGTTAGACAGTCTGTAATTAGTAATGTTTTTAATGAGTATTTTATTTATGTATTATTTATGTCCTTTTTTTCTTGAAGTGTGAAAAATAGGGGGCAGCTCTGTTCCTGAAGGCTTGTGTATTTGTGTTTAATTGTGGCAGTAAAACACTGAAGTTCACATATTTTAGAATTTGTAACTCATTTATGTGCACTTGTGGAACACCTATCAAACAGATCGAACCCGGCCACTACATATAAACGGCCTGGTGGGGCGAGCTTGAATATGGAAGGACATAACCATACATCTTCCCAGATCTGTGCCCCCAGGGGTGCGATCCTGTGTCTGGTGGACAATGCAGATCAGAGTACCGAGCAGCTGTGCTCTGCCCTGTTACCATGTGATCACTGTGACCAATTACAGCGAATATGTACATATATGTAGTAGTAGTTTTGTAGTAGTAAATATGGCTGAAAAATTCTACTTAAAAAAAAATATATATATATATATATATATATATATGGCTGACGTTCATACAGCCATTCAGAACTACTGTGATCTCTGTTCAGTGATCACATGGTACGGGGCCAAGCACCACCTGCCTGTAACGTGATAGTTGTAGCCAATCACAGCTTATCACAGTAGTTCTCAATGGCGCAAGCGATGCAGCTGAGAACTGTCAAATTATTGCTTATACAGCCATCATGCTTGATGACAATCCCAGTACCATTTCTAGAGCAGTACAGTGTTACTATGGTAACACTGCACTGTAATTCTAAAAAATGATTACATTTGGAGTGGGCTGAGGAGGGGATTGTAGAAATTGATTTTGGGTTGCATGTTTGACTTGTAAGTATCTGAAGAACATGTGGTTAGGAAGATTGTATTCTTCTTTGAGTGCGTGAAAGGTTTTTAGGGTCCCATGCGTAATTAAATGATGTAGGTAGAAAATTCCATGAACGGACCAGCAATCTACATCCGTGATTCACCAGAACTCAAGTAGGGTCCTATTGTGCCATAATGGGGTTAAATCATATTGGGGAATCTCCAGCTTGGCGGAGGCGATGTCTGGCAATGCCATACCTCCCCAGGTCAGTAGGGTTTTTAAGTGCCTGCCACGCCAGTTTGTGTCTGTTAGGACCCCATAGAAACTGCTTAAGGAGGGCTTCTAGGGTCTTTAAATATTTCAAAGGTAGGTATGTTGGGGAGTGCCAAATCACATATAAAATTTTGGGAAGTAGGATCATCTTAATTAAGTTTATTCGCCCCCATACCCCCAGTGGCAGGTGAGCCCAAATCCTGAGCTTAGTTTTCACATAGGATATAAGGGTTCAATATTTAGATGTATGTAGTCGGTCGATATTCTGGACACCTGCACCCCAAGGTAATTAATGGTACTAACTCTTTGGAGCGGTAACATGGCTTGTGACTCGGTTGGTGGGAAACTGTCTATTGGTAGTATCTGAGATTTCTCCCAATTAATTAATTACATTTTTAAACCAGAAAAGGTCCCAAATTGTTCAATTGTGGGTAGTGCCAAGCGCAAGGAAGGACCCGAGTCGGCCAGGTACAACAAGGTGCGGTCCGCGTACATACTGATTTTCTCAATAAGATTACCGGAGCATAGTCCCTTAATTTCTGGATTATCCCGGATGGATATGGCCAACAGCTCAGCTGCCAGGGTGTACAGCAACAGCGAAAGAGGGCAGCCCTGCCTTGTGCCTCTGCTGAGGTCAAACTGCTTGGAGGGCCATCCGTTCGTCATCACCCTGGCTGTGGGTGACTGGTATAGAAGTTGCACCCATTTAATAAATTTAGGGCCAAAGCCATACCCCTCGAGACATTTCCACAGGTACCCCCATTCCACGGAGTCAAAGAGTTTTGCCATGTCTAAGGTTACTACTACCCGAGATCCTGCCTCCCTATGCGCGGCTTGCAGGTTAATAAACAACTTGCGTAAGTTGAAGGATGTATTACGACCCGGCATAAATCCCGCCTGGTCGACATGTATTAGAGAGAGGATAATTTTGTTCAATCTCAGTTGGTAGTACCTTAGCAAGGATTTTAATGTCTGCTTGGAGTAGGGGTATGGGGCAATATGGTTCCGGATATCCCGGATCCTTCCCTTGTTTGGGAATGAGTACTATTACTGCCCCTCTCATGGACTGTGGCAAGGAAAAGGTCTCGAAAAGGTGGTTATATAGCATGAGTAGCTTTGGAGTAAGAAATTTACTGAACTGGGAGTAAAACTCAATTCGGAGGCCGTCCGAGCCAGGGGATTTGGATCTGGCAAAACTGGCAATAGCCGCGGCTATTTCGTCTGTGGTGAGGGGAGCCTCAAGAAGGTCAATCTGGTCAGTCGTCAGTTGGGGAAGGGTGATACTATGAAGGAAGGCCGTTCTATGGTCAGTGGGGTCTGTTGTAGTTTTGTACAGATCTGCAAAGAAATCTGTAAATCTAGCTGTTACACTATGCAGATCCCTGATCTGTTGTCCCCCTGGTCCATGCAGGGTGTTGACCACTGGTGGTCTATCTTCACTGTGGACCAGATAGGCCAACAGATTGCCCGCCTATTCCCCATGCTCAAAAAATATATGGCTTTGTGAAAAACAGCTTTTGCCTGGCCTTTGTAAACTGAAGTTGGGTTGCTACTCTGTGTTGCAATTTGAGTCGGCTGCTATCTCTGAGGTAGGGTTAGTGACATATTCCCGTTCTGTGGAGGTTAGTTCTGCTACCGCCCTATCAAAGATATCTGCGGTCTTAATTGCATTTATGTGGGAGGCGAGGGTCATGCTCGCGTATATTTTGAAAGAGTCCCAAACCGCTGAAATAGAGGCGGTTTGTTCATTTTCTGCAAAGTATAGGTTCAGGAGCTCATCATCTGGCAAATGGGTTCAAGCGCCAAGGCTTTGGGGGCTTACTGACGGGAATACTCAATGAGATCCAATATGGGCTGTGATCAGATAACAGTCTTGGGCAAAAGGCCGTTTCTAATATCCACGGCGTTAGGGTTCTGGATACAAGAATAAAATCAATGCGGGACATGGAGTTGTGTGAAGGTGAAAAGCAGTAGTAAGTCTTTGTAAGGGGGAATTTGTAGCGCCAAGTGTCAATTAAGTGGAAAGTGGAGATCAGTTTAGAAAATGTTGTCTCCCTGGTGTCCGCGTCTGTCCCCTGTGAAGTCTGTAATCTATCTAATGCTGGCCGCAGGGTGGTGATCGCTGGTATTGTGGGGTGGCGGGTCATAAGGGCGAGTCCCTCCATAATCACGGTCATACTAAATGGGGGAGGTATGTAAAAAGCCAGGAGGAGAAACTGTTCAGCATATAGTTTGGCATAGAGAAACACATATATCTGCCCTGTGGGTTGGTAGTTACTTCACATAGCTCGAAGTGTACCGATTTGGCTATTAAAAGTGAAACACCTCTGGCGTGAGTAGTATGAGTGGAATGATATGCCCACCCCACCCACAGGCAGCGGAGGGCCATCTGAAGCCTCCCTTTCTATATGTGTCTCTACCAATGCCACTACATCTGCTCTCTGCCTCTTTAGGAATGAAAATTCACTGCACTATGCATGCAGCTTGGGACCAGCACACTTCCACAGCTCCGTGTGACGGATAACTTAGCTGTAGGAGTAGTAAAAAAAAGGGCTCCCATAAGAGGAGCAATGATATAAATGAAGTTCACTCCAAGTATCCAAACGAATTAAGAGAAGAGAATTTGCGGCGGTGGGGTCAGTAGAGGTGTAGGGTTCCACCTGTCTCTCCAAACCGATGAGATATACCGAAGTGAAGTCGCCAAGGTGTGATACAGGTCAAGGTGGTAATGTGTCAGGGGTAGTTAGGACAGGCTGAGTAATGGCGGAAACAGGAGGCAAGAGGATTTCGCCACGTGGCTCACCCAGAGTGTGGTCAGCCGCACCTGCCATGAGCAGGCCCACGCTCCAGCCAGGAGATGAGCTCACAAGGGTCCTCAAAAAACAACACTCGACCATCATGTTCCACTCTCAGACGTGCAGGGTAGAGCATGGAATACATCAGGTGACGGTCACGAAGTCTGCGCTTGGCCTCCATAAAGCTCTGTTGGCGTTTCTGTATTTCGGCCAAGAAGTCAGGAAATATTGCACCTTAATGTTTCCTACTGGGATGTTACTCCTCTCTCTCTCGCCAGCCTTAACGCAGCGTCTCTGTCTTTGTAGTTTAAAAGTTTTGCGATAAAAGTACAGGGGGGGGGGGGGGCCCCGAAGAGGAGCTTTAGCGGGCATCCTATGAGCCCTCTCCACCGCCAGCATGGGGGAGAAGGCCTCCCGACCATACATGGTTACCAGTAGTTGTTCCAGGAATACCATGCAGATCATTTTTGATCAAGTATTGTTTTCTCGTGCTCATTAAAAACAACCAACTGCATTCCTCCTGCGGTTACCTGTGGGTTTTTCTTTGTAACCTTAACAATTCTTCTGGCCATTGTGGCTGCAATCTTTCTGGCTTGGTATCTAGAGATCGCCCAGTTTTCCACTTCTTAATAAGCGATTGAACAGTAATTACTGGCAAATTTAAGGTTTTGGATATCTTTTTACATCTTTAATTGCCTTGTTTTGTAGCTCTTGTAAGCGTTATCAAAATGTAGCGGAATACATTTTGGCCAACAGTTATGAAGAAAGATTTTATAACAGAAACTAGGAAAAAACTTGTTTTTTATTTTTCTAAATTTTTATTATGTATCTTTTCGCTTGTATGGCAAAAAAAACACTGGTTTAAAGTGACATATCTAAACTCAGTAATATAACTTTTGGTGCCACGCTGTCATACTCCCTGTTCTATATATTGCCCCTGTGCCACTGGGACCTTTGGAGTTCTTTAGGAGCCTCCTCTACAGGCTTGTTTCTGCTCTGTGCTAGAACTGTACATCCAGCGTTCTGGGTGCCTCGGTGGAGGATGATGAGAGGCATGGCTTTTGTTCTGTGTCTCTCTTGCACTGCTTCTGTGTGCAGTGCTTGGAATGTTTTAGTACAGAGCAGGAGCGTGCATTTAGAAGGGACTCCTATAGGACGTTCATAGGTCCCAACGGCACAGAGGGAACATAAAGAACATGGAGTGTGTCAGCGTGGCTGGGGGGACACTTTCAAAAGTATTTGTAAAGAAGGAATTTTTAGTTTTTTGTTCTTTAGAAAAAAAAAGACAAATATTGTATCTAACAAAAGTGAGTACACCCCTCACATTTTTGTAAATATTTTATTATATCTTTTCATGTGACAACACTCAAGAAATGATACTTTGCTACAATGTAAAGTAGAGTGTGTAAATTTGCTGTCCCCTCAAAATAACGCAACACACAGCCATCAATGTCTAAACTGTTGTCAACAAAAGTGACTATACCCCTAAGTGAAAATGTCCAAATTGGGTCCAAAGTGTCATTGTTTTGTGCGGCCACCAATATTTTCCAGCACTGCCTTAGCCCTTTTGGGCATGGAGTTCACCAGAGCTTCACATGTTGCCACTGGAGTCCTCTTCACCCCCCTTATGATGACATGGCTGTATGTTGAGTTATTTTGAGGGGACAGCACATTTACACTGTTATACAAGCTGTACACTCACTACTTTAGATTGTAGCAAAGTGTAATTTCTTTAGTGATCCATGAAAAGATATAATAAATTACTTGGAAAAATGTGAGGGGTGTACTCACTTTTGTGAGATACTGTACATGTACATTTTTATTATGCTTTATGTGAAAAAATAGATGTTAATGTCACTTTAATGGTATGTTTAACAGTGCATTACAAGGAGTTCATCAGTAGGGTTAATATACATTTTAAAATCGGCTTATCTTTTCTTTATTTTATTTTTTGTTTCAGAACTGATGGATTTTAAAACCAGAAGAGTGGCTGCTTTCCGCAAAAATCTAGTAGAGCTGGCTGAACTGGAATTGAAGCATGCCAAGGTACACGTTACTATACAAGTTTGTCCTTTTTACTTCTTGAACCTGTTAAAAACCCCCCAAAACACTTTAGATTTGGTAACAATATAGGTACACAATCAAACTAAGAGACAATGTATGGTTACAAAGCTGTAATTTTGCTTATTAATGAATATATATATATATATATATATATATATATATATATATATATATATATATATATATATATAATAGTTTGTATAACGAAATGACAGGTGCACAGTAAATCTCTTTTGAGAAATATGAAGATCACTGACAGTTTGAATTTTCTTCTCTTTGCAGGGTAATTTGCAGCTGTTGCAAAGTTGCTTGGCCGTGTTAAATGGTAAACCATAAAGTACACTCCGTCCAGATGTTTGAAGTAACCAGACCTTCCTGTGACCTCTAGGAGCTGCCAGTTTTCGATGGACTGCTCCATTGGGCATATCTAGATTGGCAAGGATGAACCCATACCGAAGTGGTTGGGCTGCTTCCACCTCGGTAACAGCACTGTGCTGTGGAGCCCACACATGACGATCCCACATGTACCTTTATTTAGTCATTGTACACTTTCTAGTACATCACAAGATCTCCCATTTATTTTTCGAAAGCAGTTAAATGCTGTACTTGTTATGAACTGTACTGCATAACAATGCCAATCTTATTTACCAGTGTATGTTAATCTTCGATGATGTTCGGCATTTGTGGTTCGAATGGATTTAACATTGCCGTTAGTTGTTCACATCGTATACCTTGTCCAGGTTCCATGTAATGATTTTTTAAGCCTCTGTTTTCTTGATTTACCGAACTCTATTTTTTTTATTAAACATTTTCTTAGATATTTCAGATTGCTCCAATTATCTTTTTAAACTTTAAGTTCCTAAAGCTAATGCATCAGTATGTTTGCCTTAACTTGTAGACTTCTCAAATATTGTAAAATAAACTGTGAATCCAATGATTTTTAATTTATACTGCCCCAGTGTTTCTATTTAACAACTACAAGAAAAATTTGTAAACTGCGCAAATGAAAAGCAAACACAGAAAGAAGATATCCCTTCAAACTATCACAACTAAAAAGTGTAAAAAAAAATCAATATTACTACTTGCAGTGCCTTGCAAAATTATTCACCCCCTTTGGCTTTTTACCTATTTTGTTACATTACAGCCTTTAGTTCAGTGTTTTGCTTTTTTTAATCTAAATTATATGTGTTGGATCAGAACACAATAGTCTAGTCTAAGTTGGTAAAGTAAAATTAGAACAATATATACATAAAACTATTTTTCAGAAATAAAAAAATAATTGGCATGTGCATATGTATTCCCCCCCTTTGTTATGAAGCCCATAAAAAGCTCTGGTGCAGCCAATTACCTTCACAAGTAACATAATTAGTGAAATTGTGTCCACCTGTGTGCAATCTAAGTGTCACATGATCTGTCATTGCATATACACACCTTTTTGAAAGACACCAGAGGCTGCAACACCTAAGCAAGATGCACCACTAACCAAACACTGCCATGAAGACCAAGGAACTCTCCAAACAAGTAAGGGACAATGTTGTTGAGAAGTAAAAGTCAGGGTTAGGTTAGAAAAAAATATCCAAATCTTCGATGATCCCTAGGAGCACCATCAAATCTATCATAACCAAATGGAAAGAACATGGCACAACAGCAAACCTGCCAACTCATGGACCGGGCAAGGAGGGCATTAATCAGAGAGGCAGCACAGAGACCTAAGCTAACCCTGGAGGAGCTGCAGAGTTCCACAGCAGAGACTGGAGTATCTGTACATAAGACAACAATAAGCCATACGCTCCATAGAGTTTGGCTTTATGGCAGAGTGGCCAGAAGAAAGCCATTACTTTCAGCAAAATATAAAATGGCACATTTTGAGTTTGCAAAAAAGGCATGTGGGAGACTCCCAAAATGTATGGAGGAAGGTGCTCTGGTCTGATGAGACTATAATTGAGCTGTTTGGCCATCAAAGAAAACCCTATGTCTGGTGCAAATCCAACACATCACATTACCCAAACACCATCAGCATGAAACGTGGTGGTAGCATCACGCTGTGGCGATGTTTTCAGCAGTCGGGACTGGGAAACTGGTCAGAGTTGAGGGAACGATGGATGGTGCTAAATGCAGGGATATTCTTGAGCAAAACCTGTACCATTCTGTGTGTGATTTGAGGCTAGGATGGAGGTTCACCTTCCAGCAGGACAATGACCCCAAACACACTGCTAAAGCAACACTTGAGTGGTTTAAGGGGAAACATGTAAATGTGTTGGAATGGCCTAGTCAAAGCCTGGACCTCAATCCAATAGAAAATCTGTAGTCAGACTAAAACATTGCTGTTCACAAGCGCAAACCATCCAACTTGAAGGAGCTGGAGCAGTTTTGCAAGGAGGAATGGGCAAAAATCCCAGTGGTAAGATGTGGCAAGCTCATAGAGACTTTATCCAAAGTGACTTGGAACTGTGATAGCCGCAAAAGGTGTCTCTACAAAGTATTGATTTTTAGGGGGGTGAATAGTTGTGCACATTGACTTTTTCTGTTATTTTGTCCTATTTGTTTATTTGTTGTTTGCTTCACAATAATAAAAAAAAAAAATCTTCAAAGTTGTGGGCATGTTCTGTAAAATAAATGATGCAAATCCTCAAACAATCCACGTTAATTCCAGGTTGTGAGGCAACAAAACACGAAAAATGCCAAGGGGGTGAATACTTTTGCAAGGCAATGTATACACTGTCATCTCCACCCCCTGATCCCTACAGGATAAGCAGCCCAGATAACGAAGGCCATTCGCCAAACCCAATTTTAATATCTTAGCACTCATGATGGTACAAGGGGGGATTGCATGGCTGACACGAGGAAATGCCAGAAAAAGAAAATTATGGTAAATATTGAAAATAAATGAATTTTCAAAATTCCAGGCAATCCTGTTGTCAGCCTACTATAAGAAGTAACCACATAAATTAGATAAGGGGTAGGAAAACATGCCTATGAATAAACCCAAAACCAAAATTGTGCAAAAATTTTTAAAAAATATGAGCCAAGGCTTTGGAGATGACACACTGGGCAAAAAAAAACCCAGATGGCCCTATTGCATCCAGTTGACCAACTGGCAGCTTTGCAAACTATACCAGTATCCGCTAATACTTTTACAGTGGCTGCTCCAGGAGCTGCTATGCCTCTTGTTGAATTAGCCAACACACTGGTAAAGCTCAAGTGTATGCCAATAAGGCCAAAACATGGACTTTAAACATGTTATAACTGAGACCTTAATCCAAACCCGCTTGGAGAAAAGCTAAAACTAAATTCATCTTCAAAAGCATCCATTCCCTGCGCTGTAGCCATCTTTGTAAGCATTTTTATACCCAAACGTAGGAAGTGTTAATCAAAAGTTTCCTTGCTTTTACTAGTGTCTATCTTAATCGTACATATACAGGGCACAGGAAAGGTATTCACAGACCCTGTGGTTTAGGCTCATATGCTCAGGTGATTGGACACAGGCAAAGCTTTATGGGACTTGCTCCCTGGGCACCTTCCCTATAACTCTACCCTATTTTGTAAGTTTTCAGCCTTAACAATAGGGAGGTCTTTCCTTCCCTTCCACTGGAAAGTGATAAAAACAGACTCCAGTCTTTCAGGCTGAGGAGTGTTCCAGTCCAGTTTTTTTTTTTTCCCCTGAGGATGCACAATCGGGGTACAGTCAAACACTGGCCTACATCAATCATCAAGGCATCAGGATTTGTGCAGCCTTGAAGGAAGAAAAATTAGGCAGATAGTCTCATGGATGGGAAACTGTCCAATAATCTCTGCAGTCCACATCCTAGGAGTAAAAACCTGGAAAGCAGTTGCCACTGCCCGGATCAAGGGAAATTGGTTCTTCATCCAGCCCTTCACAACCTGATATTTAAAAATGGGCAAGTCTAGATGTTATAGCCTCTAGGTTCCTCAGCAGACTTTCTCTGTTTGTAGCCAGGGTCAAGGGTTTGCTAGCCTTAGCCTTGGATGCCTTGATAATTCCCTGGTTTTTGTTCAGGTTAATATACAGCTTTCCTGCAGTGTGAATTCTACCTCGCCTGCCCAAAAAAGATGGAGCAAGAGAGGAAAACTGATTCTAATGCACCAAACTGGCCCAGAAGAGCCTGTGTGATGTCCATACTCTGATATTGAGCAGATCCCTTTTTTTCCCCAACAGGCAAGATCAGCTATCTCTTGGCCCCTCTGTTCCTTCCTGCTTCACAGTCTCTGGCTTAAACAGCATAGATGGATCTCTTAGTCTGTTATTCTTACCTTACTAAAAGCAAGAAAAGCCACTTCCAGTAAAATCTATCAAACCATGTAAAGTGGTTTGCTCTGATGTGTGTGTGTGTGTGTGTGTGTGTGTGTGTGTGTATATATATATATATATATATATATATATATATATATAATATAATGTACACACTATATTGTCAAAAACTTTGGGACACCTGCCTTTACACGCACATGGCCGTAGGGTTCAATATTGAGTGGGCCCACCCTTTGCCACTATAACAGCTTCAACTCTTCTGGGAAGGCTTTTCACAATGTTTAGGAGTGTGTCTATGGGAGTGTTTGACCATCTTTCCAGAAGCACATTTGTGAGGTTAGGACTTTGGCAGGCCGTTCAGTTCCTCCACCCTAAACTCGCTCATCCATGTCTTTATGGACCTTGCTTTGTGCACTGGTGTGCAGTCATGTTGGAACAGGAAAGGGCCATCCCCAAAATGTTCCTACAAAGCTGGGAGCATGAAATTGGGAACTGACGCCTTAGTCACTGAAACAAAGGGGCCAAGCCCAACCCCTGAAAAACAACCCCACTCCATAATCCCCCCTCCACCAAATGACTTGGACCAGTGCACAAAGCAAGGTCCAAAAAGACATGGGCGAGAAAGTTGGGTGGATGAACTTGACTGGCCGTCACAGAATCCTTACCTAAACCCAATAGAACACCTATGGGATGAATTAGAGAAGAGACTGTGAGCCAGGCCTTCTCGTCCAGCATGAGTGCCTGACCTCACAAATGCGCTTCTGAAAGAGGCTGCAACAAAAGGTAGGCCAACTCAATATTGAGCCCTGCAGATACTAACACTGGGATGGCATTAAAGTTCATGTGTGTGTAAAGGTATATATAACCACAGTTTCTATGGTACAATGTGTGTGTGTATATATACACTGTACCATAGAAACTGTGATGTTTGTGAATCCACTATCAAACCATTAAATTGTAGTTTATTCCACATACTGTAAAACTAATTCCAACATCTATAGTGCATGAAGAACAGTGTTAATCATTCACAATATTGTGTAAGCAACTTTTCAATATTGCTCCCAAATAAAGTTCTGGGTGCAAAATAACCACCTAGGATACAATGAATAATGTGACCCCACTTTTTAATGTAAGGGGTGTTTGTTAACTTTTGAGGACACTTAGACAGCTTGCATCTCCTAGTTCTTGGTTGCAGGAGGGGATTTCCAAGGGCTGAAAACTAGACACTTATGCCTTGTACACACGATCAGACTTTCCAACGAGAAATGTTTGATGCAAGCCTGTTGATGGTAAATCCAACCGTGTGTATGCTCCATCGGACAATTGTTGTTGGACTTTCCGCCAACAAATGTTGGCTAGCAGGTTTTCAAACTTTTCACGGACAAATGTGTGTTGTCGTATTTTCCAAGCGTGTGTACACAAGTCGGTTGGACAAAACTCCAAAGTACAAACACACATGCTCGAAAGCAAGGACGAGCCGGAAGTGGTCGATCTTGTAAAACTAGCATTCGTAATGGAGATATCACATTCGTAATGCGGCAGATTATGAAATCTCTCAATGCAGCACATTCTCTTCTTTATAATGGTATAATAATGAAGCTGCTTTGCTGGTGATATTCAGAGTTCTGAGAATTTTTTTTTTTGTGATCTCCAGAATATTATTTTTTTTCTTTTGAGTGATCTCCAGAATCGTTTTTTATTTTTTGTGTCATGTTACCACAAAACCATTATTATCTCATATTTTTTTAAGCTCAGATACAACTATGTTGGTGTCCCTTGTTAATTTGACATTGTATTTTTGAAATGTACCTACCTACTCACAAAAAAAACTGTCCTTTTTTTAAGTAAAACACATAGTATTTGGCAAAAACTAAATTTTTAATATAAAAGTCAATAGGAAGGCAACGATGGAGAAACAGTTGGAATTGGTAAAGCGTTTGTACACCAGGACAGACATCAGTTATTTGAATTTCAAAATTGGTAACCTGAGGAGTCCATTTAACAGAGAGCACAATATGGTCCTGGACTCCGAGAGATCGGGAGCAGCAGTAGATGACATATATGTCCTGAGGCTGTGGTCTTCCAACAGCCTGCGTTTTTTTGCCAGATAAGTCCAAACCCAGGCCATCTCTCTCAACACTTCCTTCCACACAAATTTAAGAAACCAAAAATGCATTCTCTGCTTCAAAAAATTAAATAAAAAAGATAAACTAAAATGAAACAAAAAGAAAATTATAAATGAAACTGGGGATAACCCCCAGCCCAGTGGCCTTGTTGGGAGTGTTGTGGCTGCAATGGCCATGGTATGCCATGCTGCTGTGGTGGGTGGGGTGGCTGTGGAGGTGGTGGAGCAGTATGGTCGATTTTGCATATGAGCATTTGTGGGGTGATTTGGTCTCTCCTCCCGTTGTTGAGGAGCTGAAGGATGATCTCTTTGCATATACTGCGCTGGTCATCCTCCATCTCATTTAATTTGTTGCCCATTGTGCATCCAAAAAGCCTCCTGGGCATCAGGGGGCATGCTAATAGCACTTGTGGCATGCCTGAGAAATGCAGTCATGGCCTCATTCAGGTTCCTCGACTTCCTGGCCCTTTTAGTTGGAGGGCGAAGGGGAGGAATCTAGGATTCAGTCTGGCTGCTGGGCACGGCCTCCTCTTGGCTGAGACTTTCCTGTGTATGAAAATGGGACATATTTTTAGGTTTTTGGTCATCAATCACACATAACTTAGAGCTCATGACTGTTACAAATTGAATGATAACAAATAGGAATGACTTGTGACCCAGCATTTTTCATTCTTGTCCCAATAATTTGTGGCCACTACTGTCTATTGATATGGAAACCACTTTGTTAAAGTAGAAATTTGGGATCAATAATGTCTAGTTAACATAATTCAATTTTTGCCAACAAATATGTTCAACAATGCTATACCTGGGTCAAGCTGGGCTCCTCCACATCTTCTTCCTGTGTTGAAGGACAAGGGTGGACCTCAGGAGCCTCATCTGATGTGGAAGGAAGTGTTGGGCGTGGTTCAGTTTGGTCTGACAAAAAACGCAGGCTGTGGTAGTATCACAGCCTGGGGAAATATATGTCTGCTGCTGCTCTGGATCTCTGGGAATCCTGGACCTTCTTGTGCTCCCTATTATATGTACTCCGCAGGCTACCAATTTTGGCCTTCAAATAATTGATGTCTGCCGTGGGATACACGGGCTTCACCAATTCCAACATTTTCTCCATCGCTGCCTTCCTCTTGAGTTTGATGGAATAATCCCTGCTTTGAACTTGCAATTGACATGGCAGCTCCCGATATTGCTGGATAAATTCTGTAAAAAAATCAGGGGCTGTAAATTTATCCACCATTTTACCTGCAAGTCACAACACAAGACAAACCCTAATGTCAGGCTAAACGCTCATAATCTGGTCCCAATATAGGCCTTAATCTATAAGCGGTATAGGCCACTAACCACTGATGCCCCAATTTACAATTGTACCTTCGCTTTAACGTTCTATTGTGCGATAACAATCTTCCATCCTCCACTCACAAATCGTTCCTACAGCTGTTACAGCGAATGCGGGTTATGCTTCATACACACTGCGACTGCGTTAAACTCCGCCCCTGTCCTTTCTAGTGTATTCCCCAACCTCTTCTCTTTCGGGGAACAGTGGGAGAGCAAATGGCGGAGAGATATCAGGTGCGTGCTGATAGCATCAACGACGAAAGCCCGGAAAACAAACAAACTTCCAGATCCAGGAGGAGATATAAGGCCTCAAATATGTCCTTTGAGGAAATGGTGGAGATGGTGGACATATTATTGAGGACAGACTATTATGGGAATCATGGACCATACAGAAACCCAAATGCCAGAAAGGCCAAGATCAGGGCTAAAGTTGGGAGAAGTCTGCACAGGACTTTTGGGGTATGATGATCTAGGGATCAGTTGAGAAAATGCTGGTCAGACCTGAAATTGAGAGGGGAAGATCAGTATAGAAAGATCAGGAAAATGCTGCAAAAAAGTATTTGTCGTGTGTTTCTATTATTATTATTTTCGTGCTGATCCATGTTCTTTTCACTACTGTTGTACAGTTTAAAATGGCAAGTTTTTTGTTCGTGGACACAGGAATCGGTTACGGGACATTAAACATCATTTGTTCGCCCACTAATACTTCGTTTTTGGGAGATGCAGGTTAAATATATTTGTTCATGCCTATTTTGATAAAAATAAGTTCATTAGATTGTTGTCTAGATGTGTTTGAAGCTATAATGAAATTTCAACTTTATTCAGTGTCAGGAGAGGACACTCAGCAGCTGTTTACGCATATGGATGCAGGAGCACTAGCGTGGGACACCATAACACCCTTGTTATATGGTCCCACGCAGGTGCTAAAGTGGATACTAGTGGTCTCTCTATGTGTGAAACTTGCACAAAACAGGTAAGTATTCCAGCTTTTGAAAGGGAAAAAATTGTGTATTCAGCTTCGAACTCTGCCAAAACAGACAATTGGAAGTCACTTCCAAGCAATGTTTGATATAACTATGTGTAGCCTAACAAATCTGTCTGCTAAGTATACCTTTTTTGTATTCACATAGGGGAGAAAAGAGGGACATCTGGGGACATCAGTAACCCAGCACCTACTGAACATCCTGCAGAAAGGCTACTGACCACACACCCTCAAGATGTGGATGTGGATGCTGATGTGCAGAAAGTACTGGGTGAAGTTGTCCAAATTTTGTCGACCACAGGTCAGTGTCTGAGACCACAGCTTCAGGTAATAGATGGATGCCTGCATATTTTTAAAACATGGTGTGTTTTTTTATTTTTAGGTAATGATATTGTGGAAGAAGAAAATCACTTCAGCAGTGCAAGTGCAGAAATCCTGATCAATGAGCTCATTGTGTGCAATCTTGATTTGGAAAGAATGAAAAAAAACATTCATGATGTACAAAACAAACTTTGCAACATCATAGATATTTTAGGGAAAATCTAAAAAATAATTTACCCTATTTTTTGTACCACAAGAAGCACTCCCCCCCCCCCCAAAAAAAATGGGGGGAAATGTCCCTGTGTCTTATGGAGCGAATACTGACCAGGCACCAACCCCCCCCCCCCCTTTGCCGCCGCTGCATCAGAGCTCGGCTTCTCTGTGGAGGAAAGAGGACAGGATGTGAGGTGGATCCTTGCAGGGGCATACCAAGTAGGAGTGGGAGTTGGCGGTCTGCCCTGGGTGCCAAAACATGGGGGGGTATCAGTGGCGTTTGCTATGGTGGTGCGCTCCACACCCAGGTCAGTTGACACGGCCAGATGTGACATCATCTCGTGGCGGCAAGAGCCCTGGCTGTTTTTTTTCAGCCGGAACACACCCGGCGCTGTGGTCTGGTCCAGTCTTACTTCCTGCTCCTTCCAGCAGCAGCTGCTGCTGCAAACTCTGTCCCCAGTCCTTCTTCCTAGCTGCTGCCCGGGGGTATCTGAGGCTGAGAGACAGCCAGAGGGTGTTGTGAATTGTAATCGCTGTGTCCTCCACTGCCTGAGGTGAGCTGATGATAAGGGGGTGGGAGGTGTGGGCTGGCATGGTATCTACTGCCCAGTCACCTGAGCTGTTGTGATAGAAAAGGCTGAAGGAGTATTTGTGTCTGTCCTGGGAGCTGATCTGGGAAGGGGGTAGGTTGCTGTGTCCACCACCACCCAGGTATAGTGTAGCTGAGCTGATTTGATAGGGGGGTGGTATTACTGTGTCTCCACCATCCACCTATAGTAGTAGTATAATATTTTAGGACACCGTTTGGTTCAGTAGATTTTTTTTCCTGTTTTCCTCCTCTAAAACCTAGGTGCGTCTTATAGTCAGGTGCATCTTATGGTGTGAAAAATACAGTAATTTTATAGTTGTCATTATGTTGTACATGTTTGTACAGTTTTAAATGAATCACAAAGCCAAATTTTGAAGATGCACACAAATTGGGACTCCGAATTTGTATTTCCCTCATGACCCCATGCCTAAAATGTGTGTTTTTCCCTACATCTATTTTGCTAAAGCCCCAAAACACACAGTGTGTCAACATGTGCTATCTCCCATCAAGGGATACCAATGTATGTGTTTTGTGGGTGCAACCCCTTCCTACAAACTAAAGTAGGTGAGAGGAAGGGGTTGTACCCCCAAAACAATTTAGCACTACAAGTGCAATGCAATTGGCCTTTCTGAAAGTAGCCCCAGTGTGTCAACATGTGCTAGCTACCATCATGGGGGATCAATGGATGTGTTTCCAGGGTGCAACCCCTTCCTCTCACCTACTTTAGTTTGGAGGAAGGGGTTGCACCCACAAAACGCGTACATTGATATCCCGTGATGGGAGATCGCACATGTTGACACATTGTGTGTTTTGGGGCTTGAGGAAGTAACCTGTTTGTACCTACACACATTTTCTGCAGGGGATCATAAGGGACATTTAACAGTTATGCCTCTACATATACGTGGTGGTTTTAAATTTTGGCTTTAAGAGGGGTGAGATCACCCCATCTGATGAAGGCAAGATCAACACAGTTTTGAGATACTAATGTCTCATATGGCCTTCACCCCTGAGTTGGGGGGTGTATGTTATGTTTTTAAACATGCCTGTGTAGCCCCAAAAAAAGGCTAAATACTGTCAAACATACATGTTATACACCAAGATGTTGGTTTGTTCAAAAACATTTATAAAGCACATGTGAATGTGCTTGGAGTAAAATGTTTTATACTCAACAATGTGTGGCTTCTTATTTCAGTGCTCAATACCAGTATATTTGTTTAGTTGGTGTAGTTACAGTGACAATGTGCTATAAAATGTGCCAAACTCAGGCAATTTTAGAGACTCCAACCAATTAATTCAAGGAGTTGAAAAGGCTGAATATTTTTACTGTACATCCGCCACATTTCGCTGTAAAGCAACTGCCCCTCTACCCACAAAGTACTCCAGATGTTTTTGGCGAAATTCTCTGGCACATTGGGCGGGTAAGCCAGCACGGCCACTTTCCAGAGCCATTAGCACTGTTTCTTCATCTGCAAAGTCCACCTCAGTTGACACTGAGGCCAGATAGCTGACTGCATTCCTCCTCAAATAGTTGTGAAGAATGCAGCAGCACAGCACCACATGATTTCGTTTATATTCTGCCAGGTTTATTGCTGTAAGGAAAAGCCGATACCGACTTGACATGATGCCAAATTAATTCTCCACCACTCTTCAGGCATGAGACAGCCGGTAGTTGAAAATACACTCCTCTGGGGTCAGGTTCCTCACAGGGAAAGGCCTCATGAGATGTTCCCCCAGAGCAAAGGCCTCATCCGCAACAAACACTGCTGAGGCCTTCCAAATTCTCCTCAGGAGGTGGCAACCACAAGGTGCCATTTTGTAGCGAATGGTAGAACTCTGTCTGAGCTATCATTCCTCTGTCCGAGTTTCAGCTGTTCTTCCCAATGTCCAGATATAAAAATTCATAATTGGCTGACACCACCGCTAACATGACTATACTACAAAAGCCTTTATAGTTGAAGTAATAAGAGCCCAAGTTGGGTGGTGGGACAATCCTCACATGCTTCCCATCAATAGCACCACCACAATTGGGAAAATCCCACTAGTGATGGAATTGGGAGGCCTCCGTTTGCCATTCGTGTGGGTTTGAAGAAAACTGTGGAGTCAAACAAGAATTATAAAATGAGTACTTTTGCACATAACATTGCAAGCAGATTAGACACAAACATTCTTGGCCAACATAAGTGTATAACATTTATTGAAATTAGTATTTAAAGACAAAGGTATAAAGTCAACTTATCAGATTCCTCACCCCATCTGGTTGCCCATTGTAAAAATTTTATGGTGGGGGGATGGGTATATGTTTTGGACAGGTAACCCTCTCCACTTCATTGAGAGCTGAATGCATAAATAATGTGTGTTACTTTGGCCAGCCCCTCCTTACTTACACTATTGGCAGCCCACTGGACAGGTAAGTGTCATAATCCAAAAATATGGATGTACACTGTCCAAATTGAAGCACATTTTTACATTCTGAAATTACCTATCAAGATAAGAGACCAAAACTTACCAGAGTACCATTTGAAAGTATTCAGGCAGGCCCTTGCACTACATGCTTTGGTGAATTCATCCAAAAATATGACCACAAAAGAGGTATAATGTGTATGGGTTTGGCAAAGTCAGAAGATTATTGGTATCGGTTGACTTTGCATTTGGGGGTTGGGGGGAGGGAGGGTTCAAAATGAGCTTGGGCCACAAAAAAATAGCCTCTTGCACTCTGCCTGAATTTGAGGACAACAAAAGCATTTGTACACATTTTAGGGGGTGTTTAGGGTAAGCACAAATATGTAGTTGACAAAATACATTGTTACGTTACTAGGCTAGGTGTGTATGGGCCCAGGGTAGCAATGCTGGGGAGGTTAGTGAAGGCAAATATGCATGAAGGACAAAAAAGGAGCATTAAAAGCTTACAGCATGCATGAGGACAAAGTGGACATTCACAGCATATTACAATAATGGTAATTATGGAATGAAGAAATTAATACAATACATTAGCAAACATTAAATACATAGAATGTGATGTTAAAGGCTAAAACTTACCCAAATATAGTCCTTCTGCAGGAATTGTATGATGGCAGAACAGGTCTCTGGAATAATGATTCCCAGAGCCTGGGGGGAGGTCCCAGTGGTAAACTTAAGGTCCTCGTCGCCAAGTACCGCAAGGTGGCAACGAGCTTTTGTTTGGGAGTGATGGCTTGCCACATGAATGTGTCCTGCTTAGTAATATAGGAGGTCAAAGTCAGTAGACAGTGAAAGCAGGGGTTCTTCATCAGGATTATTCTCCTGGAGCTCCCGCAGCAAAGGCATATGACAGAATTGGTCACGATTAAGCGATCAATTCTTGGTCCAAGAACTCCTCCTCCCCCTGTTCCTGGACTAGCCCTGGAGCTTTGGGCGATTTGGCTGTCTCTGAAGATTTTGAACACCTTAGTGGAGGACTATCTGATCCATATTCAGGCAGTGTCATGTACCTGGTAAAGGCCAGATTAATGAGAGGGCTTCCCCTACACCTCCTGATCTCTTTACCACTGGAGATGACAACAGAATACCTAGTGGAACAGGTGCCTGTTGAAGATCCTGGCCTGAAGATGCTCTTGGTGGTACAGGAGATGCAGTGAGCACAGGACTGGGAACCCCACAGAAGGCAATCCAGAAGCTGTCAGGTGCAGGATCTAGAGATATAGTCGAGAGGGGTATTCCTGCTCCAACTCAAATGGCTATAGAGCATGTACTGCTGCACGCATTGAGGGAAATGTCTAAAGCCAATGTGATGAAGATAAAAGAATAGTGGAGCGCTATACACATAGAATAAAATAATGAAAGTGTTGAATATCCTACTGGGTCAGTATTGGAATAAATATCTAGAGATAAGTGCTGGCAATTAGCTAGCAAACAAAATAATACTGGCTAATTGTAAACAAATAATATTATCAGAGTGATGAGCAAAACATAGGTAAGTAATTGTTAGCAGTAGCCAGACTTTCAATACATTAAATAAAATCAATATCCAAATGCAGGTGCTGGCAATTATCAGGCTAGAAAATATGTGAAAAAAACACGGTGGTGGCTAATCATAAAAAATATCATCAGAGCGATGTGCAAAAAATAGGTAAGTGTTAGCAGTAGCCAGACTTTCAATACGTGAAACAAGGTGCATATATCCCAAGTGAAAAATAGTAATAGAACAAACTATTTAAAAAATAAAGTGACGGGTCGTGCAAAAACCACAGTTCATGCATAAAAAATTAATAAGTCCATAAAAGCATGTATCACAGTGTCCATAAGAATACTTCTTTCTGTAAAAATATATGTAGTGCAAACATATAGTGGCTCTTGTAAACCCAGTAATAGATAAAGTGCAGGTGCTGGAAATCAAACTTCTGTAAGGTGCTGCTATGTTTGTGAACTCCTCCGTGCTGATTAAATATATGGATGTCCCCTTACCTTACTGCTGTAAGGTAACAGCATATAAGTATATAACTTTAGGGTCCTTGCTGACCGTCTTAGCGTGGTAGCCCCAGGCTCTTTGTTGTTATAGGTGTCCTGCCTATAATCTGCGTTAATGTCCCCCTTTAATGATAACCTTTGAGATATCTGGGGTGGGAGGGTCTTACCAGCACCTGCCTTTGGATATTGATTTTATTTCATGCATTGAAAGTCTGGCTACTGCTAACACTAAGGCTCGGTTCACACAGGGGGCGACACGACTTGCCGTGCCGCGACCTCAGCGGCGACTTGCAAATGACTTCTGTATAGAAGTCAATGCAAGTCGCCCAAAAGTAGTACAGGAACCTTTTTTCTAAGTCGGAGCGACTCGAGTCGCTCCTCTTAGAACGGTTCCGTAGTACAGAACGGGGGCGACTTGTCAGGTCGCGGCGCGGCAAGTCGTGTCGCCCCCTGTGTGAACCGAGCCTTACTTACCTATGTTTTGCTCATCGCTCTGATAATATTATTTGTTTACAATTAGCCAGTATTATTTTGTTTGCTAGCTTGGTAATTGCCAGCACTTACCTCTAGATATTTATTCCAATACTGGCCCACTAGGATATTCACCACTTTCATTATTTTATTCTATGTGTATAGCGCACCACTATTCTTTTATCAGGATCTAGATATGTAGTCAGGCAGGCAAGAGTCAGCAAAAACCAACAGAAGTGCAGAATCGGAAAGCAGAAGCAGAGTTTGGGCCTGGCCAAGGTCAGTATTGAGAGAGCAGAAATGGTACCAAATCAGCACACAGAAAACAAGGTCAGGTCACAAGCCAGGGTCAACAATGTAATATCAACATGAGCAGAGTCCGGATGAAGCTGGTGTCAAAACACAGTGCTTTAAATAGACCACTTGGCGCTTAAGTCTATTCATATGTGCATGCAAATGTTCAGATACATGTGTGGTCATGATTCTGTGCACAGATCTGTGGACAGTTCCATGAGCATGTGCAGTTCTTTGGGCAGAGGCATGAATTTGGTTCCCCTGACAGGCAGACAGCACCATGATAGTAGCATCCATCAACCATCCAAGGTCAGATCCTGTCCTGAGCAAAACTTCACTGCTGACCTTGTCTGTCATTTACATTCCAGAGGTAGACAACTGGCAGGCAGACTTCCTTAGCTGGCAAAGTCTCAAAATAAGCTTCTTCCTTGTCAGCTTTGTAGGGTCGAGAAGGAGGGTATTCCAGTGATTCTTCTCACTCCGCATTGGTCAGACGAATGTGATACTTGGACCTGGTAAGCCTTCTAGTGGTCTTTCCATGGGCACTACCTGATCGTCCAGGTCTGCTGTCTCAAGGACCAATTTACCATCCTTTTTCAGTGTTGCTAGCATTAATAGCATGTTTTTTTAAAGCCCAAGTTTTAAATAAGACCTTTTATGTACAGGAAATTTCTCATGTAGCTTCCCCTATTTGTTCCCTTGAAGGGATCTGAATCTGGTTTTATCTTCGCTACAGAAACCACCATTTGAACCCATCTGGGACATTCCACTTTCATGCACAAGGTAATATTGCTTGTAGCCATCACCCTCATGAGGCGAATGTCTGAACTTGTGCCCTCATCTAGCAATGAACACTTTCTACTTATACATAATGACAAGGTGGTTTGGAGCCTAGAAATTTCTGCTTGCCTAATGTGGTGTCTGCCTTTTACCCTAAGCAGAATTTTGTTCCTCCTTACCATCTTCTGGATCCAGCTCACCAAAAGGAAATTTCCCTCCATTGCCTGGATGTGGTTCTGCGCTGCAGCCACTCAGTATTTCATTCCAAAAGACAGATTCCCTTTTTGTCTTCCCAAATGGTCCCCTTATGGTTACATCAGCTTTTTGTTCCACCATCTCTAAGTGGCTCAGGCAGATGAAACAATATCCAAGTTTATGGTCTGAAGGATTGGGTTTCACCCTTTCCTGCGACAATCAACTGGAGTTGAGTGCTTTTTGGGCTTTTTAGCATCAAGCAACTGGTTCCCAGATTTGCAAGATTGCCACCTGGTCTTCTGTTCATTCTCTAGTTTTATTAGGTGAATGTTTAGGCAAATATGTGATGCTAGGTTTGGTTGGAGGGTCCTTCAGTGGCTTGTAAAGCTGCAGTTTAGTGGTAATAAATGATGTTATCCTGGGTTGGCCCACAGTTATTTTGGTTGGCAGTGTACAATCCTCTTGGCAATGTAAACCAAAGGTAAATAAATTCCAATATCCTTTAATGGATTCCTAGAAAAGAGAAATGAAAAAGAATAGAAAATTCCTATTTGTCCTTTAGCGACCAAAACAGAGGTGGAAAACAAAGCTCAACAGGAACAAATTGAAATATATGTATATTTAATCCCAATTAATTATTTAGATATGCAGATTTCACTGAAGGCAACCTCTTTTTACATATTTGTATTCTTTCCTTCATTGGAATTGCCTAGATTTCTGATGTTACAATCCAAAACTATGGAAATAGCTTATATCTATGTGCAGACCAGACTAAATACTTCACGCTGTTGGAGTTGTGATCCAGGCACCCCTGTTTAATATATGAGCAGCACAGTGTGTTCAAAAACATATCTCCAGCCTGCTGATTGGACAATGAGGATTTAACAGCACAATTTTACTCTTCCTCTCTCAGAACATATGCAGAGAAGAGCCTTCAGAATACCCCCCCCCCCCCATCCCCCACCCCTCCCACAAGTCTGAGCCCTGGTGTGCAAGGGATTACAAAAGGTTAACATCAAAGTAAAGTCAGACAAAACTTGTGTCTTAAAAATATTTTCAGCAAATACATAACTGTTAGGAAAAATGCAAAACCCTGCTGCTTCAAGCTGCCAAATGATTACCCCATGATGCAGACTGCCAGGGGCAAAAGCCCAGGGAGCCAGTTCATGCTTGATGTGAGACACTCCGCCACAAAGGATAGGGAAGCACTCCGCTGATCTCACAAAATCCAGAAGTTTATTTGATCGACAGCACACACTGCTTCCTTTGACCCTATAGGTGAGATCTAAGGTGAAAACATGCAATGTGTGCTGTCTGTCAAACAAAGTTCTGGATTTTCCTTAGTATTTGGTAGAGTCGGGAAGAGGTTTTCACCTAATTTCTTTTCCTGCTGATGTTTTACTAGACATGAAGGGGAACTTTCTGAAGAAACACAAACACGTAAACAAAAATGCTCTATTTCTGTCTGTCCCTGGTGGAGCTTTTCTATTACGCAGACCCAGATAGCAGTAAAATCCTGACGAGTCCTAAACCTTCCCCATTCTATACAAAACTAGAAACACATTTTTGGGCTTAACACTTTACGAAAGAAAATGCTAATGCAGCTATTGCAATCTTCCTTTTAAAGCTGAACTCTGGGTACAATCATTTTAATATCTCTTAATTGTTTTTAAAAAAAGTGTTAGCCTAAAAAAAAAAAAAAAATTTTTTTTTTTTATTTGTTTCCTTTCCTGCACAGGGAGATATACAATCACTTGTTATCTCCATGTGGAAAGCTGCCTGTGTGCTTCCAACCTCATGGCTGACCCCAGCACCGCAGTTGTGTCCCCACCACCTGTATACTTTCAGTAAGCCCAAACTGCAGCATCATCACAGGTTGGCGACATGACTGGAGACCAAGAAAAGAACTGTGTTTCCACAGGGAGATAGCAAGCAAGCCCCTTTATATGTTTATTACAATAAAGAAAACAAATAAGGGCATACTGTATGAGTAAGTCAACAAAAACAATTCAAGAGATATTAAAAATGTTGTGCCCACAATTCAGTGTTAACTCCCACTTCTCACCTGCCCCAGTGTACTTTTAAGCACTTGACCACTGGGCACTTCCAAACCCCCTTCCTAACCAGACCAATTTTCAATTTCTCACACTTTGAATGACAATTACTCAGTCATGCAACACTGTACCCATATGACATTGTTGTCCTTTTTTCACACAAATAGAGCTTTCCTTTGGTGGTATTTAATCACTGCTGTTTTTTTTTCTTTTTTGCGCTTTAAATCAAAAAATACTGAAAATTCTGTAAAAAAAACAATAATAATTCTTTGTTTGTGTTAAAATTTAGCAAATTAGTAAATTTCTTCATATATTTTGGCCTAAATTTATACTGCTAAATATCTTTGGTAAAGATAATCAAAATTGGTGTATACAGTGTTGCCAACTGTCAGTATTTTTACTGGCAGCCAGTAAAAAACAGGCACTTTTCTCCTACCAGTAAATGCCAGTGACAGGAAAAGGTTGCCAGTAAAACAATATGCCTGTGGCACTCGGTTCAGAACTGCTCATGCACAGTTCCAGTCCAGAGCCATCAGAGACTATGTGAGTGCCTGCTACAGTGTGTTCAGGCAGTGCAAGCAGGGGGCGGGTCTAGCAAAGGAGGCACCTGAGTGTGTCGTGTGATGTCATAGTGAAAGGGAGCCAGAGTGGCCGGAGCTTCATGTGCGGTTTGGACTGGAGTAGACTGAAGAGACCACCTGGCGTGGAGAGAGACTGTCATGGTGACTCAGGAGGGGAAATGTCAATGAGCTGTCATCATCATCATCTGTGCTACTGCACACGGCTGTCAGTGTCACTGTGAGAGTCAATCTCATGTGTTTGCCTATCCATTCTAATTTCCCGTCCCTGAGGTATTCACTTACTATATCGAAAATAAAATAAGAAATATGTTTTTTGCCTTAATATTGACCATAAATCACATTGCTAATTGCATATTATACTTGTTTGTAGTCTAAATATTGACATTTGCACTTAAACCTGTCATTTTGTAACTTTTGGAAATGCCAGTAAAAACTTGTCTGTGCCAGTAAATTTTGGATGTTGTGTCAGTAAATTTTAGTCTGGTAGGTTAGCAACATTGGGTGTATATTATTTGGTCAGTGAGAAAGTTATAGAGTCCACAAGCAATGATGCTATGGTACGGTTAGGTTTTTGAAGTTGTATTTTTTTCCCACAATTCTTTTCAAAATCAAGTTATTTTATTTTTTCACAAAATTGTCATATTTTCAGGTTATTTTTCACACACAGGATATGCATACCACTAATTACACCCCAAAATACATTTTATACATGTGTGAGACTTTTACACAGCGTGGCCATGTACAGAGGCCCAACATGCAGGGAGCACCAGGGTCGTTTTTAAGGCAGGGCAAATGGGGCAGCTGCCCTGAGCCCTGTCATTGTTGTGGGGCCCAAAGCAGCTGCCTCATACTTGCCAACTATCCCAGTTTAAATTCCCTTGCCCCGTGAAATTTTAGTCCCGTGCTGTGTCCTGATATTTCAGTGTGAAGTGCTGCTGCTAATGCTGCCCAGCTCTGCCCTATTGTTTTGTACAAATGACTCACCTGCAGACCCTGTGTTTACATGTAAATAACCGGCAATCATATGTAAATAGTGAGACATTCATATGTAAATAGCTGCAGCTGTTGGCATAGATGTGTAAATAAAGGCGGCATTCATATGTATATCATGCCCCCTACAGTGAAGAGATAATGTGCTGTAACCTCTAGAAACCAATCAATGAGCAGTATTACTGTACAGTAAACTCTAGCAACCAATCAAAAAGCAGAAATCATGTGCTGTAACATCTAGCAACTAATCGGTGAGCCGTAATGTGTGCTGTAACCTCTAGGAACCAGTCAGTGAGCAGTAATGAATGAATGAATGAATGAAATACTTATATAGCGCACAATGCGAACTGAATCGCCTCTAGGCGCTGTGGCGAGCTTTGATCATCTGCTAAAAGAGGAAGGTCTTGAGTTTTTTCCTAAAAGCCAGGTGATTTTCTTCCAGGCGGATGTTTATTGGTAGAGCATTCCATAGCCGAGGCCCTTGGACAGCGAATCTCCGATCCCCCTTGGATTTATACCGGGCTTTGGGCACGAGGAGGAGGTTTTTGTTGGCTGATCGAAGACTGCGGTTTGGTGTGTAATGATTTATTTTCTCCATTAGGTATTGCGGAGCTTCTCTATGCACGCATTTGTGGGTGAGGCAAAGGGTCTTGAACGTGATCCGATTTTTTACGGTTAGCCAATGTAAGCTCCTCAGTGAAGGAGAAATGGATTCCCAGGGTTTTTTTCCTGTTATCAGCCTTGCCGCTGTGTTTTGGATCAGTTGTAATCGCGCAAGTTGATATTGTGGTAATCCTATGTAAAGCGAGTTTGCGTAGTCCAGTCGTGAATTAATGATTGTTCCAACTACCACTGCTTTGTCATTCTTTGGGATAAAAGGGATGAGTCTGCGAAGCATGCGCAGCAGATGGTGAGATCGACTGACTACTGCTCCTATTTGCGCATCCATTGACATTTGTGCGTCTAAAATAACCCCGAGACTCTTCGCTTTGGTCTTTGGGGAGATAGTCTGCCCAAAGACGGTTGGTGGAGACCAGGAGGTTTTGGTTGCGGGCTTATGATTTGGGTGTAAGATAAGAAGCTCTGTCTTTGATTGGTTCAGCTGGAGGGAGTTGGTGGTCATCCAGTCCTCTATTGATTTGAGGCAGTTTTCAAGTTGTTGTTGGTGATCTTTTTTCCCATTGATCCGGAAATAAAGTTGCGTGTCGTCAGCGTAAGAGTGGAAGCAGAGATCTGAGCATCTGATGATTTGAAGGAGTGGGCGAATGTAAATGTTGAAGAGAACGGGTGACAACGGAGAGCCTTGAGGGACTCCGCAGGTGACTGCCCGAGTTTCGGAGAGGAATTTTCCTAGTTTCACTGTCTGTGACCGATTTCCTAGGAAGGACGCGAACCAATGGAGATCTATGTCTTGGACTCCGGCTACTTCTGTGAGGCGGACGAGTAGAGTATTGTGATCTACTGTATCAAACGCTGCACTTAGGTCTAGCAGTACGAGGAGACACGGCTCTCCGTCATCTGCCGCTTCGAGGGCGTCATCCCAAATCTTGAGGAGAGCTGTTTCTGTTCCATGACCCGGGCGGAAGCCTGATTGCAGCGGGTCCAGGAGTTTGTGAGTATCCAGGTGAAGTTGTAGCTGATGTACTACAGCTTTCTCCATGATCTTAGAAATGGTGTTGAGGCTTGTAATTGGCCTACGGTTGTTTGGATCCTGAGGGTCCAGGTTTGGTTTCTTGAGTAGAGGTTTGACGATGCCTTGTTTGAGGATGCTGGGAACAATCCCTTCGTGGAATGATCGGTTTATGAGGTGGGTTATGGTTGGAGCCACGATGTCGGAGCATTCTTTCAGTAGTTTTGTGGGGATGATGTCAATAGGTGAGGTACTGTCACGCAGTTTATTAATGATGTTTTTTGCGGTGTCTACGGTAATTGGGGATAGTGAAAATTTTGGCGGTTGCGGTATGTTGGTGCGGACATCCTCTTTATGTATTTGCTGGCTGAGGTCGGATGTTTTCTTCTGACAAATTGTTTCCCTGATGGTTTTGACTTTATCGATGAAAAAATCTGACAGTTTGTCACAGTAATCCTGGGATTCGCTTTCTGGGGGTTCTAGGCACACCGGATTCATTGATTGATTAACCAGTTTAAACAGTTCCCGTGGTTGGTTTGCGGCCATTGAGATTGTATATGAGAAGTGGTCCTTTTTGGCTTTGAAGATTGCTTTCCGATAATTCTCTGTCAGACCTTTGTAGTTAAATAGGTTTTCCTCGGTGGGATTTCTTCTCCATGTAATGATACATTGTAACCTCTGATGCAGTAAACTGATTTTAAATCTAGCTGCTATTTATTGTATGTCTCAGAGCAGGTGGAGAGCAAAATTTATGTGGGGCAAGAAAACGTTTGCCCAGGGTCCAATCAATATTAAAGATGGCCCTGGGGAGCACCAGCAGGCGTTCTAGGGGCATAAACTTCAAGTCTATCTAATTACACTTTGAGGCACTGTAGTAGCATGGATGCGAACTGATGTGGCATGGATGAGCCGTGGATGTGGATGGCTCGGTATGGATGGGAAGGCTGAGTGTGGGTGGGATGGCTGGGTATGGATAGATGGATGAGTATTGCAGAGTATGAATGAGTGTTGCAGAATATGGCAGAGTATGGATGTGGCTGGAATGGGCACTGAGCAGCGCTGTGGGCACTACACATCCAGCTCACATGGCTGCTGCACCCGATCTCTCCCCTCATACTGTACCGATCGGTACAGAGAGGGGAGAGAGGAACCGGACGCGACGCCGGTTTGTTGCTGTGATCGCTCTGTCATTTGACAGAGCGATCAAGTCGTAAAAGGCCAACAACAGTAGCCATTTACCGTGATGCGCTGAGTCTTCCGGACCTGCCGGTCACGGATATTTCCGGGTGCGCGCCCCATGGTGCCGGTGGGAGCAATATTCTGGGAGGACTTCCATGGACGCCCTCCCAGAATAAGCCGACCGCACTGTTGCCGTCTTTCGGTTATGTCCTGGTTGGCATGTGGTTAAACAGTTTTGAATGCTTGTAGGGGGACAAAAAGGAACAGCAATCATGTGACCACTGTCACATTGGTCACATGATCAGAAGCTGGTCCCGCTGGCTACTGACCACTAGTCCGGACCGAAAGCTGTCTTTAACAGCTTGGTCTTTGTGAACATGAACATCAGCCGCACAGTGATGGACATGTATCTGTATTAACCATTTGCCTACTGGGCACTTTTACTCCCTTCCTGCCCAGGCCTATTTTCATCTTTCAGCGTTGTCGCACTTTGAATGACAATTGCGTGGTTATGCAGCACTGTACCCATATTACATAGTTACATAGTTACATACATAGTTACATAGTTAGTCAGGTTGAAAAAAAGACACAAGTCTATCCAGTTAAACCACAAAAAAAACAAAAAAAACAAATTATATAATAATAATATTAAATTGTTATCTTATTTTTCCACACAGATAGAGCTTTCTTTTGGAAATTCTGAAAAAAAAAAAATTTCTCCTTCACTGATGTGCGCTGATGAGATGGCACTGATGAGGCTGCACTGATATGCGGCACTGATGAGGGGGCACTGATTGGCAGCACTGATTTTCAGCAGTGATAGGCAGAACTAATGGGCACTGTTGATCAGTACCCTGATTATCACTGCAGATGTCCCCTGTCACGCTAGCCTGTTACCAACTCTCTCCTCTCCTCATGCGGTGACAGCATGAGGCAGCGGCGGCCCGTGCATTGGGGCCCCGCAATGCATGGGCGCCGCCCCACCTGACACCTCCGCTGCCCTCCCTATTCACCCTTTCAGGATGCTGGACACATGAAATACTATGGCGGGGATAGGCGGGGGTGTGTATTTTGAAGCATGTGAGTAGAGCCAGAGGCTCTAATAGGCTTCAAAATAGGGTGGGCTCGGGCCGCAGAGCATTGCATCCCGATCCCACCCTGTTGTGTGTCATAGCAAACAAATTTTCGCTATTTTAAAAACTAACGTTCCTCCCTGGCAATCAGCAGGCAGGTTAGTGAGACCTGTCTCCCGATTGGCCAAAGCATTAGACGAACCTATTGGATGCCTAACACTTTGGTGGAGGAAGCCTGAAGACGAGCCAAGCGGACACAGGAGTCGCAACCGCAGCTTCTCGCTGAGGAGAGCCACCGCTTCCCAGAGAGAAGGAGAGCCCTGTCACTCCAGAAGAGGAGCAGAGCCCCGCCACACTATCGGTAAGTGCGGCTGCATATGATGGGCACAAGTGGCTGCATATGATGGGCACAGATGGCTGCATATGATGGGGCACAGATGGCTGCATATGATGGGCACAAGTGTCTGCATATGATGGTCACAAGTGTCTGCATTTGATGGGCACAGTGGCTGCATATGATGGGCACAAGTGGCTGCATATGATGGGCACAAGTGGCTGCATATGATGGGGCACAGTGGCTGCATATGATGGGGAACAAGTGGCTGCATTTGATGGGCACAGTGGCTGCATATGATGGGCACAAGTGGCTGCATTTTATGGGCACAGTGGCTGCATTTGATGTGCACAATGGCTACATTTGATGGGCACAATGGCTGCATTTGATGGGCAGAGTGGCTGCATTTGACGGGCACAGTGGTTGAATTTGATGGGCACAGTGGCTGCATATGATGGGGCACAAGTGGCTGCATTTGATGGGCACAGTGGCTGCATATGCTGGGCACAAGTGTCTGCATATGATGGGCACAAGTGGCTGCATTTAATGGGCACAGTGGCTGCATATGATGGGCACAAGTGGCTGCATATGATGGGCACAAGTGGCTGCATATGATGGGGCACAGTGGCTGCATATGATGGGGCACAAGTGGCTGTATTTGATGGGCACAGTGGCTGCATATGATGGGCACAAGTGGCTGCATTTGATGGGCACAGTGGCTGCATTTGATGGGCACAGTGGCTGCATTTGATGTGCACAATGGCTGCATTTGATGTGCACAGTGGCTACATTTAATGGGCACAATGGCTGCATTTGATGGGCAGAGTGGCTGCATTTGACAGGCACAGTGGTTGCATTTGATGAGCACAGTAGCTGCATTTGATGGGCACAATGGCTGCATTTGATGGGCACAGTGGCTGCATTTGATGGGCACAGTGAGGCTTCAATTGATGGGGGGGGTTCAGTATTTTTCAGTTTGTTTGCGCCACCCAAAAAATTTTGAGCACCAGCTGCCACTGGCGTGAGGAAATGAATGCCGGTAATTGGCAAGTGTGTTTACATCTAGATCAGCAGTAATTGGACACAGTTGATTGCGTGGTGTGATTGTCTCTTTACCCTGATCTGTGTTCAGCTGTGTCTGAAGCCTTCTGTGTTTACAAGGGCTTTCCTCTTGGCAGCTCTCACAAATCCCTGCCTGCCCTGCACTCACAGCAGGAACAAGTGCCTGGGTGCACAGATGCCGACCAATGATCTCACTGCAAGTGAGGGAGAGAGGTACTGCCTACACTGATGTGTGCAGTGGTGGGCGATGGGGAAGAGTGATGTAGAGGTCAGAGCCGAGGAGGGGTAGAAGTGAGATGCTGACAGCCTGTGAAAGATTGCTGAACCCTGAAAAGTGTGCACAGCACACCCCTAAACCCGGCACTCTGTATGTAGCACACTCCTCAACCCTGCACTCTGTACACAGAGAATCCCTGAACTCTGCACTCTTTATGTAGCGCACCCCTGAAGTCTGCACTCTGTATGTAGCGCAACCCTGAACTTTGCACTCTATATGTAGTGCACACCTGAACTCTGCACCCTGTATGTAGTGCACCCCTGAACTCTGCATGTAGCGCAACCCTGAACTTTGCACTCTGTATGTAGCGCAGCCCTGAACTTTGCACTCTGTATGTAGCGCAGCCCTGAACTTTGCACTCTGTATGTAGCGCAACCCTAAACTTTGCACTCTATATGTAGTGCACCCCTGAACTCTGCATATAGCGTACCCTTGAACTTTGCACTCTGTATGTAGGGCACACTTGAACTCTGCTCTCTGTGCATAGGAAACCCCTGAATTTGTACTTTGTACATAGCGCACCACCTGGATCCTGTAGTCTGTGCATAATGCACTCCTAGGATTTATTACCCCCTTAAGAGCCTCCTGATTTGGCCACACCCACCATTTAGTTTGGCGATGGGTTGAGTTCCTGCACCCGGAAAAAAAAGCCTGGGATAAATTTACATAGTCTAAGGCCGCGTACACACGCGGGGACTGTTCGCCCAACTTTGTCCGTCAAACAGTTTCGGCAAACAGTCCGCTCAAAATTAGCATGGACGGACATGGCCACACACGACGAACGAACAGTTTGCTGAAACCATGCGCGATGACGTGAACGGCACGTACGACGGGACGAAAAATACGACGTCCTATACACTGCATTATAACTTTCGGCGTGTAAATCCTTTCTGAGCATGCGCGGAACTTAGTTTGACGAACAAGCCTACACACGAGGGGACTGTTCGCTGAAACAAAGTTTCAGCGGACAGTTTTTCGGAATTTCCGAAAAACCTTGTTCAGCGGACTGTTCGCTGAAACTGTCCGCTGAAAGCCCACACACGAGCGGACTGTTTGCCGAAACACTGTTCAGTGGACAAAGTTGGGCGAACAGTCCCCGCGTGTGTACGCGGCCTTACAGATACAACCTGCCCTTTGAGGGCAGCCATAATGCTTTAGCAGCTCACAATGAAAATGAGCTTGACATTCGTGTTAGATGGTTGTATAGGAGTTGAAATGGGGAGTACATATATCAAAGTTGTGATGCTTTGCACCATGGTATTGAAAAAATTATCCTTACGCACCATCCATTAAATGTGATCCATTCAACTGAATGGTAGTGCCCCGCTAATGCTGTCATGACATGCAGTTCCAGCACACTAATGTGGGGTTAAAATAGGCAGTAAGGAGACAATGCAATGCCTCCTCCCTGCCTGTCAAATGCCCTCTAAAAAGCAGGTTGAATGCAGATTGCTCTTCAGAAAGCAATACTATAAACTTGCACTTAGGACTGTCATCTTCATCCTTGCTTTGATATGCAGGGTGGAATTCTGACTTCAATGGTTGCATACTTGCAGCTCTGAGACTCAAGTATCGAAACATATTAATAGAGTCCAGGTTAATGCATGCACACAGTGTGCACCCACACTCCTCAACGATTCTCTATAGGACAGCACCGGGGGACAAAATCACATCACACACACATTTTATATATATATATATTTTTTTTTTTTTTTTACTGCTCCCCGCACAGCGCTCAATGTACAAAGTAACGAATGAGCTAAACACTCCAAAGAGCTCTGCGCATGCCCGTCTACTCGCTCTGCCCGCCTGCCTAATGCCTTACGTCACATTTTACGCGACGGATTTTATTGGGTCATTAGCCTGCGACGGTATTAATACTGTTGTGTTGACTGAGTTGAGCTGGACATACACCGGATCGGTAACCGCCATTACGCCGCTATCGGCTTCTATTATCGTGCTGAGCAAACTGTATCTGTGTAGGGAGGGTCTGAGAAGACGCCGCAGGCTTTTCTAGCTGTGCAGGCACTTCGATACCACGGTGTTCATAGTCATTGGAGTCTTTATGGAGTTAGTGAGTTCTAGGTGTGTCCTGAGATGTGACAGCCGCTCTCATACACGCTTTTTAGTACACAAAGGATCCTTACACGCTTGTCTGTACACACGGGATCCTTACACGCTTGTCTGTACACACGGGATCCGTACGCGCTTGTCTGTACACACGGGATCCGTACGCGCTTGTCTGTACACACGGGATCCGTACACGCTTGTCTGTACACACGGGATCCGTATACATGCTTCTCTGTACGCACTTCATCTGTACACGCGGGCTCCCATACACTGCAGAGTGCAGGTTGCCGTGCCACTTCTCTGCTGTTATTTGCTCCTCTTACTGCGATGCGCCAAATTCAAAAAACACCTGACAGCGAATCATGGTTATTGGGTAGTTTTCATTTGTTCCACTTCTGCATTGAAATTAAAATACCGTCAGTCTGTATCTTATGAAAGTGGAGTTAATGTAGACCAACTTTCTTTTGGCGTACAGAGACAGATTTTGAGAAAGTGTGTCTTGTGTTGTAAAAGTGTCTCACTGTGTGCTAAATTCAAGTAGTTGAATGCAAGAGATGCTTTCGCGCAATATGTCTGCACCAGTTTTTATGAATTCCAGGGTGTGTGTTAATTGCATGTAAGCACATGTGTTGACCTGCATTTGTGTCTGTTGTGTTTTTTTTTTTAAATGTGTGTTTTTTTTTTTTTTTTTCACGAAAGCGTTACGGAGCTTTGAAAAGTATTCATACCGCTTGAAATTTTCCACAATTTGTCTTGTTACAACCAAAAACATAAATGTATTTTACTGGGATTTTATGTGATGGACCAACACTAAGTGCCACATAATTGTGAAGTGGAAAGAAAATGATAAATGGTTTTGCAAGTCAAGACTTTGTAGAACCACTTTTCACTGCAATTACAGCTGCAGGTCTTTTTGGGGATGTCTCTACCAGGTTTGCACATCTAGAGAGTGACATTTTTGTCCATTCTTCTTTGCAAAATAGCTTAAGCTCTGTCAGATTGGATGGAGAGCATCTGTGAACCAGACATCCCAACCTATAAAAAAAAAAAAAAAAAAATGAATTTCAGGACGGTGGCAAGATTATTTCAAGGAGGTGGCACTCTCCGCGTCCCTTTTTGGGGGAGGTGTCAGTTTAATAAAATATATAGTGAGACCTGTGCCCACAACTGTCCCTCCTGCCGCACCGATCATTCCTGGCTGTGAAACAAGGGACAAACAGCCATGTGTGACTGTATGTCACAGTTGCCCCCCCCCCCCCGCCCGCCTTTATGGACCCGTGTGCAGTGAACACCCTGCACACATAGATGTGCCATTGCTGCCCAGGATTGGCCTTATAGCCGGGATATCGCGCAGCACTAGCGGGTGTCGGGGAGCCGCAGCCGAAATGTGGGAGACGGGATGTCTGGTGAACAGCAATTTTCAAGTCTTGCCACAGATTCTCAATTGGATTTATGTCTGGACTTTGACTGGGCCATTCTAACACATGGCTATGCTTTGATCTAAACCATACCATTGTAGCTCTGGCTGTATGTTTAGGGTTGCTGTCCTGCTGGTAGGTAAACCTCTGCCCCAGTCTCAAGTCTTTTGCAGACTCTAACAAGTTTTCCCCATCAACTCTGACCAGCTTCACTATCCCTGCTGAAGAAAAGCATCCCCACAACATGATGCTGCCACCACCATGTTTCACAGTGGGGATGGTGTGTTCAGGGTGATGTGCAGTGTAGTTTTCTGCCACACAGTGTTTTTTCTTTAGGCCAAAAACTATATTTTTGGTCTAATCTGACCAGAGCACCTTCTTCCACATGTTTGCTGTGTCCTCCACATGGCTTCTCGTAAACTGCGAAGGGACTTCTTATGGCTTTCTTCTTGCCACTCTTCCATTAAGGCCAGATTTGTGGAGCGCACGACTAATAGTTGTCCTGTGGACAGATTCTCCCACCTGAGCTGTGCATCTCTGCAGCTCCTCCAGAGTTACCATGGGCCTCTTGGCTCCTTCTCTGATTAATGTTTTTCTTGCCTGGACTGTCAGTTTAGGTGGACAGCCATGTCTTGGTAGGTTTGCAGTTGTACCATATTCTCTCTATTTTGGGATGATGGATTGAACAGTGCTCCGTGAGATGTTCAAAGCTTGGGATGTGTTTTTATTTTTTTTATATAACCTATCCCTGCCATAGAACTTCCCAACAAATTTAAACTTTCTCCACATCCTGACCTGTGTGGGATTTATTTTATTTTTTTTGGCCTTCGTGATGCTGTTTGTTCACAAAAGTTCTCTAACAAACCTGAATGCTTCACCGAACAGCTGTATTTATACTGAGATTAAATTACACACAGGTGGATTCTATTTACTAATTAGGTGACTTCTGAAGGCAATTGGTTCCACTGGATTTTAGTTAGGGGTATCGGAGTAAAGGGGGCTGAATACAAATGCATGCCACACTTTTCAGATGTTGATTTGTAAAAAAAAAAAAAGAAAATTGAAAACCATTTATCGTTTTCCTTCCACTTCACAATTGGGTGCCACTTTGTGGTCTATCACATAACATCCCAATAAAATCCATTTACATTTTTGGTTGTAATCTGACAAAATGTGGAAAATTTCAAGAGGTTTGGATACTTTTGCAAGGCACTGTATTTGTAAAGGAAACTTAAACTGTAAATTCACCTGGACCCCCTCTTCATCGCCCCCGGTCCCGCTGTACCCGTGTCCATTGATCCCGTGCTGTCTGGGACGCCCCTTAACTGGCCAGGGGGTTTGAAATCCCTGTGGCTTAATCTCCTATCCATACCTCTCAGTGTGTATGGACAGGAGGCCTTCTAATTGCTCAGTACCGCTACATGGATGGCTCTGACCAATCAGAATCTGTCTAGCTCATCCTGTTAGCGCTGTAAAGCCAGGAGGATTTCAAATCCCCTGACCAGTGAAGCAATGTCCTGGTGCCTGCTCCACTCTCTAAGATCCTGACTTGGGACCGTAGAGTAAGGTTCATAGTGCTGCACTGGACATAAAGCACTGAGGGACAGACCACCTTAGATTGCGGTGGAGCACAGCCTGCCAGGGGATCTTGGGGTCACAACTAAAACTGCTTCTCTTCTCCCTTACACAAAACAAGCTATTAACCCCTGCAGTGTGGTGCCGCCTCCTCAGCGAGGGATGATGTCAGTCCTGGGCACTTGCAAAAGTTCAGTCATCCTGGCACACAAGCACTTTGCTGGAATGTAAACTGAGCTGCACTTCTGTAAACTCTCTAAAGAAGACTGTGAGCAGGCAGGTAGGTTTATTTTATTGCAGAAGAGACATTGCATATTTCCTCTGGAATAAAGAATCTCCCTGCTCAGTCTTTAAAATTGGTACTTTAGTGCCATTTTAAGTCGCTGACCTGGAACAAGTGTGATGAGAGCATGCGAGAAAAGAACTTGTCTATTCTGTATGGTGTTTCTGATTAGCTTACTGGCTCAGGGTCAATGACCCAGAAAGTAATAAAGCCAGTGGATCAGAACAGCAGGCAGGCAATTGGAATTCTCAAGCTGTCAGCAATGGCAGCTTGCAGTGCAGGTTTATTGTAAGTGTTGTGTAACCTCTTGTGTTTGGGTTTTATCTTACATTTTTAGTGATTGGACATATTCCCTTTTTAGGGTAAAGTAGCAGAGCACCTTAATGTTGCATACCAGTTAGGTATCATCATGGACCGGTTACAGCCTGAGTACGATGCTTATCTGATCGAAGAGCCCAGTGATGAAGAACGTGCCAATAGCAGGTGGGATGTCTCTGTTTATATGTCAGTATGTAGGCTTATATTTTTGTTTAGGTATTAAACTCTAATTTAATTGCCACTATCTTATTAAAATCATGAGCCACAAGATCATTGTGGAATCTGGAAATGTTGGGGTGAAGGATGTCCATACATAAAAGAACCTGGAAATGGACTATAGCCCTACAGGCACTCGGCTTCAGTGTACTGTAACTACAAATATAGCATCTGATATTGTATGTCCTTTTCTATATATTTTCTATGAGCTAATATAAGGGAAGCCATCTACATATCTTGTTTCCAGAGCTTTTGTATGTGGCGTTCCTTTTTGTTGACTTACCCAGAGTTATGAAGGCCTTTTACTAGGAAGGACAAGACCTTACTTTTATAGCAGCCTAGATTGAAATCACAAAACCTTTTATAAGCAGTTTTACTAAAATCATCATCAGACCTAATTTGATTGTACTCCACTGATCATATCTATAGGAGAAGATGGGAAGGTGTAACTGCAGCTATACCTTGCTCTGTCAGGGTGACGTTTATTTCTTCTGTAAATTAATACTTTATCCTCTGACAATGCTTCAATGTTTGTCTATCCCAGCTACCATGGTTGCTTGGTTTGGCAAGCCAATTGCATTTCCCTTCTTTTTTTGGTGAGTCCAGCCAAAACCTTTTTATTTTTATAGATTTTTACAAAGTGGGGAAGGACCGGAACCCCTGTCATTTTTTTGTCTGCTATCTGAGACTCCAGTTAGATACTTCTGTACATAGAACAGCACTTTTACCAGACAGGAAATGGGAGATATTTTTTTGTCTGTAGGCTGGTAAAGATTTATTGTGTGGTGAATTTGTTACAGGAACAGGAGGTCAGAGGAAATCTCTCTACCGAAGCCTGGATAGTGGTAAAAGCACAACATGGGTCCAAACCCTGCCCCATCGTATCCATAACTAAAGTAAAGTTTTGGTTGGACACACCCTAATAACTTTTGTGCTTAGCTAAACTAATATTTTAGTTTTGAATGTGCTCTGATGTGTTGAATCTCCCACTGAATACTTGATTCTGCTGGATGTTGCAGCGTTAGGATTTTCGTGTACTAGCTTGTATAGCTTCCCCCCACCATGAGTTCATTACAAAGGTACCATTCCAGTGCTACTAACTGCATCAGTTAATTGTTTATCCCACCCTAAGTACAATTATTTGGGGAACACACTGTAATTGTGGTGGTTGGGTGGAAATGGAAATGCTAGAGGCTCCAAAGTTCTATGATAGGGCCAGTACATGATTCATCTTTCCAGGAAAAACAAAAAACTGAAATGCTTGTTGGGGTTAAGATATGTTAAGTTCATGCCTCTGATTTGTGTATATTTATTGTACTTTAATAAACAGAGGTGTATTTAAAAAAAAAAAAAAAGTGGTTGTATTTGCTGACATTGGTGTGCATTTTTTTGATCTCTTTACGTAGCTCTGAAGATGAGTTGGATGTGCTCTTACATGGGACACCTGATCAGAAACGTAAGCTTATTCGGGAATATCTGACTGGTGAGAGTGAGTCCTCCAGCGAGGATGAGTTTGAGAAGGAGATGGAGAAGGAGCTAAGTTCTACCATGAAGACAATAGAAGGAAGCTGGCAACCCCTAGGAACAGGTATGTGCGGACTGACTCTAACAAAATCACAATAGCCTGAAGGAAATCTACTGAGAAAAATATGTTGCCTGCCACTGCTGACCCATCTTTTTAGAATATGGGTGATCAACCTGTGTCCCTTCAGCTGTAGCAGAACTACCAGTCCCATGAGGCATTGCAAGCTGCTGAAAGTTTCAAGCATGACTCCCAAAGGCATGATGGGACAGCTGTAGAGCCATAGGTTGAGCACCCATATTTTAGAAGCTTTATAGCTGCCCTGCTTTTTTTTTTTTTTTTTTTTACTTTAGAACTTTTCAAGTCACAGATCAGGATCAGCTATTCAGATCAAGAGTTTTGATTTCACTTGCTGCATGCTTGTTTGGGGACTGTGACTCAAGGTATTGAACTGGTGCAAGGCAAGGAAACCTCCAGACGTATTTTTAAAAGTCCAGAAAATCACTATTGAGCATCAGCTATAGCCAACATGTTTCAGGATTCAAACGTTTCCCCTCATCAGGGCGGAAAAATAGGATTTTTATAACAGCTTACCTGTAAAATCCTTTTCTTTTGCGGTACATCATGGGACACAGAGACTCAGTAATTACTGATGGGTTATAGGGTATCATTAGGTGACTGGACACTGGCACACCCAAGGCAGGAAGTTCAATTGCCCCATATAACCCCTCCCCCTACTGGAGGTACCTCAGTTTTGTAGCAAAGCAATATAAGTGGATTAGAATAGGGGAGGGACCTTTGTGTCCCGTGATGTACCTCCAAAAGAAAAGGATTTTACAGGTAAGCTGTTATAAAAATCCTATTTTCTTTCTCATACATCATGGGACACAGAGACTCGGTAATTACTGATGTCCCAGAGCAATGCTATCTGAGGGTAGGGTAACCACACAACATAGGGTGTAATCAGACCTGAGGACCCTGTACCGCTGCCTGCAGCACACTACGCCCAAAGGCGATATCCTCATGCCTTCTCACATCCACCTGATAAAATTTGGTGAATGTATGAACTGATGACCAGGTTGCGGCCTTGCAGATTTGAGCCATAGAGGCCTGGTGATGCACTGCCCACGAAGCACTAATAGCCCTCGTGGAGTGTGCCTCTATCTGAAAAGGTGGAACTTTCTGCTTCAAACCATAAGCTTGAACAAATACTTATCGAATCCACTTAGCAATGGTAGATTTCGACACTGCCTGTCCTCTATTAGGACCTTCCGGCAATACAAACAAAACATCCGTTTTGTGACCCTGAGCAGTCTCTTCCAGACAGGCTTTGACTGCTCTCCCTACATCCAAAGAATGTAGTGACCTTTCTTCCATAGAACACAGATCTGGAAAAAAGGAAGGCAGAACAATATCTTGGTTTAGAAGAAAACCTGAAACCACCTTCAGTAGAAGCTAGAATGAGGGCGCAATACCACTTTATCCTTGTGCGTGGTTAGATAAGGCTCTTTACAGGAAAGAGCTGCTAATTCTGATAGTCTTCTAGCAGAAGAAATGGCTACCAGAAAAAATGTACTTCCTTGTCAACAGGACCAAGGGAATTGATATAGCCATTCAAAAGGCTGTTTCCGTAAAACTGACAGAACCAAATTCAAGTCCCAGGGGTTTAGGGGTGCCTTAACCGGAGGATTAAGATGCGTTACCCCCTGTAAAAAGCTTCGGACCAAAGAATGCAAAGCAAGCGGACATCAAAACAATACTGACAAGGCTGAGACCTGGCCCTTGATGGTACTCAAGGTCAGCCCCATTTGCAGAAAGTCAAGGATTCTACCTATGACATGTACTGGGATGCCAACCCTGGATTGACACCAGGAGGCAGACTCTATGATAAATCATTCTGGAAGCTGGCTTCCTTGCATTAACCAAGGTAGAAATCACAGGGCCTGAAGCCCACCACTCTTTAAAATGTGGGTTTCAATAGCCAAACCATCAAATTTAGCATTTGTAAGGCAGGAGAAAACACTGGACCTTGAAATAACAGGTCTGGATGTGGCGGTAGGGTCCACGGGGAACCCACTGCCATCTTTACTATTTCTGCATACCAAGCTCTTCTGGGCCACCAGAAGTACTCACTTCTTTTCCTTCACGATCCTGCGAAGAAGTCGTGGCAGTAGCAAAATAGGAGGGAATGCATAAATCAGTCAGCAACGCATCTGTCCCGGATGCAAGAGGATCCCTTGTTCTTGGCACAAAGTTGTTGATCTTGTTGTTGAACCTGGACGCAAAGAGATCTACATCCGGAATCCCCCATCTTTGGCATATGGCCAAGAAGATGTTGGCTGAAGAGACCATTCCCCTGGGACTAACTGCCGGCGACTTAAAGCGGACCTCCACCCTAAAGTGGAAGGTCTGCTCATCGGAACCCTGTATAATCCAGGTATCTGCACCCACTTCCGGGACAAGCTAGCTGCAGATGCCCCATTCTACAGTTCCCAGGACACAGCGGGGACCAGTTGAGACGCGCAGCTGGGAACCGGGCAGTGAAGCGGCAACGCTTCATTTCCCGATTCCCTGACAGAGGATGGCGACGGGGGCAGCTGAGACGAGCGATTGCTCATCTGCTGCCGACATTGCTGGACCCTGGAACAGGTAAGTGTCCATTTATTAAAAGTCAGCAGCTGCAGTATTTGTAGCTGCTGACTTTTTTAATTTATTTTTAAAGGTGCAGCTCCTCTAAGTAGTCCACCTGCCAGTTCTCTACCCCTGGAATGAAGATTGCTGATGTGCACGGTACATGCTTTCCTGCCCAGATTAAGATCTGGTTCACTTCTCCCTGAGCTTCACGACTCCTGGTGCCTCCTTGGTGATTGATATAAGCCACTGCTGTGGTATTGTCGGACTGGATCTTGACAGGACAACCCTGGAACCTGAGTGTCCAGGCCTTTAGGGCAAGATATGCCGCACGGATCTCCAGAATGTTGGTGGGTAAGGACCTCTCGGTCTTGGTCCATCTCTCTTGGACAGTCAACTGTTCGAGAACTGCTCCCCATCCCAAAAGACTGGCATGTGGTGTTATCACTCTCCAGGTAACTGGTAAAAGGGATTTTCCTTTTTTCAGATTTTCGGGGTTTCAGCCACCAACTGAGGCTCTGATGCACTGCAGGAGACAGACGGATCAGAAAATCTAACGCCTGAACCTTCTTGTTCCAGGCAGATAGGATGCTGTTTTGCAGCAGTGTCTAATGAAACTGAGCATAGGGAACTGCTTCGAATGAAGCCACCATCTTCCCCAGCAGCCTCATACAAAGGCGAATAGAAGGACCCTTCTTTGCTCTGACTACCTGAACCGGTTCTTTTATGGCACTGATCTTTGCCTGGGGTAAAAATACCCTCTTCTGGGCTGTATCTATGACCAGACTCAAATACTCTAGTCTTCTTACTGACTCCAAGTTGAGGACCCAACCTAGGTACTCCAGATAGCGAACTGTGGTGACCAAGTTTTGGTCCAAGCAGGCTCCTGACCAGTCTATCAAGAGCAGGTCGTCTAGGTATGCTATTATGGTTATACCTTGGGCCCTTAATCTGGCCAGAGGAGGGGCCAAGATTTTTGTAAACACCCGAGGTGTAGTAGCTAGTCTGAAAGGCAGAGCTACAAACTGAAAGTGGCATTTTTCTACTTTGAAAAGCAGGTACTTTTCGATGAGCAAGGAAAATGGGTACATGCAGGTACGCATCCCTGATGTCTATTGACGCCAGAAGTTCTCCTCCTTGTAGGATGGAGACTACCGATCGGATCGATTCCATGCAAAAGGACTGTACTTTTTAGGGATTGGTTTAGGTCCTTGAAATCTAGAATGTGCCGACATCTCCATTAGACTTTGGTACTGTGAAAAGGTTTGAATAAAACCCCAATCCCTGCTCTTGTGTGGGAACTACCACAATAACTTTTTGCGACAATAGTTGCTCCAACGCTAGAAAGAGGGACTTTTTTTTTCTCTGGGTCTTTGGGAACATTTTGATCAGAGGAAACGAGGAGAGGGGAATTCTCAGAACTCTAGTTTGTAACCTACCGTTATTGTGGAGACCCCCCCCCCCCCCCCATATCTGTCCTGAAAATCCCCCTGCCAGAGCCTTGAGAACTGTAGCAGTGCCCCCACCGAGCAAGCAGGGGTGCACCTTCATAAAGAGGCTTTAGCGTTTTTGTAGACTTCCTCCCCCAGGATTTTTGTTCCTGGGGTTGGCTCTGAGATTTAGTTCTTGAGCCTGACGGAGGAGGCCATTGCGACTGCCTGGAGGCTGATGCTCCTGGCACTGGGGAAAGAGCACGTTTGAAAGAGGGACGTTAACTTCTCTTTTAACTGGCAAGAGGGTGCCTTTCCCACTAGAGATCTTTTGGATAATAATTGTCCAAATCCTCTCCAAACAGCCTTGCACAACGAAAGGGAAATCCAGCCAGAAGCTTCTTACATGGTGATCCGGCTGACCAATCTTTCAACCATAAGATTCTATGCATATGCACCAACCCAAGCGTAAGGCGAAAGGTCTGGTGGATAGAATCTGATAGCATCAACCGCAAAACACAAAGCCTCTGGTAGGTTGGCCAACCTCTGGGCTTGCTGGTCATGTAAAACCTTGAGGACCTGTTTAACATGGTCTCTCAAGTACTGACAAACTCCAATTGCTGCCCCTGCAGGTTGAACCTGGCAAGGAGAAAAATCTGTTTTTAACAGGAATTCCAATTTTTTTTATCAATTGGATCCCTAAGCATCTGAGCATTGTCAATGGGACAAGTCAGACTTTTATTGATATGGCGGCGTCAATAGCTGGTATACCCCACATCTTAATACATTTTTCCTCCATAGGATAAAGTTATGAAAACTTTTTAGGAGGGAAAAGATGTTTTATCTGGGTGATCCCACTCAGAATAATAAGCTTTTCCAGTAACCTATGAACAGGAAAGGCATGTGCAGTTTAAGGAGGCTTCAGTGAACCCAAACAAGAGGAGGGTTCTTTAACTGACTCAGATACGGACAACTTAAATTTGGAGTGGACCAATCCAGCAAGAATTTGCACCAACACCTTCTCATCCTGAGAAGCTGAAGAGGGCCCTTCTCCACTTGATTCCTCAAAAGAGGAATCAGTCTCATCCCGATCCTCAGAGGGGGATTCCTCTCCTTTTTCCCCAGAGTTCCTCTGTTTGAGGGTCCTGGGTGGCAGAGGGGGACCTAGTGCATTTTCTTCCACTGAGTGAAGATGCGATTAAGTCCTCTAGCCCATTTATGGTTGAGGAAAAAATCTCCTGCGTAATGCATACAGGGGCTGAAGTGCCAGAAGCAGCTGCAGCCCCTGACCCCGATGGCTCACCCTGGCCAGCTTCCCCAGGCCCTTCAGGGGGGGAAGGTGCTGCAGAGGGGGGGGGGGGTCCTCAGAGCCTGAGGGAGATCCCTTTTGAGCCCCTGTTTTTCAGGGTATTTGTACCTCTTCTGCCGATAGTGCCAAGCAACAAAGGTAGAGGTACCACAAAAAAGCACTGACTGCTGGACAATGTAGTTCAGCAACTGCCGCTGCTACCAAGACCCAGTCTGGTGCTTAAGTAAATGCTGCCAGGGAATGCCTGTGTTCCAGACTCGCATGCGCCTGTCGGCTCTGTGTCCCTCCATAGGCTGTGTGCACCTGCAAAAGAGTACACTTTATAGCCTGTGTAGCCAGCGATGTGGGCATCTAACCACGCCAACGTTGCGTTAACGCTCCCCCCCCCCCCCCTTTGTCTTTTCAAAAAAAGAACACTTTCCTGCGCGAGCCGAGACTCCGATCCTCGGAACCTGCATGGAGGGGAGGCTGGGGCGGAGGAGAGAGCAGGGCCGGTGGATGGGAAGCCACTGTAATGGCGGCGGTGGCAGGCGGTGTGGTATACTACCACTTCTCTGTGCCTAACCTAAGCTGTGGGAGGAGAATCCCTGCAGGAGAAACCCCCCCCCTTCCCACATCCTACCTGGAGCATGACTTGGAGGAGCGTACAGCATGGACAGCCCCCGGTGGCGACTTTAGGCATAGCATACATTTACTTAAAGGAGAAACCTATTAGAACTAGAAAAATTCTTAAGGAGTCTCCCTTACCTTATCCAGCTGCATGGTTCTGTGTAACAGACCCAATCTTCACCCCTCACAGTGGGCTCCGTTTGGAGAAAAAAACCTTCAGATACTGGGGCCCCCTTTTGCATAGGCAGATCCGCAGTTCTGGGCCTGTAAAGCACCCCGCCAGGGCTATGGCTGAAAAAAAAAAACAAATTTTGGATCCCGGGGTCCAGCTCACTAAAAAGAGAAGTGTTACAGGTAAAACCTTGTTTCTTCGAAACACGAGGCCCGGGTACCATCCAATTCGGCCTGGAAAACACACTTTGAATGGATCCGGTTGCATGGCTTGCCCCAGTGTAAGATATTCCAGTGGAGCTCAGCACAGCACGTCTTTACTCGTGACCAACACCTAAGACACTGGCGAAAAAACTGAGGTACCTCCAGTAGGGGGAGGGGTTATGTAGGGGATTGAACTTCCTGTCTAGGGTGTGCCAGTGTCCAATCACCTAGTGATACCCTATATAACCCATCAGTAATTACTAAGTCTCTGTGTCCCCTGATGTACGAGAAAGAAAGTAGTTTAAAGAGAAGTGAATGCCTGACTGAGTACTAAAACATTTGAAAGAAAACATCCTGTTCATAACTTTCTCTGCCTTAACAAGGCCTATGGTACTTTTACACTGTATTAATGCCAAATATTAAATGTTGGCAGGTGAATCGTTCACTGATTACTTCTCTCTCATGGGATAAATTGGTGACATCTCTGCTTTTAAGTTTTCATTCAGACCCCTTTACAGTCTTGTCCTCCCATGTCCATTATCCAGTGAAATATTGGCTGTATAGCCTTGTCAGCACCTACAGCCAATTGTTGGCATATTGGAATCTTCACCGTTGGGCCTGCCACCTGTACTCAGGCCACATAGCTGAGATCTCTAAGTCACGGACAGTTAAAGAAGTATCCTTTGTTTTTTGTTTTTTACAATATTTAGTTGCTGAGTACTAGTAGTACCTTGTCCTATCTTCCTAGGTGCCCATTTGGCCACAGAAGGCAGACACTCGCTAGCAAAGAAGCTGTCTCCTACCTAGCTGCGGTGTCGGAGGCTATGTGCCTTGTCCCGACATTGTGGCTAGCATTATGGAGTACCTAGGAACTCAGGACAAAGTATCCATGTGTTGGGGATGAGCTGGAAATAGTGGCCGCTAAAATGTATTTCCCATTATTAGATTAATTTATTATGATCTAAGAAAAATGCAGATGTTGCAGCTCATTTCTGCATAAAATAAATATGCATACAGGTCACTAGTGCCATTGTGTGGTCCAATCTTGGTCAGCACTGCATTAAGGAGCCGCTGCATCAGCACAGAACATTTATTTCTTTGTTTCACATCTCCTGACACTAGACAGATTTTTGACAAGGGAAGTGATTGCTGATATTTAGGAATACAGGAAGTATTCTGTAACTCGATTTTCTTGTCAGTTCATCATTCCTTCCATATCTTTACACCAGAAACATGATGCGGATAATGCTTTTCACTTTTTAGTTACTTTCCAAAGCTGAGCTAGACAAACTAAAGTTATTCTTTTCAAATGTAATTTTATTCATACACGACTTTTAATGTGTTTGTTAATTTAGCTGTTTTTTTTTTCTAGATTTAATGTGTTCACTGTTTCATGTGTTTTTAGGTGCATCCAGCAGTTCTGCCACCACAACAGTAGAGGGCAGCAATCAACAGTATTATGATAATGTGTACTTTGACTCTGACTCTGAGGAGGAAGGTAATGTTGATGTAGGCATCACTAGCAGAGCTTGATCGCTGTAGAGGTTTGTCTATTACTGCATGGTAATTGTATTCTGTGAACACAGGGCTGCTGGTGAATTTTAAAATGTAAAGTACATTATATAAATGTTATATTTTGATAACCTAAATCAGAATGTCAATGCATTATGTGCTTTTTACTTAACTTTGTCCTTCCAAAGTACTTTTATAAACCTTCTGGTAGTCCAATGGGTTAAAACAAGCTCACAGCCGCCGTTGGCTTGGAAAATTCCCTGAAGTGGCTCACCATCATGACTGGTTATCATGGTTCCACACTTGCCAGAGGAGTGGTGTGTCAAGATGGTGAGCAAGAGCAGAACAGGGAATATGCTCTGCAATCAGTAAACCCAGAAGTATTCAGCTCTAAGCATTTCTGCATTCAGAGCTGTTAAAATCCCAGCTGCAATGCCAGGTAAACTACTGATCAAGCACGGTCCTGTGTTTAGTCTGGAGTGGAGTGCAGACGAAACATTAGGGGCCTAATAGAACTCTGGTATGTCCATAAGGAGAACCTGTCGCCTGATATCAATAATGTTCAATGAAACAAATAAAACTGTAAAAATGAAAGTAACTACGTTTCCCTGTGCACACATACAAATGTGCGTGTAGGGCCTACATTTGTATGTAAACTGCAACTGCGCTACATATGTCAGGTATCACTGCACTTTGGAGTGAGAGCGCAATAATTCCAGGGTTATCATGTCACTCTAAACTGGTGACATAAACAGATCATTTTGGGTTCCATAGCTTTTGCCATTTTACATGAATTTTTAAGACTTGACATATTTGGTAACGGTTTACTCAACGCAACTCCATATTTCATATTTTACCAGAAAACATGGTATTGTTCTCTGTGTGCACTAACATTTATTTTGGTGTATTTTTATATTGAAAATATAGGCTTGATAAACAGATACACAAATATCCTGCAACATAAAAAAAAATGCAACTGCCACCTCTATTATACAAGGCTTCTGTACACAGGCTGCTGTGCTGCAGATGCCATGTGTACCTAAAGGATCTTCCATAAGCCTTAAGATATCTACTTGGGAGTCTTGGGGACTCATTATCTGGGAGGGTTTTCTTCTCGGATCCTCATAGACTTCTATTAGCATCTATCAATTTCCTTATACTACACTAATATAAATTAAGCTTCTCGTTTTATGGACTTGATGGGAGGTCTCAGCGGATGGGCCCCTGTGGCTTTTGCCTCCATCTGTGTTAGCCGAATTGTTCATGGTGGTGGCATCGGCAACTATCCCTTGTTTTATATGCAGCAGTTAATATCCTTTCATAAATCTCCATTGTTAGGCAGTGTTTTCCTGCTACAGACACCTCTGATAAAGAGTCCTTTAAACACTTCGGTCTTCATCAAGATCCCATTGGGACTGTTCCCCCCATAATCGCTTTAAAAAAAAAAAAAAGTGTGTATGTATCTCAATCACTGTAAACAATATGTAATCCAGGATACTTAACTTTTTGTACCAATAAATGACCAAAACCTTTTGTTGGTAATACTCTTTAGTTCGTGCCTTTTTTTTATAGTCCCACTCCCAAGAGGGGTATCTGTTCTACGAATGTATTTAAACCAGAGTTCCACCCTAAAGTGGAACTTCCGCTCATCGGAAACCCCCCCCCCCCCCCCCCCGTACCACAGTTGGCACCTTTCAGGGGGGAGGTGGGTGCAGATGCCTGGCTAAGACAGGTATTTGCACCCACTTCCGGGCATAGACTCCCACAGAAGTCTATGCCTTATACTTCACTTCCTGATTCCTTACCGAGAATGCTGAGAGCCGAGCGATCGATTGGCCTCGGCTGCCGACATCGCTGGACCTTGGGACAGGTGAGTGTCCATTTATTAAGTCAGCAGCTGTAGTATTTATAGCTGCTGGCTTTTAATAATTTTTTTTCTCTTATATTCACCGACTGACACAGCTCCTCTGTAACTAAATGGGTTTGTTAGCCTGCCATTAGGAGAACTAGGCAAAAATTGTAACACAATACACAGAACTTTAGTCCCGCCCCGGGGGGCGGACCCTGTGCTAACAACCCTCCCTGATGCCCAGGCAGAACTCCGTTTTTATTTTGCCTAGTGAAGGAGAATGACCTAGGAACCCTGCGGGCCCTTTGGTCCATTTTTGTGATGCAGGTTTTGATGTTTTTGCACAAGATAGAAGATCCCAGGATCTTTCATCAACTGCTGGCTGAGTGACAGACTGGTTAAGTTATCCTTGTCTCCCCATCGAGCGTGTGCAGGCCGCAGCTAAGGCTCGGCAGGCCACGACATACCTCAGCTCCAGAGGTGGTCGTGAGCTTCAATGCTCCGGGGTATACATATGACCGCGCTACTGATGTCTGGATCACAGTATACCAGGCCAACAGCTACCCTGTAACTGCGCAGGAGTAGGTCTGTGATGGAATGTCTCCCAGCTCTTCAGGACTGGTAAGTACGGCTCTCCCTGCTTCGGTGGGGTGGGCAGCTGGGCATTCCCTGGGAGGTCGATTCGGGGGCCACCTCAACTCCTCCTCTCTCCCATGTCCCTATCTTCCCCCCTCCGGTGTGTGTGTGTGTGGTCTCTCACCTGTAGGGGGCTCTGTGTGGCTAGTGTTGGTCCTGGTCCCGGTCTGGGGAATCCCAAAAGGTGTCTGTGGAGGTGTTGTTGCTGAATGCAGGCAGCGCTGTTCTGTGATTTATTTATTTTACTTTTTTTTTTTTTTTTTTTTCCTGTCACCTCATGGCACTGTCCGGCGGCAATTTTGACTGTGGGCAAAGCAGGTTCCCCTTGTGAGCCTCGGCAGCCATTTTCTATAGGATTGTCCTATTGGTTGCATTGGCGGCCATTTTTTTGAAGCCCGAACGCTCTTTTCACTGCCGTTCTCTTGTGACAGCATTACATGTGCTCTCCCATGCTGTTTCCTGTGTCCACTGTGTATACAGGACGCTGGATGGCAATTCCCTGAACGCTGGTGCAAGCTCTGCAGATCGTTTCACCGATATTTTCTACCGCTGCTGCCGGCACAGTTTCCTCACTCTGCACTTGGGTAACCTCCTGGGGACTACAGGCACGGCTAGTGACCATCACAGAATGCCCCAGGGTGGTGAGTCTGGTGCTAGGAAACCCCACCCCCCAGGCGGCGCAGCAGGAGGGTGGGACCTTCACTGTCCTAAGTCCCCTTGCAGGTGGCAGACAGGGTAGGGTCAGCATGTCTTCAGATAGCGCTGTGCCCATGGACACCCTGACGGCGGTCCTTAACTCCTTTGTTGCTAAAAGAGAGGCGGTGCGTGGAAGGAAAGGTGCGCTAAAAAGGCCTCTGCCCCCCCCCCCCCTCCTCTGGGGAGAGCTCTGATGCAGACTCGGGCCCTGCTGCGGCTGGTGACCCCTGCTCTGACCTATCAGATGAGGCTGACCAGGACCATTCGGACAGTGAGGATGATTCCGGATCCGGGCGTGACAAAGCGCTTGTTGGAGCACTTTTCACAGCTGAGCGTGATACCCTGAAGATCCAGGAGCCAGCGGATCCCTCTGCTGATGTATCGGTCCCTTTTGGGTCCCACAAGCCAGCACGTTCACCTAAGGTGTTCCCTTATTTGACAAATTCATCTACAGGGAATGGGGTCGGCCGCAAAGGACCTTTTCGGTCCCCAAAAATATGGCGGTGCGTTACCCTTTTGAGGAAAGCCTTCTCAAGAAATGGTCGGCTCCTCCGGTCGCGGACCCCCCAGTATCTAGGTTAAATAAAGTAACCACGATCCCGGTTGAGGGGACTCCTGCATTCAAGGATCCCACGAATAGGAAGGCCGAGGCGGTGGCTCATTCCTTGTTTACGGTTGTGGGGTCAGCCGTGTGACCAGTACTGGCATCCGCACTGGTGTCAGACACTGACTGGGCAAAACTTTTGCACCACGAATTGGGAGAGCAAAACGCCTCCCCTGTCTGCTTGGAACTAGCAGACCAACTAGTGCAAGGCCTCAAGTACATTTGTGACGCGGTCCTGGATACTCTTCCCCTGTTATCCAGGGCTTCAGTGTCAGCTGTGGTGCTGAGGCGCCTGATTTGGCTTAAATGCTGGTCTGCTGACCAGGCTTCCAAGAAAGCCCTGACGGATCTTCCCTTCCTTGGCGACCGGCTCTTTGGAGCTTCGTTAGATGACATTATTTAAAAACGCCACGGGTGCTAAGAGTACACTACTCCCACAGGCCAGGAAGGCTAAGGAGCTACACCGCAGGCAAGGGCCCTCTTTTTCCTCTCACAAGTGGCTTTTTCATCTGCCTGGTTCTTCGACAAAACGTTCCCAGCCCGACAGGACATCCACGGACGGTCAAAAGCGTCCCTGGAACCGCAAGCCTACGAACAAAAGTGCTACTGCATGAAAGTTTGCCCCCACCTGCGTATCGGGTGGGGGGGGTCGCCTTCGGGAGTTTGCAGCCCGGTGGACCTCCCGGTTATCCTACCAATGGATCTGCGACCTGATTTCCACAGGCTACAAGATAGTTTCTCACTTGGCCGCCAAACAGATTCTTCCCCTCCAGCATACCCGCCGGGAGGCCCTGCTAGGGGCAGTAAGGGACTTGCTGAATCGGGGTGATTGTATCAGTTCCGGAATCGGAACGCTTCCAGGGGTTCTACTCAAATCTGTGGTTCCTAAGAAGGAAGGGGTACGTCCAGTCTTGGACTTAAAATTCCTCAATCACTTTGTAAAAGTGCAGAGGTTCAGAATGGAATCAGTTCGCTCAGTAGTCGCTGCACTCCAAGGGGACTCCCTGGCGTCTTTGGACATCCAGGATGCATACCTGCACATACCCATATGCCTTCAGCACCAAAAAGTTCTGCGTTTGGCAGTCAGGGAAGCCCATTAACAGTTTGTGGCTCTTACCTTTTGGCCTGACATCAGCCCCCCGAGTCTTTACCAAAGTACTGGCTCCAGTATTGGCGTTGCTGCGACAACGCGGGATCGCAATTGTGGGTTACCTAGACGATCTCCTCCTGAGAGCATCTTCCACCTCAGAATTAGAGGAGGATGTGGCGATCACCATGCAGACTCTGCGAGAATTTGGGTGGCTGTTGAACCTAAAGAAGTCGGTGGTTGTGCCGACCCAGCATCTGGAGTACCTGGGTTTACTATTGGACTTCAGGGAAGCAAGGGTCTTTCTCCACTCAGACAGATTGCAGACTCTCAGATCTGCGGTCAAACTACTGATGAACCGCAAGTGGTCGTCGCTCCTCTTTTGCATGCGAGTACTGGGACTCATGGTAGCCTCCTTCGAGGCAGTACCTTATGCCCAGTTCCACACCAGAGTCCTGCAGAAGGAGATTTTGACAAAATGGGACAAATCTGTTGTCCCTGGATCGACAGGTCCAGGTGAGCCAGCCAGTCAGGGACTCTCTGATCTGGTGGTTGAGGTCCCCGGTGATTCAGTCCGGAAAATCTTTCCTTCCGCTGAAATGGACGGTGATCGCTATGGACGCCAGTCTCTCAGGCTGAGGTGGAGTGATGGGGATTCAGTCAGCTCAGGGCCTCTGGTCGACGGACGAATTCAGGTTGCCGATCAATCTGCTCTAATTGAGAGCGATCAGGCTGTGCCTCCACATGTGCTCGACATGTCTTCAAGGACGTCCGACCAGGATACAGTCAGACAACACCACAGCTGTGGCGTACATAAATCACCAAGGGGGAACAAGAAGCTCAGCCGCTGCTCGGGAGGTCACTCGCATACTTCGGTGGGCAGAGCGACACGTTCCGGCCCTGTCGGCCATTTACATCACGGGGGTAGAAAATTGGCAGGCGGACTGAGTCGTCAGATGTTGGACCCAGGAGAATGGGCGTTGCATCCGGAGATATTCAGGCTGCTGTGGGGCACACCAGATGTGGATCTATTGGCCTTCCATCTCAATCAGAAGGTGCCGAGATTCGTGTCCAGGACGAGATCTGTGGGCAGATGCGTCGGACACGCTGGTGGCTCTGTGGGATCAGTACCAGCTGATCTATGCCTTTCCTCCACTAAAACTGTTGCCACGTCTGCTTCAGAGTGGAAACCGAGGGGATTCCGGTAATCCTGGTTGCCCCAGATTGGCCTCAGTGGCCCTGGTACGCAGACCTGGTGCATCTGGTGGCAGACGCTCCCTGGCGACAGCCGCTGCGTGAGGACCTCCTATCTCAAGGTCCAATCTTTCACCCTGCTTTACCATCGCTGGCTTTAGACATGGCTATTGAGAGCCAGGTGCTAAGGAACCGGGGTCTGTCGGACTCTGTGATTCCCACTATGCTGAGGGCGCAGAAATCTTCTTCACAGAAGATATACCATCATACCTGGAAGGCCTACATCTCCGTGTGAGGAGAAAGGGTGGCATCCGCTCTCCTTTTCTATATCCAGGACCCTGCTGTTTCTTCAGAAAGGAGTAGACCAGAAATTGGCGCTGAGCACCATTAAGGGGCAAATTTCAGCCCTGGCTGTGCGTTTATTCCCCCCCCAACGACTCCTGCCGTCTCAGTAGTGAGTACCTTTTTGTTCAGGGGGTATGACATGTAGTCCCTTCGGTGCGTCCACCGTTACCCCCATGGAATTTGAACATGGTGTTGTCTGCGCTTCAGAAGCCGCCGTTTGAGAATATCAGGGAGATTCCCCTGTTGACCCTTTCACAGAAGGTGGTCTTTCTAGTGGCCATCAAATCGGCCAGGAGTGTTTCGGAATTGGCGGCCTTGTCATGCAAGTCGCCTTATCTGGTCATCCACAGAGATAAGGGGGTGTTGCGTCCGCTACCGTCCTTTCTACCGAAGGTGGTTTCCGCTTTTCATATCAATGAGGACGTTGTATTACCATCGTTGTGTCCTAAGCCGAAGCACCCCAAAGAGGTGGCCCTTCACGCTCTCGATGTGGTTAGGGCTCTGAAGGTGTACTTGTCTGCCCGGCTCCCTTTCGGAAGTCAGACTCGCTGTTTGCTTCGGTGGCTAATCCAAAGCAGGGTATGGCCACCATTTCCAGGTGGATCAGACAGATTGTAGTCTAAGCCTATGCCTTGAAGGGGCAGGTGCCCCCCTTTCCAGTCGCGGCCCACTCTACGAGAGCAATTGGAATGTCTTGGGCCTTCCGACACCAAGCGTCTGTCGCTCAGGTGTGTAAGGCGGTGACCTGGTCGTCTGTCCATACGTTTACCAAGTTCTACAAGGTAGACATCATTGCATCGGCTGATGCCTGTTTTGGCCGCAAAGTTTTGCAGGTGGCCCTGTAGTTGCAATTGAGATTTTTTTTTCTTCCTGGTTTTTCGATAAAAACGTAGTACTGTTTGTTAATGCACTGTTGCATTACTTCCGCAAAAAGGTTGCGGTGTTGGGGTTCTCTCCTGTTGAGAATGCCCGGTTATGGCGGTGTGTTTTTCCGTACACTGCTGTTTTTTTGTTTAGTTTCACTAGTTCCCACTTGCCGTGGTGGATGAAGTTTTAATGCTGTTAACATAATGCAGAAAGGACATCCCATTTAGTTACAGAGAGGAGCTATGTCAGTCGGTGAATATAAGAGAAACTAGGATTTTTTTCTCTGTAATTCACAGACCGACACAGCACCCACCCCCCCCCCCCCCCCTTTTTTTTTTTTTTCTACATTGTACTGCTTGACCCCCAGGGCGGGACTAAAGTTCTGTGTATTGTGTTACAATTTTTGCCTAGTTCTCCTAATGGCAGGCTAACAAACCCATTTAGTTAGAGAGGAGCTGTGTCAGTCGGTGAATTAGAGACATTTCTATTATCGATTATAACAGATTATGTTAATTAGTTTCACCCACAATTAAGACCAGAATCTAAAAACAGATTGAACAATTGAGACCAGGATCGAAAAATATAGTATATAGGTCTGGCAAAATATTACTGTGTGCCGTCATCCCTTAAAGAGGGAGTCCACCCCGAAAAAATTGGATTTTTGTACTCGCTGTAAAATCCTTTTTTTGACAACCTATTTTTATTATCGATTTAGTTGCTCAACCGATTAGCTGGCCTTTATACAGAATTCAATATTTGTTAATATGAACAGTGTAGTGAGCTGTATGTGTACTGCAGTGTATACATATCATTTATACACTATCCATACATGTCAGTAAGTGCCTGAGAGCTTGTCAATATGTGAGAAATAATGCCTCATGGAACCTGTAGTCCTGGGCAGGAGAAGGAAAAGATTTAAAGTGATTCTAAAAGGCAGAAATGTTTACCTTATTACATTCTATACACATTACATTAACCCTAACCCCCCCCACCTTCCCTGCATACACCACCTCTGTGTTTGGGAGCAGAAGCACGTCTCTCTCACTACCTTCTAACAGGACTCGGATGCTGTCAATCACAGCTTGTGATCAGAAATGGGGATAGGGCAAGAACACAGTGCAGATGAGGATTGAGCCGTACGGTTCCCCCATAGCAAGTGGCTTGCTATGGGGGCACTCTGAAGACAGGAGGAGCCAGGAGCACTGCAGGGGACCTCCAGAAGAGGCAGATTGGAGCTGCTCTGTGCAAAACTATTGCACAGAGCAGGTAAATATGATATGTAATTTAAAAGAAAAAGCTGGTAATTTTATATTTGTGTGTGTGTGTATGCACATCTAATTGAGCAGATCTGTGCTTGGTTAGATGCTGTGAAGGGCAGGTAGACATTGGGCTCTATTTGACCCCAATCACCTATGGAAATCTTGACATGTTTGTTATCTAGTAACTCGACACAACCTCATCTTTTTTTATTTTACAAAAAATGGGTATTATGTGTGGGTTTGCACTAAATTCATTTGTTTTTTTTCCCCCAAACATGTTTGAGTAACAGTTGCACAAATATCATGTGACATAAAATATTGCAACTATTATTTTATTCTACAGGGCCTCTGCTTTCAGAAAATATATCATATTTTATTGGTCAAAAATTACAATTTTTTTTTTTTCTTTACATGTGTGCAAAAAGTGAAAAACATTGCTCTAATGCCAAACTAATCAAAATATAACAAAGTGACTGACTTATTTTTCCTTTTTTCAAGTTGAGCAAGGAAAGAAGCAAAGAAAGAAGCATAGACACAAAGTACTAACCAATGATGACCTCCTATATGATCCAGATGAGGATGATCGGGATCAAGCATGGGTAGATGCAAAGAGAAGAGGGTGAGGGTGTAATTACTCTATTGTGCTGTTTGTTCATTTCCTACCAGTGTGCCATTGGCTGTGCAGGATAAATGGTGGCTGCCTAACTTCCCTTATTTACCCCCTTTCAGTCTAATTTATAAACTATTGAAAGTGTTTTTCTTCTTTTTCTGTTTAAAAAGGAAAAAAAAAGTATACCTATTTGTGCAGAAAAAACCCGCATTTGAAGTTTGCAGCTGTGTAGTGTGCTCTACACACTTTGTGTTATCGCTAAAGCCTCGTTCATACACATGATCGGATTTTCACCTGGGAATTGTGTGATGACAGACCGTTTGCCTAAAATCCAACCATTGGTACGCTCCATCAGACAATTGTTGGCCAACTTTCCGCCAACAAACCTTTGATGGCAGGTTAGTAAATTTTCGACAGACATCGGTCTGTTGTCAGATTTTTCTATCGCGTGTACACAAGTCCATCACACAAGTCCAAAGTACAAACACGCATGCTCGGAATCAATGCTCACCAAACATGACATTAGCAGAAGGTGCCCAAAGGGTGACGCTCAGGAGCTGAAATTGCTTGTTAACAGACAATTGTATACAGTTTGTATGCAAGACAAATTTGCGGCACACGCCCTTTGGACAAAAGTCTGTCACTTTGTCTCCGGAAAATCCGATCGTGTGTACGAGGCTTAAGAGCCTGTTAAAGGGGATCTTAAAGGCAGCCATAGATGGTTCGTATCTTGGCCGGTTCAGCATCGATCGATCAGCTTAGGTAAAACCAGCCTGTTGGATTTTCTATGCCATTATTGCTAGTGGCTATAGCCGCTACCAATAATCACTGGGTGTTCGCCTGGCCAGGACAGCAGGCTCCACCCTCCTCACTAGGAGAACACGATAGCTCTGTGGACAGTGTTAATTGGGGGAATTGAGCTTTTTTTTTTTTTTTTTTTTTTTCTCCTTAACCTTGGTTGCAAGAGAGAATTTTGCTCAGTCTGTGGCCGGCTTAACTCTCAAAAGGGAGTTGTTCCCATTAATTTCCTTGTCGTGTTTTTTTTTTTTTTTCCTCCCAGATTTCTGGCCAGAAACATGGCTGTTTTGTGATTAATTTCCCATAAAGAACAGAACAATTATATAAAGAACACCAGACATTCAGAGCTTTCAGTTGCTAATATGTCCCATACTTGGCTTGTTTGGTCCTGAGAAATGTATTGTGTTTAAATAAAGTGAAGAGAGTACAGCAGATACCTCCTAATAAATTATAAATGTGAATTAGAGACTAATATATTTTTTGTTCTATGATTTAGGTATAGGAACAAGCAAACGCATGCACAGCAAACTAAGGTACAAGCCTTGCCCAGTAGTGATGCCATTTTGAACTGCCCAGCCTGCATGACTACACTCTGCTTGGATTGCCAAAGGTGAGTGATTTGTCGTCAATAAGTAGAGGAATTTTCCAGGATAAAAGCTGCCTCCCTGCTTATATGATCCCTTTTATTTTAGTTGTGGTAGAGTATGATCGCATTGAAGTTTGATCAGGATGCTAATCCTATGTCAGGTTCTGAGTCCTAATGGAGGTTCTAATCTAGTCTCATGCTATCCAAAATGAAAGAAAACATATTTTTTATGTGCTGTACACTTTTAAATGGCTAACACTCCAGCAGCTTGCTGTGACCCCAAACTGAAATTGTGGATGCCGCTCATGCTGCAGGAATCCCAATCAGTGTAGGCTTGGTCGGAGCTCATCCCAGTTTCAGACATCAATGTACAGGGAAGAAAATGTCCATATAAGCCACACATTTATGCAAACCCGAAGTAAGAAAGTATAACTGCCTTAACCCTGGCTCCAACCAGGCCATGTCCCTAATGTTTCACTCCTCCCCCAGAGCTTAATTATGGGGAACCCTGTGATTAAGCTTCGGTGGAGGAGTAAAACACATTGGGGCATGGTCTCGTTGGAGCCTGGACTGAAGCTGTTATGCGCTCTTACCTGGGGTTTGCATAGATGTGTGGCTCATATGGAAATTTTCTTCCCTGTACACTTCAGCAGCTTGTTTTCTTTTGTCTGCCAATCCTCTCCAACTGTTGCAACATACTCGAGACTCATTCCCTTCTCTTCCACATGACATCATTGGTGCTAAGAGATTGGTGGATATCCCTGAGCCTTGTGTGGAGCTTTACTCAGAGATGTGCTTCTGCAGGTGAGCAAAGGATGGGTACGGCAGCTGCTGTTGAGGCCTTCATTAACACAATCCTGTGGGCAAAACTCAAGTTCAGTTTAATATCTTTAGCAGTCATGTTTTATTGCTTACAAACATTTTAAGTGATGCATTAAGGTTTTGAGGCTTAATGACTGTAAATGTATTTTACTTTCATCACCCTGCAGACACGAGTCCTACAAGACCCAATACAGAGCTATGTTTGTTATGAATTGCACCGTCAACAAGAATGAAGTTCTTAAATTCCCAGAACAACCTACAAAGCACAGAAGACACAATCACAAGAAATTCAAGGCTCAGTTGGCAGATTCTGCTTCGGAATCGCAGAATACAGAAATGTACCATCCTGTGAAATGTAATGAGTGTTCCACAGAGGTGGCAGTTTTTGACAAAGAGGAAGTGTATCATTTCTTCAATGTCTTAGCCAGTCACTGCTAGCACAGACTGGGCCTTGTGGCTGAAAGTGTCTGAAGAAAGGACTGTTCTTGTTGTCTATGGCAACCAGTCAGACTTTTCATTTTTATTTCTAAATGAGAACGTCCAGCTTGTTAACATGGTTAGCAAGACTCCAAGGCTGCCTTATTAAAGGAGTTGAGGATCTTCACACAACAGATTGTGTGACTATTCACTTTAGTTATCCAGTAATGTGAAGAGCAAATTCCTGTTCACTTTAAATGCCCACTTATGTTTAGACACTTTTTACATGAATGGATAATTATAGGGAAAAAATCAGCCTGTCTTCCTAAATACACTTTCCATTTTGAACCTTTTTGTGATGAGGGTTCATCATGTAGCTGCAGTGAAGATGATTTAAGTTTTATAGTTAAATATGTACTTTTTAAAATTTAATCAGTTTTTATTACCAAAATGAAAACTTTCTAGGTTATTAGCATTCCTGATACTAAGGAAGCCTACTCAAAATTTAGTGTCAGATTCATACTGAAAGTGGAACATTAAGAAAATTCAAAAAATAAGTCCTGCTAGATCCCTTCTTCTAGCAATGTAAAACATTAAAAAATAAGTGTCTATACTGTTTAAAGTCCAGTAATACAGACTCGCTCTGCACATCCTCAGTTGCTCTCCATTTTCGGCACTGCTGAGTTTGTAGAGGCCAATCTGCTGAAAGCCTTAAATTGGAATTGAACCCTCCTATCCTTTTAAACTTTAAAGCTAACTGCAACTGCCATGGTGCTACACATGTAATCAGTTATGGCACCAGCCATTTGATTGTTTGACAGTTTGGTTGAGGACACAATCAAATGTGACCGTTTGCATTTTCAACATTCCAGGAATGTAACTGTTTTTTGAAACTGTTAAATTGATTGGTTTAGATCAGCTTTGATTTACTGCTGGGGCTTTTGGCAACTGCAAAATGGCAGCCTCCAGCAAGAAAAAACAGGAGCAATGCTGGAGGCAATTTACAGATCACACTAATTTTGGTACCATAATTAATGTGGAATTTATGTTCTTTGCTAAAGAACCACATTTTTTTTTTTTCTTTATCAGGTTATTATGGGTAAAGTTCCACTTTTAAACAGTGAAAGCATTTTAACACAAAATGCATGTATCCCTTTACCCTGACCTAAGTGATCCCAGCTTCCCTTCTCCCTTCACAGCATACTTGCTGAGATCCACCAACTGTGGCCTCGGGGGATTGAGTGGAGAGGGTGGGGGTGGCTCCTGGCTGGGCTATAATACAGACATGAAGAGGACAGAGAAGACTTGCAGCACTGGTTCTAAACAATTCCTGGAGGCTGCGAAAATTAGTTTTTATCTCCAGCAAGTATGTGAAGAGGGAGAGTGGGATTGGTTAGGTCAGAGCACTGGGCCAAAAAAGATGGGTGCACCTTTCTTTTAAAGTGCACTTAACCTTTAAGGGTAGAATGCTTTTCAGTTCTAAATTAAAATTTTATTTTTGAGGTTAAGTGATGAAGCACAAATTACAGATATGATATTCAGTAACCACTAGCAATTAAAATTCCCTTCAATGGACTAAAATCACAGCAATCCAGTTCTTTTCTATGGATTACTGCACATTCACAGTGCTCTTTTCTGTTTAAATGTAACTTCCATGTCTGCTATTAAAGACAAGCTTTTTATTCTTATTCAATTTAAAGTGTCCGTAAGGTCATATTGGATTGCTCTACTAGTAATTCATTAGCAGTATGAACAAAGCTGGCCCCGTCCTGATGATACATTAATTTACACATGTTCTATATACACCAACAAATGGGTCTTTTCCACAATGTAATACAGGGGAGTTGTGCCATTTGGAGTAAAGAAGGTATTGTGCCGTGTTTACTGGTAGAATTCTCATGAAAGTTGGAATGAGTATTTCCCTGCTAGCATAAGGGCTCTCACAGGAGTGTGCCATCTGTGAGCAGGATAGTATTCTTTGTACCACTTTAGGAAAATACCAGCCATCAACACAGCAGGGAAAGAGACCCATATATGTTGTCACACACACACAGGTGTGATCTAGTTCTAGACAAAAGTACAGAATCCCTGTCCTTGGAAAAAATATGGAGGCCGCCCTCCTTCTGAAAATACTGTTTCATGGGCTGCTATACTGATGATCTGGCTTCATTTAAGTACTTGCCCAGAGGAAGTATGTGACAAAGTCCAAATTCCTGATTTGCAGACTTGTTCTAGGCCAGCGATTTTTGGTATTTTATTGAAGCCAAATGATCAGTATGGTACTCAGGCAAAGTCTCTTCATATTTAATGACAGGAATAAGTAATCTGCATACACTGTATTCTTGTATACTCTGTCACTGTGTGTAAAGTTTAAAGGTTTTTTACTGTAATGCATTCCATACATGAAGGTAAAAGACCTTCTTTGTGTAGCAGCCCCCCTAATACTTACCTGAGCCTGATCTGCCTTCAGGGGACTTTCCCTCCTCATTGACTGAGATAGCAGGGTGTGCCATTGGCTCCTGCTGCTGCTGTCAATCAGTCAGTGAGCCAATTGGGGGGAGGGGGGCAGGGTTTAGCCCTGTCTCTGTATGTGAATGGACACACAGAGCGAGCCTGCTCAGGTGCCCCCATTGCAAGCTTCCATGCTCTGGGGTCACATGGCAGGAGGGAGGGGCCAGGAGCGCCGACAGGGGGACCTGAGAAGACCAGGATCAGTGCTTCTCTGTGAAAGAAAACACTTGACAGAGCAGGTAAGTAAAACATGTTTATTTTTTTTAAATGTTGACTTTAATATCGCTTTAAACATCTACCTATTTAAAATGCAGTGAAAAAAAAAAATGATCAAGAGTCTCCAAAAATGGGGACCAAAGGGAGCGTCTGGAAAGAGAAGCCACTGTCACTGACTAGATCCATTTGTAACAGCCTGTTCTTTTATCTGTGCAGATGTTTCTCTCCTGTTCTGTGAACACTTCGGAGCATGTGTACAGTGTAATTTCACAATAAAATGTTTCCATTTGCTTGTCCATATTTGTGTGCTATTTGTATTCTTGGCGATTTATTACATTAAGATTTTATATTGCGCTGTGCTGAAGCCTGATGTGTGCTAGCCTGTAATAATAATCCTATCCACAGTGACCTCTACAGCACGTCACATGTATAAAATGGCCCTTCTGACTTCTGTTGTAAAAACCGTGATGTTCTACACTTGGACAACTTTGTGCACTTATAATTGGTAAAACCTAGGTGGGGCGTCACACACTGAAATCACATGTGAGTAATTTCTTCTATCATTTCAATGTCCTTGGAGGTGTAGTTAAGAGAGACAGAGGTCCTGATGTATAATGTGATATGTATGTTTCACAGGTGCTGGCTATAATGAAATCCCATGTCAAAAGACACAAAGTTCTTGCACTGTTTATGTCCAGTTTTCTGGGAGCAGTGGCTGAAGACAAATCTCCTTTACATAGAGCTTTTTACAGGCAGACCTATTTTATTAGGTTGCAAACAGAATTTAAGAGTCCAATTGGTTCACATCTTGATTGCAAGTTTAACTAAAAAAATGTTACATTGTTTGCCAATAAGAACACAAAAAAATAAAATAAAAATATGACAGCATAACCTTAATGTGATAGCTACACCACAAATGACAATGGCCATTGCAAGTCAACTCTAATAATGAGAGAATACCACGATAACTGCATATATGCAACAAAAAGTATTGCTTTCACAATCACCATGGGATTGAATTAACACCTTTTTGTGATCCAAATGTATTCAGTAGTACATTGGATTACGAGCATAATCCATTCCAGAAGCATGCTTGTAATCCAAAGCACTCATATATAAAAGCGTGTTTCCCCATAGGAATCAATGCAGACTCGGATAATTGGTTCCACAGTCACTGCTGGTATATCCAGTACCGCATTTGGCCAGAGGTGCGTTTGGAGACACTCAGGAACGGAGTGTTTCTGAGCGTCTCCAGCACCCCTGGCCAAATGCAGTACTTCACACCCCATCGGCTTGAATCCTGCTAGTCTTGCGAGACAACAATCGCAAACCAAGTGCAAACTCAGTGTTTTAACTAGGTAAACATGACTAATACATAGATGTGCCATAAACTTATACTCACAGTAACCAAATAACCAAAGTAAAAAATAAATAAATATAAATATATATACATGTATTACATACAATAAAGTGTGTGTGTATTTGTGTGTATATGTGTATGTGTACACATACACTCTCATATCACAATATACATTTATTACGTGTGCATAAATTGTAAAAGGGCTTCAACATTATTATAATAATATAAAGTACACTGGTGGAATTGTGTCAGATGCCAAAAAGTCTTTAAACATAAGGCAAGTAAAGATGCTGTAAACACCACTCAAGTGAACAGTGCCTGTGTATCACTCATGCTCACCCTGTGTAAGGTAGCAATGCTGCCTCCTGCGTGAAACTTTCTAGTCTGGGGATCGGGGATCCTGTCCTGAGGAGAGGATCGGACTGACTACAGCTTCAGCATTGGCAAAGCACATTAAGGAGACGGAGGCATCTGTGGGGAAAAAATCTACAGACCGTTATTGTAACTGTAAATGTGCAGGGGACCCCCTGAGTGGGGAGCTCTATCTGGTGAGTTCAACTACACAGGGGGGAGCACATGGGCACCGCTCTTGCTTGTGTGGAGCTTGCTGCATCTTTACTCACCTTTTTATTATTAAAGACCTTTTGGGTTTGATTTACTAAAACTGAAGAGTGCAAAATCTGGTGCAGCTTTGCATAGAAACCAGTAAGCTTCAAGGTTTATTGTCAAAGCTTAAAGTGGTTGTAAAGGCGGAAGTTTTTTTTTTTTTTTTTTTTTTTTCTTTTCTTAATACATTAAGATAAAGTCTTCTGTGTGCAGAAGCCTCCTCATGGCCCCCCTAACACTTACCAGAGGTCCCTCTCTGTCCAGCAATGTCCACGAGTGTCTTGGACATCTGAGATTCTCCCTCCTGATTGGCTAGCTGACCTTGACAGCAGCGGCAGCCAATAGCACTGCTTCTGTGTCTCAGCCAATCAGGAGAGAGTGGGGCCAGGTCAGAGCTCTGTGTCTGAATGGACACAAGGAGCTGTGACTCCGCTTGTGTGCCCCATAGCGAGCTGCTTGCTGTGGGGGCACTGAACAGGAGCGAGGGGCCAGGCTGCTCTGTTCAAATCCACTGCTACAGAGCAGGCAAGTATAACACGTTTGTAATGTCTTGTTTTATTTCTTATAAAAATAACAATCACTTTAAATGAACAAGCTGAAGTTAGAAGCTGATTGGTTACCATACACAGCTGCACCAGAATTTATTCTTCTCCTCAGTCTTCATGAGGGAATCGGAGAGCTTTAGTAACCAAAACTGCAGCGTTTATCCTCCTGACACATCATAGGAAGCACCTCCATGGTTAACAGAGGACAGAATTAAAATTAGACTTGGGGAAACTTAACATTAAATCACCAGGACCAGGTGGCTTGCACTGAGGGTACTTTGGGAACTCAGTCTGTCTAGTAACTGGCAGACCATTGTTCCTATTTTTTTACTGACTGGAATAGTACCAGCTGATCGGCGAAAAGCCAATGTAGCACCAATATTTAAAAAGGGCCCAAAATACATCCCTGGAAGTTACAGACCGTTAGCCTAACATCAATAGTATGCAAGCTCTTGGAAGGGGATAAGGGACTATATACTAGATTTTATTTTTTGTTTAGATTTCAGCATGGATTAATGAACAATGGTTCTTGCCAAGCCAATCTATCAACCTTCTATGAGGAGGTGAGCTGCCATCTAGATAAAAGGCCCGTAGATGTGGTGTATCTGGATTTTGCAAAAGCATTTGACACAGTTCCCCATAAACGTTTACTGTACAAAATAAGGTCTGTTGGCATGGACCATAGGGTGAGTACATGAATTGAAAACTGGCTACAAGGGTGAGTTCAGAGGGTGGTAATAAATGGGGAGTACTCAGAATGGTCAGGGGGTGGGTAGTGGGGGTCCCCCAGGGTTCTGTGCTGGGACCACACCGACCTGGAGGATGGGGTAAAACGGTTCAATCTCTGTATTTGCAGACAATACTAAGCTAAGCAGGGCGATAATTTCTCTGCAGGATGTGGAAACCTTGCAAAAGATCTGAACAAATTAATGAGGTGGGCAACTACATGGCAAATGGTTTAAGAGGTTTAATGTAGAAATAACCTCTCGGGCGAATGTAGGATGGAAAAGGACCTGGCTGTCATAGTAGATGAAGATAGCTGCTAACAAAGCAAACAGAATATTGGCATGCATTAAAAAGAGGATTAATTCCAGAGATAAACCGATAATTCTCCCTCTCTACAAGACTCTGGTCCGGCCGCACCTAGAGTATGCTGTCCAGTTCTGGGCACCAGTCTTCAGGAAGCATGTATTGGAAATGGAGCGAGTACAAAGAAGGGGGGCAACAAAGCTAATAAAAGGGTCTGGAGGATATTAGTTATGAGGAAAGTTGTGAGCACTGAACTTATTCTCTCTGGAGAAGAGACGCTTGAGATGAGATATGATTTCAATTTACAAATACCATACTGGTGACCCCACGACAGGAATAAAACTTTTTTGCGAAAGGGAGTTTAACAAGACTCGTGGCCACTCATTAATATTAGAAGAAAATAGGTTTAACCTTAAACTATGTAGAAGGTTTTTTATTTTTTTACTGTAAGAGCGGCAAGGATGTGGAATTCCTTTCCACAGGCAGTGGTATCAGCAGGGAGCATCAATATTTTCAAAAAACTATTAGATAAGCACCTGAACGACCACAACATACAGGGATATACAATGTAATACTGACATATAAAAAAATGTGAAATCAGTCAGCGCAAAATAATGACGAGTTTTTAAAAATGATATAACACAGCTGCTGAACACTAAAGGCAAATATAACAAAAACCTCAAATAGACATAACAAACATAGTAGTGCAGCGCTAAAATAACCTCTAGTAATTAAAAAGTCTCTCAAAAGTAAAGTAAAGTCCTTTAAAATTTGCTATGCTCCTTACTTTTGAGAGACTTTTTAATTACTAGAGGTTATTTTAGCACTGCACTACCATGTTTATTAATACTGACATATAATCACACACATAGGTTGGACTTGATGGACCTGTGTCTTTTTTTTTCAACCTCACCTACTATGTAACTATGTAAGATTTTGCACTCTCCAGTTTTAGTAAATCAACCCCTTTGTGTCTGCTAGGTAGGTTAATGTCTGTCTGTGTGAGTTTTCACCAGAGAAAAAGGTGAAGGAAAATGCTCCAATGGGGGGCACCTGTTCCTTTGACAACTCTCTTATGCCGTGTACACACGATCAAACAATTGGGTGGAAAAGTCCAGCAAACTCAAGTCTGCCGGACAATCCCCCGTGTGTAGCCTCCGGCTGACTTTTTTTACCCAAAAGTACGGCGGACTTGGAAAGTATTTTTGCACTCCAATCTTCCCGTCGGACTTTCCTTTTCGGCGGACAATCTGGCCGTTGGTATGCCAGTCCGCTGTACTTTTGAAATGAGCGGACCCATGCAGAGAAAAGTCCGCTCATTTTGAGCGCGTCTCCAGGTAGGCGGGGCCAGCAAAGGAGACGTCACTGGCCCCGCCACCTGGTATGGACTTAATGGGGAACCCCAACGCCGGAAAAAAACGGCGTGGGGACCCCCCCAGGTCCACATCAGACCCTTGTCTGAGCACGCTACCCGGCCGGCCAGGAAAGGGGGGACGAGCGAGCGGCTCCCCCCTCCTGAGCCGTACCAGGGCGCGTGCCCTCAACATGGGGGGGTGCCTTGGGGAAGGGGGGCCGCGCGTCCCCCCCACCCCAAAGCACCTTGTCCCCATGTTGATGAGGACAAGGGCCTCTTCCCGACAACCCTGGCCGTTGGTTGTCGGGGTCTGCGGACGGGGGGCTTATGGGAATCCGGGAGCCCCCTTTAATAAGGGGGCCCCCGGATACCGGCACCCCACCCTATGTGAATGAGTATGGGGTACAATGTACCCCTACCCATTCACCTGTAAAAAAAAAAAACAACACACAAGGGTTAAAATAGTTTATTGCACAGCTCCGGGGGTCTTCCGTCTTCGGCTTTCTTCCTCGCCGCCGCCCTCTTCTTCCGACTTCGGGGGTCTTGTCCCCCTCTTCGGTTCCCGGTCTTCTGTCACCGCTGTCACCGCCTTCTGTTCTTCTCTTCAGATGTTGCCTCGTCGCATCCTCCGCTCACAATGGCACGGACCCGTGTTTTTTTTTTACAGGTGAATGGGGTACATTGTACCCCATACTCCTTCACATAGGGTGGGGGGCCGGTATCCGGGGGCCCCCTTATTAAAGGGGGCTCCCGGATTACGATAAGCCCCCCCGCCCGCAGACCCCGACAACCAACGGCCAGGGTTGTCGGGAAGAGGCCCTTGTCCTCATCAACATGGGGACAAGGTGCTTTGGGGTGGGGGGGCTGCGCGGCCCCCCTTCCCCAAGGCACCCCCCATGTTGAGGGCATGCGGCCTGGTATGGCTCAGGAGGGGGGGTGCGCTCGCTCGTCCCCCCCCTTTCCTGGCCGGCCGGGTAGCGTGCTCGGACAAGGGCCTGATGTGGACCTGGGGGGGGGGGGGGAGCCACACGCCGATTTTTTTTCAGCATTGGGGTTCCCCTTTAAGTCCATACCAGGTGGCGGGGCCAGCGACGTCTCCTTCACGGGCCCCGCCTACCTGGAGACGCGCTCAAAATGAGCAGACTTTCCTCCGCGTGTGTGGGCGAGTCCGTTCATTTCCAAAGTACGGCGGATAGTCCGGCGGACTTAGTGCGCCGTATTAGTCCGCTGAAAAAGTGCCGTGTGTGGGCAAGTAGCCCGTTCGGAAAGTCCGGCGGGAAGTCCGCCGGATAGTCGGCTACGTGTGTACGCGGCATTAGATAACTCAGTTTGGAGGGATTTTCTTCTTGTTTTCTGTTGCATCTCCAGAGTAAAAGAAAATCTCCAGAGGGATGAAAAAAACTGTCTTTACATACACTTAAGAGCCCGGGCATTTGTAGTCTGTGGTGACAGGTGTTCTTTAGATAATTTTTCTGCCTATACAGAAGAAAATTCTATAATAGCAACACCAATTGAATTCTCCTCCAACAGTACTTTTAATTTTTTCTTTAGGCTGAAGTCAGAACCTGCAATTTACCTGTAAAAGTGATTCTATAAATAATAGAATTATTATTTTACAGGATTTATATAGTGGCAACAATTTGTTACACTACACTTTGGTACATGTTTTAGGACATTTGAATGAAACCCATGATGATGCATGATTTCCACGTCATAATGACAACGGTACACTTTATAAGCATTAATGGTAATTATATACCAATCAGCCATAACATAATGACCACTGACAGGTTAAGTGAATAACATTGATTATCTTGTTACAATGGCACCAGAAATTTGGTGGAATATATTAGGCAACAAGTTGTCTCTGAAACAGTGTAGCACTCCTTTTACCCAAAAAATATTATTTTATGTAACAACCCTCATATTTTATAATCATTAAAGTGACCACATGCTCATCCAACACAGTGCAATCCTATGTTTAACCACTTGGAGACTGCTGCGCGCCGATATACGTCAGCACAATGGCAGCGGTGGGCAAATGGGTGTACCTGTATGTCCCCATTAAGAGGCGGGGATAGCAGGCACGCGCCCGCCATGTACAGCGTGACCGTGCCCGTGGGACCCGCGGACTCGATGTCTCCCAGCGATTGTTTCACGGAGCCTCAGAATGGAGAAGTAAACAAGGCATTTCCCCGTTCTGGCTTGTGTCATGACAGAGCACTGCTCTCTGTCATGTGACTTGAAGCCTATCCCCCACACAGTTAGAATCACTCCCTAGGACACACGTAACCCCTTCATCGCCAACAGCAGAATAACACAGGCTCTCCTGAGAGTGAAAGCATCCTTGTCAACTACTGCATGGGATTTCTCCCCCCTTCCTCTCCTCGCTGACACTCTGTATAATGCGAGCGAAGCTCGCACAGCCACGTCTGCCCGATTTGCTCCCTCCCCTCCATCATCATTGACAGGGAGGAGAGGACTCCACCAGCAGCACAGGATTCTTGGACATGTAGTCAGGGCCAGCGTCACCATAAGGCCCTTAGTGTGCACTGCTGCCTGACCTTGGAAACACATGACGGGGGATGGGGGAGTGATTGGAGGCATAGATGATAGGTGGGTGTGAAGGGTGGGGGGGGGGGGTTATTGGAGGCATAGATGGGTGTGCTGGATGGGGGGTGATTGGAGGCATAGGTGTGCTGGATGGGGGGTGATTAGAGGCATGGGTGGGTGTGCTGGATGGGGGGGGGGGGTGATTGGAGGCATGGGTGTGCTGGATGGGGGGTGATTAGGAGCATAGGTGGGTGTGCTGGATGGGGGGGAGATGGTTGGAGGCATAGGTGGGTGTGCTGAACGGGGATGGGGGGGTGATTGGAGGCATAGGTGGGTGTACTGGATGGGGGGGTGATTGTAGGCATAGGTGGGTGTACTGGATGGGGGGGGGGTGATTGGAGGCATAGGTGGGTGTACTGGATGGGGGAGGTGATTGGAGGCTTTGGTGGGTGTGCTGGATGCGGGGGGGGGGGATTGGAGGCATAGGCGGGTGTGCTGATTGGGGGGGGCGGGGTGATTGGAGGCATCATAAGTGGGTGTGCTGGATGGGGGGGAAGGGAGAATTGGAGGCATAGGTGGGTGTGCTGGATGGTGGGGGGTGATTGGAGACATAAGTGGGTGTGCTGGATGGGGGAGAGGGTGATTGGAGGCATCATAAGTGGGTGTGCTGGATGGGGGGGAGGGAGGATTGGAGGCATAGGTGGGTGTGCTGGTTGGGGGAAGGGGGGGTGAATGTAGCCAGAAGTATGGGAAGTGAGGTGATTAGAGGCATTGGTGTGCTGGATGGGGGAAGAAAAAATGATTGGAGACACTATGCTGGATGGGGGTCTATAAGTGGAAGAGGTGTGCTGGGCGTGGGGGGCATCTGTGAATGGGGGAGCGCTACACAGAAGACCCAAAAGCTTAACCCCCGCAGCATAAGTTCCGAGACTAGAAGAAGTTGGGGCATCCCTGCACAGAAGATTTTTCCAGGATCCAGCTGCTTCGGATAACCTTCACTACTGGTAAACTTGCTAAAACTATAGAGATTTTTTTTTAAGCTAAACTTCATCTTTAAAGTTGTATATATGAAACTAAAGATATGTTGGTATTGCGCTGCCCCTATATTAAATAACCCTCCGAGGGTGATAAGTATAATGCCCAGTTACATAAATCAATAGTGTAATATAAAAATATATATATAAATGTCTACTGAATAATATCAAAAAGTGCAAAGTGCTACATTAAAAAAAATAAAATAAACACACCACAGAGGTGATAGAATCCAAATAAATGAAAATCAAGTGAACAAAGGTAAGTAACTAAAAACAGTCTCTTAAAAAATTACTATTTTGATAAAGTGCAGAGAAAATGCAAAAAAAAAAAAAAAAAGTAAACGCACTACAGAGTCAATTGAAAACATCCTTTTTTCAATTGACTCTGTCGTGCGTTTACTTTTTTTTTTTTTTGCATTTTCTCTGCACTTTATCAAAATAGTAATTTTGGCGGTGTTTGTGGCCGTGGGTGCAATCAGTGTCTGAGGAGCGGCAACTGAAATATTGAGACAGAGGACAGTGTGCTAGCATTGCTGTAGGAAGTGCGGCAGGAGAGACGCAGTATGGATGCATTCTTGTAAACCAGCAACCCACGTGGCTGCTTCTGCCGCAGCTTATATCACATCCTTGAGGACATTGGGGGAGACCAGGAGAAGCATTGTATGGATCGCATGTATGCTATTGCTATGCAATACAGACATGTCAAATTAAGTGGTGGCCAACCACAATATGATCCATATACTGCTTCTCAGGATCCCTCAATGGCCCCCAGGACCTCAGCAGCGCTAGCACTCCCACTCAATATTAGCCCCCTCCTCAACACCAGCCACCACCTATCCCATCCTAGACCTCATTTTACCCAACCCCCCCCCCCCCCCCCCACTCCTACAGTGAATTTGCACCTTCCACCTCCCATTTTCACCAGGACAGAACATTTATAGCCTGGACCTCGCTACCAGCATGAGTTTGAGCTCCAATCTTCATTCCCCCATCCCCACATTCCCATGGTGATCAAGCATCCCCCTCCACCTATCACCAGTTGTGATGAACCATTCATTTTTTAACAATAAATATATGTTAAAAAAAATTGTATTCTTTTGGGGTTTTATATAATGCACAAAAGCACTTATTTGTACTCTGCCTGGAGCAAACGTATGCTAAGTCCAACAAGGGCTAGCATACACTTGCCTCACACAGAATGAAAGGACGCATTTGCACTCTGCCTGGGGCAAACGTAAGCTAAGCCCAACATGGGCTACTGTACGCTTGCCTCACGCAGAGTGAAAAGGTCTCCTTTTGACTCTGCCAAAAAGAGTGAAAAGGACTTGTGGAACAATAGAATAAAAATGGACATAAAAAGAACTAACATGAATTTGAAGTGTTTTATTAGAAGAAATCTCAAAATTTTTTAGTACACGTAATAATTTTGCCATGACTCCTCTCCATCAGGTGATTCAAAAAATTCGGCAACATTTTTTTCGGGTTGGTCATGACACGTACTGTTGACTGAAATTCCATAAATTATACTCTCTGACTTTGGTTACTGGGCCTCGGTTCAACATTGCTTCTCTCATTGTCCCGCAGAAAGTTGTGCAGAATGCAGCATGCCAGGACCACATTAATGGCATTCTCCACATCAAGCTGCATACAGGACAGCAAAACTATCCATTTGGCCATGCACACACCAAAAGCACATTCCACAACACAGCGTGCATGGCTGAGCATGTAGTTGTACATTTTTTGTTGTTGGCTGAGACCATAGCCACTGTATGGCCTCATGAGATTTTTGGCCAGTCCAAAGGCCTCGTCTGCTACCATGACCAATGGCAAGCTGGATTCCTCAGTGCAGGGTTGAGGACTGCTGGGAGAAATATTGAGCCGTCCTTCAGGAAGACAACATCCGAAGGCTGACTCACAAAATATACGGGCGTACGTATATGCTCCAACATCCACCGCAAGGAATCTCAGATGTGCATCAGCCAATGGCAGGAAGACCACCGAGAAATATTTTTTATAATTAAATTATGATGATCCAGAGTGGGGAGCCTTCTTCACCCTGATGTTTGCCATCAAGGGGAACTACGTTTTCTCCCAAAACCCATCGACAGCTGATTCCCAGATGTCTTCTGTTGGCTCCTGCATTACAACTTCATGTAACTCCTCCCATATTGCCACACATGTTTCTCTAGTTACCCTGGCCACCATTGAGACGCCAAGGAGGAAGTAGTAATGCAAGGACACAAAGCTTTGTCCTGTGCCAAGGAATCTAACATAACATACAAATTTAACATATTGAAAAAAAAAATAGCATACAAATAGGAAGTCCTACCCCTAACCCTAACCCCTAAACCCATCCACTAACCCTATCCCCTAGCCTTTAACCCTATGCCCCAACCCCTAATCCTAACTCCTATCCACTTACCCTATCCACTAATCCTAACCCACATGTGTACATATTCATAAGATTTCACTTACCTGAGTGTCACAGCTTAACCCCCGCAGCATAAGTCACAAGCAGCCTTTCCTCCGGCTCCGCATCACAGTGTCCACCCTCGCCAGCCTTGGCCTGAGCCTCTCCAACAGCTCATCAAAGACCGGCACTGTTCTCCCCCAGTGCTCTCCACTCCCCTCAGTGCTCTCCCCCCTGTTCTCCCCCCGTTGCTCTCCACTCCTCCCAGTACTCTCCCCCCCTGTTCCCACCCCAGTGCTCTCCCCCCTTTCCCCACCCCAGTGCTCTCCCCCGTCCCCCCCAGTGCTCTCCCCCCTGTTCCCCCCCAGTGCTCTCCACTCCTCCCCAGCTCCCCCCCAGTGCTCCCCCCTGTTCTCCCCCCCAGTGCTCTCCACTCCCCCTAGTGCTCTCCCCCTGTTCCCCGTCCCAGTCCTCTCCCCCCTGTTCTCCACTCCCCCCCAGTGCTCTCCCCCCGTTCTCTCCCCCCTGTTCTCCCCCTCCCAGGGCTCTCCCCCTGTTCTCCCCCTCCCAGTGCTCTCCCCCAGTTCTCCCCCCCTGTTCTCTCCCCCCAGTTCTCCCCCCGTGCTCTCCCCCCAGTTCTCTCCCCCCTGTTCTCCCCCCCCCAGTGCTCTCCACTCCCCCTAGTGCTCTCCACCCGTGCTCTCCCCCTGTTCCCCCACCCAGTGCTCTCCCCCCTGTTCTCCACTCCCCCCCAGTGCTCTCCACTTCCCCAGTGCTCTCCCCCCAGTGCTCTCCACTCTTCCAGTGCTCTCCCCCCCCTGTTCTCGTACTGTGACTTGGCCCCTGAATCAGCACGCGATTATAAGCTCCTGAAAGCAGAAATCCTAGCAAGGCTGGGAGTGACTGTTGCTTTAAAGGGTGAACCGAGTCCATGGCTGGTGGTTTGACAAGGCTAAGCCTGCCTGTGCGCAGCTCTACCACCTGATGCACTTGTTCCAAGATTGGCTGAAACCTGAGGAAAAGACACCCACTCAGATGGTGGAAAGAGTCGCACTTGATCGTTTCCTGCATGGACTACCCAGGGAGCTCCACCGATGGGTGGCTCAGTCCGAGCCTCAGTCCCTGGATGAGATGGCTACAGCTGTTGAGCACTACAGTTGTGCGGAAAAGTTCCAGGAGCGTCCCTTTGTCACAAGAGAGCTGGCCTGTTTCAAAGAAGTGCGTTCCAGCACCAGTGTGTCTCCTGGTGATTGCATAGTGGCTGCCCGGAGGGATAATACAACTACCAAGAGCACCCCAGGACCTAAGCTTCCAAGGAACCGACAGGGGGAACCCCGGGAGGTTCGCTGTTGGTCCTGTCATCAACTGGGTCATTTGGCGGCCCAGTGCCCAAGTCGGGAAGAACCAATGGAGTGCGACATGGGTCGCCGTCGTCCATGTATATCCATGCATTATGTGCTGCAACCAACCTAAATCCACATGAGTGTGTGGTGCAGGTCAATGGACAGGAGGTGGTAGCACTCCTTGACTCTGGGAGTGTTGTTACCCTGCTCTGATCGGATGGGTTGCCAAGAAAGCTGGTACCAAGGGAACAGGTTAGGGTCATCTGTGTGCATGGTGATGTTAAAAGCTATCCGGTGGCCTGGGTGGCCCTGTGTACACCAGCAGGAACGGCTACACTAAAAGTGGGGGTGGTCCCAGGACTACCTCATGATTTACTAATTGGGCGAGACTGCCCCATGTTTTGGGACTTGTATGAGCAAAAGCTAAAAGGTTCGGGGGTTTCCCCCAAAAAGCAAGAACCCACAGAGGTGGTGAATAATACTGTGTTGCAGGAGGTTGTTACTAAGGATCAGTACCAAGTTGCTGAACCTGCAGAAAGTGAGCCCGGTCCCATGGAGGTGTTTGCGGGATTGGAAGCGGAAAGTACCTCCTCTGAGCCAGACATTTCAGATTTTGGGGGCTCCCGGGAAGATTTCCTTAGTGCTCAGATGAGGGACCCCACTTTGATCCAGCCAGGGAACAGGCCACGGTCTTAAACGGTGAACCACAGCACCCTGGGGCGGACGCGAAGTTCCCCCATTTTGCTGTGAATCATGACTTCTTGTACCGAGTAAGTTCAATCAAGAAGTGTTGGAACAACTGGTGGTACCCAAACCTTTTAGGTCTAAGGTGTTGCATTTGGCTCATAGTCATGTACTTGGGGGTCACCTTGGAGCGGCTAAAACTCAGGAACGGGTTTTACAGCGTTTTTTTGGCCCAGTGTATATCTAGAAATTAAGCACTACTGTGAGTCCTGCCCTACCTGTCAAAGAACCGCTCCAATACCCCATTTTCGAAGTCCGCTGGTACCGCTTCCAATTATCGAGGTTCCCTTTGATCGCATAGCCATGGACTTGGTGGGCTCCTTAACTAAGTCAGCTAGGGAACACCAATACATTTTAGTTGTCCTTGACTATGCCACCAGGTATCCGGAAGCGGTCCCTTTAAGAAATTGCTCATCCAAGGTCATCGCACAGGAGTTGTTTCAGATGTTCATGAGAACAGGGCTCCCATCCGAGATCTTGACAGACCAAGGTACCCCGTTCATGTCAAAGGTGATGAAGAAACTCTGTAACCTGTTTAAGATTAAACACTTGCGGACTTCAGTGTATCACCCACAAACTGATGGGTTAGTGGAGCGGTTCAACAAAACCTTAAAGGGAATGCTAAAGAAAGCAGTTGAGGAGGATGGTCGGGATTGGGATTGCTTGTTGCCTCCCTTGTTGTTTGCCAAAGGAGAGGTACCCCAGGCCTCCACGGGGTTCTCCCCCTTTGAGCTGGTTTATGGGAGACACCCCCGTGGAATACTGGATATAATGAAAGAGACGTGGGAACAAGAAGCTTCCAAGTATCGGTGTGTGGTAGAACACGTGTCTCAAATGCAAGACCGAATAACAAAGTTATGGCCATACTACGGAAACATTTGCAGGCTGCGCAAAATGCCCAGAGTCGTGTATACAACCGATCTGCCAAGATTAGAGAGTTTAAACCTGTGGATCGGGTGCTGGTCTTAGTGCCTACCGTCGAGAGTAAGTTTCTCGCCAAGTGGCAAGGACCCTTTGAGATAGTTGAGAGGGTGGGCAAGGTCAACTATAAAGTCCATCAGCCCACCAAACGTAAACCCTACCAGATTTACCACGTCCACTTGATCAAGCCATGGAAAGATAGACAGGTTTTGACAGTCAGTCTGAAAGTCCCGGTAGACCCTGATGCTCAGATTAAGAAGGAAGGGGTTGCAGAGACTCTCTCCCCTTCTCAAAAACAGGAGTCCTGGGAGTTTTTGCAGAAGAATCGAGACGTTTTTTCAAACCTACCGGGCCTAACCTCGGTAATTGAACATAATGTCATTACAGACGCTGGCGTTCGAATAAACCTCAAACCCTAACGCATACCCGAAGCTCGCCGGAATATTGTCTCGGCCAAGCTTAAGAGCATGTTGGACCTTGGGGTCATTGAGGAGTCTTTAAGTAGCTGGTCTAGCCCTATAGTCCTTGTACCCAAGCCGAATGGAACCTGGCGGTTCTGCAATGGCTTTCGCAAGTTAAATTAAGTCTCCAAGCCAGACGCGTATCCCATGCACCGGGTCGATGAATTAATCGAGAGATTAGGACCACCCCAGTACATCGCCACTCTTGACTTGACCAAGGGGATAATGGCAGATCCCGCTTTCCCCAGAGGCTAAAGAAAAAACTGCATTTGCCACACCCGAGGGCTTATGGCAGTATGTCCGAATGCCATTCAGGTTACAAGGGGCCCCAGCCACTTTCCAGAGGGCCATGGACTTCATCCTGAGACCTCATAAGGAATTCTCAGGAGCCTATCTTGATGACATTGTCATCTTTAGTAAGGACTGGGAGAGTCACTTACCGAAGGTCCAGTTGGTTTTGGATGCCCTCCAAAGGGTGGGGTTCACAGTGAACCCAGAAAAGAGCAAGGTTGGGTTGGAGGAGGCCCGCTACCTGGGGTATGTTGTAGGCAGGGGTGTGATTAAGCCCCAACTAAACAAAGTGGAGGCTATTCAGAAATGGCCCCGTCCACTCACAAAGAAACAAGTGCGTTCTTTCCTTAGCATTGTGGGCTATTATAGGAGGTTTGTCCCCAACTTTGCCAGTCTAGCAGCACCTCTGACTGATCTCACAAAGGGAAAGAACGCAACTGTTGTTGCAGAAGCAGCGTTCTGCCGGTTGAAGCAAGCTTTGTGCCAGGAACCAGTGTTGGTAGCTCCCGACTTCCAAAAAGAGTTCCTAGTACAAACAGATGCCTCAAAATTGGGTCTGGGTGCAGTACTGTCCCAGATGATTGGGGGGGATGAGCACCCTGTTGTGTACTTGAGCCGGAAGTTCACACCAGCTGAGAGGAATTATTCCATTGTGGAAAGGGAGTGTCTCGCAATAAAATGGGCTTTGGAGACACTCTGCTACTACTTGTTGGGCCGACCCTTCAAGTTAGTTTCAGATCATGCGCCCTTTAAATGGATGGCCCAAAATAAAGATAAAAACTCCAGAATCACCCGGTGGTTCCTTGCTCTACAGGACTTCAGGTTTGTAGTGGTACATAGACCGGGAAAGGTACATCAGAATGCGGATGCCCTTTCCCGGGTCTACTGCTACTGGATTCATGGTGTCCAGACCCCTGGCCTGGAACAGAGGGGGGGGGGGGGGGTGGATATGTAAAGGGTCAGCCTGGGGCAGGGTTAAGAGGGGGTTAATCGAAGAAGGCAGGTACTTCCCCTTCAGACCTGCTTATTATCAGGTGTGCTGAAAGTGTCAGTGTGGAGCTGTTGAGTAGGAGAGAGAGACACAGCAGCACGCTGTGTGGAAACGTCCATTGCTGGATGGTGTACCTGCTGGGTGAGCTTAAACCACAAAAAGACTGTAGCTCTGTTTGGAGCCATGAACTGTTACCTCTAAGCCTGTGGGCTGATGAACTGTGAGCTGTACCTGTGTGCACATCCGTGTGATAAGACAAGTCTGTCTGGTCTTATGTTTTTTTCCTGTTTTGCTGAATAAAAGCCACTTTTATTTTACTGGACTGCCTCTGAGCCAACTCTTCACTCCTCTGATCCCCTACAGGGTGCACATTATTGTGTACACTACCAGACGTCTAATAGCACTGTTTGTATTGTGTATTGTTTACACCACCAGAAAAGTAGTAGCAACCGCAATATGGGTGCACGGTACTGTGTACTCCAACAGAAGTGTAATAATTATGGGTGTACTGTATTTTGTACGCCACCAGAAAAGTAGTAGCAACTGCATTAGGGGTGCACGGTACTGTGTACACCAACAGAGGTCTAATGCCCCGTACACACGAGAGGGATTAAGTCTGACAGACCTCCAAAGGAGTTCCGCCGGAGTTCCGCCGGAGTTCCGACGGAGTTCTGGCGGACTTTTCGACCGAACGGACTTGACCACACACCATCACACCAAACTCCGACGGAGTCGAACGTGATGACGTACGACTGGATTCGACGTAGGAAGTTCCTAGACAGTAGCCAATAGCTGCCCTAGCGTCGGTTTTAGTCCGTCGGAGTAGCACACACACGAGCGGATTTTTCAAAGGGGACCGGGTCCGGCGGAGTTCCGTCGGGAAAATTTAAAGCATGCTTCATTTCTAAAGTCCGTCAGACTTTAGCTTCGCTAAAGTCCGTTGCAGCCCACACACGATCGGATAGTCCGCCGGACTCAGTCCGTCGGAGTTTGGATGTCGAAAAGTCCGCTCGTGTGTACGGGGCATAATAGCAACTATGGGTGCACTGTTTGTATTGTGTACACCACCAGAAAAGTAGTAGCAACTGTACTATAGCTAAACTGTATGCAGTGGATATATATATATATAAACACAAGACTGTGTGTGTGTGTGTGTGTGTGTGTGTATGTGTATATATATATATATATATATATATATATATATATATATATATATATATATTACACTGCAGCTAACCTGCCTGCCAGAACTATATTAGAAACAGTACACCAGGAACGGACTGCAGTCAGATATAGTAAACTGGATACAGTGGATATCTATATACGAGACTGTCTCTATATATATATATATATATATATATATATATATATATATATATATATATATATATATATATATTAAATACACTGCAGCTAACCGAATAACCTGCCTGCCTGCTCAATCTAAATGACACTCTCTCTCAGTCCATGCCAACAACACACTACACGGGGCCGATGTGCAGGCAGCCTTATATAGTGTGGGGCTTCCCCCTGACCCATGATTGGCGAAAGGCACCCTGCCTTTGGCCAGTTATGGCTCTCTTAGCTGAGGGCGCTGGGATTGGCCAAAGCATGCAGGTCATGGTGCATGCTTGGCCAATCATCATACAGCAATGCACTGCGCTCCTGCAGTGCATTATGAGCTGTTACGCGCTGCTCGAATTTGGCACTAACGTCCCATAATGTTTGGCTTTCGATGAACAGGCGAACAGCTAATGTTCAAGTCGAATTCATGTTCAACCCGAACAGAAAGCTCATCCCTATTTGTAACACTAACGAGTGACATGCATAGAATGCATTAAGATAAAAAAACATCTGCCTTTACAATCACTTTAAATAATTATATGCTAACCACATCCCTGATATGTTTAAAGGGTAACTCCCCTTTCATGGAAAAAAAAAATATATAGCATATATAATTTCAATACAAGCCATGTTGTAATTTAACATTATTAACCACTTTAGCCCCAGAAGGATTTACCCCCTTCCTGACCAGAGCACTTTTTGCAATACGGCACTGTGTCGCATTAACTGACAATTGTGCGGTCTTGCAATGTTGTACCCTAAATCCTTTTTTCCCACAAATAGAGCTTTCTTTTGGTGTTTATTTTTGGTGTTTATTTTTTGCGCTATAAACACAAAGAGTGACAATTTTGAAAAAAAGCAATATTTTTTACTTTTTTGCTATAATAAATGTCCCCCAAAAATATATAAAAAAACACATTTCTTTCTCAGTTTAGGCTGATATGTATTCTTCTACATATTTTTGGTAAAAAAAAAACAAAAAAAAGCAATAAGCGTATTTTGATTGGTTTGCGCAAAAGTTACAGGGTCTACAAAATAGGGGATAGATTTATGGCATTTTTACTATTCATTTTTTTTACTAGTAATGGCGCGATCTGTGATTTTTATTGTGACTGGGACATTATGGCAGACGCATTGGACACTTTTGATACTATTTTGGGCCCATTGTCATTTATACAGCGATCAGTGCTATAAAAAATGCACTGATTACTGTGTAAATGACACTGGCAGGGAAGAGGTTAAACACTAGGGGCGAGCAAGGGGTTAAGTGTTTTCTTGGGAGTGATTGTAACTGTGGGGGGGGGTGGGCTACCATTAACATGATAGAGATCACTGCTCCCGATGACAGGAAACAGTAGATCCCTGTCATGTCACTAGGCAGACCAGGGAAATGCCTTGTTTACATAGGCATCTCCCAGTTCTGCCACTACGTGACATGATCGCGGGCCCCCGTCGTACATCGAGTCCACGGGACCAGCGGGCATGGTCCCGGTGTACACGGCGGGTGCATGCGCGCCCTGCCAGCGGCGCGCATACCCACAATGCCGTCATAAATTTAAAGGGGACATACCTCTACGTCCATTTGCCCAGTTGTGCCATTGTGCCAATGTATATCGTTGTGCGCTGGTCGGCATGTGGTTAAAAATTACCTTTCAACTTCGAACTGCAGCGCTGTAATTTTCTGTAAAATTCAATGCAATATGGCCACCTGGAGGTGCTCTGTACCCCCTGTACTTCCCCAGAAATGTAATTTCCTACTTGTGTGATTGGCTCACTGATTTTCGCAGAAGTCTACAGTTATATTTTAGGCATCCTCTGCAACAGAAATTTTATTTTTGGTCAGATATTCCCTAAGGGTTAATTACTTCTAAAGGGATGCAGACCCTGCAGCCTTTCTTATTAGAACACTTTCAGTGATTAGCTGAATATAATGAACACAGACGTTCCCATTCAGAATTGGTCTGGATAGGACACAGAATTTTTTTCAGACCAGAAACAGGTAGGAACCTGCAACAACATTTTTAAAATTCCCTGCAATGTACATTGATCGCCATAAGGGGATTGTTTTTTTTTTTTCAACAAAAGTTGAGTTTCCTTTTAATCCTGTCCCGTTTCAGCTCTTTAACTGAGTCCTAAGGTGGGGGGTTGTGGTTGGGCAAGCAACGTGAACTTCCTGATCATGTGACCACTGTAATTGGCTGCCGCAGTGGTCACATGATTGGGAGCCCATCCAAACACATTTTTGTAGCATGTGGACATTAAAGCGGAACTAGAGGCTGAAAACTTACATGTCCAATTTACTATTTTTTACAGTAGAACTGCAGTTCTGCTTTAAGGTTTACCCTCCTTATAGATGCCTTACATGGTTGGCAAAAGGTTAAGTGGTTGGGGCACAGTCAGGGATAACTCCCTTAGACACCACAAGCTACTTTGGTTAAAAGAAACAATGAATTGTTGAATTGTATTCTGCAAAGAAGTTTTATTACACCAATGAATCCATAAGATGTGTTATGCGGAGATATACTGTATGGATTTACACTCTTGATGCGCAGATGTGTGAATTTTGATATCTTGTCTGCCCCCGGCTATTCTATTGTTTACTAAAGACTATATAACGAAACTGAGTTTATGTTACAACTTTAGTTTTAGTTGAATCGTTCAACTTGACCCAATAAGGAATAAAGTGATAAAAAATTTCTATATCCTAGTTTAAGAGGAGAACTATTGGAATATAAATCTCCTCATTCACACATCACAAGTCTCCAGATAGCGACTCTTGAACAAAGTACTTACAGTTATGTGGCATTCTAAAGTCCTATACTTGTATGTTACAATCTACTGTTGTAGCTAAAGAGAAGTTAGCTCTGATCACTGTGGCATACTGTTACCTTGAGACTGAAATATCTATAATGGACCGCCATTCCTTTGTCACCACATTTCAGCTGGCAGATATTGTCACTGAAATGCGATGCTTATTGTTATTGAAATGTTTTGCACATCCCTATTATCCTCATTGTGTAAACTTGACCATTGTAGACCAATAATTATCCTGCTTAGTTCAAGTGGGGCACCAAGCGTCTCTTATAAATATCAGGGATGCTGTCTGTAATACATTTGATATGTCCTTGATACACGATTTCCATTGTAAGTACACAATGTCAGTCCTTGATTGTTGGTGTAGTGCAACTACCTTCCCATTACTGTTTAATAACTAAGCTCTGAAAAATGACAAACTATTGAATTACAGCATTCAGAAACGTATTAATCCTCACCGCATGCCCCGAAGTCTAAAGATGGCTAATCATAGTTGGATGCCAGAAGGGATAAGGTTCCAAAATATCCTAACCTATAAATGTAAAATAAAAAACATATTCTAACAGTATTTGCAAAAGCACTGCAAGCTTTCAGTAGAAAAATTATGGAACTTGGTCGGGATTTCAAATGGAATGTATAGTGCATTCTCGGTGAGAACCAAAAATGTAATATTGTAAAAGAAAGTAATAAATAAAATAATTTCATACCGTGCTCATTTACACATGACAAGAATAAAAATTAGCAATATGACAAATTTAGCAATAATAAAGTTCATAAGCCACCACCAACAAATCTTCAATAATGTGCACAGTTACATAGTTAGTCAGGTTGAAAAAAGACAAGTCCATCCAGTTCAACCACAAAAAAAAAAAAAAAAAAAAATAATATCATACAATCCCATATGCCCAATTCTATACCCACAGTTGATCCAGAGGAAGGCAAAAAACCCCAGCAAAGCATGATCCAATTTGCTAAAGCAGGGGAAAAAATTCCTTCCTGATCCCCCGAGAGGCAATCGGATTTTCCCCGGATCAACTTTACCTATAAATGTTAGTACACAGTTATATTATGTACACTTAGGAAATAATCCAGGCCCTTCTTAAAGCAATCCACTGAGTTGGCCAGAACCACCTCTGCAGGGAGTCTATTCCACATTTTCACAGCTCTTACTATGAAGACACAGTGATGTATACAACTTCAGTGAAGAAAAAACGTGCTATCTTCCACCATTTTAGGCAAACATCTCACTCACCAGACCAATCAGACACCCATGACAGATATCAAATAGGCAGAGATTTGTATGAAGATGTATCCACCAATGCAAGGGACCCTTGCCTATAATAACGAAGATGAGGATCATAAATCAATGAAAGAAGAGAGAACTCCTCATAGTGCAACTTGTAGCCAGTTTTATTTATAAAAAAAAAGTAGTAACTTGCATTTAACTATCCTTTAAAAAGCGCAAAAATGGAGCAGGCACGCCAGATCACATTCCACCTGCGTTCCAGTACAAAGGCCGAAGTGACCTATACCACACTACGCAACCGTCAGCAACGTTGCTTGGCTATATTATCAGCGAGGGACGCTTGCATTGGTGGATACATCTTCATACGCATCTCTGCCTATTTGACATCTGTCATGGGTGTCTGATTGGTGTGGTGAGTGAGATGTTTGCCTAAACCGGTGGAAGACGGCACGTTTTTTTCCTTCACTGAAGTTGTATACATCACTGTGCACATTATTGAAGATTTGTTGGTAGTGGATTATGGACTTTATTATTGCTACATTTGTCATATTACTAATTGTTATTTTTGTCATGTGTAAATGAGCATGGTATGAAATGATTTTATTTATGAATTTCTTTTTTATTGTTTGACCATTGGTTACACTATGGTCTGCTCTTTATTTAAAATTTATATTTCAATTAAAATTTATATAATTTATTTACCTTTTTTATCAAAAAATGAAATATATTGCAGCTTGCAAGTCCTTAGATGTGATGGCTGCATTTGTTTTCTTTTTTTACCGGCTAAGGATATTTTCAGCAAGTAATGAAAATGCCTGCTGATCTTGCCAGAAATAAATGAAAGTGCAGAATTGTCTTTATCAGTTCCTGTGAGCTGAAATGAAATCACAAAACATTTTTATCTTCTCAAACCTAGTCTAATCAATCCACCATGTAATGGGGACTAACAAAGACAGACATGTTTAAGTTCATCCTGTGTGACAACCATTGCTGCCCACGGTAAACAGAACATCCAGTGGAATCGCCTAGGCAATTAGCTGAAGTGGCAGTGAGTACCTGCCAAAACTAAATACCTGCTCCCCCCCCCCGCCCCCCAAAAAATAAACTGCCAATAAGTGGGGAGGATTGTTACAATGGGAACTTCATGTTTAGGATGAAGCTCTGCATTAAGACACATTTAGCAACAGCAGACAATGTTAAAAGGAATGTAGAAGCATCATAAGCTTACTTTGCAGGGTCTTCTGATGACTGCTGATGAGGCCCTGTCGTAAATGGCCAAGTTATAAATAGTCAGGTATGCAGGGAAAACACATCTATGAATCTAAATTATTGACCTAGACTTGAACATTCTTATGCCGCGTACACACGTAGCCGTCTATCCGACGGACTTAGTCTGGCGGACTTCCCGCCAGACTGTCCGCCGGACTTTCCGAACGGGCTACTTGCCCACACACGGCACTTTTTCAGCGGACTAATCCGGCGTACTAAGTCCGCCGTACTATCCGCCCTACTGAACGGACTCGCCCACGCACGCGGAGGAAAGTCCGCTCATTTCGAGCGCGTCTCCAGGTAGGCAGGGCCCGCGAAGGAGACGTCGCTGGCCCCGCCACCTGGTATGGACTTAAAGGGGAACCCCAACGCGGAAAAAAAATCGGCATGGGGTCCCCCCCAAGTCCACAACAGACCCTTGTCCGAGCACGCTACCCGGCCGGCCAGGAAAGGAGGGGCGAGCGAGCGCCCCCCCTCCTGAGCCGTACCAGGCCGCGTGCCCTCAACATGGGGGGTGCCTTGGGGAAAGGGGGGCCACGTGCCCCCCCACCCCAAAGCACCTTGTCCCCCATGTTGATGAGGACAAGGGCCTCTTCCCGACAACCCTGGCCGTTGGTTGTCGGGGTCTGCGGGCGGGGGGCTTATCAGAATCCAGGAGCCCCCTTTAATAATGGGGCCCCCGGATAACCGCCCCCCCACCCTATGTGAATGAGTATGGGGTACAATGTACCCCTACCCATTCACCTGTAAAATAAAGTACAAAAAAAACACAACACACAAGATAAAATAGTTTATTGCACAGCTCCGGGGGTCTTATCGCCGGACTCCTCCGTTCTTCTTCTTCTTCTTCTTCTTCTTCCCGATGACCCGCCCCTTGTCCCTATATAAGTCACCGCGCAGCGCGTCTCTGGCATTGCGGCCGGAGAGAGCTTCGAGTCAACATCTCCAGGAGAAGAAGAAGAAGAATAGAAGGCGGCAGCGGTGACAGAAGACCAGGCCACCGCCTGTAAAAGAGCTATAAGAAGGCGCGGTGGCCCGGCAGAAGAACCGAAGAGGGGGACAAGACCCCCGAAGTCGGAACAAGAGGCCGCGGCGACGAAGAAGAATGCCGGGCTCCTCCGCTAGCAAAAGAGCTACAAGAAGATAGTGGAGGAGTCCGGCGAGAAGACCCCCGGAGCTGTGCAATAAATTATTTTATCTTGTGTGTTGTGTTTTTTTTTGTACTTTATTTTACAGGTGAATGGGTAGGGGTACATTGTACCCCATACTCATTCACATAGGGTGGGGGGCCCCCTTATTAAAGGGGGCTCCCGGATTCCGATAAGCCCCTTGCCTGCAGACCCTGACAACCAACGGCCAGGGTTGTCGGGAAGAGGCCTTTGTCCTCATCAACATGGGGACAAGGTGCTTTGGGGTGGGGGGGCCGCGCGGCCCCCACTTCCCCAAGGCACCCCCCATGTTGAGGGCACGCGGCCTGGTATGGCTCAGGAGGGGGGGGGGGCGCTCGCTCGCCCCTCCATTCCTGGCTGGCCGGGTAGCGTGCTCGGACAAGAGTCTGTTGTGGACTTGGGGGGGACCCCCACGCCGATTTTTTTCGGCGTTAGGGTTCCCCTTTAAGTCCATACCAGGTGGCGGGGCCAGCGGCGTCTCCTTTGCGGGCCCCGCCTACCTGGAGACCCGCTCGAAATGAGCGGACTTTTCTCCGGGTGGGAAAAGTCAGTTCATTTCAAAAGTACGGCGGACTGGCACACACATGGCCGGATTGTCCGCCGAAATGCGAGTCCGGCAGGAAGATTGGAGTGCAAAACTACTTTCTAAGTCCGCCGTACTTTTGGGTCAAAAAAGTATGCCGGAGCCTACACACAGGGGGATTGTCCGGCGGACTTGAGTTTGCCGGACTTTTCCACCCACTTGTTTGATATAACAGGTCAAACTCTCAACTTTAATTTATATTCAAAATTCATACAATGATTGAATTATCTTCCAAAATCATGGCTACACCAATGTATAAGATAGGATACCAATCAGTTACACCAAACAAACCTAATTTATAAGGTCCAGAAGGCTAATCAAACATTAGACCACCTCCTAAAGGACAAGAATAAAGTTTCTGTATTTGGCAGCTAGCTCTCCAGTCTTACTATTGCAACTTTTATGGAACACTAAGCCCTGGTTCACACTGGACCATTCTGACATGTGATTTGGCATGTCAAATCGCATGCCAAATCGGCGGCAATTGCCTTCAATGGCACCGTTTTTAATTGGTGCAACGCTGCATCTGTGGCTCTGCGCAATTTCAAAACAGTTGTTCCTGTACTACGTTTTGCGATTTCGGGCTGCGATTTACATTGACATCTGTGCAGAAATCTGCACAGATGTCTCTGGAATTGTGGCTGAAATTGGGACTGTAATGTGGGAGTGAAATTGTGCAAGTTCAGGTGAGCTCGCACGGCTTCATTCCCGCAGAATAGTGTGAACCTGGGCTAAGGGTGATTTCTTGGCCATTTGTCACATCAGATTGGACTTACTCTGCAAGCGATCCAACTCTGCACTAAACCAAACACTGAGTGGACTTCACTAGTAGTTTTTCACTTTTGAAACCCTTTTATTTTACTGTTGTTTATGTCTTTGTTGTAACATTTTTTTTCTCGAAATGTTTACGTTGTTTTTCAATTTCTCTTCATTAATACAATATTTCAAAATAGTTAAGCTGAATCTCTGAATGCTCCAACTAGAAATTACGAATTTTGCTTTTGAGAAGAAGCTACCATAGTGTAAACTCAAGTAAGAATTGCAACAGTGAAAAAGTGGGTATATACTGCGCTGTGTATAAAATCATATAAATAAAGCTGCAAATAACGCCTAAAGACAAACAGCAAGTAAAGGTGCCGTAAAGATCAGGGCACTTTATTGCATATCTACTGGCAATGCCCATCCTTGCAGTCATCCTGGTACTCGGTCTAGAACCTCCGCCATTGGATATTCGAGGTCGATATTCTTTTACATCCAAAAATGTATCTATTAGGACTACTCCCTCCAAAATTGCCAGGTTAAGGATGGGTTCACACTATTGTGAATTGGATGTGGATTTCCACACATTCAATTCACATAGCAGGAGATTGTGACCGGCTCTCAATGGAGCCAGTTCACACATCTCCGTAGCGGCTCCAGTGAAAATTGCAAAGGGGCCCTGTGCATCTTTTGGTCCATTTCAGGCCCGAATTCATCCCAAAATTCAAGCTGAAATCGGACCTGAAATGGTGAACGGGGATGAACCGACACCTGCTGTGCGCCACATGCGGCAATAGTGTGAACCCAGCCTTAGCAAAAAAGTTGCCCAACCACATCTTAACGGCGGCCAGATGTCTGATATCCCTCCGTCACACTTTTTAGGATCGGAGCAGGTTGGATGTCAATGGACATGTCACGTCACTGCTGACATCTGACGCTCCATAGACCTTAACGGCGGCCAGATGTCAGATATCCCTCCAATGGAAGAGACAAACGCCACCGACACCAACTGACCTCTTGCTGGGATTAAGGATGTGGAGATCATGGAGTCCCTGACGGCACGACTGGCTAACAAGGTTGATCACCATCTTGTGATTTAGGAACCCTGGAATCTCAAGGAAGACCCTCCTTGAGGCTCTCAAGCCCTTCTTCCATCCGGGATGTCGACTGTCTCTAGACCCAGGAATGATGAGCCCTGTCTACTCTTTCTACTTCTGTTTCTTCTTCTTCCTTCATATGAGCCCAATACCTCCTTGGGTTTAGAATCACTGGCTCAGCTATTTCAAGAACCCATTGTATTGATTCCACGCTACTGGTTCACCTGACTCCTCAGTAGTACAAACAACATCTAGTTACAGAACTATGTAGCCATTTTATTGGTTTTACTCAAGCCCCACGTGTATTGCTATGTGTTTATTCTATGTCTGTTCCCGCTTTATATTGTAAAGTACTGCATAAACTGTTGGCACTATATAAATCCTGTATGATAATAATGGCAGTGTTTTGTTTTTGTTTTTTTCTTCATCATCCCCCTACATGCTGGATATCACTGGCAATATAAAAACCTATAAACATTAAAGTACAGGTGTAAGGAGAAAGTACATGGCAGCCCTAAATCTCCTTTATGGCAGCCTTAAAAATGGCTCTTGAACATATTCAAAAAAACTACTGGGGTTTGATCACACTATATGGTCATATAGTGCTAAGCCCACTTACTGTGTCAAAGTACCCCGATTAGTGGGTCCTACCCTAGTAATAGAATGAAAGATCATGTGTCTCAACCATGGGAGCCAAACTCCTCTATGTGGGGGAACTGAAGGGATTCCTCCTATGTACTGGTGGCCACTAATATGAGGTAATGAGAAGGGGGAGGGGTGCTCCAGCCCAAAAAGATATTTGGGGGCCATAGAGGAGTTTGGCTCCCATGGTTGAGACGCAGGATCTTTCATTCTATTACTAGGGTAGGACCCACTAATCAGGGTACTTTGACACAGTAAGTGGCCTTGGCACTATATGACCATAAAGTGTGACCAAACCCCCATATTTTTTTGAATATGTTCAGGTGTTTTTAACTAGCCTTGCAGGATATGTCATTCTTGAATGTGTGCGCTGTAATCTGTTTTGTACTGTTGGTTGGTCTTATAGCAGCACCATCGTGAAATTAAACACATTTTAGGGTGCCCCCCCCCCCAATATGTTTTTGTATTTATTTATTTTTTAAATGGCTCTGTCTGGCTGCAATCTTTTTGCAATAAAATAGAACTATGGGCAAAACTTTTTTTTTTCATTTTGGATAGAGTAAAGACTCATACACATGGTACGATTGTTGGCAGGGGATTGTCTGTTGATAGACTGTTGTCCTAAAATCTTTCCGTTAAGCCTCGTACACATGGTATGATTGTTGGCCAACTGAGCGTTTGATTTTTGTCAAAAGGGTGTGTGCCAGGATCTTGTCTTGTATACTAACGTTACACAATTGTCGTGCCACAAACACAAACGTAGTAACATTCTATGAGGAATTTCAGCTCTTGAGCCCCACCCTTTTGGCCCCTTCTGCTAATTTCGTGTTTGGTGAGCATTGATTCTGAGCATGCGTGTTTGTACTTTCGACTTTTGTGTGATGGATTTGTGTACTGACGAAAATCAGATGTCAAGCCGTTGTCCGCTGAAAGTTTACTAGCCTGTCATCCAACGTTCATTGGCCGAAAATTGGACAATTGTCAAAAGGAGCATACTAACTTTAAGATTTTAGGAAAACAGTCTGTCAACAGACAATCCCCTGTCAACAATTGTACCGTGTGTAGGAGGCTTTGGGTTTATTTTTAACAACTTTGTCCCATTGGGGAGATTTTACCTTCACTTCCTGTCCCATAGCCAAAACAGGGAGAGGAGATCTCTGCATATTAAGATCATCTCCTGGGGACACCCAGGTCACTGGAACTAGTGTCCCCATTGGAAGATTTTCCCTCTATTACTTTCCTGGGTACAATAATAATGGTAAACAGTACAAATTGAAAGGGTGAATCTACCTAATGGGAACACAGGCAGCAATAAAATTTGGCAGGGCACTGCCCACTTGCGATGGGCCTCCTGTATTTTGGAAGCCATGTTACTATTGCTGTATGCCTGTACTACTACTTTTGTTATGCGACCACGAAAACTTAATAAATTGTTATTTGGAAAATTTGGCAGGTTTTGCTTTTAGTTATACCTCAATGCCTTGAAAGAAGCATACTGTCAGAATTTATTTTCTCTGTTCCTGTTCCATCTGCATGACAGCCAGGCAACTAGCAATTTAAAACTGGCAGCTTACACAATTCTCTCATGGCAGGTTTTCTTTAAAAGGTATTAGCAAGGTTAAAAAAGAAGTAAAACTAAAGCTATTTTGGCTATACTTATCCTATGGATTACAGGAATCCAGTTCCTTCTGCACTCCTGTGACCCATTTTCAGCCAACAACATGCTAAAGCCCGCTGTCTGCTGACATCACTTCACAGCCAGGATCCACTCAGATTCCTGGATCCGCAGCTGGTTCAGTCTCCCAGCGATCTGCTGGGAGACTGAGCCAGCCACTCCTGCCCCCTCCACACCCCAGCTCTCCAATGATGCCACTGACTTATGCTGCTTTCAATCAAATGCAGTGAGGAGGAAGTAGGGGGCAGGACTAAGCCTCAGTGTGTGTGTCTATGGAGCGCAGCTCCATAGATAGACACAGCTCGGGAGCGAGCACACACTGTGTGCCCCCATAGCATGGGAGGAGTCAAGATTACCACCTGGGGACCCCAGAAGAGGAAGTTTGGGGGGCCGCTTTGTGCAAAATATTTGCACAGATCAGGTGAGTATAACATGTTTATTATTTCAAGTAAAAAAATGTTATACCTTTTAGTAACACTTTAAAGTGGTTGTAAACCCTCCCCCACAACTTTGTCCCTTGTAAATCAGCATAAAAAACCCTAATGAACACTGCTTGTAGATATCTCCTTACTTGCTTAGTATTGTTGTAATCCTTGTTGTTCTGTAGAATGAAGTCACTGAGCATGCCTGGATCTCCCCTGATTTACGGCACACTCTCTATGTGCTTATCTATCTGTTATCAGGACTTCCTACGGCACACCACTGAACTCTGCTAATCACTCAGAGCTTCCTCCTACACACCATGTGACCTCACATACAGTCTAAACTTGGCCATTACTGCAGTCTTATCAGCTGAAGCTGATAAGTCTGACAAAGGCAAACATTAGACATCGGCACAAGTAAATACTATGAAATAAACAAGTAAGCTATGAACAGGGAAGCAGGGTTGCCATAGAAACGTTAGATTGAGAAGGAGGCTTGGTTAACAATAAAGGAAGTGCTCAATGTAAGGGTGGAAATACACTCCACTGTGGACTCAGAAAAAAATACTTAAGATGGCGCTGCCTAACCCCTGGAAACATGTTTTTTAAAGTTTCTTTAAACAGTAAGTAATATGCGATTTGGGCTGGATTACAGTGGCTATAGTCTGATAATTACTTATTATAATGGAAATGAAAAGAAGCATCAGAGTGGGAGAGTTTACTTCCTCTTTAAGAGCCTGATCCAGTGCAAGGACAAGTTAAATAGTCTTATGACCTATGGCAGTGATGGCGAACCTTGGCACCGCAGATGTTTTGGAACTACATTTCCCATGATGCTCATGCACTCTGAAGTGTAGTAGAGTATCATGGGAAATGTAGTTCCAAAACATCTGGGGTGCCAAGGTTCGCCATCACTGTCCTATGGCTTCAGTTCACTCCAATGTTCAGTACATGTAGAATTTTTGTGTACTGCAGCATGCTCTGACAAGCTGCAGTGCAGGGTAAAAGCATTAGGGCTCTTTCACACGGATGTGTCCGTGTACGTAGCCCGCTCTGCTCAGTGGGGGATCGCTCTGTCGATCCCTGCTGAGCAGGAAGATGACTAGTCCGTCTCTGCACACTGTGCTGGGACAGACCTGTCAGAGCGCCACTCTCCCCTATGGGGGATCGGATGATGATGGACCGCAGAGTCCGTTGTCACCCAATCCGATGCCGGATGGAAAAGTAGGTTTTTACTCCGTCACACTTTTTCGGATCGGAGCAGGTCAGATGTCAGCGGACATGTCCCGTCACTGCTGACATCCGATGCTCCATAGACCTCTATGGAGTGTCCGTTCAGGTCCGCCTAAAAAACTGACGGGCGGACCTGAACTGATCGCCCATGTGAAAGAGGCCTTAGGTTAATAATATTTTAAAAAAGTGATATACATACATAGCAATGCATGTTAACCGGTTCCCGACCGGTGCACGCCGATGTACGTCGGCAGAATGGCACGGGCAGGCATATTGGCGTACAGGTACGTTCAATCTTTAATGCTGCCCTGCCGCTTGCGTGCTGGTCGGGACCCCCGTGAGTGCGGTCGCGGGTCCCGCGGACTCGATCGACCGCGGGCATACCCGCAATCGTCTCACGGGGCGGCTGAACGAGGAAATGCCGTTGTAAACAGCATTTCCCCGTTCTGCCTAGCAACTAGTGACGCTGATTTCTGCTCCATGTGATTTGAGCAGAGATCAGTGTTCACTAAATTAAAGCCCAGCCCCCAACAGTTAATAACACACCCCTAGGAACACTTAACCCCTATACTGCCACCCACTGGTTAACCCCTTCACTGCCAGTGCCATTTACACAGGAATCACTGCATTTATATAGCAGTGATTGCTGTATAAATGACAATGGTCCCAAAAATGTGTCAAAAATGTCCGATGTATCCGCTATAATGTCGCAGTCACAATAAAAATCGCTGATCGCCACCATTACTAGTAAAAATTTTTTTTAATAAAAATGCCATAAAACTATCCCCTATTTTGTTAACACTATATCTTTTGCGCAAACCAATCAATAATCGCTTATTGTGATTTTTTTTTTACCAAAAATATGTAGAAGAATACGTATTGGCCTAAACTGAGGGAAAAAAATAGTTTTTTATATATTTTTGGGGGATATTTATTATAACAAAAAGTAAAAAATAATGCTTTTTTTTTCAAAATTGTTGCTTTATTTTTGTTAATAGCGCAAAAAATAAAAACCGCAGGGGTGATCAAATACCACCAAAAGAAAGCTCTATTTGTGGGGAAAAAAAGGACGTCAATTTTGTTTTGGAGCCACGTTGCATGACCGCGCAATTGTCAGTTAAAGCGACGCAGTGCTGAATCGCAAAAAGTGGTCTGGTCTTTGACCAGCAAAATGGTCCGGGGCTGAAGTGGTTAAAAAAACAAATTGCGACGTATTACATCGGAAGTTAAAAATGCATTCTGTTGTGTTAATGAGTCATAAAAGCGTACCCATTCCATAAGATAAAGAATATTCCCCTCCTGAAATTCTATCCATCTCTATAGTTACCTGGTATTACTAGAAACCCCTTGACAGGGTTCAGTAATCAGACCCAGGTGACTGTAATCAGGGAGAGGGAAGGTTAGCAGAGCATTTTGAGCGAGTTGTGTTGGAGAGTCTGTAAATAGAAGGTAAGAGTAAAGAGCATATTCAGTTCATATATGTTTCCTGTAACAACTGGTAATTTTATATGATGACACTCTCTTGTCCTTGAGTTGATGTGCATAGAAGTACACAGAGACTGGAGTGCGGTGTAGTACAATTACAGCCACTTGTCCAGCTCCATCCAGTCAGCATTGCACCTGATATGGAGTACTGTCTGCAAGTTACCAATTGTTGATTGAGAGCCGGCAAACATTACAGTGTTTGTTCTCCCCGTCATTCCACAGAACAAAATTAAGCTCAGGAACTCTAATTAATTTCAATGAGAGGCTTTGCCGCTAATCAGCACCACAGTTTGAAGACAATGACGGCCTCCCCACAAAGCAGGCGGGAGGCCTAACAAGTACAGATCTGCTTAATTAGATTTTAATTATTGCCAGTTAGAAGCTGCTGCGTTCTGCCATCTGCATTCTGATAGGAATAAAAAGTCTACTTTATTTCCATATTTTTTGAGGATCGGTGAAAAACCATTGTACCATTCTTTTCCTTTTATTAGTTATTATGTTTATGGCTGTGCTTTTGCTAGAATGGTGTCTGCTTGGGGTGATGTATGGCCAGAAATTCTGCACTCTCACAAACACACAATAGGATTTCTTGTACTGGGAGTCTTTGGTCATTTTTACAGTCTGCTTACATAGGGGGGTTATTTACTAAAGGAGAATCCACTCTGCACTGCAAGTGCACTTGGAAGTGCAGTCGCTGTAGATCTGAGGGGGACGTGCAAGGAAAATAAACAGCATTTTAGCATACACATGTTTGGATGATAAAATCAGCAGAACTTCCCCTCATTTCAGATCTACCCCTTTGATTTAGAGCAACTGCACTTGCAGATCAAAGTGGATTTGTCTTTTCGTAAATAACCCCCATAGTGTCCAACATAATGTCCAAACAAGATCCTGGCAGGATAGTAGGATGGGAGGTGTTATTGGTCATTTATTTTTGAAGCTGTAAGTTGAAAGCTGTCAATTCTATCCTTGGTTTATTACTCTGTAAGTGACCGACCTGTGCAGCCTGTTAACACTGAACTCCAGTCAGCCATTAAGGAGTAACTCCACTTTTGTTGAGAAAAACATTTTCCTCAGAGTGATCTGTGTACATTGCAGGGATTTTAACAAACGTAATTATTATTTACTTACAACAGATTCCTACTTTCTGTTATTCTGAAGAAATAGTTGTTTGTCTCTGTCAATGTAAATCTAATGTGAGTAGTTTTATAATTATCAATTAGGTGCTCCACTTGCATGGTGGGGGACAACTGTAAGCGCTGATCTCTCTGTTTTTCTTTTAGCTAAGCTGACAGCCGCTTCTCCTCCGCTTCTCCTCCTCTCCCTCACACGGCTGTCAGCTGAGATGTCATACAGGGAGATCAGTGCTCACAGCTGTCCCTCCCACCGCACCGATCATTCCGACTGTTCCCTGTGTCCTCCTTCGCCCCGTGTATTCCCCATCCCTTTGTGTCTTTCCCTTCCCCAGTGTCCTCCTCTGCCCTGTTGTGTGCTCCGACCCCCCCCCCCCCCCCCCCGCCACCTTGCATCCGGCTTCTCTCCTCTCCCGCCAGCTGCGGGGGATATGTCAGGATGGAGAGTGGAGGAAGGGGACGGTAAATATACCATTTACTAGCCCCTTCTTGTTCTGAATTGGACACAGAGTGATCGCTACCGATCACTCTAGTGTCCTTGGATAATAACTGTGAAGAGTAAACTGTGTTACTCTGCTTCAGTTTATGAATGAAAAGGAGTTGCTGTATCTCTGTTCATTCATCTTCAATGCTGAGACTGCTGAGAAAGGGACTGGGGAATTTCTGTTCTCCATCCCTTTCTCTGTCTCAAAGGGGAGATGTCAGGGGTCTGTTTAGACCATCCATGTCACCAAAGCCCACCAACAGGGCTGATAAAAAATAAAAATAATTCAATAAATATTACAACATTTTACAATAAAATAAAAATAAAAAAAGTAAAAAAAATGACATAGAATAAAAAAAACTGCTGGCACCATAACAAAATAATAATAATAATAATAATAATAGAATAATAAAAACAATAACTAGATTAAGGCTTACCTGTAGGTCCAAGAAATATCTCCTAAACTTACACGGTTTAGGAGATATTTGCCGAAAGATAGGCACCACTGTCTACGGCGCATAGGCGCACTGAGCGCACCGCCGTCAACATGCCGCGCATGGCGGCTCCCGTGCGCATGCGCGGGAGTGACGTCATCGCGGCTTCGCCGAATGACAGCGGCGGAGCGACGAGACCCACCGAGAAGATGGATGCGCCGGACTACAGGGGACATCGGTGACTTCGCTGGCTCCTGTGTCAGGTAAGTGACACATAATGGACTACTATGCAATGCATAGTAGCCCATTATGCTTTACCTTTGCAGAGAATGAAAGAGGAAGTAAACTTATCAGGGTTTACTTCCTCTTTAAGCCACTCTGTTATAGTAGGGATCTGCAGGCATTTCCAATAGAGAGGTATAAGCGGCTTAGCAGCGTTTAAGAGGTGAGGGAGTGTGCTCTTCTTGTAGTGGCTCAAAGGAAGGGCGGGGAGGTGCAGGAGAAAATGGGTTGGGAAAATCGGAATCTCAATCTGCAGAGCATTTTTTATAAAGGTTTTGGATTTCAACCCAAAATGGGTTTACTACAGGGCAGTCCCACCAAATGTGGAGGAGAGTGCCTTTCTGACCACAACCACGCCAACAGCGGTCTGTCACCAAGGGGTATATGCGTGACAACGGGCCAGAAGCTTGTAGTTTGTTTCTTGTGTCTGGCAATCGATGGAGCTGGAGTGTGCGAGTCTATACATATTCGATCGTTGGCCTGTTGAGAATTCAACCTCAAGATCGTGCTCCCATTCCCGTGTAAAAGCCGGTCTGCTGACGACCGAGGCTGACCCCAGAAGCTGATATAGTTTGGAAGTCATGTGGGGAATGGGCTCCTCTCCTTTAAACAATTTTTCAAGCGAGATAAGAGTGTCTAGTTCTCTTATTGTGGCACCTTGGTTTGCAATGAAGTGATGAAGCTGTTTGTGTCTCCACCAGTCCATTGGGAATCTTCCATATCTATCCCTCAAGGTGCCTAGGGGTATCGGCTTACCCTTATCTAAGAATTTGCCACAGCTATAGTTACCGTCGGTGACCCAGGACCCGAAAAAGGCTGCCTGCTCTCCAGGGGGAAACCACCTGAACCCCCAGTGGTGCCAGAGGGGGCACCAGGGCATACAAAGCTTTGGTGCGGTCCAAAACCCGGAGGGCATGGGTGGTCAGTGTTGAAGTTTCCTGTGAGAGTGGTGGCGCCAGTTCAGTATGTGTTGAATTGCAATGGCTCTGTAATAGCGACGGATGTCCTGGAGGCCTAGATTGCCCATCTCCTTAGGTTTCTGTAGTAAAGACATGGCTAGCCTGGGTTTTTTATTGTGCCATATGAATCCAGTCATTAGGCTTTGGAGCTGTGTGAAAAAACTTTTGGGGAGGGGAATAGGTAGCATCTGCAGTTAAAAAAGTACTCTGGGCGAACATTCATTTTAAGTATGATGATTTTGCCTAGCCACGTGAAGGAGGTTTTGGTCCAATTTTGCAGGTCACTACACACCATGCTCAAAAGTGAAGGGAAGTTAGCAGAGTATATTGTGTCAAATTGGTCTGTGAGTTGGATTCTCAGGTACTTTATAGAAGCTTTGGCCCATTTGAATGGGAAAGCTTGCTGTAGGTTAACGCCCATCACCTCAGGTATGGTGATAAGCAGGACCTCAGATTTAGTGTAATTAATCTTGAAATTAGATATTTGTCCAAAAATTTTAAGTTCCTTCATAAGGTTTGGGAGCGAGACAAGGGGGCTAGTCAGGTGGAAAAGCATGTCATCAGCATAAGCTGAGAGTTTGTGCTCTGTGGACCCCACCTTCACCCCTCTGATATCCCTACTTGCCATAACCGTTCTTAGGAGAGGCTCCATAGCCAAGGCAAATGGGGGGGGGGGGGAGAAGGGGCACCCCTGCCTCGTGCCATTCCGAATGGGGAATCCCAAAGACAGATGGCCATTAACTTTCATGCGGGGGGTCGTGTAGAGGGCCATAATCCATTGGAAAATACGGGGGCCTAATCCCAGGGTTTCCAGAACCGCTTTTAGGTATGACCAGTCTATTCTGTCAAAGGCCTTTTTGGCGTCTGTGGACATAATGAGGTAGGGAGTAGAGTCGTTGTGGAGGTGGGCCCATTGAATGAGTTGCATGGCCCGAATGGAATTGTCTCTGGCCTCTCTGCCTAATATAAAACCCATCTGATCGGGGTGAATGATGGAAGGAATGGTATGTTTTAGTCGGTTTGCCTTAATGTTTGAAAAAATTTGTAGAGCTACATTAAGTAGCGATATAGGTCGGTAGCTTTGTGGGAGGGTTGGGTCCTTGCCTTCCTTAGGAAGCAAAGTGATATGAGCCAACAAGGCTGCAGGTGGGATTGGGTGGCCTGTGGCGAAGGAATTAAAGTACCTGCACATGTGATTCTGTAGCGGAGGGAGAAATTTAGCATAGTGTGCTTTGGTATATCCATCCGGGCCAGGGTTCTTCCCATTAGGTAGGGCCTTCATTGTCCCAATAACCTCTTGGGGGGAAATGGGTGATTCAAAGTCTAGCTGCTGCACTGGTGTCAGAGAGGGGAGCCCTGCCGAGGCAAGGTAGTCCCCAATAGTTCATAGTTTAGCGGTCTGTTCCGTCTGGGAAATATCTTTGTCTAAGTGGTAGAGGTCTGCATAATAGTCTCTAAATATGGAAGTGATCCCGGAAGAGTGCAGGGACACCGTACCGTCGGGGGAACAAAGCTTGTGTATATGAGAGGTTATTCTTCGATTTTGAAGTTCCCTGGCCAGCATTCTGCCGCACTTACCGTGTTTGTAATATTTATGGGATAGGTAGCGTAGTTGCCTTTGAATGAATGAATGAAATACTTATATAGCGCACAATGCGAACTGAATCGCCTCTAGGCGCTGTGGCGAGCTTTGATCATCTGCTAAAAGAGGAAGGTCTTGAGTTTTTTCCTAAAAGCCAGGTGATTTTCTTCCAGGCGGATGTTGATTGGTAGAGCATTCCATAGCCGAGGCCCTTGGACAGCGAATCTCCGATCACCCTTGGATTTATACCGGGCTTTGGGCACGAGGAGGAGGTTTTTGTTGGCTGATCGAAGACTGCGGTTTGGTGTGTAATGATTTATTTTCTCCATTAGGTATTGCGGAGCTTCTCTATGCACGCATTTGTGGGTGAGGCAAAGGGTCTTGAACGTGATCCGATTTTTTACGGTTAGCCAATGTAAGCTCCTCAGTGAAGGAGAAATGGATTCCCAGGGTTTTTTTCCTGTTATCAGCCTTGCCGCCGTGTTTTGGATCAGTTGTAATCGCGCAAGTTGATATTGTGGTAATCCTATGTAAAGCGAGTTTGCGTAGTCCAGTCGTGAATTAATGATTGTTCCAACTACCACTGCTTTGTCATTCTTTGGGATAAAAGGGATGAGTCTGCGAAGCATGCGCAGCAGATGGTGAGATCGACTGACTACAGATCCTATTTGCGCATCCATTGACATTTGTGCGTCTAAAATAACCCCGAGACTCTTCGCTTTGGTCTTTGGGGAGATAGTCTGCCCAAAGACGGTTGGTGGAGACCAGGAGGTTTTGGTTGCGGGCTTATGATTTGGGTGTAAGATAAGAAGCTCTGTCTTTGATTGGTTCAGCTGCAGGGAGTTGGTGGTCATCCAGTCCTCTATTGATTTGAGGCAGTTTTCAAGTTGTTGTTGGTGATCTTTTTTTCCATTGATCCGGAAATAAAGTTGCGTGTCGTCAGCGTAAGAGTGGAAGCAGAGATCTGAGCATCTGATGATTTGAAGGAGTGGGCGAATGTAAATGTTGAAGAGAACGGGTGACAACGGAGAGCCTTGAGGGACTCCGCAGGTGACTGCCCGAGTTTCGGAGAGGAATTTTCCTAGTTTCACTGTCTGTGACCGATTTCCTAGGAAGGACGCGAACCAATGGAGATCTATGTCTTGGACTCCGGCTACTTCTGTGAGGTGGACGAGTAGAGTATTGTGATCTACTGTATCAAACGCTGCACTTAGGTCTAGCAGTACGAGGAGACACGGCTCTCCGTCATCTGCTGCTTCGAGGGCGTCATCCCAAATCTTGAGGAGAGCTGTTTCTGTTCCATGACCCGGGCGGAAGCCTGATTGCAGCGGGTCCAGGAGTTTGTGAGTATCCAGGGGAAGTTGTAGCTGATGTACTACAGCTTTCTCCATGATCTTAGAAATGGTGTTGATGCTTGTAATCGGCCTAAGGTTGTTTGGATCCTGAGGGTCCAGGTTTGGTTTCTTGAGTAGAGGTTTGACGATGCCTTGTTTGAGGATGCTGGGAACAATCCCTTCGTGGAATGATCGGTTTATGAGGTGGGTTATGGTTGGAGCCACGATGTCAGAGCATTCTTTCAGTAGTTTTGTGGGGATGATGTCAATAGGTGAGGTACTGTCACGCAGTTTATTAATGATGTTTTTTGCGGTGTCTACGGTAATTGGGGATAGTGAAAATTTTGGCGGTTGCGGTATGTTGGTGCGGACATCCTCTTTATGTATTTGCTGGCTGAGGTTGGATGTTTTCTTCTGACAAATTGTTTCCCTGATGGTTTTGACTTTATCGATGAAAAAATCCGACAGTTTGTCACAGTAATCCTGGGATTCGCTTTCTGGGGGTTCTAGGCACACCGGATTCATTGATTGATTAACCAGTTTAAACAGTTCCCGTGGTTGGTTTGCGGCCGTTGAGATTGTATATGAGAAGTGGTCCTTTTTGGCTTTGAAGATTGCTTTCCGATAATTCTCTGTCAGACCTTTGTAGTTAAATAGGTTTTCCTCGGTGGGATTTCTTCTCCATGTTCTTTCCGCTCTTCTGCGTTCTTGCTTTAGTACGGAGAGGGAGCTATTAAACCATCCAGCATTTTTCTTCCTGATGAGAGCCCTGCGTTTTGGTGCTACCGAGTCTGCTCATTGCAGTAATGCCTTGTTCAGGGAGTTGAGTGTTTCCTCCGTAGAGTGGTTTAAAGTTATTGTAGATATTTTTTTGGACAGAGTGGTTTTGAAGGCTTCGGAGTACAGTTTTTTTATGCGATCTGGTCCAGTGCGTTGTTACAGGTTTCCGTTTTGCGTTGGTGATGTTGGTAGTGATTTTGAATTTGATGGCGTGGTGATCCGTCCATGGCAGAGTTATGTTGTCGAGTATGTTGACGTCGATGTTCTGTTTGAAAATGAGGTCCAGGGTGTGTCCTGACCCATGCGTGGGAGTCTTTATCAGTTGCTGTAGACCCAGTTCTTCTAGTTGATTGATGCAGGCAGTCGCGATGGGGTCTTTAGGCTCGTTTGCCCAAAGGTTGAAATCTCCGAGTGCCAGGAAATTTTTGAATTTTAGGGTGTGCATTGCAAAGGATTCCGTGAGGGGTGAAAGAAGATTGGACTTTGGTCCCGGTGGTCTGTAGCACAGTAGAATATGAGTGGTGTCATGGGGTGTTGGTTGAAAATGTAGCGTCAGGGTTTCCATAAAAGACACTGGGTTCTGAGATGATGGTTTAGTGAGATCCAGGTGACCTTTAAAGATCACTGCTAGGCCTCCTCCTTTTTTCCCTATCCGGTGTTCGGTTAGGATCCTGTAGTTTTCCGGCACCAATTCGGTGAGGATGGTGTTTGGGCGCGACGGTCAAGGAGGCGTGAGAATAACTCCCGCAGCTCAGTCAGTCAGTCGTTTACGGACCTCAGCATCCCCTTGGCGCTTATGTCTAAGTTCTTCCTGTTGCAGAGCTGACAGCACCCTTTGGAAATCTATCTATCTTTCCTTTTTGAGTCTAAAACCCAGTGCGATCAGTTCGCCCCTGAGTACTGCCTTATGGCTCTCCCACACAACTCCCTCTGCTATTTCCCCAGACACATTTTCTGCAAAATAGTGTGTGATATTTTCGGACACCTTAGCCACCACTGAGGCATCGTCCAGGAGATTTTCGCTGAGTCTCCAAGACCACGCCCTCGGTGACCCATCAGGGACCTTGATCACAGCGAGAACGGGTGCATGATCAGATGTGGTGATATTCCCTATTTCAGCTTACTGCAACAATTCTAAGGTACCATGTCCACGCACATGAGATCAATGCGTGTATAAACATCATGTACCCCCAAGTAGTAGCTATAATCTCTGTCCGACGCATGCAGTGCTCTCCATGTGTCTATGAGGCAGTTATTTTGCATTGGTTTGCAAAACTGCTTGAGGAAGGCCTGGGAGTGCGTGGGCCGGCCACGAGATGTGTCTAGAAGCGGGTCTGGACTAACATTGTCAACAAGTCACCTCCAAGTATTAGGAGGCCCTCCCTAAACTCTGTTAATTCGTCTAGCACAGAATCTATGAAAGAAAGTTGTTGGGTATTGGGCTCATAGAGAGTTGCAAACGTAAATTTTGTATTGGCCATGATCCCCTTCACGAAGACATAACGGCCTTGTGGGTCTACGTAGCTCTCTGAAGGTTGGAATGGGCAGGATTTGTGGAATGCGATGGCTGTACCTTGCGATTTAGCCACCAGGGAGTTGCTAAAGAACCACTGGTTATAGAGATGCATGGGTATCTTAGGAAGTGCTTGCTGTCTAAAGTGGGTCTCCTGTAAGAACACTTCTTGGGCCCCTAGGCGTTTCAGTTCGAGCCGCAGCTTGTTGAGCTTTTGTGGAGAGCAGAGCCCCCTAACATTATAAGACAGTATTTTTAGTGATGGCATACCTGAAATCACTGGTAATCAGTCCGTCTGTTCCTCTCCGAGTTCTTATGTGCGTTTACAAGTAAGGAAAAAGCAAACTGAAGGCCAAAGCAGCACACAGTTAATTATCAGAAGCGGTATAGGAGGCACTAATGAGAGTCAGAGAGGGAGGGAAAGGCAGGCAGGGGTATAAGGGGGATGGGGGAAAGGAGAAGGGGGGGGAGGAGGGGAAGGTGAAAGAGGAGGAGTAGAGGGATAAAGCACAAAAGTAAATAAGGGCCAGACCTTGTATAGCAGGTCTGGAACACTGCACAGTGGTAAACTAAAAAGCCCTCCTGGGGGAGTCCACCGCCTGGGTGATAGCTTGGAGTCCCACCAGGGGCAAACAGTTAGGTGGGGCCTAAGTGGGGTACGTGGGCAACCACCAAGGGGACATGGGGCCCAGTGCCCCACCCGGTCCATGAAACCAAATGAACAGGGTATAGAAACAGAGTACTTGAACTTGTACTCCCCAAAAGTGCAAAAAATAAAAGGAAAACTGCATCCTAACAGTGGGCTGCTGTCAGGGCTGGCTTAGCCCTTTCTTCTCTGGGCTGGCTGCTCAGCTGTCGGTTAATTGCCAGCTCTCATCTCTCTCCACAGTTACCAGCTGTCCCTGATCATGCTCGTCTGACCTGCCTACTTAATGCTGTCCAGCTCACTTCACCTCTGCCTTCGCCTTGGTCACATCACAAGAAACCATATCCTGCGGTTCTGTTTAATGACTGGCTTGCTGACACTGGACGCCTGGAGGCTGAATGGGAGGCCCCAGCGATAAGTGAGGCCTGCTGCTTGAATTTCCGCCGGGAGTGGGCGCACTGCCCGCCACTGCATTAGGGTGCGTTTGGAGAGGTCCTGGTAAAAGGAAAGCTGGGCTCCATCAAAGTCATAGACCGGTCTATTGTGCATCTTTTGCATGATTCGCTCCTTTAAAGTATATTTTGTGGAGTTTGCAAATGATATCCCTGGGGTTTTCTGGGTCCTCAGATGGGGGCTTGAGAGCCCTGTAGGCCCTGTCTATCTCAATCGGGGTCGAGGGTGGTAGGCTTAGAATTTCGCCCCCCTGCAGCATAGGTATGATGTCTTTGGGCGCCATAGCTTCTGGTAAGCCGCGTATGCGAATGTTCGCCCATCTGCTGCGGTTTTTCATGTCATCTAATTAACATAAGAGGGCTTCAATTTGGTGACCGTGGGTCAAGGACTGTTCTCTGAGCTGAGAAATTGCAGGCACAGTATCATCAAATTTCTGCTCCAGAGTCTCTACCCTGTGTCCTAGCTCAGTGGTATCTGTTATCTGTCTTTAATTGTTCAATGTCCTGCTTGAAAGCCCTTTCAATCCTGCTAGTAAAACGCTCCAGGTCTTTAGTGTGGAGAGACCACAGGTGCTGCCTTATGTCCCTGTCTCCTGCCAGGTCTGCTATCTCCGTGCCCTGATCTTGTGATGAGGTAGAGCGGGGGGAGGCAGGGGGCAGGGAGGCGCTTACCTCCCTGGTAGAGGGGATAGGAGACAGAGCTGATGGTGCAGGCTGAGCCTCGTGCTGCTGCTGCGGGGCCGCTCGTTCCGGCGCCATCTTGGATTTTCCTCTCTGCTGACAGGGAGTGTCGGAGAGGAAAGAATCCAATGAACCCTGGCCATGCTGGAACTTTTTTTGAGCTGTGAGGATGCCCGATGTCATTGTGGCATGCCCTGGATGTAAAACGGGGGTATACGCCCCTGTAGCTGGTGTAGTAGCTGCGGACCGGACGGAGCTCAGGCACAACGCGTCCTCACTCCTCCATAGCCAGACCATGCCCCCTGGCAACCCTTCTTGATTCATGTTACAAGGGTAAAGTTGCAGAACTCATCCTGCCTTCACAGAGGGAGCAGAGGATGAAACATCTTCATGGGGCATTGAAGAAAGGTTTGTGTGACTCATTTCCAGACCCTGGAAGGTTACCATTTGCTGGTGCTGGACAACGTGTTGCTGAGGCTTCGTTCAGTCAGAGGAAGAGTGGTGGAGAAGGTGGCCGGCTGACTTATGCCTTTAACCACTACAATACAGGGCACTTTCGCCCCCTTCCTTCCCAGCCCAATTTTCAGCTTTCATCGCTCTAGCGCTTTCAGTGACAATTGCGCGGTCATGCTACACTGTACCCAAATGAAATTGTTATCATTTTGTTCGCACAAATAGAGCTTTATTTTGGTGTTATTTATTCACGACTCCGTTTTTTATTTTTTGCGATATAAGCGCAAAAAAAACGGAAATTTGGAAAAAAAAATATTTTCTTTTTTCTATTTTAAAAGAAATCCAATAAAATCTAATTTTGTCATAAATTTAAGCCAAAATGTATTCTGCTACATGTTTTTGGTAAAAAAAATTCCGTTAAGTGTATAATAAATGGTTTGTGTGATCACGGACATATGTACGCAAATGATCATGTACATATGTGTGCAGGTGATCACGTACATATGTGTGCAGATAATCATTGGGACATGTGATTTTAGTGGGACATATGTGGGGGACATGTTTTTATTATTAGGGACATGTGGTTTTATTATTTGGGGACATGTATGTTTTGGGGACATGTGTGTTTTGGGGACATACAGTGGTGTGAAAAAGTGTTTGCCCCCTTCCTCATTTCCTGTTCCTTTGCATGTTTGTCACACTTAAGTGTTTCGGAACATCAAACCAATTTAAACAATAGTCAAGGACAACACAAGTAAACACAAAATGCAATTTGTAAATGAAGGTGTTTATTATTAAAGGTGAAAAAAAATCCAAACCATCATGGCCCTGTGTGAAAAAGTGATTGCCCCCCTTGTTAAAACATACTATAACTGTGGTTGTCCACACCTGAGTTCAATTTCTCTAGCCACACCCAGGCCTGATTATTGCCACACCTGTTCACAATCAAGGCATCACTTAAATAGGAGCTGCTTGACACAGTAAGGTCCACCAGAAGATCCTTAAAAGCTACACATCATGCCGAGACCCAAAGAAATTCAGGAACAATTGAGAAAGAAAGTAATTGAGATCTATCAGTCTGGAAAGGGTTATAAAGCCATTTCCAAAGCTTTGGGAATCCAGTGAACCACAGTGAGAGCCATTATCCACAAATGGCGAAGACATGGAACAGTGGTGAACCTTCCCAGGAGTGGCCGGCCGCCCAAAATTACCCCAAGAGCGCAGCGACGACTCATCCAAGAGGTCACAAAAGACCCCACAACAACGTCCAAGGAACTGCAGGCCTCACTTGCCTCAGTTAAGGTCAGCGTTCATGCCTCCACCATCAGGAAAAGACTGGGCAAAAATGGCCTGCATGGCAGAGTTCCAAGGAGAAAACCACTGCTGAGCAAAAAGAACATCAAAGCTCGTCTCAATTTCTCCACAACACATCTTGATGATCCCCAAGACTTTTGGGACAACATTCTGTGGACCGATGAGACAAAAGTGGAACTCTTTGGAAGGTGTGTGTCCAAGTATATCTGGCGTAGAAGGAACACTGCATTTCAGAAAAAGAACATTATACCAACAGTAAAATATGGTGGTGGTAGTGTGATGGTCTGGGGCTGTTTTGCTGCTTCAGGACCTGGAAGACTTGCCGTGATAAAAGGAACTATGAATTCTGCTGTCTACCAAGAGATCCTGAAGGAGAATGTCCGACGATCTGTTCGTGTACTCAAGCTGAAACGAACTTGGGTTCTGCAGCAGGACAATGATCCTAAACACACCAGCAAGTCCACCACCGAATGGCTGAGGAAAAACAAAATGAAGACTTTGGAGTGGCCTAGCCAAAGTCCTGACCTGAATCCTATTGAGATGTTGTGGTATGACCTTAAAAAGGCCGTTCATGCTCGAAAACCCTCTAGTGTAACTGAATTAGGACAATTCTGCAAAGATGAGTGGGCCAAAATTCCTCCAGGACGCTGTAAAAGCCTCATTGCACGTTATCGCAAACGCTTGGTTGCAGTTGTTGCTGCTAAGGGTGGCCCAACCAGTTATTAGGTTTAGGGGGCAATCACTTTTTCACACAGGGCCATGATGGTTTGGATTTTTTTTCACCTTTAATAATAAACACCTTCATTTACAAATTGCATTTTGTGTTTACTTGTGTTGTCCTTGACTATTGTTTAAATTGGTTTGATGTTCCGAAACACTTAAGTGTGACAAACATGCAAAGGAACAGGAAATGAGGAAGGGGGCAAACACTTTTTCACACCACTGTATGTGGGGACTGTGTTTACACTGTGTTGTGTGTTGTGTGCTTACACTAGACTGATGATCAGTGAGTAAAAAGCTGTAAAAAACAGCTCATACTCACTGATCATCAGCCGGCTGCAGCGTTCTGCTCTCCTCTCCTCAGCGATGACTTCCGTGTGAGGAGAGGAGAGCTGATTGCCTAGCAACCGACTGTTTGTTTACATCACATGACGGCCATGATTGGACACGGCCGTCATGTGATCAGGAGGGCCAATCACAGAGCCCTCCTGCCGATCTGAGATGTGCCGTGTCCGGGTGACACGAGCACATCGGGATCGCGCCGCTGCGTGGGCACGCGCGCGCGCGATCCCGCTACTTCTGAAGGACGTTCCTGAACTTCCTATCAGAAGTAGACGGCTCCCACCCGGCCGTATATATGCATTGGCCGGGTGGGAAGTGGTTAAACTATTTTTCAGTCCTCAGGGTCAAGGTCTGATTGGTTCAAGCAACCATCGCCAGCGTCTGCATTATATGGTGCAGGAATATCTAGGGGGAAAGGGCAGACTTGGAGACCTTTCCAACAGAGCATGTACTGGGTCTTGAGGATGGACCACTGGCCAGAACTTTCTCAATATGCAATTGAGCTACTAGCCTGTCCTGCATGTAGCATGCTTTCTGAACGCACATTCAGTGTTGCTGGTGGGTTTGTAACGGATCAAAGAGTGCGCCTGTCTACAGACTCTGTTGATAGGCTCACATTCATAAAAATGAATCAGTCTTGGATCAGCAGCTATCAAGCATCTGATGCTGATGTAACTGATTGAATTTGCTATGGATCTGGGATCCCTTGAAGACTGCCTATGCTAACTGTCCTATTCTTCCTCAATCTTGATGATGCTAGCTTCCAAATGATATTTTTGGTTTTCGGCACCACCTCCACCATCCAAGTCCCAATTTTTCTGCCTCTGTTTAAAAGGGGCATGTCATTACAATTTTTGATCCAATATTTCACAGTAGGGCCCATTCCTGTGCCCAACAAGAGTATTTGTGAGGGGTTACAGTGTTGTGGTACCACCACGCAAGGCCCATTTTTTTCTGCCCCTGTTTAACATGGGCATGTAATTACAGTTTTTGATATATTCCACAGCAGGGCCTGTTACTGCACCCAACAAGAGTAACTGTGAGGGCTTACAGTGTTCTGGCACCGTCGAAACCAAAGGCCCAATTTTTCTGCCCTGTTTAACAGGGCCATGTAATTAAAATTTTAAATATATAATATTTCACAGCAGGGCCCGTTCCTGCCCCCAACAAGAGTAACTGTGAGGGGTTACAGTGTTCTGGTACCATCAACACCTAAGGCCCAATTTTTCTGCAGAGTATATAGGGCAGGACGTATAGTATATATACTGCTGTTCAGAGTATATTGTGCCTGGGGGACCCCCATACCATTTTTTTTTATTTTAGTGTGGGGTTCCCCTTAATATCCATACCAGGCCTGAAGGGCTTTTTTTTGGAATTTTTGTTATTTTTATCACAAGCAGTTTTGAATGACATTTTTTCTTTTAGAAATGTAATTTTTGCTGTGGTACTGTTATAAACATGGGGAAGATGCACTACTTTACAGGCATACTAAGGACACAGCCGAGGCACTATATATATATATATATATATATATATATATATATATATATATATATATATATATATGGAATATTAGATTTTTATTGTTTCACTTGAAGTATTATTAAAATCACTGCTCTTGAAAAAACTGCCGGTTTTTAAAACTTTTTTTTTTTGCATTGATACATGTCCAGAAGGTGAAGCCAATGTTTTATGTTCCTTAAGGGGCCAGTGTTTACTTTATCTGCCTTTTATCTGTGTGCAGTAGATTTAGTGCACATTTAAATGTAAATGCATTTGGATTTGTTTTTTTTTTTTTATTAAATTCAAAGAATTTTTTAAAATCTGCAGGATAATAACAACATTCTTGTTCCTTTTGAGTGCTTTACATCCCTTATTGTAAGGAGTGGTTTCAGGAAGAGTGTTGACCATTGTGGTTATCATTTAAATGTGTATGGATACCATAAGGAGCCTTTACCATTGTTGGTCCCAGGTTAGGCAGAAGCTCTTTTTGACCTATTTTTACATAGGACCACATATGAAGGTGAGCTACTAATATAGGCGCTGGAGAATTCACGTGGTGTGTTACAAGTCACATTATTCATCATTGCATGGAATAAAGAAGAATGTTCTAAAAGAGATCTGTATTCAAAGAGCACATTCTATATTTGTGTATTGATTCTGCAGCATAGGAGCTGCAAGGACTGCAACTTTGAGTTTCTTGAGGAATGTTCACTGCTATTTATTTATTTTAACAGCACATTAGGATGCTAGGTTTAATTTGTAATTCATCATTTTACCATTTCACATGTAAGGGGGTCACCATTATTGTTAATCAGCTATCACTAGTCTTGTGGCTACTTTGTATTAGTTTAATTATATACAGTATGCTTGCTTATATGCTTACTTATACCTAATTTCCTAATAGTTTTTTCAACACAGTATCTGTAGTGGTCACACTGTGTTACACCTCCATTTTTTTCATATGCTATTTATTGTTCGGGGTCCAACCTGATAGATTGACAGTGGGGATTCATCACAGGTGAATCTCATCCTGACTTTAATCAAACAACACCAGTATATTATTCCACATAAGTAGTGCTGCATTTTTATTTTTTATTATTTGTTGAAGGTGTGAGGACACATGTCAATGTTGGCTGCTACCATTAATTTATACTAATATTGAGTCCACTAATGTGGTTGCGTGGTAATTTTCACTTTTATAAAAGTCCTAATTTTTACTGCTCTTATGGAAGGGGTTTTTCCATTATATAGTTTAAAGTGGTTCTACAGGCAAACGTTTTTTTTTTTTACCTTACTGCATTCTTTGCATTATGGTAAAAAAAAAAAAAATTCCAATATCAGTGCCCCCCCTCCTTTTACTTCAATCTTCTCTCGATCCAGCACTGTCCAATGGAAAGCTGTGCTACTCCTCTCTTCCTGCATTCACAGGAGTCTCAGAGCAGTGGGAGCCATAGGCTCCTGCTGCTATGAGTCAAATCCTGTGAGATGGGGGGGCATGGCCAAGCTCAGCTGTGTGTGTTTATGGATGCACACAGCCTGTCTCTGGAGTACACCCACAAGTGTGCTCCCTTGGCTCTCTGAGGGGCCATTTGGAGAAGAGGAGGAATGGAGAGCTCTGGTGGGGCACTCCAGAAGAGGAGATAAAGGACTGTTCTGTTCAATACCATTACACAGGGCAGGTGTTACCATTGCAGTCAGTAAGGTCTGCTTAAGATAGGAACAATGGCCTGGTTATGACTCTTTGAGAACTTGCTAAAAAAAACTGTTGCCGTAACTGCTTAAAATGTATTAGCTAGACTGTACCTTGTATGTTGCTACTTACCTGCTCTGTGTGAGGAGCAATGCCATTACACAGAGCAGGTTTATGTTTATTGTTTTAGTAAAACGAAGCTTTACAACAACTTTAAAGCGAAGGTCCACCAAAAAAATATATATATATTGAAAGCCAGCAGCTACAAATACTGCAGCTGCTGACTTTTAATATATGGACACTTACCTGTCCAGGGAGCCCGCAATGTCGGCAGCCGAATCTAATCTGTCTGTAGGCTCTCGGCTGCTGCTGTCGCCATCCTGGGTAAGGGAATCAGGAAGTGAAGCCATGCAGCTTCACTTTCTGGTTCCCTACTGCGCATGCGTGAGTCGCACTGTGCGTCCTCACTGGTCCCTGCTGTCTTCTGTCTCCCAGAAGACAGCAATAAACTACTGTAGTTCATTAAGAACTACAAGCCTAGAGTCGCTATGGTGTTGGGACTTGTAGTTTTCCATTCACAGAGGACTGTAAATGAATGACGCAGCTGGGATGGAGCCATGTTTTTTTTAAAGATTCTGACGGCTAGCAGGGGGAGAAGATTCCCCGCTAGCTGTCTTAGCAGGGAGCGGGTCCTTTCATAACATGTTACACCTTGAATATGGGTGTAACATGTAACATGTTATGAAAGGTGACCTTATTCTTTAAACTTTTTTTCACATGAAAATCTGGTTTCCCTATCTGCTTTAAAACAAGTGACCTAGACTATACCTTGTATGTTGCTCAACTAAAGTCCATCTAAAACTACCATGTCCATACTGTCATGATTTCACTGCAGAATGAGCAACATTTTTAGCCATTTTCAGTAAATCAAAAATCTGGTAATCTACAAGCAAAATGAATGGTTAATACACATTTTATAGGGGGGGCACCGTTGTGTTAATGCTAGTGACACACTACAGCATATTTATGGGTTCCATTTTAAACAGTTATATAGGTGTTCTAACCTTGCATTTTTTCCACTATCCAACTTTATGCATCATTTACATTGTAGGTCTTAATCCCTTCCTCCTGTTGGCTCTTACTTGTAAAATCAGAAGTAGAAGTGGGGAGCATTTTTGTCTACTTTTCCCTATAAACAGCCCTAGGGTGACTAAAGTGACGTTTAAGTGCTATTGAGCTAAAGTCTTAAGACTTCTCTCATCTGAATCTGCACACTTAGATCCCCCCTATCCGCTACTAATTTAATTTCCTTCTCTGAACTTTCTCTAGTTCAAGGAAATCTTTCCCGAGGATTGGTGCCCAAAACTGAATCACATACCATCCTAAAATGATAGAATTATAGTTTCATCTCTTTAGGAAAATACATTTTCTAGCTTCAGCTTTGCATTGCATGCCATTGTTGGGTCTGTGATCTACAAGGACCCCCAGATCTTTTTTCCATCCCCGATTCCCTCAGACGAGCACCTCCTAATGAGTAGCTTGTGTACATATTTATTAGTGCATAACTGTATATTTTTTTCAATATTGAATCTCATCTGTCATGTAGCTGCCCACCCCTCACTTTTATCTAGGTATTGTGGAGATTCTAAAACCCTGTTGTGAAGTTATTATTCTACATAGTTTGGTGTAATCAGCAACCACTGAGATAAAACTATTTATTTCTACCTCTCTATCATTTATAAACAACATAAACAGAATTGATTCCCTGGAGCACTGCGCTCATTACCTATTTGAAAAATGAGTCATTTATGACTACCCACTGGATGCATTCCTGTTACCAGTTTTCTATTTTCTTCAACGCCAATGGATCTTAATTTGGAAATTAAGAGTTTGTGGGAACTGTACTGAAAGCTTTAACAAAGTCCAAATAAACTCCAATGGCTTCCCTCTATCTAAATTGCTGCTCACTTTCTCATAGAATGTCAATAAGTCGATCTGGCAGGAGCAGCCATTCATCGATCCCTGTTGGTTGATACTTATGATTCTTAACCACATGCCAACCAGCACATGATGATATACGTCAGCACAATGGCACGGCTGGGCAAATGGGTGTAGAAGTATGTCCCCTTTAAGAAGTGGCATTGTGGGCGTGTGCGTGCACCCGCCATGTGCCCCGTGACTGTGACCGCGGGTCCCACGGACTCGATGTCTGCCGGGTGCCCACAATTGTGTCACGGAGTGGAAGAAGGGGGAGATGCCTTTGTAAACAAGGTATTTCCCCGTTCTGCCTAGTGACATGACAGAGATCACTGCTCCCTGTCATCGGGAGCAGTAATCGCTGTCATGTGAGTAGTAGCCAACCCCCCCACATTTAGAATCTCTCCCTAGGACACACTTAACCCCTTGATCGCCCCCTAGTGTTTAGCCCCTTCCGTGCCAGTGTCATTTACACAGTAATCAGTGCATTTTTATAGCACTGATCACCAGAATAAATGATAATGGTCCCAAAATAGTGTCAAAAGTGTCCGATGTGTCCGCCCTAATGTCGCAGTCAGATAAAAATCACAGACCGCCGCTATTACTAATAAAAAAATTTATAACAAAAATGCCATAAACGATCCCCCATTTTGTTATAACTTTTGCGCAAACCAATCAATATACGCTTATTGTGATTTAAAAATTTTTTTTTAACAAAAATATGTAGAAGAATACATATTGGCCTAAACCGAGGAAAAAAAATGTTTTTTTATATATTTTTGGGGGGTATTTATTATAGCAAAAAAAAAAAATATTGCTTTTTTTTCAAAATTGATGCTATTTTTTGGTTTACAGCGTAAAAAATAAAAACTGTAGAGGTGATCAAATACCACCAAAAGAAAGCTCTATTAAAGGGGCATTAATTTTGTTTGGGTGCAACGTAGCACTACTGCGCAATTGTCAGTTAAAGTGGCGGAGTGCCGAATCGCAAAAAGTGCTCTGGTCGGGAAGGGGTTAAATCCTTCCGGGGCTGAAGTGGTTAAATTTTGTCTCTTACCTTACCCTAACTTGCATACTATTTATGTAAGGCTGACTGATCTGTAGTTACCTGGTGTACAGTGCCTTGAAAAAGCATTCATATCCCTTGACATTTTCCACATTTTGTCATGTTACAGCCAATAACGTAAATGTATTTATGTGATAGACCAACACAAAGCGGCACATAATTGTGAAGTGAAAGGAAAAGGATAAATGGTTTTCCTAATTTTTTTACAAATAAATATGTAAAAGGTGTGGCGTGCATTTGTATTCAGCCCCCTTTACTCTGATACCCCTAACTAAAATCTGGTGGAACCAATTGCCTTCAGAAGTCCCCTAATTAGTAAACAGAGTCCACCTATTTGTAATTTAATCTCAATATAAATAAAGCTGTTCTGTGAAGCCCTCAGAGGTTTGTTAGAGAACCTTCATGAACAAAAAGCACCACGAAGGCCAAGGAACACACCAGATAGGTCAGGGATAAAGTTGTGGAGAAGTTTAAAGCAGGGTTAGAGTATGAAAAAATATTCCAAGCGTTGAACATCTCACGGAGCGCTTTTTTAATAAATCATCAGAAAATGGAAAGAGTATGGCACAACTGCAAACATACCAAGACATGACCGTCTACCTAAACTGACAGGCCAGACAAGGAGAGCATTAATCAGAGAAGCATCCAAGAGGCCCATGATAACTCTGGAGGAGCTGCAGAGATCCGCAGCTCAGGTGGGAGAATCTGCCGACAGGACAACTATTAGCTGTGCACTCCATAAAACTGGCCTTTATGGAAGAGTGGCAAGAAAAAAGCCATTGTTGAAAGAAAACCATAAAAAGTCCAGTTTGCTAGAAGCCATGTGGGCTACACAGCAAACATGTGGAAGAAGGTGTTCTGGTCAGATGAGACCAAAATTTTACTTTTTCACCTAAAAGCAAAATGCTATGTGTGGCAGAAAACTAACACTGCACATCACCCTAAACACACCATCCCCACTGTGAAACATGGTGGTGGCAGCATCATGTTGTGGGGAATCTTTTCCTCGACAGGGAAGCTGGTCAGAGTTGATGGGAAGATGGATGGAGCCAAATACAGGGCAATCTAATGCCGCGTACACACGAGCGGACTGTATGGCGTACTTAGTCCGTCATACAATCCGACGGACAGTCTGTCATACTTTCGACTGAACGGACTTGACCACACACGGATACCCAAACAGTCCGTCGAAAGCTTGCGCGATGACGTGTACAGCACGTACGACGGGACTAGAAATAGGAAGTCCAATACACAGCAAAGCACCCTTCCGCCGTGTAAATCCTTTCTGGGCATGCACCATTCTTAGTCCGTCGAACTAGCATACTGACGAGCGGATTGTCCGCTGAAACCAAAGTACGACGGACAGAATTTCGAAAAATCCGAAATACTTAGTACGCCAGACTGCACGCTGAAAAAGTCCGCTGAAGCCCACACACGAGCGGACTGTCCGCTGAAATGTGTTTCGACGGACTAAGTACGCCATACATTCCGCCCGTGTGTACGCGGCATTAGAAGAAAACCTTTTATGCCCTGTACACACGGTCAAATTTTCCAATGGAAAATGTTCGATGGGAGACTTTTGTCGGAAATTCCAACCATGTGTAGGCTTCATTGGACATTTTCCATCGGAATTTCCGTCACACAAAATTTAAGATCTGGTTCTCAAATTTTCTGACAACAAAATCAGTTGTCGAAAATTCCGATCATATGTACACCATTCCGGCGCACAAAGTTCCACGCATGCTCAGAATAAAGCAGAAGAGCCACACTGACTATTGAACTTCATTTTTCTCAGCTCGTTGTACGTGTTATATACATCACCGCGTTCTTGATGTTCACAATTTCCGACCAACTTTGTGTGACCATGTGTATGCAAGACAAGTTTGAGCCAACATCCGTCTGAAAAAATCCATGGATTTTGTCAATGTCTGATCAATGTCCGATCATGTGTATGGGGCATTAGAGTTTGCAGAAGACTTGAGACCTTCCAGCCAGACAAGGACCCTAAACATACAGCCAGAGCTACAATTGAATGTTTTAGATCAAAGCATATTCATGTGTTAAAATTGCCCAGTCAAAGTTCAGACCTAAATCCAATTGAGAATCTGTGGCAAGACTTGAAAATTGCTGTTCACAGACGCTCTCCATCCAATCTGACAAAGCTTGAGCAAAGAAGAATGGGTAAAAATTTCACTCTCTAGATGTGCAAAGCTAATAGCGACATACCCAAAAAGACTTGCAGCTGTAATTGCAGAGAAAGGTGGTTCTATAAAGTATTGAATCGGGGCTGAATACAAATGCTCACCATACATTTCACATATTTATTTTAGGGCTGTGAAAATTAAAGATTAATTCCCCGATTAATCGATTCATTTTTTTGATCGATCAAAATTCTTTTAATCGGTACTCACCTCTCCGCCGGCTTCCAGGTCTTCAGGGAGTTCCATCGTAGATTCGGTGACGTCACGGAAATCGACGTCACTGGACTCTCCCCCCCTTCTCCAAGTGCCTCCCTGTGCTAACGTAGGAAAGGGGGGAGGAGTCTGGTGACGTCGAAGTTCTGATTGAACGGAATGCGTACAGGTGAAGAGATATGCATGACGTCACCCGCTGCTCCTCTACAGAACTAACACGATTTCAGCTTTACATGCTGCGTTTTTATCATCTTTATGTGAGTAGTTTGTGTTTGAACACAAAAATGAAATCTTATACTTAAGCGGTGAGCACTTAGATCTTTTATTTCTACCCATGACCTGGCGTCCTTGCTGAGATCTAAGGAGACGTGAGAGAAGTGTATGGTCCGTGTTAACCCTTTTGATAACAGCTTGCATGACCACCTGTTTGCACAGGGTCCATGCCATAATGTGAGAGCGATTAGTTAGACCGGAGGTGGAGGGATTGTCACGCTACTGTGGAAAAAATAATGACTTACGTCAGTGCTACAGTTTGATTTTAAAACGTATTTGTGTGAGCTGTGAAGTTAAGTCATGGATTGTGGAAACAAACTAGTGTCGGGTGATTGTATATAGTGTATACCACATTTACCACTGACTAATGCAGAGTTGCAGTGCAAGGAGATCAGCTAAAAGTAGTTGGATCTGTATGTGCGTTTATAATTAATCTAAATTAGTCGATTAATCGATTAAAAAAAAAAAAACAATCAGTAACAGCCCTAATTTATTTGTAAAAAATGTTGGAAATCATTTATCATTTTCCTTCCACTTCACATTTATGTGCCACTTTGTGTTGGTCTATCACATAAAATCCCAATAAAAATACATTTACGGTTTTGGTTTGTAACATGACAAAATGTCAAGGGGTATAAATACTTTTTCAAGGCACTGTACATCTTGATCCTTTTTTAATATTAATTCCACATTTTCTTTTTATTGGTTGTTACTATTCCAGTCAATAATGTCTGCTTTAGATAGGAACAATGGCTTGGTTAAGCTCTTTGACAACTTGCAGGTGTAAGTAATCTGATCCTTGAGTTTTTTTGTAATAGGTTTTTTTTCCTATTCTTTATTGAACTTTTTTTTTTTTTTAACTCAAAACGGATTTTATTGGTACAAAAAATACACACAGGTCATCACATAATCAGCGCAATATACATATTCAAGCATCATACATATAAAGGCACAGTTCACTTATCAAAGTCAGACACCACAAGCGATATAAGTCATCTCCCTATTCTAACATCACACCACATGTACAAATCAAGACTGTCCATTTGGGCCGCAGCCCCAGTGCCCCCTTGCCCGCCCTCTAAAACACCACATTCCCCCTTATAGCCTCCCTTATACTCCCTAAATAAACAACCTACCCATAACCAGCTCCAAGGGTGACAACCCGGGGGTATCAAGCCAGGGTCCCCACAGTCGTTCAAATCGCCCCGCCCGGCCCCTCTTTATTGAACTTTGAGCAATGATTCAAATGGTTTAAAGGATAAGTTTACCTTTTGACAAAAAAATAATGCACATTTATTATTGTTTGTTGCAGGAGCCTGTAAAGCATTGCACCAGTGATCAGCAGATCGATAATGCCATGCAGGACTCCTGCAGACCTGTCAGTGTATCGGCTTGCTCATTCTCATAGTGGACAGGAAGAATCAATTAACTACCGTAGTTCATTGAGAACTACAAGCCTACAGCCTCTAAGGTGGTGATGGCGAACCTTGGCACCCCAGATGTTTTGCAACTACATTTCCCATGATGCTCATGCACTCTGCAGTACAGTTGAGCATCATGGGAAATGTAGTTCCAAAACATCTGGGGTGCCAAGGTTCGCCATCACTGCTTTAAGGTGTTGGGACTTGGAGTTTTCCATTCACAGAGGACTGTGAATGAGTGACGCAGCTGGGCGGGGGGGCGGAGCCACGTTAAAAAAAAAAATTTGACAGCTATCAGGGGGAGAAGATCCCCCGCTAGCTGTCACAGCAGGGGCGCAGGTCCTTTCATAACATGTTACACTCTGAATATGGGTGTAACATGTAACATGTTAGGAAAGGTGAACTTATTCTTTAAACTTTTTTTCACTTGAAAATCCTGTTTCCATAGCTGCTTTAAAACAAATTACCTAGTCCTAGACTGTACCTTGTATGTCGCTCAACTAAAGTCCATTTAAAACTACCATGTCCATACTGTCATGATTTCACTGCAGAATGAGCAACATTTTTATCCATTTATCAGTAATCCAAAACCAGTAAATCTAATTAATGGTTTTTAATGATTAATGGTTAATAAACATTTTATAGGGGGTGGACACCGTGTTAATGCTAGTGATACACTACAACATATTTATGGGTTTCATTTTGCACATAGTTCCATTTTAAACAGTTATATCGATTTTCTGACCTTGCATTTTTTTTTTCCGCTATACAACTTTATGCATCAGGCCTTGATCCCTTCCTCATGTTGACTCTTACTTGTAAAATCAGAAGTAGAAGTGGGGAGAATTTTTGTCTCCTTTTCCCTATAAACAGCCCTAGGATGACTAAAGAGACGTTTAAGGGCTATTGAGCTAAAGAAAGACTTCTCTCATCTGAATCTGCATGCATTAGGTTTCAGATGTCAAAATTATCCAGATAAAAAAGATAAAAGTAAATACAGGCAGTAAAGTTTGTGCTTTTAGTGCTGCCTCCGCTTACCTATACTGTCCTAGGCAGACTCACAGCTGGTTTATGGCAAACACAGCTCTGGGTACAGAGGAGAGTTATGGCTGGCTAAACTACCTTGCCTCCCCATTATCTTTCATTTGGAAGTAATAGTGTGACAAACATTCCAAAGAAGCTCCATTTTTTTTTTGGGGGGGGGGGGGGGGGCAGAGTTTTTTTTTTTTTTTTTTCACTGTGCATTTTAGCACCTTTGTTGTGACAAAAAATGCACTGCAAAAAAGTGTCTGCTACCTAAGAATGCATTTGAGGTACATTTCCAGCATGTTTCTGAAACTTGCTTCCAAAAGCTTGTTTCGTTTGTTGTGGCTTTGTCACACATTCCAGAAATGTGCAGGTGTGAATGCAGCCTAAGGGCTCATTTTCGTCACAATCTCTGAGTTCACTGTACATTTCTGCATGTGCATTGGTGGTCATTTTCAGTGTATTTTTTAGCACGTTTTTTGGAATCATTTTTTCATTTATTTTCTATACTAAACTCCATTTGCATGTGTTCGTGTGAGATTGTGGTGAATTTGTGTATTTTCATGCACATTTATGGTGCATTCACATGCTCATTTAGGCTCAATTCACGTGTATGTATGTTGCTTTTGAGAGTTTCTGTAGTGCTTTTTGGTGTGCTTTCTGTGTTTTTACAGTGATTTTACTGCTATTTTGCAGCGATTTGTGTGTTATTTTACTTTTTGTACAATCACTGTATATATCTGGTTGCCAAAGAGTGGGCCAGGAAGCTGGCCACCGCGTCCTTAGCAATGGATGAGTCATCAGCTGAATGTAAACAAAAAAATTGCCGGCTAAAAAAATTAATGAAAAAAATGTGCATCCCCCCCCAAAACCCATACCAGACTGAAGGGGATACCCCCACACCACAATTTTTTAAAAATATGGCATAGGGACCCCCTAAAATCCATACCAGACCCTTATCTGAGCATGCAGGTCGGGAAAGGGTAGGGAGCGCCCCCCCTCCTGAACCATACCAGATTGCATGCCCTCAACATGGGGGAGACTGCGCTCCCACCCAAAAGCACCTAGCCCCCATGACGATGGGGACAAGGGCCTCTTCCTGACAGCCCTGGCTGGTGGTTGTCGGGGTCTGCGGCCGGGGGGCTTTTTGGAATCTGGAAGCTCCTTACCTTACCTCCTGATCCTGGCCCCCCTATTTGAAAGTATATCGGGTACATCGTACCCCTACCCATTCACCCCAAAAAGCAGTGAAATGTAAAAAAAAAAAAGACCCGTTTATTTGACAAGTCCTTTATTAAAAAACAGCCCCGAGCTGTCTCCCCCCCGCTGCCATCTTCTTGTGCTGTCCTCGCTGCTGGTTACCCACTAAAAACAAAAAAAAAGGCATTCTTGTCCTGAGGCTACCTCCATTGTGATGTCTTACATCTCTTACATAGGCATGGGGTGTGGCCATGCAATGTCACCCGGAGAGCCCACCCCTTGTGATGTCACAAGGGGTGGGCTCTCTGGGTGACGTCATCAGATGGCCAATTTAACCAATCATTTTTTGCTTAGGAATTCTCCAGTTTGGGCAGCTTATGAGGGGGTGGGGGTGGGGGTGGTGTGGTATGTCCTTTACCCACATGCTTTGTGCTAAAAGGTGTGCCTCTTTCTCATCTGAGAAAGGTGCAGAATAATTTATTAGGGACTTTGAAGGTGACACTGTACACTAGAGAAACCTTGCACACCCAATTCTGTTAAAAATAAATCATATTTTTAGAATACGTTGATATGAAAAAGAGTGCAGTAGCAGGGGCTGTATATCATAGCTATTTTTATGTGATATATTGTCTTATAAGTGAAGAAATACAGTATTATGTAACAAAAATAAACATGCAGTGTTGTTAGTTTAAAGTGGCACCTTTTATTGCCCCCAATAAAATATTATGTTGCATTTTTTAAAATTATATTTGTAAGGATGCAGTGCTGCTGATCATCCCCCGAGTCCAATTATTGTTATATTTACTAATCTCAGAAAGTTGGCAGGCATGCAAATTATTACATTTTTAATCTTATGATACTGAGTTTAATGTATCTAAACCCAAGATTTTTTTTTCTTTTTAAATTTTGGTGGTTGCATCCATTATAGATTTTTTTTTATGCTTTATTCCTTTAGCTTCACCTTAAATTGACAATAAATGTTAATTTTTAAAAAAAATTCATACTTGCCTACTCTGTCCAGTGGTTTTACAGCCCTGATCCTCCTCTTTCCGGGTCTCCCGCACAGCGCTCTTTCTCTTAAGCCAGTGTCCCCAACAGCAAGCCGCTTGCTCTTGGGGCACTGGTGCACGCTCGCTCCCAAGCCCTGCTCTATGCATCCATAAGACACACAGAACCCCGCCCCCTCTTCTCTCTCCTCATTGGCTCACTGGCTGTGATTGGCAGGAGCCAATGTCTCCCACTGCTGACTCAGCCAATGAGGAATGCGAGACCCAGGTGAAGCTTAGCTATTGTGCATCGCTGGATCAAGAGGTAGCTCAGGTAAGTATTGGGGCGAGGGGGGTGCTGGGGAGCTGCTGCACACAGAAGTTGTTTTCTAACTTCATGCATAGAATGTATGCAGGTAAAAAACCTTGTTTCTTCATAACCACTGAATGTTTTTGCCAATGACAAATTTCCTATCAGTCACTATACTGTAGTAATAAAGGAGCAGTGTACCCTAGGACAGGAAGTATGTATAGAGGAGCAGTTTAGTTACCCTGAGAAAGTATGTTAGGGATAGAGAACACTACCCCCTCTCCTCATCACCAAAACATAGGGGAAGGTGTTTTGTAGTCCTAACACTTCTTGATAATGTTTTAGAAAACCCTGCAGAGTGCATAAAGTGCATTCGATCTCTCGTAGCGCCAACAAGAATTAATAATCAGATATAACAAAATGTTTTGAAAGCTATCTTTAACAGACCCAAAGGGAGCAAAATAGGACACATTAATTGTTGGGGATTATGTATACTTTAACCACTTGCCAGAAGTCATCTCATTAGAACAGAACTTCATAGATTTTTTTGGTAGCCCAGTTCTTCTACTAGAAATTTCTAGTGATTATTTGCTAGACGTATCAACTGATCACCAAATGGTTGGAAAACATGGCTCCCTATGGAGTAAGCTACAAAAGCATGCAGAGCAAATGTGCCGGACTGCAGAATACACCAACAATATATGACTGATTGCTACAAAATTCTACAAGAGTCATTGGGAATACATTTGTTACATCTATTTAAGGGTCTATGGCTACTCCTAGCAATTAAACACTAGGAATTTCAGTAGCATAATTAAACCTCCTAAAATCGCCTGCGTAGCTATAGCCTAGAGTGCTATTGTATGTATTCTCCACAGTGGGGGTTCACTTTCTCTGTAAGAAACTCTGGAAATTTTGCTCTTGGCCTCTACAGGATATCACGTGTTGAATTCCAACATACACCTGCTATACTTTATAATTAATTAAAAGGTAATCGACCATACTCATCATGACTTTATGAAACTACCAACTGTGAAATCGACAACGCAAAAGCCTATTGACAGGTCCATAAAAGGGCCGGAGTTCCCAAACGGCATATGTTGTGCAGCTGAGAACTGTGTGAGTGGAGGCAAGCTTGCAATCGCCAACAGAAACACGTACAATGTACACACCTGGCCGCCAACATATGGGCTGGAGCCATTCATTGAAAAGTGTATTGAAAAAACTCAACTGATAAATCTAAAAACACAAGAGTTCACATGACAGTCAGTGAGCTGTGCCCAACCCATATGCTGGTGTGCAGGGGCTGTTCTTTGTGCTTCTCCTCCAGTTATTCACTATATATGTGTGATCAAACTAAAACTGTTACTGCTCCTTACAATAATAAAATAAATCAATTAAATTACCCTTCTAACATAAAGTGTGTCCTAAACAACTGATTGTCTATCAATACCCCCTACAATTTTATTATAGGGATCTTGGGCTTCCAGCTGCTTATCTTATATTCTTATAATATGATGTCACTCAATACTGAAGATAACATCAGGAGCATCTTTTCCCCAGGGTAAAGACCCCAGACTAAGGGAGCGATAGGAAGAGCAATAATCTGAGTCCCATCTGAAAAAATGTACAGCAGAAAACACTAAAGAAAGCTATCTCCTGAAACCACTCTGACTGGCTGACAGGAGAACATATGCTTCATTCACAGTTCTACTGCACAAAAACCCGGGTGGCAACAAAGGATGCAACAGCATCAATAGCACCACTACAGATTTATGTCGAAGGGTGAACTGTCATGTAGACTTCCAGGATGGTGACAAGGTGATAAAAACCTAATACTCCACTGCCCCTTACCCTGCAACAGCAGCAAGAATGTAACTAGTAAAAACAAGGTCTACATTAATTCAGGGTACTTAGAATATAATCTACAGTATGTTCTATCTTCGTATGTGAGACAGTCACCTAAACCCCAAAGCAATAATTTATTATATTGCAGCTTACCTATTTTTAGATGTGATGGGTGTATTTGTTTTCTTTTTAGGCTTTCCATCTAATATTTTTGTCTGATAATCCAGCTTGCTAGTCTCTTGTTTTTGACACGCTCAAGCTCTCCAGCAGAATGTATCAGTGGATACACATGGATCCGATGGATTACATGGATGAGACAAACCACTTAACACTGACAGGGTTGATTCAGTGGTGGATCCATAGTCTAGTCTCGGGAGGGGCACTGGCAGAAAATAAGTTTTTTTTTAGGGGCAATTTATCGGGGAAATGGCTGGTGTTGGTGCTTCATTCATCACGGCACCATGGTTGTTATGGTGTCAAGATGATTGAAGTGCATTATTTCCACTGGTGGCCCATCCATAGGGGGCACACAGGCACCGCTTAATTTTACAGGGAGTCAAAAAATTTTTTTTTTTTAAACTGGCCCTTTAAAAAAGAAAAAGAAAAAAGGTCCTTAAGTGTACTGTTTTGGAAGCCGGGCACAGTGCACTATGGGAAGCACCACGTCTATGCAACCACTAGATTGCAGATGTGGAACTTTATTTGCAGGCTTTTGTCCCGCCTTGTGGCGCTTTCTGAAGCGCAGAGTAGCTTTGATTGACATCCGAGTTAGATGTCACTTCCTGTTTTCTCTCTCCCATTGCACCCGAGAGAGAAAATCGTAAGTATGAGGAGCAGACTCCTCCATCGCCGCTGCCAGTGCCCACACAGCAGGAGAGGACACTACACAGCAAGGTAAGTGCCGCTGTGCCAGTTCCAGACCTCCTGCAGAGAAGAGGGGAGGGGGGTTTGATGGGGCACAGGCTACCTTTGATGGGGCACAGGCTGCGTTTGATGGGGCACAGGCTGCGTTTGATGGGGCACAGGCTGCGTTTGATGGGGCACAGGCTGCGTTTGATGGGGCACAGGCTGCGTTTGATGGGGCACAGGCTGCGTTTGATGGGCACAGTGGCTGCGTTTGATGGGCACAGTGGCTGCGTTTGATGGGTACAGTGGCTGCAATTGATTATTTGTTGTTTGTGCCCCCCCAAAAAAATTGAGCACCAGCCACCACTGATTATTTCTATTATTACATTGTTATATAAAATGAAATTGTTGAACTCACCATAATGCAGAATCGGTGGGAGCCTGAGTGTGTCACTTGTCCCCTTCGCCTGCCACCAGATCATTTGCCACTGTCGCTTGCCACCAGATGCGGATTGACACTTGCCACATCACCTGCCATACATTAAAGATTGTCACTATCCACATCACCTGTCACATGTTGCAGATTGTCACTTGCCTGCTACAATTGTCACTTGCTGTGTCACTTTCCTGCTAAGGTGGTCTCTTGCTGTGTTTCCCTTTTGTGGTCTCTTGCTGTGTCTCTCTAAGGTGGCCTCTTGCTGTGTCCCAGAGTCAGGCAGCAGATTACCAGTCAGGCAGCAGAAAGATGATGCAATCTCTCTGCTGCCTGCGGCTGCCTGCACAGTGAGGGCAGAACTACAGGGATGCAGGGAGGGCGCCGGGAGTGGAGATGTCATCTGCGAGTTGCCCAGCTGCTTGCCCGCTCTCTCACAAGCCTCCCGCCCGCTCACCAACCAAGCCACCCAGCAGCACCCGGGCCTCCCGTGGAGCCATCCTCTCTCTCACATGAGGAACCCGCTGCCCACGGAGCTGCCTGCCCACTCACTCACCCACCCACATTCTTGGGGGGGAATTTCCCTATTGCCCCCCTCCGATTCATCCCTGGGGTGATTAAAATGATGAGCTCTTATGTATTCATTCAAAACTTTTAAACCAATGTCCGCCGGGCACCCCGTGATTGCCCGGTAACAGAGCTGGGACATGGATCTGTGTGTGTAAAGCCGAACAAAGCTGTTTCCAGCTCACTCTAGCCAGCGGAAGTGCCGGGTCATGGCTCGGGTCTCCTGGTGGGATGGGAGGCCTGGGAAGAGAAGCGGGAGGGAGTCCCCTCTCGCTCCTTCAGGATAACAGCCGAGTGGCTGAAGAGTCAACCGCCCGCTCTTACAAACAGTACTGGGGTGATGCCTGCAGCTGCAGGCATCATCCTGGTATAAACCCTGAAAGCCCAGGCTGCATATGTGCGTACAGTTGGTGGGAAGGGGTTTTAATCTGCTAATACAGTGAGGGAAAAAAGTATTTTATCCCCTGCTGATTTTGTATGTTTGCCAATTGACAAAGAAATGATCAGTCTATAATTTTAATGGTCGGTTTATTTTAACAGTGAGAGACAGAATAACAACAAAATTATCCAGAAAAACACATTTCAAAAAAGTTCAAAATTGATTTGCATTTTAATGAGTGATATAAGTACTTGATCCCCTATCAATTAGCAAGATTTCTGGCTCCCAGGTATCTTCTATACAGGTAATGAGCTGAGATTAAGAGTGGGGGTGCTCCTAACCTCAGCTTGTTACCTGTATAAAAGACACCTGTCCACAGAAGCAATCAATCAGATTACAATCTCTCCACCATGGCCAAGACCAGAGAGCTATCCAAGGATGTCAGGGACAAGATTGTAGCCCTACACAAGGCTGGAATGGGCTATAGGACCATCACCAAGCAGCTTGGTGAGAGGGTGACAACAGTTGGTGCGATTATTCCCGAATGGAAGAAACACAAAATAACGGTTTATCTCCCTCGGTCTGGGGCTCCATGTTAGATCACACCTTGTGAAGTTTCAATTATCATGAGAACGGTGAGGAATCAGCCCAGAACTACACGGGAGATTCTTGTCAATTATCTCAAGGCAGCTGGGACCATAGTCACCAAGAAAACAATTGGTAACATACTACACAGTGAAAGACTGAAATCCTGCAGCGCCCGCAAGGTCCCACTGCTCAAGAAAGCAGATGTACAGGTCTGTCTGACGTTTGCTAATGAACATCTGAATGATACAGAGAAGAACTGCGTGAAAGTGTTGTTGTCACATACCTGGTCATGGAGCCTGATATGCAGAGGATGGCCTCTCTTACAACTCTGGAGCCCCTGATAGAGCTGGCAGGAAGCACCAAGATGCAGAGTCGCACGAGTGCCTGGCGGGATCGATGAACCTGGAGCTGGCTCGGAGCACTCGGCCGGGCTGTAGAGGTGTCTGTAGGAATCCCAGAGCAGTGGTAGGCAGGTAGCTGGAACAAGTAGACAACCGGTCCCCACAGGCAGGAGTGCAGATGCAGCAGAAGGGATGGTGGCACCCTCAAGGCTGAAGAGAAGGCAAGTACAGGCAGGCCGGGTCATACACAACAGGCACGTCAGGAACAGGGGCAGAAGCAGAATCGGATTACAGGCCGGGTCATCAACAGGCTGGCAGAGGAGTGGCAGAAGGAGCAGGCAGGTGCGGAGTGGGGGACAAGCCGGGGTCAGATGCAGGCAGGAAACAGGAACGTCAGGAAGCAAGCCGGGTCACAACAGGAACAGAAGGCAGGTAAGTAATTGCAGGTTACACAGGGAATGCTGTAGAGCAGACAGCACTGAGCCTGGAAACTGGTCGAGTTTGAATAGCCTGTTTGGGCGGCAAAAGATGTCACATGGTGCGTGCGCGCCAATGGCATCCTGACAGGGGCAGAGGTATAACAGGTCATCTTCTTCTGCAGCCATTTTGGGTGCTGGCATGCCCTTCCTGATACTGCCCCTCCCCAAAGGGCAGCCTCCGGATGCCCAACTTGGCCCACTTGTCAGGATGGGAGTTCTTAAAAGCTTGAACCAAATCTCGGGCATGGATATTATCTTGAGGTTCCCAGGAGTTGTCCTCTGGCCCATATCCTTTCCATTTTATCAGGCTCTTGATCTGATTTCTTCTCTTCCTGCAGTATAAGATTGTTTCTACCTCAAACTCTTCCTCCCCGTCAATAATTACAGGTTCAGGCGGGCCGGAACTTCGTCCTGGAAAGGGGTCAGGAATGGCAGGTTTCAACAAGGTTATGTAGAACACAGGGTGGATTCTAAATGACTCAGGCAACTCTAATTCATACGCAACCTCATTGATCCGTCTCTTCATCGGAAAGGGTCCTATAAATTTAGGGCCCAGTTTCTTCAAGGGACAGTTTCAAATTAGTAGTTGCTAGCCACACTTGGTCACCAGGGTTCAAGATCAATTCTCCCCTTCTTTTCCTGTCAAAAACTTCCTTCTTGTATGCCTGTGTCTTGGCCATTGTTTCCTGTAGCAGTCTGTTATTGGCGTTGAAGAAATTTATAGTTTCGGAAACAGCTGGTACAGGGGAATCTGGAATTGTATTAGACAAAAAAGAAGGGTGGAAACCGTAGTTTGCAAAAAATGGAGATTGCTTTGTAGCAGAGTGTACTGAATTGTTATAAGAAAACTCGGCCAGGGGAAGCAGAGAAGCCCAATCGTCTTGATAAAATGAGGAGAAACATCGCAGGTACTGTTCGAGGGTCTGATTAGTCCTCTCTGTTTGCCCATTCGTTTGTGGGTGATATGCAGAAGAAAATGAAAGTTCAATCCCAAGTGAATCACATAAGGCTCTCCAGAATCTGAATGTAAACTGCACAATATTGGCCGGAATCCCGTGAAGCCTTACGATCTCCTTGACAAAGGTTTGAGCTGTTTCTCGAACAGATGGTGTGCCCTTCATTGGCAGGAAGTGTGCCAACTTGGATAGCCTATCGACAACTACAAAAATGGTGTTGTGGCCCTCAGATGGGGGGAGTTCTACAATAAAATCTATTGAGATCCTCATCCAAGGTCTACTGGGGACTGGTAAGGTTTTTAGCAGAACCCAGGCTCTGGATCTGCTGGTTTTATTGTGGATTCAGTTGTCTTGCCAATGCCAAAGTGACCTGCCAGCACATGATCATGTCATCGCCCCAGGATGGCCATTCGGAGGTCTTCCGGCACAAAGATCTTGTCTTCGTGCCAAAGTAGCCCATCCTTTGCCAGTAGAGAGACCCCGGCTGGTGAAGGGATCCTTACTTGTTTAATTTGTTTAATTTGTTTTATTAACTCTCCTTGAAGCAACATGAAGTTCCCAGGGGATAGAATGGTATCGGGAGATGAGACTTCTTCAGATTTGCTGAACATGCATGATCGCGCATCGGGTTTTGTATTCTTCAATCCAGGCCTGAATGTTAAGTGAAAAGTGAATCTAGAAAAGAATAGTGCCCACCTGGCTTGGGGTTTCAATCTTTTTGCTGTTCTTAAATACTCAAGGGTCTTATGATCTGTATAGATCATGATTGAGTGTGCAGCCCCCTCTAGCAGGTACCTCCCTTCCTCCAGAGCGGCTTTGATGGCCAAAAGTTTGCGATCCCCGACGTCATAGTTCCTTTCAGCATTTGACAGCTTACGGGAAAAAAAAGCACCTGGATGCAGTAGAGCCTTAGCTCCCTGCCTCTGAGATAATATTGCTCGGACCGCTGTTTCTGAGGCGTCTACTTCCAAGACATAGGGCAGGGCTGGATCAGGGTGTTTCAGGACAGATGCAGATGTGAAAAGTCTTTTTAGGGTGTCAAAAGCTTTCTGAGCTTCCGGAGACCAAGAGAATCTTGTACCTTGCTTGGTTAAACTTGTAATGGGGGATATAATTGCAGAAAAATTTCTGATGAATTTTCGATAAAAATTTGCAAACCCCACGAAACGTTGGACACCCTTCTTATCACTGGGAGCAGGCCAATCCAGGATGGCTGTAACCTTCTGGGGATCTATCTGGATGCCTTTGATGGAAATGATTAAACCCAGGAATTGGATGCTTTGGCGTTCAAATACACATTTCTCTGGTTTCGCATAAAGTCTGTGTTGTTGAAGGCGACTCAATACATTCTTGATGTGACTACGGTGGTGATCTAGAGAGGGAGAGAAGATTAGTATATCATCAAGATAAACAGCAACAAAAAGATCCAGGAAATCTCGGAAGACATCGTTGATGAAGTGCTGAAAAGTAGCGGGAGCATTGCAAAGTCCAAAGGGCATTACGAGGTATTCGAAATGCCCAAACCGTGTGTGGAACGCCGTCTTCCATTCATCCCCCTCTCGTATGCGAACCAGGTTATAAGCACCCCGAAGATCCAATTTCGTGAAAATAGTGGCCATACCGAGTCACTGGAATAATTCAGGCACAAGTTGAAGAGAGTAACGTTTTTTTACAGTGATCTAATTGAGTTCACGGTAGTCCACACAGGGGCGTAATGAGTGGTCCTTTTTTTCTACAAAGAAGATCCCCGCACTGGCGGGAGACATGGAAGGGCGAATGAACCCCTTTTTAAGGTTGTCATCAATGTAGTCTTTCAAAGCAACAAGTTCAGATTCAGATAGAGGAAAGATCCTGCCAGAAGGAACTTCAACCCCAGGGAGGAGCTCAATTGGACAGTCATAGGCCCTGTGAAGAGGAAGCATTTCTGCCCCTTTTTTGCTGAAAACGTCCAAAAAGTTGTGGTATTCCACTGGAACAGCTTGGCGAGCTTCGGACTCCACATCGATGCACAGCAGGTTCTGATGATTCTCTTGCCAGCAATGCTGAAGGCAATAGGGGGAAAGAAATTTGATTTCTTCCGTAACCCAGTTAATGTGAGGGTTATGAGCTTTTAACCAAGGCATACCCAGAATGATTGGGAACAGAGGGGAGGCAATGGCATCTAGGCATAGAAGCTCTTGATGGTTCTTGGCAATGGTGGTGGATAACGGGATGGTTTCGTGAGTAACCAATCCAGATTTAATGGTGGATCCGTCTGCCAGATGTACAGAAAGTCTCTGAGCCTTGGGTAGTAGAGGAATGTGATGTTTGGCAGCAAAAGCTAAATCTATGAAACAGCTGCAAGCTCCAGAGTCAATTATAGCGGGAGTCTGGATAATTCCTCCTGGGAGCTGCAACAAAATGGAAAGAGGAAGATGAGCAGAGTTATTGGGTAGAGATGAAGGAGAAGCGAATGTAACTGAGAGGCACTTACGGATTTTGACTGGGCAAGACCTCACATAATGTCCTGATCCTCCACAGTACAGGCAAAGATTTAGCTGGCGTCTGCGCTGGCGTTCTTCTGTAGTCAAAGAAGGGCGGAGGAGACAAAGCTGCATGGGTTCAGATGCATCTGAAGCAGATGCGGCAGGAGCAGGTGAAGCGGGACTGAAAGAACCAGGCACTCTTGGAAGCATCCATACTGGGCGTGACTGGTCGGTGGCTCGTTCCGACCTACGTTCCCTTAGGTGACGGTCACTCTGGATTGACAAATTTAAGTGTCTCCAAGGTGGAAGGGACACCTGTTCATGCTAGCTCGTCCTTGAGCTGATCAGAAAGGCCCATTTGGAACTGGTAACGCAGGGCAGCATCATTCTAGCTGGTATCGGAACTCCATCGCCTAAATTCAGAAACATAGTCCTCCACGGCCCTGCGACCCTGCCGAAGCATGTGAAGAGCAGCTTCCGTAGTAGTGGCTTGCTGTTGGTCTTCATATAACTGAGCCATGGCTTCAAAAAAAGAGGCTAAGTCCGTCAGAGATGTGGCCTTTTGTTCAAGGAGCCGGTAGGCCCAGGCCTGCGGTTCCCCTTGAAGCAAGGAAATGACAAACCCGACCTTGGTGGCTTCCAGGGAGAAGGTGCGTGGTTGTAGTGCAAAATAGTTTGCATGCGTTGCGAAAGGCTCTGAACTTGTTGCGTTCTCCTTGGAACTTTTCAGGAGTTGGAACTCTGGGTTCAGGTGGTAGCATAACAATTGCGGGGGTTGCTGGCATCCCAGAAGTGGAAGGTGCTTGAGCAGTAGCAGAGGCACACAAGGTCTGTATTTGGCCTTCCAGCTGGGTATAACCCTGTTGTAAGTCCTTTACGACTTGGGTTAATCCGGCTAGGTGTTGGCAGAGTTCCTCCATAGGAGAGGGCCCTCGCACAGGCTCAGATATGGCTGTCTGCTACTGTCACGTACCTGGTGATGGAGCCTGATATGCAGAGGACAGCCTCTCTTACAACTCTGACTTGGAGCCCCTGATAGAGCTGACAGGAAGCACCGAGATGCAGAGTCGCACGAGTGCCTGGCGGGATCACTGAACCTGGAGCTGGCTCGGAGCACTCGGCCGGGCTGTAGAGGTGTCTGTAGGAATCCCAGAGAAGTGGTAGGCAGGTAGCTGGAACAAGTAGACAACTGGTCCCCACAGGCAGGAGTGCAGATGCAGCAGAAGGGATGGTGGCACCCTCAAGGCTGAAGAGAAGGCAAGTACAGGCAGGCTGGGTCATACACAACGGGCACGTCAGGAACAGGGGCAGAAGCGGAAGCGGAATCAGATTACAGGCCGGGTCATCAACAGGCTGGCAGCGGAGTGGTAGAAGGAGCAGGCAGGTGTGGAGTGGGGGACAAGCTGGGGGTCGGATGCAGGCAGGAAACAGGAACGTCAGGAAGCAAGCCGTGTCACAACAGGAACAGAAGGCAGGTAAGTAATTGCAGGTTACACAGGGAACGCTGTAGAGCAGACAGCACTGAGCCTGGAAACTGGCCGAGTTTAAATAGCCTATTTGGGCAGCAAAAGCTGTCACATGGTGCGTGCGCACCAATGGCATCCTGACAGGGGCAGAGGTAGCAGGTCATCTTCTTCTGCAGCCATCTTGGGTGCTGGCATGCCCTTCCTGACATGAAGAGCTAACAGGTCGTCGTCTTCGGCAGCCATCTTGGGTGCTGGCATGCCGTTTCTGACACTTGTGGTCATATGAGACACTTGTGGTCATAAGATCAAGCTCTTTGGTATCAACTCAACTCTCAGTGTTTAGAGGAGGAGGAATCCTTCCTTTGATCTCAAGTTCTCCATCCTCACCATTAAACATGAAGGTGGAAACATTATGCTTTAGGGGTGTTTTTCTGCTAAGGGGACAGGACAACTTCACTGCATCAAAGGGACAATGGACGGGACCATGTACCATCAAATCATGGATGGGAACCTCCTTCCCTCGGCCAGGGCATTAAAAATGGGTCGTGGATGGGTATTCCATCATGACAATGCCCCAAAATACACGGCCAAGGCAACAAAGGAGTGGCTCAAGAAGAAGGACATTAAAGTCCTGGAGTGGAGATTGCCAACAAGAATTTTGCCACCAAGTACTAAGTCATGTTTTGCGAAGGGGTTAAATACTTATTTCATTCATTAAAATGCTAATTAATTAATAACTTTTTTGTAAATGCTGTTTTCTGGATTTTTTGTTATTCTGTTGGTAAAATTAACCTACCAAAAAATTAGCAGGGGATCAAATACTTTTTTTCCCTCACTTGCAATTCCTCCCCCCCAGACTGGCAATTCTGTTGTCTACTGTGCCTCCTGTTCTCATTTCACTAGAGTTGTGTCTCATTAATACTGGTGGTGTGTTACTGGCCAGATCACCAGGTGAAAACAGAAGGATAAAAGCAAACAAAAGAGGACTGATGCAGCCACCACATCTAATGATTGATGAACTGCAATATAATACATATTTGGTTCTGGTTTTAAAGTGTTTCTAAACTGAAAAACTAAAAATTATAGTATTGCAGCTTACCTTAGATGTGGTGGCTGCATTAGTTTTCTTTTTTTAAATGTGTTTTCCTTTATATTAAACTGATAATCCTACCAGTAACACCCTTTCTGTCCTAGGACTACAATCGTACTGAGCAGTGTTGTTGCTGTAATCTGGTCATAAATTTCAAATGACATTTCTTAGCAAAATTAATATTTTTTTTGGAATGAATGGACTTTACAGAAAGAAAACCATATACACTGTTAGAAATTTGTTCATAATAGAAACATTCCTAAGAATTTTTGTTCAAAATTCTACCCATCTATGGCCAGCTTTAGGAAAGGGGTGTGTTAGGACTGAATAACACAATTGTGAAGTGGAACGAAATTTATTGGATAATTTAAACTTTTTTAGCAAATAAAAAAATGAAAAGTGGGGCGTGCAAAATTATTCGGCCCCTTTACTTTCAGTGCAGCAAACTCACTCCAGAAGTCCAGCGAGGATCTCTGAATGATCCAATGTTGTCCTAAATGACTGATGGTGATAAATAGAATCCACCTGTGTGTAATCAAGTCTCTGTATAAATGCACCTGCTCTGTGATAGTCTCAGGGTTCTGTTGAAAGCGCAGAGAGCATCATGAAGACCAAGGAACACACCAGGCAGGTCCGTAATACTGTTGTGGAGAAGTTTAAAGCCGGATTTGGATACAAAAAGATTTCCCAAGCTTTAAACATCCCAAGGAGCACTGTGCAAGTGATCATTTTGAAATAGAAGGAGTATCAGACCACTGCAAATCTACCAAGACCTGGCCGTCCCTCTAAACTTTCAGCTCAGACAAGGAGAAGACTGATCAGAGATGCACCCAAGAGGCCCATGATCACTCTGGATGAACTGCAGAGAACTACAGCTGAGGTGGGAGAGTCTGTCCATAGGACAACAATCAGTCGTACACTGCACAAATCTGGCCTTTATGGAAGAGTGGCAAGAAGAAAGCCATTTCTCAAAGATATCCATAAAAAGTCTCGTCTAAAGTTTGCCACAAGCCACCTGTGAGACACACCAAACATGTGGAAGAAGGTGCTCTGGTCAGATGAAACCAAAATCAAACTTTTTGCCCACAATGCAAAACGATATGTTTGGCGTAAAAGCAACACAGCTCATCACCCTCAACACACCATCCCCACTGTCAAACATGGTGGTGGCAGCATCATGGTTTGGGCCTGCTTTTCTTCAGCAGGGACAGGGAAGATGGTTAAAATTGAGGGAAAGATGGATGCAGCCAAATACAGGACCATTCTGGATAAAAACCTGTTGGGAGTCTGCAAAAGACCTGAAACTGGGACGGAGATTTATCTTCCAACATGACAATGATCCCAAACATACAGCAAAATCTACAAAGGAATAGTTCACAAATAAACGTATCCAGGTGTTAGAATGGCCAAGTCAAAATCCAGACCTGAATCCAATCGAGAATCTGTGGAAAGAACTGAAAACTGCTGTTCACAAACGCTCTCCATCCAACCTCACTGAGCTTGAGCTGTTTTGCAAGGAAGAATGGGCAAGAATTTCAGTCTCTCGATGTGCAAAACTGATAGAAACATACCCCAAGCGACTTGCAGCTGTAATCGCAGCAAAAGGTGGCTCTACAAAGTATTAACGCAAGGGGGCCGAATAATTTTGCATGCCCCACTTTTCATTTTTTTATTAGTTAAAAAAGTTTCAAAAATCCAATAGATTTCGTTCCACTTCACAATTGTGTCCCACTTGTTGGTGATTCTTCACAAAAAATAAAAATTTTATATCTTTGTTTGAAGCCTGAAATGTGACAAAAGGTTGAAAAGTTCAAGGGGGCCGAATACTTTCACAAGGCACTATATATATATATATATATATATATATATATATATATATATATACGCACACACACACACACACACACACACACTGAAAATACAGGGGTAGGAGCCCTCTAATGCCGTGTACACATGACCGGACTTCAAGGGCGCCGAATACTTTCGCAAGGCACTATAACACCTCCCTCTGGTCTAATAGGCAGGTGTTTTGGAGTCCATGAAGATAGCAGGGAACAATGCCAAGTGCTCACAATACAGAGGCAAAATGCACAGGATGTTCTGAGCTTACAAGATTAACTTTTTTTTCTTTTGTCAAAAAGATTTAATAGAACACGTTCAATGGTATATGCTTTTTGTGCAAAACTTTGTATATAGTAGGTAAGTATTGCCTCTTTTTTATTTAAAAAAACAGACTTTAGTATTTTAAAGTCCAACTTTGGGAAAACGAACTGTGCCCACACTGCAAGGGTTAACTTCTCATTTCTGTCCAGGCTGACCTGAGAAGCACAGTTACTTACCCAATCCCTGCTTGTTTGGCATAAAATACTCTCTCATGCTCCGGTATCAGTCTTTAAGATGCCAGAGGACCTAGACTCCAACACATGCCTGAAATCTGGGGAAAAGCCTTGTTGTCTTTTTCTGATATGGAGCATTATCTGTCTGCCAGCTCTGCTCTCACCATTCCCACTCTTTTATACATAGCAATGAATGCTCAGCCATGCCAAGTGTCATGTTTGTACATCTATCAACCAAGACAGAAAGGGGAATTGTACCTGCATGTACACTGCCCCCTGAAACCTATGGGAACCAAAAGACAAATAGCATTGGCTTCATATTCCTGGCAAGGAAAATGCTCTTATAAACATCAAACTGCGCTTAATTTAAACAACCTTTAATGTGTCCTTTTGTAGTAAGAAAACAAAAAGTTGAGCTACGTGAAATATCAGTTCTTGTTGGCTCCCTGGCACCAGGCCTTAGGATGAATTTATCATTTTATCACTGTTCTGTATTTGACTACTACAAGGTAAAAAAAACAGGGACTTTCTAGGATGGCAGCCACAGATAAAGATTCAACAAATCAGTATAAAAAATATTCATCCTAACGGTTTAAAAAAGAAAATTCTAAATGTATTCACATTATGTAAGTATTTTACATCAATGCTCAATACAGTATTTTTATTTTTTTGACGAACATAAGGGTACTCGGTGTACCGCAGTAAATCCCTAGTTTATGTAGTAAAAAATGTTCAGCAGAAAATAGGACTTTATACGGTGCACAAACTTTCCTAAAACAACATCACAGTTAAAATAACTAATCATAAATAAATAATAAATAAATAAAATAAAATAATAAAAACAAAATGTATGATTTAAAGCGGTAGTAAACACGCAAATTTTTTTATTTTATTTTTTACCACCTGCAAAGCAAAAGGCATAATGAGCTAGTATGCACTGCATACTAGCTCATTATGAAATACTTACCTTAGAACGAGGCCCCGACATCTGGCCCGATCCACGCTGAGGGAGCTGACATGCTCCCTCGGTGTTTCTTCCAGGTATCGCGGCTCCAGCGCTGTGAGTGGCCGGAGCCGCGATATCGTCACTCCCACGCATGCGCACGGGCGATTTCATCCCGGCCGGGTCTGGCCACTGCCGGACTTTCAGCCGAGAATCCCCTTGTGCACATGCGCCGCTGCAGTCAGCGGCGCATACCGAGGGGAATATCTCCTAAACCGTACAGGTTTAGGAGATATTTTTTTTACCTACAGGTAAGCCTTACTATAGGCTTTCCTGTAGGTAAAAGTAAAAAAAATTAGTATACAACCACTTTAAATGTTCTTATGCATACTGTATATAAAAACACAGAAAAAATGCAAGATACATCATTGCCCTTACAGTGGAACTTTAGTAAAAAAAAAAAATGTCCTGACAGGTCACGTCATACTGGCACCTTTTGCAGGCATAGCTATATAAAACATTAAAAATAAGTGCCTATACTGTTTAAAATCCAGTAATACACTGTCTCGCCCTGCTCTGCACATGCTCAGTTGCTCTTTATTTTTAGGCACTGTGCCGAATTTGTTGAGGCTGATCTGCTGACAGCCTAAAGATTTAATGCTGGTCAAGACTTTGGGCTTTAGTAAAATGGCAACCTCCAGCAAGGAGAAACAGGAGTAATGCGGGAGGCAATTTACAGCACACACTAATTTTGATAACATTAGGATGGAAATATTTTTATCAAATTGTTATGGGTAAAATTCCATTTTAAGCATGATCCCTGCCCTTCAACCGCAAACATATTAATACAGTATTCTTAGTACTCATGTATTAAGTATTGGTACATAAATAGAGGTAAGAAATTATGAAGTGAGTATGCGTCCCAATTTATTTCACAAAGAGCTTCTTCAAGGGATCTGGGCACTGATAACAAAGTATGTATACAATGGGTTACATTATATAATGTTAAAGTACATAAATATCCTGAAATTAGGTCATAGAATACTAGCTAGGTGCACAATATTGTGTTTCCACTTTAGGAAAAGTAGGCGCAGCATACTGGCAGATTTCAGGGTGATGAGAGGTGACAACTGGATGAGAGTGGGCCCCCCCCCCCCCCCCACCAAAGCAAAAAGAAAAGACATGAGAGCAAGCCTAAGGGAGACATTAGGCTTGCTACATGTTCATCTAAAATATAATACATGTAATAATAAATGTATTGATGGTGAAACAAAAACATTACATCTCATTTGTGTGGATCCCAGATAATATGGCATCGGAGACATAAAATTCTGCGTGGGAAGGAAAGAGTCCCGCCAACTGGGTCACCGGCCATATAATGTGTACATTCCAAAGTAGACATAGTACAATATATTTTTAACGTTGCCCCATATAATATATGTTTAGTGCATTAGCTCCAAGATATATAATAATATGTAGCCAACAGTACCTAACACATTATGGTGTCTCCTGCCAGCAAGCTATCAGAGTCTAAACATGCCGATACCCATACTTTTCTTTAAATAGGGCCACTGTGTCTAGGCTCCACTCCAATGCCCACCACCAGAACTTACATCAGTGGTATATGGGGTAGGTGGATGTGCCATCTGGCGTGAGTGTACATGTTCAATGGTGGCGGGGCAGGTGCCAGCAAGAGAACCCCACCCCAGTCTCCCGCCAGGCTACAGATGTCTAGGATGATGCCAGGGACAGTCGTTGCATGCGTGGCATCTCCCAGGCAACCCAAACTGAGCCAGGAAGATGGAGCCACAGGCTGAGCCAGCCCTGCCCCCAGCAAGGACCAGCAGACCACAAAACAAAAAATTGAATAACATTTACGAAACCGAGGGGCACAAAATCACATGCCACAAAAGCAAACACACCATAAACAATCTTGCAGCCATCCAATCACACACAAAGACCCCCCCCACACACACACACACACACACACACACACCAATCACAAACAAACAAAACAATACAAAAACACCAGGCCTGTCTCTGGGTTTTGTGTGTGGCCTTATGGTACATTCATCCATCGCACATACTGCTGATGCAAGTTTCACTTTCTTTTTAGTGCCCAGAACCCCTGAAAAGCTCTTTGCGAAACACGAGGGACATTCTCCTAATGCACACTTACCTCATTGTTGAAAACAGTTTCTGCCCACTATATATGTACCAATATTTTTTATGAGCACTAAGAATATTGTACCAATATGTTTGTTTGAGGTTGAAGGGTGGAGATCATGCTTAAGGGCAATTATGTATGTTGCATTGTTTCTGTGTTTTTTTTTTTATATGCATAAGAACATTTTAATTAGACAATAGACAATAAATCTTGTTTTTAAATATAAACATGTTTGTTTTGGGGAAGTTTTTGCACCCTTTAAAGTCCCATTTTTTTTCTTGACAGACAAAAAAAATCACAGATATATTTGCACAGATAACACATTGCGGTTAACTCAAGTGTAAAGCCCCGTACACACGAGAGAACTTATGTCCGACAGACTTCCAAAGGAGTTCTGCCGGAGTTCTGCCTGAGCGGACTTGGCCACACACAATCACACCAAACTCCGACGGATTCGAACGTGATGACGTACGACTGGACTCGAATAAGGAAGTTCATAGCCAGTAGCCAATAGCTGCCCTAGCGTCGGTTTTAGTCCGTCGGAATAGCATACACACGAGCGAATTTTTCGAAGGGACCGAGTCCGGCGGAGTTCCGTTGGAAAAATTTGAAGCATGTTCCATTTTCCAAAGTCCGTCAGACTTTTGCGAATCAAAAGTCCGTTGCAGCCCACACACGATCGAATAGTCTGACGGAATCATTCCGTCGGACTTTGGATGTTGAAAAGTCCGCTTGTGTGTACGCGGCATAAGGGTTCATGCATTAAGACTGGACTGCCAACAGACCAATTAACAGACATAATGTTTTTTTCCCCCTTCATTATGTATAGTGGCAACATACATTAATTAAATGCATAGGTTTGAATGGCCCATAACTTTTATGATTCCTTTCACTAAGGGCCCATTCACACCACTGCACTGCTGTAATTTTATGTATGTCGGTGTGCTACCATTCATTGTGCCTGGTACTACCTTTACCATGTACTCACTTTGCAGCATACAGCAACGCTTGTTAATTCATTACTATGCTTTTCAGTTTGCTAACAAAGAATTTGCAGGTATGTTGTGGTGCATTAGGCCAACCATCTCAAAAAATGGGTTTGCATAAATGCAACACATGTTAACCACTTGCCGACCCACTCACAGTAATTTTAGTGCAAGCAGGTGGCAGCTACAAGCTCATCGACATACCAGTACTGACTGGTATGTTCCTGAGCACATGCACACTGGCACACTCCCTGGTGTGATCCTGTGGCCAGGGTACAATGTAATCATCACAGTTATAATCAATAATAGCGTAAATAACAACTACAGACACTGAACTACTCTGATGAGCATGTAAAAAATTGATTTAAACAAGAAAGATCTTAAAAGAAAAAGACCGTTAAACAAATTATTAAAACATTCTTTTTCATTACACATTGTCAGCAGTCACTATCCCTGATCACCACCTCACCAGTCATCTTAACATAAAGGGAAACAAAGCAGGATGGGATGCTGCGTGTTTTTGCGATATGAGCTAAAAGGACTGCCCAACATATATTGTCATTCGCTTGGTGTGTAGGCATAAATTCTACTTGATCACGATGCGCAAGTTTACCTATGATTCTATTAACCACTTCCAGACCACCTCACGCTGATATATGTCCTAACTTTGAAGAGGAATATCATTGTTATGGCAGCAGCTAGCTGACGGACTTTAGAAATAGAACATGTTTCAAATCTTTCCACCGGAACCAGTTCCTATCAAGAAAACCTCTCGTCTGTATGTAGGTCCAACGGACCAACGACGACTCAAGGGCAAGTCCGGTCATGTGTACACGGCATTAGAGGGCTCCTACCCCTGTATTTTCAGTGTGTGTGTGTGTGTGTGTGTGTGTGTGTGTGTGTGTGTGTGTGTGTGCGTATATATATATATATATATATAGTGCCTTGTGAAAGTATTCGGCCCCCTTGAACTTTTCAACCTTTTGCCACATTTCAGGCTTCAAACATAAAGATATAAAATTTTTATTTTTTGTGAAGAATCACCAACAAGTGGGACACAATTGTGAAGTGGAACGAAATCTATTGGATTTTTTAAACTTTTTTAACTAATAAAAAAAGAAAAGTGGGGCGTGCAAAATTATTCGGCCCCCTTGCGTTAATACTTTGTAGAGCCACCTTTTGCTGCGATTACAGCTGCAAGTCGCTTGGGGTATGTCTCTATCAGTTTTGCACATCGAGAGACTGAAATTCTTGCCCATTCTTCCTTGCAAAACAGCTCGAGCTCCGTGAGGTAGGATGGAGAGCGTTTGTGAACAGCAGTTTTCAGCTCTTTCCACAGATTCTCGATTGGATTCAGGTCTGGACTTTGACTTGGCCATTCTAACACCTGAATACGTTTATTTGTGAACCAATTTTTCTGTAGGTTTGGGATCATTGTCTTGTTGGAATTTAAATCTCCGTCCCAGTTTCAGGTCTTTTGCAGACTCCAACAGGTTTTCATCCAGAATGGTCCTGTATTTGGCTGCATCCATCTTCCCTGTCCCTGCTGAAGAAAATCAGGCCCAAACCATGATGCTGCTACCACCATGTTTGACAGTGGGAATGGTGTGTTGAGGGTGATGAGCTGTGTTGCTTTTACGCCAAACATATCGTTTTGCATTGTGGGCAAAAAGTTCGATTTTGGTTTCATCTGACCAGAGCACCTTCTTCCACATGTTTGGTGTGTCTCCCAGGTGGCTTGTGGCAAACTTTAGACAAGACTTTTTATGGATATCTTTGAGAAATGGCTTTCTTCTTGCCACTCTTCCATAAAGGCCAGATTTGTGCAGTGTACGACCAATTGTTGTCCTATGGACAGACTCTCCCACCTCCGCTGTAGTTCTCTACAGTTCATCCAGAGTGATCATGGGCCTCTTGGCTGCATCTCTGATCAGTCTTCTCCTTGTCTGAGCTGAAAGTTTAGAGGGAATGCCAGGTCTTGGTAGATTTGCAGTGGTCTGATACTCCTTCCATTTCAAAATGATCGCTTGCACAGTGCTCCTTGGGATGTTTAAAGCTTGGGAAATCTTTTTGTATCCAAATCCGGCTTTAAACTTCTCCACAACAGTATTACGGACCTGCCTGGTGTGTTCCTTGGTCTTCATGATGCTCTCTGCCTTTTCAACAGAACCCTGAGACTATCACAGAGCAGGTGCATTTATACAGAGACTTGATTACACACAGGTGGATTCTATTTATCACCATCAGTCATTTAGGACAACATTGGATCATTCAGAGATCCTCGCTGAACATCTGGAGTGAGTTTGCTGTACTGAAAGTAAAGGGGCCGAATAATTTTGCATGCAACACTTTTCAGTTTATTTGCTAAAAAAGTTTAAAATATCCAATAGATTTCGTTCCACTTCACAATTGTGTCCCACTTGTTGGTGATTCTTCACAAAAAATTTAAATTGTATATCTATGTTTGAAGCCTGAAATATGGCAAAAGTTGAAAAGTTCAAGAGGGCCGAATACTTTCGCAAGGCACTGTGTGTATGTGTGTGTGTGTATATGTGTATATATATATATATATATATATATATATATATATATATATATATATATATATATATATATATATATATATATATATATATATATATTGTACAGGACGCCGTGGCTGGGTCCTGGAAGGACGCTATATTTCCCCTCTGTTTGGGTTGTGGTCTTTTTAAATGAATAAAATTGATTAACCCACCTGTTAAGGGAGTGCCTTTAAAAAAACAAGACAGGAAGTGGTAGGGGTGTGGAGGAGTGGAGAACACATGGTGGATGGTGTTTGGTGTTTGTTTTGGGTTGCAGCAACTGAAGTGGACAGCAGTGTCCTGTTTGGAAGGCTCCTGGCAGGGGAAGCTGCCTGCCATCAAGATCAAGCTCTGTTTCTGATAAAGACAGCTATTCTGGACTTTGCAAGTCGGTGAGACTACAAACCTTTTTCCTTTTGTTTTTGGCTGCTGTAAGCTATTTAAGTTAATAAACCCTTTGTTGTATGAAAAGCCTGTGTCCTGCGATCTACCTGGTCCCCCGAACATTACAAGTGGTGCTCGAATGCGGGCAGGACAAAGTAACAGGCGTTTTCTTGCTATTTTTTTTTTTTTGCATTGGATCTGAACTGACATTTAAAGGGACAGTACAGTGAATTTATGTCCTGGGTTAAAGCTGCACAACTGTTGAAAGCTGAAACAATGGAGGAGCTAATTAAACAGCTGTCCTTAGCTAATATACAAGCGCAGACTCGCCATGAGGAAGCTAATCAGCGCTTAGCAACCCAGCTGGAGGTACAAAAAACGCACCACAGTGAGTTGGTGGCCCAGTTAGCAGCCCAGCTAGCGACCCAACAAGAGGTTATGCAGGCTCAGATGGCGGCCTTAAAAGAAGCAGTGCAGCAGCTTTCTCAGGGCCGTGAACAAGTGGCCGTTGCCCCTGGCAACCAGGTGACCATAAGGGCAAGCCATTTTTTGCAGAAGTTGTCCCTGAGTGATGACGTAGAGGCGTTTCTGGCAACATTTGAGAGGACGGCAGAGAGAGAAGGGTGGCCCCAGGACCAGTGGGCCGGCTTAATTGCTCCTTTCCTCACCGGAGATTCTCAAAAAGCCTATTTTGACCTACCACCAGAAGATGCTAAAAATTATCAAAAACTAAAGGCAGAAATACTGGCTCGGTTGGGGGTGACTACGGCCGTTCGGGCCCAACGAGTGCACCAATGGAAGTATCATTCAAACCGGCCACCGCGATCTCAAATGCATGACCTGGTGCAACTAGTAAAAAAATGGCTGCAGCCTGAAGTGTTGTCTGGCCCCCAAATTGTGGAGCGGGTCGTGCTGGACCGATACTTAAGGTCACTGCCAGATGACCTTCAACGGTGGGTCAGCCATGGAGACCCCAAAACCGCGAACTGCCTTGTTGAGATGGTGGAACGATATACGGTGGTGGAGGATCTGCTTGGCCCCACCAAGCGTCAAGGGCCCAGTCTGCCACGGCCCTTCCGACCAACTGCCGCCCTTCGAAAGGATGTCCCCAGGAGCCCTGGAACCAACACCCCGGAAGGCCAAGAGTCACACCCGTTACCCCCTCAGCGACCTGTTCCTGATCGGAGAGGAGGGGATGTACAATGTTGGCGATGTCATGCCTGGGGCCATACCTGGGCCCACTGCCCATTGCAGGAAGAACCCATGGAGTGCGGGGTTCTTCGGAGGGGGTCTTTTTATGCTCATAAAGCGTGTACAACACATCTTGACCTTGGAGAGGGGAAGTTTGAGTGTGAAGTCCAAGTGAACCACCACCCTGCACAGGCTTTGCTGGACTCTGGAAGCATGATAACCCTGGTTCACCCTAGAGTAATTGGGAAGATCGGTCCGGTAAGCAAAAGGTTGCGGGTTGTGTGCATTCATGGGGACACTAGAGAGTACCCTCTCATCTCGGTGTCCATCTCCACAGCATGTGGCACTGGTACTCAAGAGGTGGGGGTGGTAAAGAACATGGTACATGACATTATCATAGGACGTGACTGTCCGTTATTTACAAAACTTTGGAGACAAGGAGAACTGTCTGAAAGGTCCAGAGACTGGGAAGAAACTAGTCCCTCTGTTCCTGTTGTTGAGGGTAATAACCCTGAGATGCCACATATTCGTAATATGGACCCAGTTGATAAAAACGCCAAGACTTTGGTTAATAATGATGAAAATAGTGCTGATACTGTTAAGGATGTCAATATGTGGGGTTCTCAGACCTACCTGAACACTGAGGGGGGGGAACCTTCCCCGCTTCAGGTAATGCTGGGGGAAGAGGATGAGGAAATGGCCTCTACCCCTGACTTGCCAGATTTGGGTGTTCCCCAGGGGACATTTGGTACTGCCCAGATGCAGGACCCCACTTTGGCCAGGGCACGGGAACAGGTTGTAGTTATAAATGGGGAGCCCCAAGAGCCAGGTGCTAATGAGCGGTGGCCACATTTTTCAATATGTAATGAATTGCTTTATCGGGTTACTAAAGTGAGAGAAAATGTGGTAGAACAATTATTGGTACCCCAACAGTATAGACGCAAGGTCCTGGAACTGGCCCATGATGATGTTTTAGGGGGACACCTGGGAGTTGAAAAGACGGCACGGATCGCCGACCGGTTTTACTGGCCAGGCTTGAAAGCAGAGGTAAGGAGATACTGTACCTCTTGTCCCACCTGTCAGTTGACCGCTCCGGCGACCCATTTCCGGAGCCCGTTGGTCCCTCTGCCCATAATTGAGGTCCCATTCGAGAGGATAGCCATGGATATAGTGGGTCCCTTGGTAAAGTCGGCTCGAGGTCATTCTTACATACTGGTGATCCTCGACTATGCCACTCGATATCCTGAGGCGCTACCCCTGCGGAATACCTCCTCTAAGGCTATTGCACGGTAGTTATTCCAGTTGTTTACACGGACAGGTTTTCCCAAGGAAATTCTCACAGACCAGGGCACCCCGTTTATGTCGAAGGTTATGGCTGATGTGTGCAAACTGTTCCGGATTAAACAACTGCGCACATCGGTCTACCATCCCCAAACAGATGGATTGGTAGAACGTTTTAATAAGACCCTTAAGTCTATGCTCAAGAGAGTGGTACAAAGGGATGGGAAAGACTGGGACTGCCTGTTACCAGCCCTCCTATTTGCTATCCGAGAAGTGCCCCAGGCCTCCACTGGGTTTTCGCCTTTTGAATTGGTATATGGGCGGAGACCTCGTGGATTACTGGACTTTGTTAAAGAAGAATGGGAAAGTGAACCAATTCAGCATAAAAGTGTTCTTGAATATGTCTCTCAAATGCAGGAGAGGATCCGAACTGTAATGCCGCTAGTTAAGGAACATTTACAAAAAGCCCAGGAGGCTCAACGACGGGTCTATAATAGGGCAGCCAAAATTAGGAACTTCCAAGTGGGGGATCGAGTAGCAGTGTTGATTCCCACTGTGGAAAGTAAGTTCTTGGCCAGATGGCAAGGCCCTTTCGAGGTTGTAGAAAAAATGGGAGAGGTAAATTATAGAGTCCACCAGCCAGGCAAGAGGAAACCCTTTCAGATATATCATGTAAATTTGTTAAAGCCCTGGACAGACAGGGAACCAGTGACCTCCCTGGCTAGTACAAAACTTGAGCCTCGGGTTGGGGTGGAGAGTGTCCAAGTAGCAAATACCCTGTCTAAAACCCAAAGTCAGCAGGCAAAGGAGTTCTTGCAGAGAAATAAAGAAAAATTTTCAGACTTGCCAGGGCTCACTAGTGTCATAGAGCATGATATTGTCACAGAACCAGGAGTCAAAGTTTTTGTCCGGCCCTACCGCATCCCAGAGGCTCAAAGGAAGGCCGTTTCAGAGGAAGTAAAAAAGATGTTAGACCTAGGGATTATTGAGGAATCGCAGAGTGAGTGGTCGAGCCCGATTGTGTTGGTACCGAAGCCCAACGGGACTCTACGATTTTGCAATGATTTCCGGAAACTTAATGAAGTTTCCCGGTTTGATGCCTACCCCATGCCCCGGGTAGATGAGCTTATCGAGAGACTAGGTCCAGCCAGGTATATCACTACGTTAGACCTTACCAAGGGGTATTGGCAAATACCGTTGACTAAGGCCGCTAGAGAGAAAACAGCTTTTTCTACCCCAGAGGGGAGTTTTCAGTACAAAAGGATGCCTTTTGGATTGCAAACTGCTCCAGCCACGTTCCAGAGAGCAATGGATAGGATTTTACGACCTCACCGGAAGTATGCCTCAGTATACTTGGACGATATAGTCATTTTTAGCAAAGACTGGGAATCACATTTGCCCAAAGTGCAGGCAGTGCTGGACTCTCTTTGAAAGGAGGGGTTTACAATAAACCCTGAAAAATGTGCTTTGGGAATGGAGGAGGTGAAATACCTGGGTTATATCGTGGGTAGAGGGGTAGTGAAATCTCAGGTCAACAAGATAGAGGCTATACAGAATTGGCCCCGCCCCCTCACAAAAAAGCAGGTACGTGCATTCCTGGGCATGGTGAGATACTACAGGAGGTTTGTACCCAACTTTGCCACGTTGGCGGCTCCGTTGACCGATCTGACTAAGGGTCGGAAATCGGTCATGGTGGAGTGGAATGCAGACGCTGAGAAGGCTTTTTTGGAGCTCAAGGCGGCGCTGTGCCAACACCCTGTCCTTGTAGCACCCAATTTTTCAAAAGAATTTGTTGTCCAGACTGATGCTTCCGATGTAGGATTGGGAGCGGTGTTGTCACAGGTTATTCATGGCGAGGAACACCCGATAGTCTTCCTCAGCAGGAAGTTAACACCAGCGGAGAAAAACTATGCCATAATTGAACAAGAGTGTCTGGCCATTAAGTGGGCTCTGGAATCCCTCAGATATTACCTTTTGGGAAGGAAGTTTAGGTTGATTTCTGACCATGCCCCTTTAACATGGCTGAGACAGGGAAAAGGGACTAATGCCAGGGTTACCCGGTGGTTCCTGGCACTCCAGGAATTTAAATTTGTAGTGGAGCATAGGCCCGGGAGACTTCATCAAAATGCAGATGCCCTCTCCCGAGTCCATTGTTTGAGCTCCACTGTTGCCTCCACCTCCTTGGCGTTGGGGCACAGGGGGGGGATATGTACAGGACGCCGTGGCTGGGTCCTGGAAGGACGCTATATTTCCCCTCTGTTTGGGTTGTGGTCTTTTTAAATGAATAAAATTGATTAACCCACCTGTTAAGGGAGTGCCTTTAAAAAAACAAGACAGGAAGTGGTAGGGGTGTGGAGGAGTGGAGAACACATGGTGGATGGTGTTTGGTGTTTGTTTTGGGTTGCAGCAACTGAAGTGGACAGCAGTGTCCTGTTTGGAAGGCTCCTGGCAGGGGAAGCTGCCTGCCATCAAGATCAAGCTCTGTTTCTGATAAAGACAGCTATTCTGGACTTTGCAAGTCGGTGAGACTACAACCCTTTTTCCTTTTGTTTTTGGCTGCTGTAAGCTATTTAAGTTAATAAACCCTTTGTTGTATGAAAAGCCTGTGTCCTGCGATCTACCTGGTCCCCCGAACACTACAATATATATATATATATATATATATATATATATATATATATATATATATATATATATATATATATATATACCTCACCTCAGGCGGGTGGGTGTCTGTATGCTGCCATGAAGATGCAACAGGAAAGGAAAATTACGGAAAGGTGAGTATATGATTTTCCGTTTTCCTGTCGCATCATGGCAGCATACACCTATGAAGAATAACTCGCAAACGTATGAGCAGAAAATATGTTTATTTACAAGGAATAGAGGTGGTTGGTTGGACTGTATGATTGCTCTTCCAAATTCTACCGTGGACAACCTAGCGGAGTCAACTTTATAATGTGAAATAAAGGTGTTTTTTGAAGACCAGGTGGCTGCTTTGCAAATGGTTTCTGAAGACACCCTGCAGTAGGCCGCCCAGGAGGTCGCCATTGCCCTTGTGGAGTGTACCCTTAAGCCCTCAGGTATTTGTGCTTGGTTAGATGAGTAAGCTCTTTTACTGGTCTTCACCAACCATGCTGCAATGGTGCGAGAGGTCGCTGCTTGTCCTCTCCTAAAGCCATGTGGTTTGACTAGGAAATTCTCCATCTTTCTCAGGTTACTGGTTGCCAAAAGGTAGGCCAAGATATTGGTCTTTACATCGAGTGGATAGGCATAACTCCTGGTTAAAGTGGAAGGAAGACGACACCTTCTGGATGAAGCGATCCAATGGCTTTAAGACTACCTTGTCTGAGTAGATGGTTAGGTATGGTTCCTTTGCCAGTAGGGTCTGCATCTCCAAGACTCTTTTAGAAGATGTAATTGCTATTAGATAAGTGACCTTGAGAGTTAGGTCCCACAGAGAGATGCCCTCTATCGGTAAGAATGGTTCATGGGATATGGCCTCTAGCACTACCGAATGGTCCCATGTCAGGAAGGAAGGTTTTCTAGGTGGCCCCAACTTTAGGCAGGCCTTTTGGAATTGAATGAAAAGGGGCTCCTGTGCCCTCTTTACTCCTGTCATGGCAGAAAAGGGCTGCCACGTTTACCTTCAGGGTACTAGACCCAAGGCCCTTATCTAAGCCTAGCTGGAGAAACTCAAGGATCTGAGTGACTGTTAGAGATGATGGGTCCCAGGACTGCTGTTGTGCGACTGAGAGAAACTTTTCCCAGATCATTTTATAGGTATTGTTGGTGGTGCATTTTCTGGCTTGAAGAAGAGTGCCTACCATTTCCTGGGAGCAACCTTGGACTAAGAACGTAGCCCCTTTGATCTCCAGGCTGCTAGGTGCAGCCTCTCCAGGAATGGGTGAAGGAGCTGTCCCTGCTAGAGTAAATCCGCTGTCATCGGGAGCGACAATGGCTTCGCTGTGTTCAGTTGGAGGAACATCGTGAACCATGGCTGCCTCGGTCAAAAGGGGAGGACTGCTATCACTGTAAACTATGACTTCTTGAGTCTGAGTAGAAATCTTGGAAAAAGGGGCGTTGGTGGAAAGATGTAGCCCAGACGGAAGTTCCAGTCATGCTGCAGACAGTCCGTGCCCTCCGCAGATGGGAAGGGAACTCTCGCCAGATACCTCTGGCACTTCATGTTGGTTGGTGTCGCTGCCAGATCTATATCTGGTATCCTCCAAGTTTTGGTTATGAGGGAAAAGGTTGGTGGCTTAAAACCCATTCGTTGTATACAAAATTCTGACTTGGAGAGTTGGCCAGTTGGTTTTGAACTCCTGGGACACACATTGCCGTTACTCCTGACAGGTTTAGCTATGCCCACTCGAGAACTGGGCGGACTTCCTGCATCATGGAGTGACTCCTGGTGCCTCTTTGCCTGTTGATATAGGCAACTGCCACCCTGTTGTCCAATTTTAACAGGACTTCTTTTCCGCTGAAGAGGGGGCTGAAGGCTAGCAGAGCTTGGAATGCTGCTTTCATCTCCAAAATATTTGAAACCACGTTTTGTCTTGAACGGCCAACGGCCTTGAACTGCGAAATGACGGTAGTGTGCCCCTCAGCCTTCCATGCTGGCGTCCGAAGGCATTACTTCTTGGGAAAGGGGGACTATATGCTTGCATCTCTTGAGATTGCTCAATCTGGTCCACCACCAGAGTGATTGTTTTACTTCTTTCTGGATCGTTATTGGTTGAGACAACGACACCCTGTTCCACTGTCTTAAAAGTTATGTCTGAAGAGGTCTTGTGTTCCACTGAGCCCATTTCACCATCGGAATGGTTGCTGAGAATGATCCCAATATGCTGAGGTACTCTCTGACTGAAAGTGTGGTAGAGGCAAGTAGCCTTTTTGATTTTTGGATCAAACTGGGAATTTTTTCCTGAGGGATTTCTATTGTGTTGAGGGGGGTATCTAGTTCCGCCCCCAGGAAAATCATTCCCCTTTGTGGGCTGTAAGTTGCTTTTCCCCCAGTTTATAATCCAGCTGAACTTTTGCAGGGTGGTGGTCAGAATAGATTGATACAGTAGGAGGGAATCTTGATTGTCCGCAAGAAGGAGGATATAGTCCAGGTAATGATAAATTCTTAAGCCTTGCTCCCTCAGTAAGGCTACCACTGGCAGCAAGACTTTGGTGAACTTTCTTGGAGTGGTGGAAATCCCAAACAGGAGATTTTGAAATTGGAAATGGTGTTGACCTACTGCGAAGTGGAGAAACTGTTGAAATTTTAAATCGAGGGAAAGCATCCAATCCCCGATGTTCATGGCCTAAAGAATTGACTGTAGGCTTTCCATCTTGAATGTCTCCACTAAGATTGACCGATTTGAGATTTTTCAAGTCCAGAACGGGGTTCCCGTCTTTTTCTTCACCAAGATAACGGGGCATAAAACCCTTTTCTCCTTTGGGATAGTGGAACTTTCCCTATGGCCTCCTTCTTCTGGATCAGTCCTTGAACATATTCTGTTAGTAGCATCCCTCTCTCTCTCTCGAGATGCCGGTAGTCTGGTTGTACAGAATTGGTCTCTTGGTGACGTCTCTTGAATCTCCATTTGTGCCCGAACTGGACAATAGCTACCATCCATGGGTCCTTTATTGTTTCTGCCCAGACCTGCTTGTACTTCATGAGCCTGGCCCCTACTATAGCTGGTTGGGCGGACGCACCTTCAAAAATACTTTTGATCCCCTGTGGTAGGGGTCTTGGATTTTTGGAGCTTGAGGAAAGATGACTGGGGGTTCTTCCAGTTCCTCCTATACTCTTTACCAGGCCTGTAAGATTTTGCCTCCCTCTATTTATCCAGAAGATTTCTCCTAGAGGCAGGTGCCCTTTGTTGTCTGGGTCTTCTGTCTGAAGGAATAGGGGCTGACTTCCCGCTGGTGACTTTGGAAATGGCCGAGTCCATTTTTTTTATCTGAAAAGGTTTGTGCCATCGAAAGGGATTTTACACTAGTTGGACTTTGAGGAGGGATCTGCCGACCAGGGTTTCAGCCAAAGCGCCCTTCCGGCTATCACTGAACTTAACATTGCTCTTGAAACAGATTTTATTATATCCACAGAGGCTTCTGCGAAAAAGTCGCCTGCAAGACTAAGCTCCTGGATGGCTGAAATTACCTTTTCCTGTTCCACCCCCTCTGTCACCAGCTTCTCGTCGGACCAGCTAGAGATAGCCTTCCCTAGTGTCCGGCGCCATCTTGGAAGCTGGAAAGAGGATGAAATGGGCGGGATTCTGCTGTCTGCACATGTGCGGAAGAGTTGAGACACTCTGCGCTATGCATAGGGTGCCTGTGGGACTACAGGGCTCAGAGGTGCCATTTAAAAAATATTTTTACAAGTGCTTAGAAAGGAAAGGCTGAAGGCTGCTGCAGGCAATAAACCTATTTAAGGTTTGTAAGGTGTTTTAGCAACATACCCCTAAGACCATCAGAATGGGATTCCTTCCGTTTAGCTCGTTTAGAGTCTGTACAGGTAAGGACTTCCACCCAGGAGAGACTTGAACCTGGCTGGGGCGAGAGCGGTAAGGGATGCATGTTTGGTCCTTGACAGGTGAGGAAAAAAAAGGAGAATACTGGGGCGGGAGCCCTCTCAGGGTTTAATAGCTATGCGGTCCTATCAGGTTGCGGAAGGCGGAACCACAACCCATAGGTGTATGCTGCCTTGATGCGACAGGAAAATGCGTTTTCATTTTTTTTTACACATTTTCCAAAAACTTCTGTAAAAAAATGAACCATTCAAAAGGCTCATTATGCCTCATAAATTATGCGTTTGGGTTTTTGCTTTCCAAAATGGGGTAATTTTGTGGGCAATTCCATTGTCCTGGTGCTCCAGGGTCTTCAAAACTGTAATAGGTGGTTGAGAAATGAGATGTGTCATTTATGCTCGTAGAACGCCTGAAGGTGTTACTTCAATGTGGGGCCTTTGTATGTGGCCAGGCTGTGTAAATGTCTCACATGCATCGTCATACTCGGGAAGAGTAGAAGAATGTATTTTGGGGTGTAATTTTATTGTATGCATATGCTGTGTGTGAGAAATAACCTGATAATATGACAATTTTGTAAAAAAATAAAATAAAAGAATCTACATTTTTCAAAGAATTGTGGGAAAAAATTACAACTTTAAAAAAAAAAACTCACCATGCTACTTAATACCTTGGAATGTCTACTTTCTAAAAAGGGGTAATTTGGGGAGCATTTGTACTTTCCTGACTTGTTAGTGTCTCAAGAAATGAGATACACCTGATGTACTGAAGGCCTGATCATATGTGATCAATTTTCAGTGATTGGCACCATGGTTTGTAGACTCTAACTTTCACAAAGACCAAATAATATACACTAATTTGGGTTATTTTTGCCAAAGATATGTAGCAGTATAAATTTTGGCCAAAATTTATAAAGAAAAAATACTACTTTGCAAAATTTTAAGACGGAAACCAAGAAAAAGGCATTTGTTTCACAAAATGTATGGTATTTTTTTATTTATAGCACAAAAAATAAAAAACCCACTAATGATTAAATACCACCAATAGAAAGCTCTATTTGTGTGAAAAAAAGGACACAAATTTCATATTGGTACAGTGTTGCATGACTGAGTAATTGTCATTCAAAATGTGAGAGCTCTGAAAGCTAAAAATTGGTCTGGACAGGAAGGGGTTGTAAGTGCCCTATATTGAGTTGGTTAATCTAAATATCAGAATATCAGAATAAAGTAGGCTATAATACATGTGAAAAGTAGGCAATGTTCCCGTTAAATGTATGGATAAACCAACCTAGCATTTGGGAGTATACAGCTAGTAAGAGCAAAAAGGGATCTAGCTAGGGTTCAGAAAAGACCAATAAACGGAATCCATTTTAAGTTAGAATGCATAAATTAGGATCACATTTTTGACTGCCTCAAGCGAGCAACAGTTTTCATGAAGCTTGATTTGAGAGGGGCATACAATCTTGTGAGGATTGAGGGTGACGAGTGGAAAACTGCATTTATAACCAGAACAGGCCATTATGAGTACCTCATAATGCATTTTGGCCTTTGTAACAGCCCGGAAGTTTTCCAGGAATTTATTAACGATGTCCTCCGAGATTTGTTGCAGTTTTTATGTGGTGGTTTATCTCAACGATATCTTTATATTTTCCAAGTCCCTCTATTGTAAATTGGAGAAGTGTAAATTCCTGGGTTATGTAATTTCCACTGCTGTTTCTTCAATAGACCCAGAGAAACTTTCAGCAGTCCTACAGTGGCCCCGACCCGTGGATTTACGTCCTCTGCGCGTTTTCTTGGCTTTGCCAACTATTAGCAGAAGTTTATTTGTAACTTCTCATCTCTGGTCAACTCCCTGACTGATATGACCAGAAAGGCCAGTAACTACAGAGTTGGTCTCCGGAGTCCATTAAGGTCATTGAGAGTCTCAAGGCTGCCTTTGTTTCTGCTCCTGTGTTGGCACATCCTGATCCTATGTCACCTTTTATCCTTGAGGTTGATGCTTCTGAGACTGGAGTTGGCTTCTGTCTCGACATCCTACCTCTGAGAGCGCTATGCAGGGGCTACTTTTTCAAGAAATTGTCACCTGCAGAATGCAATTATGAGATTGGTGACAGAGAGCTTTTAGCGATTATTTTAGCCCTGAAAGAATGGTGACATCTCCTCGAAGGTACCACTGTGCCGGTTCTCATTCTTACTGACCATAAGAATCTCACATTCTTGTCTAAGGCTAAACGCCTCTCTCCCAGAAGGGAGCAATGGGCTCTTTTCTTGTCTAGTTTCAACTACATTGTCTCATTCTTACCCGGTACTCAGAATGTAGGGGCTGGTGCTTTGTCACAACAATTTTACTCCCCTTCCAAGATGGACTTGGTTGTGGTCCATGTGATTCCTCCTGATCGTATTCTGGCTATGGTTCGCACTAGTCTCACTTCTCCTTTGGGTAACACAATTCTTGCTGCTCAGGTCCATGCTCCTCCTGAGAAACCTTTTAAATGCTTCTTTGTCCCAGAGAGTCTCCGTACTGCCGTGCTCCAGACTTACCATTCTTCCAAGGCTGCTGGCCACCCTGGCAAGAATCAACTCTTTTGGGCCATTTTCCAACAATTCTCCTGGCATAGTCTATCTGCTGATGTAACTGCTTTCGTAGCTGCCTGTTCCGTGTGTGCTCAGAGTAAGACTCCACGACACCTTCCAGTGGGCCTCCTACAACCCATACCCAATGGAGAAAGGCCTGGACCCACCTGTCTATGGAATGTCAGCCAAGCAAGTCTTTAACAGGAACACAGAAGAGTGTCTCTAGAGATGTGACCAAGGTGAAGGCAGAGATCATCTGGACTGGACGGCTTAAGTAGGCAGGACCAACGAGCAGGATCATCAACAGGTGAGTCACTGTGGAGAGATAGGAGCTGGCAATTAGCTGACAGCTGGGTGGCCAGCTCGGAGAAGGAAGGGCTGGGCCCAGCCCTGACAGATAGCAAGTGACATGCCTCCCTCTCATTTTTATCAGTGGATAGAAGGACCACATTGCCTCCTTTGTCACTAGGTTTGATAACTAGTCTCTCTGCATTCTGGAGTTTTTAGTGCTAGACATTCATCTGAGGAGAGATTATCACTGATGTTCACTGTCCAGTTGACTTTGTTGAGGTCCTCCTGGACCAAGTCTAGAAAACCTTCCAGATACTTATTCTTCCGGAATTGGGGCATAGATGTCGATCTGATATTGAGGCTAGGGTTCCTTCTCCAGGGTGTTATATCTGAGGATTTATCATCCTCCGATGATGGTCCAGCCTCCTCTAGTAATGACACCAAGTGATCAATGGCTACTGTGTCTATTGAAAGAGATTCTTCAATGGGATCATCAATGGCTTGTTTCCCTGAGTAGGGCAGCTTATAATATACTCTTCTCAGGAATAAACAAAGGTTTTTGTAGACCTCAAAGTGATCCATTCTAGATGTAGGTGAAAAGGAGAGACCCTTTCTTAGGAGGTTATGGTGTCTATGTTCAAGTTGAAAATCTGAAAGGTTAACAATCTTCATGTCGTCTAAGATGGTGGTGTCTGGTATAGAATTATTTAACGGGAGTGCTTCTGGCTCCTGGTAGTTGTGCTATCCACTTTCCCGAAGTCCACTGCCTCCTTGTATCTTCCTCTCCCCTCTCCCCTTTCCTTTTCCACCTTCTGTTATGCCACCAGAAGAAAGCTCTATTTATGTGAAAAATATATAAAAAATTCATTTTCATACAGTATTGCAATTGCCAGTTAGAGAAGCGCAGTGCTGACTAGCAAAAAATACCCTGGTCATGAAGGGGGTAAAACCTTCCAGTGGTCAAGTGATTAAAACACAACATAAGAAATATTAGCTGCAACATCTTTCATGGTGTGAACATACATATGATTTGTATTTTGTAGCATTCTCTCTGGCGCCAATATTGAACTGCAAACAGAAATTCCTTTATGTGGTCTAAATTAGTACACACTTTGTGTAACCAATAAAAGTAACCAACGGCGCACGCATACTTTAACACATAAATTGTTCCTGCTACGCACAGACTCAAGCATTGTAACAACTCCACATGTGAATTAGAAATCAGATATTACCTGAATTAATGATGTTTGATGCGTCCTCACGTATTTCAGCATATTTGTCACACAGATTAACGAAAGAGATTGCAAAACATTTACTAGAAAAACATCAATAAAGCCCCCTGCTGCTTTCCTCTCGGGATCCCTTTGGCTGGATGGAGACAATTCAGCTTGTCCACTTTCTCGCAGGAGGTCACCAGTACACAGAACATGCTTCAGGAAACTGCAGTAAACTTAGAGACAAGCAAATAAAAATTCCAATTATATTTGGGATTTATTTTTGTGCAGCCCATGTAAACAGCTGTAGATTAATGTGGGAGACTTACATGAAATGCACTACACAGCAAGCAGAATGGAAAAACAAACTGATGGACACAGTGAACCTTAGCAAATCCGAATCTGAAAAATAGGTTTGTATAAGCAAAATGATTGTTAACCAGTGTGGTCATCCTATGCCGCTGCATAGAATCCCTGGAGCTCCTTCACATTAAGCAGATGCTACATGGAATTTTTATATATGCAATGTTTAGAGGTTTATACAAGTTTTTCTCAAAGGTTTTGGGGAGCATTATGGAGAATATGGAATATTTTGGGTACTGGAACTTTTTCTTAGAGCTTGTATCCAATATTTTAGAAAAATTGTACTTTCTGGCTCTGCTGGAGAAATTCTGCATGCAGGCGATTTTCAAAATGTCCTTTAAGCCTTTGTTCCTAAAGATTTTATGATAATGTACAGGTTTTGTACCAGTGCGTCAAAAGGTTAGAAAAGTTTGAAAACACTTAAGTAGTAGTCTAAATAGGTCCTGAATGAACATAACAAGGCTAGTTTGATGTTTTCACCTAAAGGAGATTTTCCCCTCCTACTTTACAACTAAAGACATCCTATATATTTTCAGTGAACCCTTAAGAAAGCTCATGAAAACGGTACATAATAATAAAAAACACAAATAAAATTATGATTACCTGAGCATTCATCTGCAATTGCTGGTTCTAACCCCCTTCTGGACCTGTACCGCTGGATTCTGATTGTGATGGAGGGAGGAGCTTTGCAGAGCTAGCATGTCATTGACTTACACTATGCTATCTCTGCGTCTCAAACAAGGAAACTACAGTTCCTGTGATTCAATAGGCAGTGAATAGTGCCAAAGGCAGAACATGGGTAGGGCATAGGTGGGGCATAGGAGGACTCAATGTGAGGGAAAGTGGGTGGAGCCCTGTGGCGTCTTCTAAGATGATCGACATACTGGAGCTTTCTAACCAAAGGAAGCAACACCCCCTAATGACATCACGCATGCAGGCTGTAGTCTGACAAGCTGGAGGGGAAGCAGGTACATTTCTCTCTATACCTGCATTTACATGACAAAGACAGACATATTTTACATCCTACTTAGTTTTTTCACATATTGATTTTTAGTTTTTGACCTTAGTTCTACTTTAACAGTAAAGTAAACTACCCTCAAATACTGAAACTTAACCCCCTAACCTAACCATGAGAACTAACAAGCCATAATTATTAACTCCTACAACTAACCATATTACCCTTTCATAACACTTAAAATTATTCTTTAGTTAATCTAATCCTAACACTAAACATTATATGTCCCTCCAAACCAGCTATTCTCAACCAGGGCTCTGTGGAACCCTGGGTTCCTCCAGAAGTTGCTAGGGGTTCCTTGAGCTATTAGCAATAGTAGTCTATGAAAAACTCTGCAATAGCATGTAATGCCAAGCTGCAGCAAGCAAGGCTTTGCATACTATTAGTATTCATTAAAAAAGATATTTGCTCAAGAGATAAAGGTGCAATACTACCACCAAAACTCTGGTTTGGACACTGATTGAGTATACCATCCAGTTCTTGACACCAATCCTCAGGAAGGATGTCCTTGAACTGGAGAGAGTCCAGAGCAGGACAACAAAGTTAATAAGGGGGCTCATTCATTTGAATTGACCCCCTTATGGGATTGCATGTTGAAGCACAAATAAAAACATGCGTTAACACATCAGAATGGATAGGTATCAATGGCCCCTTAAACAGCTGACCCCCCAGTAAAATGCAAAGATAATTTATTATATCAATGTTCCTCCACCATCAAAAAAAGAAGCCAATAGTAAAAGAAAAAAATAGTTGAAAATGAGTATTAGTGCTTTATATATATATATATATATATATATATATATATATATATATATATATATATATATATATATTTATAATCAGAGTGTAGAAAATGCCTATTAACATTGCTCATTGCTGGGCTACTTATAATTTAAATATATTTATTAGTATTTTTATAAAAAAGACAGTGAACAACATGAGATGAGCAAAATCAATAGACCGTTACAGGTTCACATATACAAGGAGTCGATGGCTGGATACTTATAATTTAAATTAAAAAAAGCAAGCTGCGATTTATCAAATGGAACCCCTATATATCCAAAATATCAGATGGATTGTGCATGTTAGCAGCTGCTAAAAAAACAAAAACATATAAAATAAAATAGCACAGAATAAAGTCCTGAAACACTGTTCAAAACGGATGCTACAGCTCCCGTCAGTCCATGACAACTTGACTGGCATTCATATAATAAATCTTATACGAGGTAACAGGATGATGAACGTGAATAGTTCTAAAGATAAAAAGTGGACCTAGTAGAAGTTAGATCTCCGTGCAGAAATCCTCCAGGTCTACAACACGTGAGGCACTCTCCCCTAGAGGCTTTATACACAACAGAAAGTTGTAAATAACCTGCCTTTAAATCTTTCAATGTAACATCATCCACAGTAGATCTGGTTAGGGCTGCAAATCACTCCATGTTAACGTAATAGAAAGAATCCACATAGCTGGTTTCCTATATAACACTTTATTTCAAATCCTGACCTCTACAAGTTGCACTTACAAGCAATACCCCTGGTTGTCTTTCCACAGAAGGTGGCACACATACGTCACTTCTGGTCGCCATTAGGTCACGAGCTGATGCGTTTCATCATATCCGTCGTCATCTGAGGGCGTGACCGAACGTCTCAGCGTCCCTTCTATTTATCGATCCATCGCTCATCCCATTAACCATCCATGTGCCAGTCTCCTCAGCTACGCTGGTGCACGTCAACAGTGAGAGAAAATTATTTGCTGATAACAGGCAAAATGGCTAAAGCGATCAGATCGTGTACTCCATATCAATATTCAGTATAATAGCTCTTACAGGAATCTGACTCAGAGTTAACCGACCCAAAAAACCTGTTAATACTATAATCCATAATAAAAACTTACAAATTGTAATAAACGCTTACAAATTTATATAGCTATTACAGCGTCACAAATTAAAATAATACTAAAACTATAATTCTATAGGGGGTCACATGGGCTGGCAATCAACCTACCAATTCCTACATCAATACATTTTAACAGTACAATGTTTGATTTGGTCATAAATCTTATATATACTAAATTCATCATACCTAATATATAATAAATAAATATATGCACATGGAAACATTAACCCCTATAACTATATATTCATTGGAAAAGGTAAACCGTGCTGAAAAGATGAACCATACATTAAACAGTATAAAGTTCTTAAATATAAAATCTGCTTCATAAATTAGATAAAAATCATAAAAAAACATAAAATATATACCTCAAAATGATGATAAAAGCATTCAATAGTCACTAATAAAACAATTAATATCTAATTCTACATTTAGCCCCTTAGGCGTGAGTGTGTTAGTAAGGTAAATCCAGTGCGTTTCACGTTTAGACAATTCCCTTACTATGTTGGAGCCTCTTGACGCTGGTTTTGGGTCTTGGTTATGGTCCAGTTTAAAATGTAAAGATACACTGTGGTCTTTAAAACCTAATTTAATGTAGTGAATGTATTTAGCAATCCTAATCCTCAAAAGTCTTTTTGTGCGGCCTATATACATAGTCCCACAAGCACATTCCAAGGCATACACTCTGCTTCGTGCACCTCCTTCATGCAAAAAAAAATCTCTATCCCAAAAGAAGGGTAGTCTGGTGGGCGGATCCAACACTTTTTTCATCACCTTATCACCAAAGCTGGGTGCCCTCCTATAGATAAATTTAGGAGTGGGAGGGAGCGCAGGTTTTAATGTAAAAAGACGTACATGCCAATGTGCCTCAAAAATTGTTTCTACCTATTTATATTGCGAGTGGAATCCTGAAATGAACCTCCACTCAAGATTATCATTATTCCTACGAGGTAATACATTGCTCAAACAGTTTTCCCGAGGTAGTTCCAGCACTTCTTCTCCAATAATTGTGGATTATATCTTTGTTCTTTAAATCTTCCCTTTATGATTTCTGAGCAATGAAATCATTAGTGGTAGAACAATTATGTTTAATCCTCATAATTTGGCCCTTAGGGATGTTCTTAAGCCAGAGGGGATGATGTCCACTCTGTACAGGGAGGAAACTGTTACGATCCATGGGTTTAAGACAACACTTTGGTCTCCAGCCTGTCATTATGTCTAAACACATTGACATCAAAGACATTTATCTAATCCTTACTCCACTGGTTTGTTAACTTAATGTTATTTTTATTAAGGTGCTCTAAGAACTGTTGAAGCGATACTTCTGACCCAGCCCAGATAAAAAACAAATCATCAATGTACTGTCTATAAAAATCAACTCAACAATCTCTTTTTAATCCGAAAATAGACTTATCGTCCCACTGCCCCATAAAGAGATTTGCAATGCTGAGCACAAATTTTGTGCCCATAGCCACTCCTCTGGTCATTATACCAGAAGTAGTTGTTAAACCAGAAGTAGTTGTGGGCAAGGCAAGACAAAAGTCCAATGCACTAATGTAAAATGACTTTCTGATTATGCGGGAAATCGTCTCTTTGGCTAAGTGCCCAATTAAGTAACTCATCCTCATGTTGAATAACTGTATATAAGGAAACTCTTCCTACCAATTCTATATTCTGCAACAGTTGTAGGAAGTTTTTGGTATCTCTCAAATAGGCCTTTGTACTTACAACACTACCCTGAAGGAATTGGTCCAGATACTGCACCATCCTAGATGTGACAGAGCCTATTCCATTGACAATAGGTCTGGCAGGGGGATTCCGAGGGTCTTTGTGTATTTTTGGGAGGGTGTATATGGTGGGTATATGGTTACTATTAGGGACCAAATATTTCTTCTCTTTATTAGTTAAGACCCTAGTCTAGTAGCCTCACTCTTGGCATTCTGTTGATGAGCTTCAAGAGGTAGTCACCTGAAATGGTTTTCACTTCACAGGTGTGTCCTGTCAGGTTTAATAAGTGGGATTTCAAGCCTTATAAATGGGGTTGGGACCATCAGTTGTGTTGTGCAGGAGGTGGATACAGTACACAGCTGATAGTCCTACTAAATAGACTGTTAGAATTTGTATTATGGCAAGAAAAAAGCAGCTAAGTAAAGAAAAATGAGTGGCCATCATTACTTTAAGAAATGAAGGTCAGTCAGTCTGAACAATTGGGAAAATGTTGAAAGTGTCCCCAAGTGCAGTAGCAAAAACCATCAAGTGCTACAAAGAAACTGGCTCACATGAGGACCGCCCCAGGAAAAGAAGTCACCTCTGCTGCGGACGATAAGTTCATCCGAGTCACCAGCCTCAGAAATCGCAGGTTAACAGCAGCTCAGATTAGAGAACAGGTCAATGCCACACAGAGTTCTAGCAGCAGACACATCTCTAGAACAACTGTTAAGAGGAGACTGTGTGAATCAGGCCTTCATGGTAAAATAGCTGCTAGGAAACCACTGCTGAGGACAGGCAACAAGCAGAAGAGACTTGTTTGGGCTAAAGAACACAAGGAATGGACATTAGACCAGTGGAAATCTGTGCTTTGGTCTGATGAATCCAAGTTTGAGATCTTTGGTTCCAACCACTGTGTCTTTGTGCGACGCAGGAGAGGTGAACGGATGGACTCTACATGCCTGGTTCCCACCGTGAAGCACGGAGAAGGAGGTGTGATGGTGTGGGGGTGCTTTGCTGGTGACACTGTTGGGGATTTATTCAAAATTGAAGGCATACTGAACCAGCATGGCTACACAGCATCTTGCAGCGGCATGCTATTCCATCCGGTTTGCGTTTAGTTGAACCATCATTTATTTTTCAACAGGACAATGACCCCAAACACACCTCCAGGCTGTGTAAGGGCTATTTGACCAAGAAGGAGAGTGATGGGGTGCTGTGCCAGATGACCTGGCCTCCACAGTCACCAGACCTGAACCCAATCAAGATGGTTTGGGGTGAGCTGGACCACAGAGTGAAGGCAAAAGGGCCAACAAGTGCTAAGTATCTCTGGGAACTTCTTCAAGACTGTTGGAAAGCGATCATCAACAGAATGCCAAGAGTGTGCGGAGCAGTAATCAAAGCAAAAGGTGGCTACTTTGAAGACTCTAGAATATAAGACATATTTTCAGTTGTTTCACACTTTTTTGTTCAGTATATAATTCCACGTGTTAATTCATAGTTTTGATGCCTTCAGTGTGAATCTACAATTTTCATAGTCATGAAAATAAAGAAAACTCTTTGAATGAGAAGGTGTGTCCAAGCTTTTGGTCTGTACTGTGTAATATATAAATAAATAAATATATATATATATTATATACCGTATATACTCGAGTATAGGCCGACCCGAATATAAGCCGAGGCCCCCAATTTACCCCCAAAAAAACTGGCAAACTTATTGACTCGTGTATAAGCCGAGGGTGAGACATGCCTGTCCATCCCTGTGTGTGTGTCCGTCCATCCCTGTGTGTCCGTCCATCCCTGTGTGTCCGTCCATCCCTGTGTGTCCGTCCATCCATCCCTGTGTGTGTGTGTGTCCATCCATCCATCCATCCCTGTGTGTGTCTCCATCCATCCATCCATCCATCCCTGTGTGTGTGTGTCTCCATCCATCCATCCCTGTGTGTGTGTGTCTCCATCCATCCATCCATCCCTGTGTGTGTGTGTATCCATCCATCCCTGTGTGTGTGTGTCTCCATCCATGTGTGTGTGTGTGTGTGTGTGTGTGTGTGTGTGTGTGTGTGTGTGTGTGTGTGTGTCCAGCCTACCTGTGTCCCGAGCCTTTGTCCCGAGCCTCCGTCCCGTGCCTTGCCTCCTTGCCTCCGTCCCGTGCCGTGCCTTGCCTCCGTCCCGTGTCGTGCCTTGCCTTGCCTCCGTCCCGTCCCGTCCCGTGCCGTGCCGTGCCTTGCCTTGCCTCCGTCCCGTGCCCTCTTCGTCGGCGCCTCGGCGGCCATTGTAAAATTCAAAAGCCGCGCCTCCGCCTTCGCCTGTGATAGGCGGAACACTGAATTTCCCAGCAGCCTGTGTTCCGCCTATCACGGACATCGTATCATCCTCGTCCGTAGTACGAGGATGATACGATGTCCGTGATAGGCGGAACACAGGCTGCTGGGAAATTCAGTGTTCCGCCTATCACAGGCGAAGGCGGCGCCGGAGGCGCGGCTTTTGAATTATAGAATGGCCGCTGTCTGTCTGCTCGACACGCTGATCGAGCGGGCAGACAGCGATGACTCGAGTATAAGCCGAGGGGGGCACTTTCAGCCTCAAAAAAGAGGCTGAAAATCTCGGCTTATACTCGAGTATATACGGTAGTTTACATATATTAGTTGGTGCCTGAACAAGGACCCTCATATAATGATCACCAGGTAATATTTTATTGAAAGCTGAATACTTAAAAAGAGTGAAAACAACTTTTGAAATAATTAAATAATTGAGTATTATTGCCAAGGCAAGATTCACCGTACCGAGAGTCAGAAATGCATACAAAATCGTGTGCTTTCTGAACACATAGGAAAACATGGCCCTAAAGGCAGGTGCACGCTGGGGGAATTGTTAATGGCACCCCATGTATCTGCACACACGCATGCTTTTGCATGTACAAATCTCATGGTACTGCGCATTTTTGTAAGAAAAAAAGGGAATTTTTTTCAGAATTTTTCATGCAAAGGCATTGAAATGAATTAGTCTACCCTACACAGGGTACACAGGAACATGTGAAAACAAAGTGTGGAAATGTGCCTGTGCTTGGTTGTACCTGTAGGTGTGAACCAAGCCTAGTAGTCTAGTATCTTCTTTTTAAAAGCTTGTTATGATAGTTGTATCTTCAGTTATATTTTTTCTTGCAATTATTTTTATTAGTTGTAGAAATGGTAAACTATGATGCAGGGGCTAATCTGGTAGGAATAACAGTCAAAGGATTTATATACAGACAGCTCCAGTTCCATTTTCAAGGATACTTCCATATATTCTTCTAATTACCTTCTTTTCAAATACATGAATCCCTTCCTTAACTGCTTGTGACAGGGTCAACATTCAGCTTCCTACATGACAGCTGGTCAATTAAGGGTTTTTACTTTTGTTGTTCATGACAGATGATGATATTTTAACTGCTTTCTTAAGTCATAATAGCATGTCCTGACAAAAATACCCTGCAAAAAGTGACTGTTTAAGTACCTGTCTTGCCTTTTGTCCCTGGAATCTTCACTCTCTTGCATTCAAAAGCTGCCAGCAGAGTTTTCACATCCTTCATAATACCGAATTCGTTGAATGCCTGTCTTCTCTGCCACATGCTGTGCTTCTATCTGCTGAGCCTACAAAACCACACAGGGACAACGTTTCCATGTATGGGTGGTGGGATGGGTACATATGTAGCAATACCCCTGTAGGAATTGCTGGATAGGGTGGGTCTTCTGCTCTTTGCCTCAACCTTCTCAAGAACCTCATCCCCCCTGACACACCAGGTTGAGTGTATAAATATACAATAGCACAGGAAATCACTGAAAGTAATACTTAGTACCCAATAATAGTGCTATATTCAAGAAATAGGCATAAAATTACATTACGCATCCAGATCAGAATAAACAGTAGCAAGGTCACCTCAAGTGCATCAATGAGCAGTAGTAAAGTTTAATCCAGTGAGTACTGGAACTATACTTTAAGAGCACATTTATGGTAGTGATGTTAGTCCTAGATAAAGACTACATATGCACTATCCAAAAGAAAGAAAAGGAGGATCTTAGCGGAGGGGCCTGGGGAAAAAAAGGGGGCTTTCAGAATAATTAAACGGGGGGGGGGGCAGTCCTTTTGAGATATTCTTCTGCTGGCTATCATTAAGAATGTTCTTGCACTTAACAGTCCTAGTTAAACTGCATGCAGTAAAGATACAGTATGGTATAGCCTTGCCATAGATGTAAGATGTGGTTCAGATGCAGTAAAGGTTTGGTATAATGCAGTCTAGGTTTAGATTAAGTGCCGTATGTGTGAACAGCCCTCTCACAAGTCTCTATGCTGCTATGACCTCTTGGAATAGAAGGGGGTCGCCTCAGTCTCTCCCAAAATGCCTCCGATCAGCAGTGGGAAGCAAAGGGTGAGTGAATGCTCCAGTCTCCCTGCTACAGTGGGCATGTGCTGCGATGTGAGCAGTGCTGCACTGCCCTCTGATTTACTCACTCCCAGACTCGGGCTTGGATCTCTGCTGATATGATCTCCAGCTGACAGGCAAATATCCAGACAGAGGTGCTGTTCCTCTGCCTCCCTAAGGGCTAAGAGGAAGACTTTTCCTAGACAGTTAAACAAATTCCTCTCTCCACTCCTCCTGCTCAGTGCACATTGGGATCTGTAATGTAACCATTATAATGAAAGCCATTATATGGCTGCCATCTCAAATTACAACTCCCAGCATTTATAGCGCTCTGCATAGAAGTCTATGGGCTTGCTTGGCTTTATCACTCCCCCTGCTGGCTGGAGGAGGATGGCGCAGCACAACATTAATATTGCAGTAAAGAGAGAGATGCAAATAAAGAGCAGTCTCCTTCTCCATGTTGTTGTAGCCTATTATTAATATCGAACTCTAGATCGCTGGTCAACACACTTGTGTGTAAGAGTATTTTGGGTTATTTTTCTTTGTTTGCTGCTATAAAAAATTTGTTGGGGACTCCAGCTGCAGAGTGTGAGACATTATCCATATTGAACTCTAGATCACCTGATCAATGCACTTGTGCGCAAGAGTATTTTTTTGTTTGTTGTAGCCCAGTACCTGTCCACGTATGTAAAGCGTTTTCTTTTTCAGGGTATTTTCATTTTTTAAGGGAAGACAGTCACTTGGTTTCTTTGGCAATGTCGTTCTCTGAATTCACCTTTTGTATCATCATAAGAGAAAGATTTCAGGCACATTTTTATTCCTATCTTTTCTATCTTCTAGACAAAAACGTGTACATTTTGACTCATTAATCAGAAAGCCTATTCTAAATTCTGCTTTATCCAAAAAGCTTAGATTAGTACACCCACAGATCTTGCACAATGGCTGTCTCATCATCAAATCATAGCACCTACTTTTTTTTTTGTAGTTTATACCTGCCTCTCCAACAACTTTCCTGTGGCAGAAGTTATGCATCATCCTACTTTAGTCCATTCACAATATTCAGTGATGGGGGTGGCTGCATGTGTTTCTGTGCTGTTACCATCTTCAATGGTTTTCCTTGTATAATCCTCTCCCTCTTAGCTTTATACAGCTGTCTTCCCAAGATGATGTAAAATTAAATGTTGACTAATTTGTCATTGAAATTTCAGTTCTAAAATCTGCTAGCTATTTTGCAACATTCGGTCTTAGCTTTTTGGATATAGATGCTTTAGATGAATATTCTGTTAGAAACCATGAATCGGCAACGCCCACCGAACATAGGCCCAGGCTTGGCCCATTCTCTTCGCCTCTGGGATTCAGTGAAATACTCCGCAGGTCTCCAATCTCCCCATCTCCCGCTCCTTCGTTTTATACACTGCCCCCTATTCCCGCTCGGCTGTGATAACCCCGGTCAGTTAGCGTGGTGGACGGATCATGGTTTTGTAAATGTCCATTCCTTGCTCACCCCGACTAAAATTATCCCTTTTGCAACCCTTCGGTCATCCCATGATATTCCCCTTAAGGAATTTTATACTTACCTCCAACTTAAGCACTTTGTTAGGAATCTTCCCTTGTGATCAGTCAAAACTCTAGATGTGTTGAGAAGCAGACAATTTATTTCTGATGTGGCCCACAAAAGAGAGACATGCTTACAGAACAAAAGCTGAAGAAAGATGTCTCCCAAAAGAAAGTGTCCCGCCTTCACATACCCCACAAGAATAACATCTCTATGCTTCTATTGGCTGAGGGAACATAAATAACGTTGTCATGGCACAGGATGGCACTTTATTTTGATATTCATGTTCCCGTACATTCTTCATCATATTTAGTTAAATCTAATGATTCTACAACTTACTATGGAGTTAATTAAGTTAATTAAGACAAAACAATACAATGAGTTAATACAATAATACAATAATGTGTTCAGAAGTAAGCTTTTTAACAAATCAGTCTCAGGACTATTGTTTTTCTAATAGTCACACAATAAACATTTAAAACTTTTCTAACATTCCCTCCTCTTTGTGTGACTATTTTATCTCAACACATTTCGATGATAGTCCCTGTGTTACTGTATGTCATTAAGTTGAGCTTCAATGTCCACATAGGTCTCCTCAGAGGTAGAGAGGGTTTGATACATTGTTCTTGAGACTGCAGTTTCAATCAGTTTTTGTGAAAGTCCTTGAATACAGGGAATGCAGCAGCATCCGCAAGTAACCAAAACGGCCAAAGCCACAGCGATTGAGATCAAACATGATGTGATAAATCCAGTCCATTTACCGAACCATCCTTCAAGCCAAGTTGTGAATGGATCATTAATACCTGAGTTTTCCGCCAATTCATTCGATAGCGCAGTCAGTCCTTCCAAGGCTCTGGTCACGGTCCCTCCAGGAGCTGTATTGTAGGGATAAAGGTACAACACATGCTACCAAACATTTTGCATACCCTCCTCTTTCAGCTAAGACCATATCTAAAACCATTCGGTTCTGCCAGGCCATTAGAGATGTGGGGGCTAACTGTTCTGCTAGGCCTTTCACAGCATCCCTAGTATAGTTTACAAATCGTTGTAGGTTATAATATATATATATAATTAATCCAGTCAACATTTTTATCTATAGTCACCCACCAGAGAAGAGACTCAAACCCAGCTGTCACCTGATTCCTGGCTTTAAACTCATCCGGCACCCCGCGAGGAACCCCAATCTCATCTATGTAGATCTGAGAGTCAAATGACCCCAAGGGAGAGGTGTCCCTCTGATACTGTCGATGACTCTTAGTCCACGGGTATTCTGACAGGATTCTCAGGGGCATAGCCAGCTGGACCATAGCGCAATCCCCTTGGGCATTGGCCGGTAGTCCAGCTCGCAGTTTCTTATCCCCAAACATCCACCAGACATCAGCTCTCTGAATGTCATGTCCAACCCAGTCACCGTTGTCCGTGTTAAGCCTCTCCACACAGTAGTCATCGGGAAGTGACCCAAGATCCACCACGCTACGGGTCCCTGGGAGTGCAAAACAAGTAAAGTTACCCGGATAAGCGGTAACCGCTGGAGGTATCTGAGGTCTCTGTACTGGGGGAAACAACAAACTCAATGTGTGACAAGTAGAATTTGCTTCAGGTTTATAGCTCTTATTATACAATTGCAACATACATTTTAAACCAGGAAAAGGAACTGTTGCTAAATGTGGTCTGGCTCCGGCACAAACTAAACAGTTTTCCTTTTTCAGAGTTTTAACCTCAACCATTGTAACCACTCATTTTTTATTCTTGGTCGCCCGTCTCCACAGCTATGGCATCTTCTATTGTTACGTTAGTGAATCTTAGGCCGCGTACACACGCGCGGACTGTTTGCCCAACCTTGTTCGTCAAACAGTTTGGGCAAACAGTCCGCTCAAAATTTGCATGAGCGGACTTGCCCACACACGAGCGGACTGTTTGACGAACAAGGTTGGGCAAACAGTTCGCTCAACTTTTGAAATGAACGGACTCGCCCACGTAAGGAGGAGGCAAATCCGCCCATTTCGAGCGCGTGTACAGGTAGGCGGGGCCTGCGAAGGAGACGTCGCGGGCTCCGCCGCCTGGAATGGGCTTAAAGGGGAACCCCAACGCCGAAAAAAATCGGCGTGGGGGTTCCCCCCAAGTCCACACCAGACCCTTGTCCGAGCACGCTACCCGGCCGGCCAGGAAAGGGGGGCGAGCGAGCGTGCCCCCCCTCCTGAGCCGTACCAGGCCGCGTGCCCTCAACATGGGGGGGTGCCTTGGGGAAGGGGGGACCGCGCGGCCCCCCCACCCCAAAGCACCTTGTCCCCATGTTGATGAGGACAAGGGCCTCTTCCCGACAACCCTGGCCGTTGGTTGTCGGGGTCTGCGGGCGGGGGGCTTATCGGAATCCGGGAGCCCCCTTTAAGAAGGGGGCCCCCGGATACCGGCCCCCCACCCTATGTGAATGAGTATGGGGTACAATGTACCCCTACCCATTCACCTGTGGAATAAAGTACAAAAAAAAACACAACACATGGAAAAAGTATTTTATTGCACAGCTCCGGGGGTCTTCCGTCTTCGGGGGTCTTCTCGCCGGACTCCTCCGCTATGTGTGTGTAGCTCTTTTACTAGCGGAGGAGTCCGGCTTTCTTCCTCCCCGCCGCCGGCCTCTTCTCCCGACTTCGGGGGTCTTGTCCCCCTCTTCGGTTCTTCTGCCGGGCCACCGCGCCTGGTCCGGTGGCCCGGTCTTCTGTCGCCGTCTTCCGTTCTTCTGTCGCCGCCTTCGGTTCTTCTGCCGGGCCACCGCGCCTTCTTGTAGCTCTTTTACAGGCGGTGGCCCGGTCTTCTGTCGCCGTCGCCGCCGCCGCCTTCCGTTCTTGTTCTTCTTCTTGTTCTTCTTCTTGTTCTTCTCCTGGAGATGTTGACTCGACGAGCTCTCCGGCCGGAATGCCAGAGCCGCGCTGTGCGGTCACTTATATAGTGACAATGGGGCGGTGTCACATGGTATATGTCACATGGGTTGGTCACATGGTGACCCCGCCCCCTTACGATGTCATAGTCCCCATGTGACATCAACCCATGTGACCAACCCATGTGACATATACCATGTGACACCGCCCCATTGTCACTATATAAGTGGCAGCGGAGCGTGTCCCTGGCATTCCGGCCGGAGAGCTCGTCGAGTCAACATCTCCAGGAGAAGAACAAGAAGAAGAACAAGAAGAAGAACAAGAACGGAAGGCGGCGGCGGCGACGGCGACAGAAGACCGGGCCACCGCCTGTAAAAGAGCTACAAGAAGGCGCGGTGGCCCGGCAGAAGAACCGAAGGCGGCGACAGAAGAACGGAAGACGGCGACAGAAGACCGGGCCACCGGACCAGGCGCGGTGGCCCGGCAGAAGAACCGAAGAGGGGGACAAGACCCCCGAAGTCGGGAGAAGAGGCCGGCGGCGGGGAGGAAGAAAGCCGGACTCCTCCGCTAGTAAAAGAGCTACACACACATAGCGGAGGAGTCCGGCGAGAAGACCCCCGAAGACGGAAGACCCCCGGAGCTGTGCAATAAAATACTTTTTCCATGTGTTGTGTTTTTTTTTGTACTTTATTCCACAGGTGAATGGGTAGGGGTACATTGTACCCCATACTCATTCACATAGGGTGGGGGGCCGGTATCCGGGGGCCCCCTTCTTAAAGGGGGCTCCCGGATTCCGATAAGCCCCCCGCCCGCAGACCCCGACAACCAACGGCCAGGGTTGTCGGGAAGAGGCCCTTGTCCTCATCAACATGGGGACAAGGTGCTTTGGGGTGGGGGGGCCGCGCGGCCCCCCCTTCCCCAAGGCACCCCCCATGTTGAGGGCACGCGGCCTGGTACGGCTCAGGAGGGGGGGCGCGCTCGCTCGCCCCCCTTTCCTGGCCGGCCGGGTAGCGTGCTCGGACAAGGGTCTGGTGTGGACTTGGGGGGAACCCCCACGCCGTTTTTTTTCGGCGTTGGGGTTCCCCTTTAAGCCCATTCCAGGCGGCGGAGCCCGCGACGTCTCCTTCGCGGGTCCCGCCTACCTGTACACGCGCTCGAAATGGGCGGACTTTCCGAGCGGGAACAGTCCGCTCATTTCGAAAGTACAGCGGACAGGCCCACACACGGGCGGACTGTTCGCTCAAACACAGTTTCAGCGGACAGTTTTTCGGAATTTCCGAAAGACTTTGTCCGTCCAACTGTCCGCTGAAACTGTCCGCTGAAAGCCCACACACGAGCGGACTGTCCGCCCAAACACTGTTCAGCGGACAAGGTTGGGCGAACAGTCCGCCCGTGTGTACGCGGCCTTATAGTTATACTCAGAACTTCTATTTTAGTATGGCCTTTCTTCTTTCCCTTCTGAGTCTACCTTTTCCTGTTGTCTAGTTTTATTAGGTGGTAATACCTCAAGGAAAAATGTTCCTGAGGGGTCAGTTCCTGACACCCATGCTCCCATGGAATACAACCGCTGATCTTCCTTCCTCGGCTCCGTTAATGTTATTAATAGTTGGTGACAGTTCTTACTATTGTGAAGGGGGAGTTGGCCGCTTTTGTGATTAGGAGTCTCTCCTTTATTCCACTCTTTTTAGCCCCTGGTTGATTATACCCCCAATCTTGATGCGCTGTAGTCCACAGGGCCTGATCCCATGCTTGACATCCTGCCTTATTCCAGAGCCAACAGATATATTTATCTGCCCATAGAAGTCCTCTAACCCCAGTTGTATCCCCACAATCTGCAATCTGACAGAAGTCTACCAGTATAGTGCTAGTTATTCCCTCCTATAAAGTTTTAGATTTAATGCTTTTCCTGTTCTTTCCTAATTCAAAGGTTCCTCTACTCTTCCATAATGTATAACCCCTCTTATGGATGCCTCTCCTAGAGTCACCAGTAACCCAAGGATAATTACTGTCCCTTTCATCCTAACCAGCTACAGAGTTCCAGCGGATAGGATAGGGGAGTTGGAAGGGGAGGGAGATTTCACCGGTTTGAGACAAGTCCCACCTTGTGTGAGACCTCCCTTTGTAGCCGGATTTTCTGAAACTCTGGTAGCCATCTGGCCCTATTCTGCCTGTAAAACCTTTTTGTAATGGGACTGGTGAATCCAGGTAGACCTCTCTGCAATCCTTATCACAGTAGGGGTAGTTAAAAGGACTTTGAAAGGACCATCCTACCTTGGGGAGTACCACTGCTTTTTTCTTATTACTTTTTATTGAGACCCAATCTCCCACATGCACCTTTTCATCTTCTTAAATTGGACCTTCTAGACCAGAACCAAAATCATTAGTATGTCTTTGTATTAACAACCTAGACATGTATTCTGCTGGTGTGTGCTCAGACTGCTCACTAGGTGTTTCATTTGATTGTAAGGGTATCTTATATGGCCTTATCATTCCAAATGGGCTTAAATCTTCTTTTGGGGGTGTGATATACATACTGGTCACAGCTACTAGTAGGCAATACATCCAATTATTTTTACCTATTTCTTCCATAGCTTTTCTCAGTTTGCTTTTTAGAATGCCATTATGTCTTTCTACCAATCCAGCTGATTGGGGATGATAGGCACAATGGTATTTCCCTTTAATTCTCATCACTTCTGTCAAATGTTATATATTTTTTAATTACAAAATGGGGTCCATTATCACTGTAAATCCTTTCAGGGATTCCAAATCTAGGAATAATATCTCTTAGTAATGCTTTGGCTACAGTCTGTGCATCTGCACTTCCTGTCGGAAATATCTCCACCCATTTGGTCAGGGTGCCTGGGTACCAAACAATATTTCTTCTTTTCACATTTGTCTAATTCAATAAAATCCATGCAAATGTGTTGGAATGGATATTGTGGTGTAGGGAACTTCCCTTTCTGTGGTCTTATACCTCCCTGAGCATTGTGTCTTGCACATATAAGACATTGAGAGCAAAAAGTTTTTAGAATAATTTGTGAATCCATAGGCTGTACATACTTTATTTAACATCTCAGTCATCCCCCTGTTTGACACATGCATTACTCCATGTGTCAATACTGCTGCATACCTAAATAACATTTTTTGGTAATACCGGTTTCCCTTCAGGTGACGTGTAAATGTCATCAATTATTGTGTAACCCTTTGTTTTCAAACATTGTTTTTTTCCAGGGGGGGCATTTTGCTGCATATCAGTAAGGACTGTATGATCTATCACTATGATTTCCTGTTCTGTCATTATTTTATGTGTTTCTTGTGCCGCTATTTTGGCAGCTTCATCTGCCCTTTTATTTCCCTTTGAGATGGGGTCCGTATATTTTGTGTGTGCTTGACATTTACAGATTGCAAGCTTTTATGGTAACTGTATTGCATCTAGGAGTTCTAAAATGAAGTCCGTATGTGAAATTGGTTTACCACTGGAGGTGACCACCCCCCTTTTTTTCCATTGTTGTGCAAAAACATGTACTGTTGAAAAGGCATATTGACTGTCTGTGTATATGGTTACGGATTTTCCTTCTGACAGTATGCATGCTCTTGTCAGTTCTACAAGTTCTGCAACTTGTGCTGAATAATGTTTTGGTAGTGGCCCCGCTTCCAAAATCTCATCCTGTGTCACTACTGCATATCCTGTTGCATTTGTGCCATCTGGATTTTTCTTACTAGAACCATCAACAAAAAGTATCATGTCAGGGTTAGATAATGGTACATCTTTCAGATCACTTCGTGGCAGTACCTTTTCAGTGATGGCAGCAGTGCAGTCATGTTTTATGACCATCAGTAGGAAGTAGTAGTAGTGTGGATGGTTTAATGTAGTACACCTCTGTATTGTTAAGTGAGGTTGTGTCAAGAGTATTATCATACCGGAAAGGTGTCGTGCTGGGCTCAAATGTGATACTTTTGTTGTAACAGGATAACAGACACTGCATGTGGTACCTTTCATAGTTAGTAAAGTTGAATAAAGACACCAGTCCATCCGGTTCAGCCTGAGTGAGTGTCCAGCCCCTACCCCTGTACACCCACATCATTCTCCACCCCCAAGGATCCAACGTCCCCATTCATATACCAGGGCCAACCCGGGACAGAAGCCAATCAACCCACCTGCATGTCCCCGGAGTGCGGGAGGAAACCAGAGCACCCGGAGGAAACCACGCAGGCACAGGGAGTACATGCAAACTCCAGGCAGGCAGCGCCATGATTGGGATTCGAACCAGCGACCCCCTTCACTGCTAGGCGAGAGTGCTAACCACTACACCGCTGCTGCTACCAGTGCTGTAGAGTAATTCTGTAGAGTAATCCTTCCTCTAAAACCACCTGTGCCTCTTCCTCTATGAGACCCCTCTGATTCTGCCTCAGCAGTGTACTCTTCTGCATCCTCCTCTCCTTCATCACCTTGCACAAAAACCTTTACTTTCACATTCTTTTTTGCCCTTGTTTTCAAATACTTCTCAGAATGCTTAGCATATTGTAAAACATCTAAAACTGATGCAGTTCGGAAAGTAACCATGTTTTTAACAATGTAATCCTTATGATCCTGCTTCAATCCAATTAAAAAAGCAATCTTTAGCTGTTGTTAATATGCGCTATTCACATCCTCAGCTTCGGGGAGCCCGGAGAACACTCTAAAAATCTCTCATAATTTATTTAGGTAGTCACTGACACTTTCCTTGTCTTCTTGTACTGTCATATTTATTTTTTTGCCAATCAGTCCGTTGTACCCATCTAAGATGGCATCTGTTCAATAAGGCAGTCAACCTGTTCCCTAAGTCTGGGCTTTCTGGAGGCAATGGATCCCCCCCCCCCCCGTCCCTGTGCATTTGCTGGGGCACCCAGTGCATGAGTTATGGCGTCAGTTAATGTTTCAAGGATCGATCTGTTCATCTCCAGGACTGAACTACTGTCTGGAGAGATTGAGGAAGTGGAGTTGGGGTTTTGTTCAGAGGCGGTTCCTTTGACAGGGGTGGATGTCACAGGGAAGGTGTTACTCTGGGCAGTTACTTGCACCTGAAGGGGAGGACCATTATAAGGAGGTGGTCTCTGGGTATAGCAGATGAGATCATCCTCTTTGTCCACTAGGGACAATTGGGCTTGGCATTTTTCCTTTGTTCTTCCTTCTACCCTAATTCTAGCATGCTGAAGCCAATACTCCGCCATTTCCAACCCATACCTTTTTTGAACTTTGGGTCCTGACAATTTAAGCTTATCCACAGGGCCCCAAAATAGAACTTTCTTTCTTTTTAATTTTTTTTTAGTATTCTGATTCAGAACTTAGCCTTTTGACTTATAAATGTACCAAAATATAAACAGCATTGCATCATTAACACTTCACAGTTGAAAGTCTGTGAATTCTAAAAATAACTCCAATCCAATATAAATATTTACTTTAAGACTATTATTCAGACTTTCTTTTCCACCAAAAGTCCTAATATTTTCACAGATGCACAAATTGACCTCTGTCAGGCAATGTGCATTTTCTTGTTTCCGAGAAACAGCTTCTTGACCATCATAGTAATGAAAACATTCTCAGCCTTTTTTTTTTTTTTCACATTCATCAAGCCACCTGATAATAATTCTACAACATTCTATTCACTCCAAAGTGCAATCTACCTTTTCCCAGCTACTCAAACTATAAACAATTTCTGCCACTTGCTTCCTGTAACACCATGGCATGCTAAAATAATAAAGCAACCTGGTGTCATCAGTGTACCTTATTTTTCTTTTATGCTAAGTTTCAATATTTACAATATAACCCTTCTGTATTGTCATAGCTAATCAAGTGTTAACTTTTACAACTTCTGGCAGAAGAAATCCTTACATGAGGGGAGGGGGAGGGGGAGAGAGTTCAGTGCCTTGGCTTCTTATCTTCTTAGAAATACGCAGCACAAAAACATGTAAATGAACAAAGCAATACAAGAGAAAAAACATCAGCACTCCCCACACTATCGAGAGAATCAAAAAGGGTTAAACATGAACAAAGATAAAGTAAACACACACAGAAGAAAGTTAGCCTTGCGATCCTTTTAGATCACTTAACTAAACAGCGCTTAAACAGTCAGGCATTCAACCTCTGACATTCGGTATACCTCAAATCTTTTTGTTATCTGTCCGGACAGCGGGCGACGTAATTTTTTACTTTAGACAACATCCCCAAGTGTCTCTGTCTACGAGCACTGGACCACCTAGAATATTATAGGATCAATACCAATGTCGGCAATTACAACACATTAAACCAGAAGCAAAGAGAAAGAGAAGAAAAGACTCTTAGAAAGAATTAAGAATAATTTAAATTATCTTACCTCTCAAACACCTGGACTGGATCACACAAGGTTCGGAAACAGACAGTGGAATTCAGATATTTGGCCCCGCCCCTTTTTCACCAAATAACATTGAATGGGGGGACTGTAATTCTTCAGTGAGCTTCAAAGTCCAATACTCACCGAAGTTTTGTCGGGCCGTCTGATCTGAAAACCAGCGTGTTGCTTCCGGCTCAGAGGACCAAAAATGTTAGGAATCTTCCCTTGTGATCAGTCAAAACTCTAGATGTGTTGAGGAGCAGACAATTTATTTCTGATGTGGCCCACAAAAGAGAGACATGCTTACAGAACAAAAGCTGAAGAAAGATGTCTCCCAAAAGAAAGTGTCCCGCCTTCACATACCCCACAAGAATAACATCTCTATGCTTCTATTGGCTGAGGGAACATAAATAACGTTGTCATGGCACAGGATGGCACTTTATTTTGATATTCATGTTCCCGTACATTCTTAGGCTATCATATTTAGTTAAATCTAATGATTCTACAACTTACTATGGAGTTAATTAAGACAAAACAATACAATGAGTTAATACAATAATGTGTTCAGAAGTAAGCTTTTTAACAAATCAGTCTCAGGACTATTGTTTTTCTAATAGTCACACAATAAACATTTAAAACTTTTCTAACACACTTCCTTCACCAATTGATTGGACCCCAATCTGCTCCATACTCACTGTCCCCTTTTGAGAGCCTTTGTAGATCTCGCCCCCACGCCTCCGGGATGATCTCCCTCATTTATACAGCCATTTTATCAACTACGAAAAACCGCCGCTCCGACCCTATCACCTTCAATGGGAGGCGGATCTGGGCAGACAGCTTGACCTGGAGGACTGGCAGGCCATGACCAAGGCATTACCTACATGCTCCAGAAATGTTCTCTTTCTGGAGAATGTGTACAAGGTATTCTATAGGTGGTATTACACCCCGGCGAGGCTGGCGACATTTATCCCGTCTTGCTCCCCCCTATGTTTTCGCGGATGCTCGCAGGAGGGCACAATGGCTCACATCTGGTGGACCTGCCCCAGGGTGACTAGATTATGGGTCAGAATATATGCTCTACTGCGTACGCTTTTTCATGCGGATATTAGGAGAGACCCTTTTGAGGCCCTCCTATGGAAACTAATTCCAGAGCTCCTGCGTCCGGAACGTCAGCTAGCTGCACATCTCTTTACTGCAACCAAACTCACCATAGCAAGGGCCTGGAAGACTCCGGTTCTTAGCTATGAAGCAGTTAAGAACCGCATGAACGATATTATGGTGAACGAAAAACTGACGGCGATAACATCGGATACCCATGCTAAATTTCTTCGGGTCTGGCAGCCCTGGGTGGCTTATACTCGCCCATCCAGATTTGATCCGGTACTCCTCTCCCTTTGATCGTTGGATGTCCCCCCCGCTCCCCCCTCTTCCCTCCCTCCCTCCTCCTCCCCCCTTTTACCCCATTTCTTTTCTTTTCCGCCCCCTTTTCTCTCTTTTCTATACCTCTATTGCTATCTCTCTTCTCATTTGCTCTCCTTTTTTTTTCTCTCACATCTGTCTCGCAGCGCACCCAGGCTGCCCACTGGCATTTCTGACCAGTAGCGGGGTTTTTTTTTTATTCCCCTTTTGAAAGCAGCCCAAATCCATCTGCTCGCTGTGTATGAGTCTTGTTTGCCTTTTTTTTACCCGTTGTGTGGTTTTCCGACATTGGCACCCCATCGAATAAATGGCCTCTGTCCACCCCCGCGCCCCGTTGGCTATGCTCTGTGGGGTGCGGCTGCGTGCTGAGACCAGCCTTAGATGTTCCTATATGATTATCTTGGGCCCGACAAGAGTCCAACACTGTTATGTCCATATGTACCTCATCACAGATTTTTGTAATGTTCTTGGCAGATCTATGCTATTCTTGTATTGTCTCACTGATGTGAATTTCTTTCAATAAACCTTTAGTAAAAGAAACCATGAGTCAGACTGAGACAGAAGTTCAGTCAAATCACACTTATTTAAAAATAATAAAAAAAGTAAACCGAGTATAACGTAGTCAAAACATAGACAGAGTTCAGCAACCCGAACGTATAGTCAGCCAAGCCAAAACGTCAGGGAGCCAGAGATGAGCGTAGAAGAACAGCAAGCAGGATCTGAAACCATAAGGAATGTCAGCCAAGCAAGTCTTTAAGAGGAACACAGGAGAGCGCCTCTAGAGATGTTACCATGGTGAAGGCAGCGATTATCTGGACTGGGGGGCTTAAGTAGGCAGGACTGACCAGCAGGATATCATCAACAGGTGAGTGACTGTGGAGAGGCCGAAAGCTGAGCAGCCAGCTTTGTGAAAGAAGGGCTGAGCCTAGCCCTGACACTACCCCCTTCTCAATGACCCCTCCCCTTCGGAGGACCACCAGGCTTGTGGGGAAAACATCTATGGGAATCACGGAGGAGGACAGGGGCATGTACGTCTGAGGATGAGACCCAAGAGCGTTCCTCTGGACGGTACCCTTTCCAATGCACCAGGTACCGTATACACCCACGGAACCTATGGGAGTTAACAATGGACTGCACTTCATACTCCTCATGGTTCTCAACCTGTACAGGGTGAGGACGAGGCACCAAGGTGGTAAAGCGGTCCAGACCAAAGGTTTTAATAATGAGACATGAAATACATTCGAAATACGCATATTAGAAGGAAGGTCTAATGCGTAAACCACTGGTTTATCCTGCAAAGAATACGGAAAGGTGAGAAGAGGTGTGAACTTCAGAGAGGAAACACGAAGTCTGAGGTTGCAAGATGACAGCCAGACCTTGCCCCCAACCTGGTAGGAAGGCGCAGGCAGGCTTCTGCGGTCAGCATGAAGTCTGTACCTATCATTAGCATGTCGCAAAGCGTCTTGGACTTGTGCCCAAGTGGAACGAAGACCACGGAGATGCTCCTCTAACGCAGGGATACTCTGCGGAAACAAATGAGTCAGGCAAATTGGAAGGTTGGAAACCATAGTTAGCCATAAACAGGGACAATCGGGAAGCAGAATTCAAGGCACTATTGTGAGCAAACTCCGTCCCCGGAGTAAGAGGTCTGACCAATTGTTATGGTCAGAAATATAGCAACGTAGGAATTGCTCGAAGGACTGATTGGCTCTGCAGCCCATTAGACTGCGGGTGATATACAGAGGAGAAAGCAAGCTGAATTCCCAACTGTGCACAAAAGGCTCGCCAGAACCAGGACACAAACTGACTACCCCTGTTGGAGACAATCACCTTGGGTAGCCTATGTAAGCAAAAGATCTCCCGAGCAAAAATGGAAGCCGGTTCCTAAGAAGTGGGCAACTTCTTAAGTGGAATACAATGGAACATTTTCAAGAATCGGTCAACCACCATCAGCATAATTGTTTTGCCCTGGAGTTGGGTAACTCCACAATGAAATCCATAGACAGGTGAGTCCAGGGCCTCTTTCCATTGGGTATGGGTTGTAGGAGGCCCACTGGAAGGTGTTGTGGAGTCTTACTCTGAGCACACATAGAACAGGCAGCTATGAAGGTGGTTACATCAGCCACACAGACTAGGCCACCAGAATTGTTGTGAAATGGCCCAAAAGTGTTGATTCTTCCCAGGGTAGCAAGCAGCCTTGGGAGAATGGTAAGTCTGGAGCATGGCAGTACGGAGACTCTCTGGGACAAAGCAGTGGGCACAGGGTTTCTCAGGAGGAGCATGGACCTGAGCAGCAAGAATTTTGTCACTCAAAGGAGAAGTGAGACTGGTGCAAACCGTAGCCAGAATATTATCAGAAGGAATCGCAGGACCTGGAACTGACTCCGTCTTGGAAGTGGAGGAAAATTGACGTGACAAAGCGCCAGCCCTTATATTCTTAGTACCGGGTAAGAATGAGACAATGTAATTGAAACTAGACAAGAAAAGCACTTCAGAGGATGTAAACCCATGGGTCGGGGACACTGTAGGAATGCTGAAAGTTTCTCTGGGTCCATCGAAAAAAACAGCAGTTGAAATTACATAACTGAGGAATTTAACCTGTTCACGGTGGAATTCGCACTTCTCAAATTTACAAAAGAGATTGTTCTCTCTTAGTTTCTGAAGCACAAGCCAGACATCTGTGTGGTGGCTCTCCAAGGACTTGGAAAATATAAGTATATCATCGAGATGAACCACCACACACAACTGCAACAAATCTCGGAGGACATCCTTAATAAATTCCTGGAAAACTGCCAGGGCGTTACAAAGGCCAAATGGCATTACGAAGAACTTATAATGGCCTGTTCTGGTACAAAATGCAGTTTTACACTCATCACCCTCCATAATCCTCACAAGATTGTATGCCCCTCTCAAGTCCAGCTTAGTGAAAACTGTTGCTTCCTTGAGGTGGTCAAATAACTCCATAATCAATGGAATTGGATAGGCATTCTTAATCTTGAAACGATTGAGACCCCTATAATCAATACAAGGTCTCAGTTCAGAACTGCGACTAGCAGTCAACCATCTTGTGTGGGCCGATTTCCCCTAAATAATCACCTGCTATTCACACCGGGTGCCAGGACACAGGCACCCATACAGGTGAGTGTAAATGTTATTGTTTTAAAATAAACCCTTCTTAAATGGTATTGGGCAATGAGGTCTCTTTCTTCCTATCTACCTGCATGAGGCATATCCACTTTAGGAACCGCCAGCAAACCGATATATCCAGGGGTCTCCCCACACGCTTGTTTTACCATACTAGCGATAGTTGGTTCATATTGAGGGGTGAGTGCACATCTATGTGGGGCACCCTGTCTGAGCACCAAGAAGCACAGACATATTTTTTAGCACAAGCACCTTCTTATCACTTATTGGGACTGTAACCAATGCAATTGATGCTATATATTTATATTCATGCAACGTATTTTAATTTGTTCATTATTTATCATGGTGCATTGTTTTCCATGTTTATATTTGCACTAGCAAGTTTTTTCACTGCAGCTGGTATTCGATTTATTAATATTGAGTATCTTTGGCACTTTGGTTATTTATTAAGTCCACAAAAAAACAAAAAAACAATCCCCTCTGGGTGATTAAGGTATATTGCAAGGATTTTAATAAACATTGTTGCAGATACCTTCTTTTTCCTGTTCTGAAGAAATGGCTTGTTTCATCATATCCCTGTAGATTGATTTCTGAATGGGGGGGGGGGTCTGCTTTCATTATAACCACCACCATTTCCTTGTTAAATCAGGAAAGCTGCAGAGTTTGCATCCCTTATCAGTCTTTCTCAACCTTTTCAACATGGAAGAACCCATGAAATAACTTTCCAGTCTCAGTGAACCCTTTGCTAATAATGACTATATATACTGCTCATGATACCTTAGCGTGTTGATCATTAGGAAGAGTGCTCTTTACATTTCTGATCACTGGTGTCCGTGGTAACTTATCTGAGAGGCAGAAATTGCTCAATGAATCCCTAGCAACTCAGAAGAACCCTGGTTCAGAAAGGCTGCCATTGGTAGACAATTCTTCTTTTTTTTTATATGCAAAATGTTACTTGCATCTGAGTGCAGACTGGAAAAAAAGTCAACCAATCACAGAAGCAGGAAATTACATTTCCGGGGGCTTTCCCCACACCAGTAGTGTACAGAACACCACTGGGCTGCCATATTGCATTTCATTTTTTGACAGTTAAATTATATTGAAATTAGAAGTTTTTTTTAAAATAACATTAAATTACAAATTAGATGGTGTAGCAATTTACATTTTAATGAAAAGACTGAAAATTTGCTATTAAATACTTACTGTAACGTTATATTCCTGATGGACTTCATGGCAGCATACATTTGGGTAGACCTGCCCTTCTACCCCATAGGATCCCACTCGCATACATTTTCAGGCTGAGGCCGCGTTCCATAACTAGCCTACTCATGACTGGGAGGGAACTCCTGCTGCCATGGAGTCCATAATGAAAGGAAAATTATGGTGAGTACTTGATAGTAAATTTTACATTTTTCTATGGCAGCATACATTTGGGAACTAACTAGTCCAAAAAACAAGGATGGGATGTTGGAAAAGTAGGGTTTCAGTCATAGCCAACAGAAACCCTATTGATAGATATTAACAGCATAAGGAAATTAGCTACACCCCACAATGAGCCAGAACAGCTTTAATGGAAGACATGTCAACCCTCCTACAACTATTACTGGTGCTTTTTCACAAAGAACCCACAAAGCCTACAGATTTTTGGATGAGTGTCTGGTGACTGTTTCCATAGGAACCAAGCCCTAAGCTTTATAAGCCTAATGGCTAGCTGGAATGACTCATCCAGCAAAAAATCTGGATGACATCTCCGCCCCTCTGATTCTGCTAGAGAGAGTGACAAATATGTCCTAAAACTCTGAGTAAAGCTGTAGCTTGAGTGCATGCTTGAAGTGTCCAAATATCCATGGCATAGAACCAGGTATTCTTGGTAGTCCTGCATATGGGAGGAACAAATCCTTTTGTTCTCATAGAATGCCAAAGCCAACTCAGATTGCCACCCAGTATGCATAAAAACACTACCCATACTGGGCAGAAAGCCACAAGAATTCCTCTCAGCACAAGGGCCAGATCCTAGCAAAACTCCAGACTGAGGAAAAAAGAACCCATAGAAAGGCTGCCTTCATGGCAGACTGTACTCAAAACTGGACTGAAAGAGATTCCATCTGGAGTAGCAAGCTGTCAAGGGGCCTTAAAGTCCCTGATTCTGGCCAAGCTTCCTACTGAGGGTGTAGCCCTAGAGAGATTGACATCATAGCTCAATGCTTACTCCAACAGAACTTGAGGGGATCCCACCTGGAGCTGTAAGTCACCAAAGGATCCTCTCTAGCCTAAAGCTTTGATCTTGGCAAACTTCCTGGCTGAAGAGATAGCCCTTAGAGTGAATGTCTTCATAGCTCAGTCTTTATCCACACTGAACTGCAAAAAGATCTCATCTGGAGCTGGCAAGGAAGTCCAGAGCAAGTATTAAACCCCACCTAGAGAGTCTTTGCTCTCCTTCGAGTCTCAGATGCACCCCCCCCCCCCCAATCAAAGTATTGGATTAGTAAGAGATAGTCTACCCCTGTGAAATTGGATATGGCAGGGACTGCAGAGATCTGCCCTCTAAGGAAGCTTTAGGATCAGTTCAGAATGCACCTGACCAGAAGACTGAAGCAAAGAAAACAAAGCGGTCTAAACTGAACAAGCTCTATTTAAATCCTTTTGTAGGATTTATAGATATTAAGTAGAGAAACAACAGCCAAGCCTGATAAGTCTCTTCCTGCCAGGATGAGAAACTGGAAGAGATGAACAAGGGTGGAATATTGCTCTTTACCACAGAGAGAAAGGACTTCAATCCGATAACCCAGTATCAGAGGCGGGAACCAAGGCCTGTTTGGCCAATAGGGAATTACTGCAAAAATTGGCACGGTCTTTAGCAATAGACCTCCCAAAAAAACCTGTATATGGATCAAACTGTAAGCATATGGCTTGTGAGACCTTTCCTGATCTGACACAGCATCCAGAGCTTGGCCCAGGCCCCCTAGGGAAAAGCTTTCCAGCTTGCAACAGTAGGGAGATGCTACCAGATCTAACTCTGAAATCTTGTCCAGAGATAAAATCCACTTCATGGGACCTGGATGTATGAACCACATATTGACCAATTGGGCCCCAGAATAGGGATTTTTCTAAGAAATTCTATGTAGACTCAAAAGAGATAAGGCAGATTATACTCTACCGAGATCCCAGTCGTCTCTACCTCTTCTCAATGCACTGACCCTGCAGGCTCTGACCTGCCCCCTGATGTAGGACACTACTGTGATGTTGTTAAGCCTAACTGGAGACTAAAAAAGGTGAAGGGAGCATGAAAGAGTTTGGCCAGAAACCAGAATGTTCAAACTAACTTCTCAACCTAGGTATTCTACTGGCAAAACAACTACCCAACGGGGAGGGGGGGGGGGGGTTAGGGGGGTTTCCACTGGCAATAACTCAGCAGCCCAGAAGATTTTTTACTGTGTCAGCACCCAAGGCCTCATCTGCCTGATTGTTAGACATGAATCGCTGGGCTTTTTGCAAGATCAACATTGGAGAAAAAAAACCTTTAGGACAGAAGGCCATTTCAATTGAGCACACCTCAATATAGGGATGGGAGAGGCCATGGTCCTGATCATCAGGTATTGAGACGCTGACAGGCGAAGAGAGGAGAGCCAGCATTACCCAGCATCCTGCCACCAGTATGCCCTAGTGCAGTGGTCTTTAAACTGCAGCCCTTTGCTTGCTTTTATCTGGCCCTTGGGGCCCTAATTCCCCCCACTGACACCAATGAAGAGGCACAATTCCTCCCACTAATACCAATGATACATCATTGGGGCACAATTTCTCCAAATGACACCAACAATGAGACCCAATGATGGGGCACTTTTCCTCCCTCTGAGACCAACACTCAGGTCCAATGAAACCCAATTATGGGGCACTGTTACTCCCAATAGACCAGCCTGTGGGCCAATCGCGGGCCAAATGGTCATTTTGACATGTATATCTTTTGTGGCCCCCAAAGAATCCCTGAGCGCTGGGGGCCACAGGGAGGGAGCGGGACGAGTGCCATACAGGAGTATTTCCTGTTTACACGGCAACCTCTGTAAAAGGAAGTTTTGTCTCCTGCGCTGCCATTGGATGACTGTTCTGTCCATCACAGAAGGTGGGACTTTCTATTAATGAGGCCGCCGATAAAACAGGAGTTTGTGCATGAGTCAGGCTGCACTGATGGCAATGGTGAGTATGCATTCATGTCAATAGGGGTGCTGCATTCAGGGAAACAGGGGTGCTGCATTCATGACAATGGGGGTGCTGCATTCAGGGCAAGGGGGGTGCTGCATTCGGGGCAAGGGGGTGCTGCATTCGGGGCAAGGGGGTGCTGAATTCGGGGCAAGGGGGTGCTGCATTTAGGGCAAGAGGGATGCTGCATTCAGGACAAAGGGGGTGCTGCATTCAGGACAAAGGGGGTGCTGCATTCTGGACAAAGGGGGTGCCGCATTCTGGACAAAGGGGGTGCCGCATTCAGGACAAAGGGGGTGCCGCATTCATTACAAGAGGGTGCTGCATTCAGGACAAGGGGGGTGCTGGGCAAGGGGGCTGTTGTATTCGGGGAAAGGGGGTGCTGCATTCAGGACAAAGGGTGTGCTGCATTTATGGCACTTGTGAGGCTGCATTGATGGGCACTGACCCTTATTTTGCTTCACAGTTCTTTATTTAAAATTTAAGATTTTTTCCTGAATCTTCCCTCTTAACCACTTGACCACTGATACCCCCTCCCTAACCAGACCAATTTTCAGCTTTCAATGTTCTCACACTTTGAATGACAATTACTCAGTCATGCAACACTCTACCCATATGAAAAGTTTCTGCATTTTTTTCACACAAATAGAGCTTTCTTTTGCTGGTATTTAATCACTGCTGGGGTTTTTATTTTTTGCACTATAAATCAAAAAATCTGTAAAAAAAAAAAGTCTTTTGTTTCTGTTAAAGTTTAGCAAATTAGTAAATTTTCTTCATAAATTTTGTCAGTGAGAAAGTTATAGAGTACACAAGCTATGGTGCCAATCTCTGAAAATTGATCACACCTACTGACGGCCTACCTCATTTCTTGAGACCCTAACAAGCCAGGAAAGTACAAATACCCCCCAAATGACCCCTTTTTGGAAAGCAGACATTCCAAAGTATTTAGAAAGAGGCATGCTTTTTGAAGTTGTATTTATTTCCCACAACTCTTTGAAAAATAAAGTTATTTTTTTTCTTTTTTTTTCACACTATCAGGTTATTTCTCACAGACAGCATATGCATAGCACAAATTACACCCCAAAAAACATTCCACTACTCCTCCTGAGTATGGTGATACACAGCGTGGCCACATACAGAGGCCCAACATACAGGGAGCACCAGTAGGTATTCTAGGGGGCATCATTTTTAAGTCTAATTACACTTTGAGGCACTGTAGTAGCATGGATGCGAACTGATGTGGCATGGAAGAGCCGTGGATATGAATGGCTGGGTATGGCTAGGTGGATTTGGCTGAGTGTGGTTGGAATGGCTGGGTATCACTGAGTATGGATGAATATTGCAGAGTATGGATGGATGGATGAGTATTGCAGAGCATTGTAGGGTATGGCAGAGTATGGCAGAGTATGGCAGAGTATGGCAGAGTATGGCAGGGTATGGCAGGGTATGGCATGGTATGGCAAAGTATTGCAGAGTATTTCAGGGTATTGCAGATTATTTCAGGGTATTGCAGCAGAGTATTGCAGCAGAGTATTGCAGGGTATGGGCAGAGGGTGGCTGGAATGGGCACTGAGCAGCACTGTGGGCACTATACATCCAGGCCACAGCGCTGCTGCAAACTATCTCTCCCCCTTTTACTGTACCAATCGGTACAGAGAGGAGAGGGAGGAACCGGTTGTGACGCTGGTCTGTTGTTGTGATCACTCCGTCATTTGACAGAGTGATCACGTGGTAAACGGCCGCTATCAGCGGCCATTTACAGTGATCCGTGATGCGCTGGGTCTTCCAGACCTGGCAGTCGCGGATGTTTCTGGGTGCGTGACCGCGCTGTATCTGTCTTTCAGCCAAATCGGCATGTGATTAAAGTGAAGGTGTGTTTTATACGCCAGTAAATACGGTATATCCAAATAACACGCACAAGCTCATCTCTTTACTCACACATAGCCACAAAGGCAAGAGAATTTTTATTGGCCCGTGTATTAGTGCTTTGATAAACACACAGATCGAATTTTAATGGTTCACAGAATGTCAGGCAAAATGGTCGGCCCCCACGCATGTTCACTTCATCAAATCTGGCACTCTTTAAAAAAAAGTTTGGACACCCCTGCAATAGACCAACAATGGGGCCCAATGATACCCAATGACAGGGAACAATTTCTCCCAATGGCACAAATAACAGGGTCCAATGACACTAATGAAGGGGCACAACTCTTCCCAGTGACACCAACAATGGGATACAATTCCTCCCACTGACACCAATGATGAGGCACGATTACTCTCACTGAAACAAATGATGGGACATTCATTTTCCCCACTGTGGCCCCCTTTTTTACTCCCAATGGCCACAGTCCAGCCCTCATAAAGTCTGAAGGACAGTAAATTGGCCCTTTGTTTAGAAAGTTTGGAGGCCCCTACTCTATTGGCAAGAAATATGCATCCTGAACTGTGATGGATTAAGCTCTCAGATACACAAGGATTTGTGTGGGATTCACATGACCCTTTTTGAAAGACTAGACAGCCAATCTCTTCTAGGGTCCTGAGAACCCCCTCCCTATAGTTGACAGGAATGAATCAAGGAGTGAATCAAGAACCCAACCAGCAGACATATATACTGCATGATGTCTTAATCCATGTAGAAACAGAGGTATGTCAGGAGATAGCTCTGTGAGTTGGAAATAGGCATCCCTTTGAGTACTCCTCTTATAATCACATCTGCTGGAATTGGAATTGCCATCCCTAGAGGTGGTAAGAACAGGGCCATCTTTAAGACAGGGTAAATGGGGCAGCTGCCCTGGGCCCCATCATTGTTGTAGAGCCATGTATAGAGGACTTGCCTGTAGACACTGTGTTTACATGTAAATAACCTGCATTGATATATAAATAGATACAGCATTAATATGTAAATCAATGCTGATCGGCTGCTATGATTTGTAAATAGAGGCAGGATTCTTATGCATGTTATGCCCCCCGGAGGTCCTATCCACCATCACCTCTGCTGTATCAAAAAAAGGTTTTTTAAGGTAAACCAAGCCTAAGGGAGTGGGATGTTAACGGTGCAATAAGTCAAAAACTGTATTCTTATTAAAAAAATTACAAAATTTATTTATACATAATTCATAAAAGCAGAACAATGATCCGTATAATCATACTGAGGTTATATACAACTTTGTGGTCCAATAGATGGTAAAGTTGAGGTAGTTGCGATTGATTTATCCCGACATGTTTCGCTTAATGCTTCATCAGAGGATAAGCCAACTACCAACATAATAAATTCAAAAAAGAGAAAACATAAATTAATTTCACAAAATACATTTCTTTGTACATAATTCATACAAGTAATCGACATATATAGTGTTTAAAGGACACGAGTGAGGTTCAAAGAAATGATGGAAATATGCTCACCCCCATTTTACCGACCCATTCGTACCCCAGGAAAAGTTATATGACTACCAGATGGATAGAGGAATGCAGGGCAACAAGTATAGCAGCCAGGCAATATAGCTGGAGAGGGCATAGACGGCGGCTAATTGGGACAGAAAAATTGCTGCCAGCTGGAGAGGTAAAGGAGCATGCTTGAAAGTCCTGCCTACAACTGAAGGGGACTGCTAGACTCTCACAATGTAGACACGATTGTCCCACCTGTAAAATTATTCTTAGCTTTTTGCTATCAAATGAAGTTAGCCCTTTAAGGAGGCTGCTAGATTCTCACAATGCAGACAAGATTGTCCCACTTGGAGAATTATTCCCAGCTATCTGCTATCAAATGAAGTAAGCCCTTTAAGGGGATTGTTTAGACTCTCTTAATGCAGACAAGATTGTTCTACTTGTAGAATCACCTCCAAATATTTGCCATCAAGATAAACCTAGCACTTGATGGGGCAGTTTAAACTCTTGCAATGCAGAACAGATTGTCCCACTTGTCAGAATTATTCTTTAGGATAGAATATTCTTCATCCCAACTTCCATTGCATTGGAAGATAGGCAAGGGTTAAGGCAGGCTCCCAGGCTGCAAATGCAGATAGATATATCCCCTAGGGACAAGTCCAACACAAGGGTACCACCAGAAGATGCTACACCCCCAAGGACATACTCAATTATCCTGATTGAGTATACCCCGGAAGGACAGAGCATCATCCAATGACAATTCCATGTATACGGATAAGCTGATGAAGGCCGCATTAACCAAACAGGTCACTCATTATGCTGGAAAACCTCTTCTGCATAACTGCCTTAATATGACATCCTGTAGTGCAGGTAGAAGTGTCCTGGTTGGGGTTTGAACTTGATCAAGCCAGTACTGCAAGGTGCTGACCACTAAGACTGCTCTGTCCTTCTGTTTAATTAGCACCCCTCTTTAAGAATACCATAGGATAAAAGGGAATGCATTCCTTTGGAAGTGCTAAAATACTTGCATTGCAAGTACCTCTGCCATTTTAGGCATCCTAGCAGCCTTACAAAAAGGAGGTACAAAAACCTGCTCAACGATCTTCCTCATCCACATATTCCTTTTAGAATTGGTCTGATGAGGGTTAAATTGGCCCATTGACTGGTCCTGCAAGGAAAAGCTTGACATTGTCAGAGTAGAGAATCCTTGCACAGGGAGAGTTGTAACAGACTCCTTGAGGCTGGGTTCACACCATCACCGCATCCGGCTCACAGCAGGGGTCTGGTGCATCCTGGTTCACCATTTCAGGTCCGAATTCAGCCTGAATTTTGGGCTGAATTTGGAACTGAAATGGACCAAAAGACCCACAGTGTTTTTGTGCAAAACGCACCGAATCTGCTGCGGAGATATGTGAACTGGCTCCATAGAGAGCTGGGCAAAATATCCTGCTATTGTGAATTCTCCGCATCCAATTTGCAATGCTGTGAACCCAGCCTTAGAGTGTCTTGACTACCCATGGCAACCTGTTGGTCACTGTCACCTGGCTCTCTGGATGCCTGAACAAGGCAGGAAAGTCATACAGGGTTTTACCAGCCAAGGAGTGAGTAGCAAAGGCCCAGTGTGCATAATACATGTAGATCTGGAGATGCTTAATAGCAAGCTGTCTATTAGTCAGCTTTCCATACACTATCTTTAAGAGGCCTGCAGAAGAGCTGACAATACAGGAACAGTATCAGTAAGGAACACACTGCCCCCCCAGCTATAACCTGCATAGAGCAGTCAAGACATAGAGGTATTAGGCTGCAGCAGCAAAAGGACTTATTGCAGAAATAAACAAATCTCAGTAAGTTTAAGGGAGAACGCCACATTGTTAGGAAAATAATATTATAACATGTACAATTGCTATGCAAGCCATGCAGTATTAAATAACCTTTAAAATTCAAACTGCAGCTGCTGAAATTTCTTAAGCTGTTCTGAGAGACAAAGTAACAGTTGTTTGTTTGCCAGGTGAGAGAAAACCCCTAAGGGGTTATCCATTGCTAAAGGAATACTAAGGCTACTTTTACCATGAAAGCGCCGACCATTAGCGCTTAAGCACTGTTTAAGCAGCACTATTGTGCCCCTTTTTGACTGCTAGCGGGGTGCTTTTTACCCAGAAAAGGGTAAAAAGTCCTGTTTTGTGCCGCTTTCAAAATGATTTTAAGGATCTTTGAAAGCTCTGCCCATTTATTCCAATGGGCAGTTAGTTTTGGCAGTGCTAAATACAGCACTCCCAACCCGCCCAAAAGATATTACTTGCAGGACTTTTCAGAACTTCCTACAAGCGCACCGCCCCAGTATGAAAACACACACTGGAATGAATGGGAGGCGCTTTGCAGAGGCTATTACTAGCGCTAAATCATCTGAAAATCGCCCCAGTGTGAAAGGGGTCTAAGACTTCTCACATCAGAGCACCGCTACACTGATTTCATTAGACAGAGCTTCCAACACAGAAAGAAAAACCTTGCTAAAATAAACAGATATCTGTTCAGGACAGAAAACAACTGCACCAAACTTTTATAACAATGCTACAATGCACATGAGATCATAGACATCTCCCTATGTTTCATTTTGATTATTGTTTATTTATTTGTATTTTTTAAAAATAAATGGAGCTACTCTCTAGCAGCATGGCATCTTGTCCCTTCCGCTGACCTCAAGCCAAACATACTCACTTATACTGGACCTCTTTCGCAGGGCAATTGATGCATCCGCAGGGTGATCCAGATCCCAGAGACATGCACATCATCATGTTGGGCACACTTTAGAGGTCACCTGCTGCTAGCAGGGCATTAAGAGATCAAAAAAGTATTTTACTGCATTTGGAGTTTAAGTATTGGACACAGAATAATTGTGTTTCATTCTAAAGGTGGTTTTTCTTTTACCCATAGATTTCTATAGAAGCATGAATCTTCCAATGAAAGCCTTCATCTGCTTTTAATGAACTGGACTGACTCTTCCATGACGAATTCATCCTTTTTTGCTGGATGATTAGAGTAGTAAAATATGTGTTCACTGAAAATACAGTATACATTTCTTTCAAATAAGTGTGTGTGTGGGCCTTAAAATTGAGGAATACTTGTAAGGTCTCTCTGTAGGCGTAAGTGATGGCTGTCAGCAATCAGCTGATTACAATTTTACACAGTACAAAAGCAGGGTAATTAACATGAGAGTTAGAATTGACATATATTTGTTAATTGTAATCAGAAAATGGCATGAATGATAGATTGGGGCACAGAGTTTGTAGGTTAGAGATGAATGGAAAGCTAGTAACTCTTTGTTTCAGAAGAGGAGCCCTTTAATTGTTTTGTATGACCTGATAAGAGTGTTGGTTTCTATCCCAAAAGGGACTGCAGTGTACTTCCAGAAAGGACACATTTTGTATTGTAAGATTTACTGCAAGTCATTTATTCATATTCTATAGACATTGGTGAAGGTTTGCTATTACATATTTTAATTATTATATTTCATATACAGTACAGTACAGTACAGATTTGTAAATGCTGATTCTAGTGGTTGTTTTTTTGTGAATGTCAAGGCTGGGAGGCAGTATACTTTTTCCCCGCTGGGCCAGTATATGAGTGGATATGGGAATGATGTGTTACCATAAACCATTTTCTGTAGAACAATACCTACCTTTCACCATGTCCACCAGTCACTTTGGCATTATGGTACAATTTTTTTTTATTTTTTTTTTAGCACTCAGGAAACTTCCTAATATGAAAGGTCAGTTGGTTGTGTTTACCTTTCAGGCTAAAAGTTGCTAGTCCTCCTCTGTGTGTGTATCAGGGAATGTGAGTAGAATCTGCTGCTTAACGGGTAACTGCACTTTCAGAATAAAAAGACCAAATACAGTAAAACCAGACAACCTCCTATTTAAATCTAAATACAGAACTCAGACACAGATTTCTATCATTAGTCACTGTCTTCCAATGACTTTCCAATGTTTAAAGCTGAACTCTTGGGAAAAAAACCTTAAGCCCTTGTACACACGGTCGGAGATTCCGACGGAATGTGTCCTATCGGACCGTTTTGTCGGATAATCCGACTGTGTGTGGTCTGCATCGGACTGTTTCCGTCTGAGTATCTGACGGACCAAGTTTTCCAACTTGTCCGTAAAATTTTCAGACGAAATGCTCCAATCGGACATACTCCGATCATGTGTAAGCCTACTACGCCGCACAAAGTGCCACGCATGCTCAGATCAAATTCCTAGACCAAAGCTATTGGCTACTAGCCTGGACGTAGTCCCGTCGTAAAAAATAACGCCATCACGTTCTGTACAATCGGATTTTCCGACAACTTTGTCCGACCGTGTGTATGCAACAGTTTCCGACAAAATCTGTCGGACAAAATCCAACGGATTTGGTTATCAAAATGTCCGACCGTGTGTACAAGGGCTAACTCTTGCAGGGGGTTGCATTCTGCATTATACATATACAATAAGGCAAGTATTTCACCTAATTCATCTTCCCCTATGCAAAACAAAGAGTTTTTTTTGTATTCTTTATAGTCTTTAATACAATACAGCCGAAAGGCAGAAAAATAGAATAGTAAAAGTAAACAGAAACACAATGAGTACAGGTACATCAGTATAACATATCATTGCTGCGCCAGTGATGTCCAATCGCATATAAAAACTAAAGTAATATATGAAGTACAGTGTGACACGGAATACTCAGTTGAACCCTTCAGAGGATACAAAGGGGGACAAATGTGGGTCAAGCAAAAATGTGCGCAATGCAGAGTGTGGTGAAGTACTCGAGTTAAAAAAAAAGAACTTATCATGCTAAGGGGCAACAATAAGCAGTCAAGACTTAGGTTGCAGTAGAATGCCTAAGAAGACCCCACATGGCCTAAGCAATGGGTAGATTGACTATCCACATGAAATGTCAAAGAGAAATGGCGAAGTAAGAATGGGGGAAAAAGGGGAGGAGAGGGATGGATATCACCGTCGGAGTTGCGCACAAGTGTACAGTGCCTTGAAAAAGTATTCATAATCCTTGAAATTTTCCAGAAATTGTCATGTTACAACCAAAAATGTAAATGTATTTTATTGGGATTTTATGTGATAGACCAACACAAAGTGGCAAATAATTGTGAAGTGGAAGGAAAATGATAAATCTTTTTCAATTTTTTTTTTTTAGAAATAAATATCTGAAAAGTGTGGCGTGCATTTCTATTCAGCCCCCCTTTACTCTAATACTCCTAACTAAAATCTAGTGGAACGAATTGCATTAACCTGCACATTTACGTCGGCAGAATGGCACGGCTGGACACATCAACGTACAGGTACGTTGCTCTTTAAGTGCCCAGCCGTGGGTCGCACGCGCGCCGCCGGCGGCAGGCTCACAACCAGGTCCTGAGCTCCGTGACCGTGGAAGCGGGACCCGCGGACCCAATCGCCGCTGGTGTCCCGTGATTGGGTTACAGAGCTGAAGAACGAGGAGAGGTATGTGTAAACAAACCTCTCCCCGTGCTTCCTAGTGTGGCTGTCACCAATCGTCTGTTCCCTGTTATAGGGAAAGACGATCAGTGACGTCACATGCCAAGCCACGCCCCCTAACAGTAACAAAAACACACACGTCACACTTGACCCCTCCCCACCCCCTAGTGGTTAACTCCTTCACTGCCAGTGTCATTTACACAGGAATCAGTGCATTTAAATAGCACTGATTGCTGTATAAATGACAATGGCCCCAAAAATGTGTCAAAAATGTCTGATGTGTCCGCCATAATGTAGCAGTTACAATAAAAATTGCTGATCGCCGCCATTACTAGTAAATATTAATATTAATAAAAATGTTGTAAAACTATCCCCTATTTTGTAAACACTATAACTTTTGCGCAAACCAATCAATAATCGCTAATTGCGATTTTTTTTTTACCAAAAATATGTAGAAGAATACGTATTGGCATAAACTGAGGAAAAAAATGTTTTTTTATATATTTTTGGAGGATATTTATTATAGCAAAAAGTAAAAAATATAGCATTTTTTTCAAAATTGGCGCTCTATTTTTGTTTATAGCGCAAAAAATAAAAACTGCAGAGGTGATCAAATACCACCAAAAAAAGCTCTATTTGTGGGAAAAAAAGGACGCCAATTTTGTTTAGGAGCAACGTCGCACAACCACGCAATTGTCAGTTAAAGCGACGCAGTGCCGAATCGTAAAAAAGGAGCCTGGTCCTTTTGGCTGCAAATTGGTCTGGGGCATAAGTGGTTAAGAAGTCACCTAATTAGTTTGTTATAGAACCTTTGTGAACAAACAGCATTATGAAGGCCAAGGAACCCACCAGACAGGTCAATGATCACTTGTAAACAAACCGGCGTCATGTTATGACGCCGGTTCCTCCCTCCCCTCTCTGTACCGATCGGTACAGTGGAGGGGAGAGATCGGTGTCAGCAGCACTGTGGGCTGAATCTGCAGTGCCCACAGTGCTGCTCACTGACAATTAACCCCTCAATTCCCTGCCAATACTCTGCAATACCCAGCAATGCCCTGCCAATACTCTACAATACCCAGCAATGCCCTGCCAATACTCTGCAATACCTTGACAATACTCTGCGATGCCCTGCCAATACTCTGCGATGCTCTGCCAATACTCTGCAATGTGAAAAATAAATTAAGCTTTGGCGCTAAAACCTAAATGGTGTACTAAAAATGCTAATATTCTGCAAATTACATAAAATGAAGCCCAATGTGGGAATTTCACCAATACACTGTATATGTGATATTAAAAATATATGTGAATGGGAATGTGTATCCGTTATCTTACATAACAACTATGCACAAGTGTGGTAAAAAATAATAATAACTATGCACAAGTGTGGTAAATAATATGATGAAAAATACAACTAATCTATCACAACTAAAAATGTAAGTGCTTTGGTAAAAAGTGCTTTTGCTCACATAAATGAGCCAATACTTATACTCTAAAAAGTGATAATCAAAAAGGCATTGTGAAACTACCAAGTGAAAACATCAAAAAGATCATATAATGTCCAATCCAAAATATATTATAATGTCCAACTGAAAATATTTATTCAAAGTCGCATCATCTAGTTGCTGAAAAAACGCATAAGACTTTTATCAGATAGGAAGGTGAAGCAAGGTGACTGGTGAAAACAAGGGTTAAATTCCTCTCCGGTGCGCCACTCTGTGTTAGAGAAGAAATGTATATATGCGCTCACCAGACATTAAACCCCCAATGGGTTAGCCAAGCAGTCACAGTATGAGCCACTGTGCAGCTCTCTCAAGGCTCTGCCACCGCTGTGCTGTGGGGATATTTTACACTCTTCCTTCCGTGAATGGTCCGTTTAGCGTTTGTACATGAAGGGAAACAGAAGTACAGCCATGGTGCAATATTGTTGTGTAAACGTACAATGTTTATTAAAATCAGTTTTACTCACAAATTCCAAAAAAGATAGATCGCTGTGAAATATGTTCCGCCGGCGTTACTGCTTGAATAGCAGTGTAAGGTGCACGTTCTAGGCCACGCCGGCCACGTCATGTACAAACGCTAAACGGACCATTCACGGAAGGAAGAGTGTAAAATATCCCCACAGCACAGCGGTGGCAGAGCCTTGAGAGAGCTGCACAGTGGCTCATACTGTGACTGCTTGGCTAACCCATTGGGGGTTTAATGTCTGGTGAGCGCATATATACATTTCTTCTCTAACACAGAGTGGCGCACCGGAGAGGAATTTAACCCTTGTTTTCACCAGTCACCTTGCTTCACCTTCCTATCTGATAAAAGTCTTATGCGTTTTTTCAGCAACTAGATGATGCGACTTTGAATAAATATTTTCAGTTGGACATTATAATATATTTTGGATTGGACATTATATGATCTTTTTGATGTTTTCACTTGGTAGTTTCACAATGCCTTTTTGATTATCACTTTTTAGAGTATAAGTATTGGCTCATTTATGTGAGCAAAAGCACTTTTTACCAAAGCACTTACATTTTTAGTTGTGATAGATTAGTTGTATTTTTCATCATATTATTTACCACACTTGTGCATAGTTATTATTATTTTTTACCACACTTGTGCATAGTTGTTATGTAAGATAACGGATACACATTCCCATTCACATATATTTTTAATATCACATATACAGTGTATTGGTGAAATTCCCACATTGGGCTTCATTTTATGTAATTTGCAGAATATTAGCATTTTTAGTACACCATTTAGGTTTTAGCGCCAAAGCTTAATTTATTTTTCAGATTTCTAATCTATTCCCATCTTGAGGGATAGGTTTCAAGCACAGGCAGCTTTAACCCTTCACAGTTCACTTTATTGTAGTCATTTTAACATTTAAACTTATTTAAACTTGTCTAGCAAACAGGTAAATTTGTCCATAGCGCAATCTTATCTTTTCTTTTTGCTAATACTCTGCAATGCCCAGCAATAATGTGCAATACCCAGCAATACTCTGCAATAGCCTGCAATACCCTGCCAATACTCTGCCATAAATTGCCATACCCAGCCATACTCGGTGATACCCTGCAATACCCAGCCATACTCAGTGATAACCTGCAATACCCAGCCATAGTCGATGATACTCTGCAATACTCAGCCATACTCAGCCATGCTCAGCCATACTCTGTGATACCCTGCAATACCCAGCCATACTCTGATACCCTGCAATACCCAGCCATACTCTGATACCCTGCAATACTCAGCCATACTCGGCAATGCTCAGCCATACTCTGATACCCTGCAATACCCAGCCATACTCGGTGATATCCTGCAATACCCAGCCATACTTGGTGATACCCTGCAATACTCGGTGATACCCAGCCATACTCAGCCTCTGTATGTGGCCAGGCTGTGGAAGTCTCACATATGTGGTATCGCCGTACTCAGGAGGAGTAGGAGAATCTATTTTGGGGTGTAATTTTTGGTATGTACATGCTATGTGTTAGAAATATTGTATAAATGGACAACTTTGTGTTAAAAAAAAATGCATTTTAGCCACTTCCCGCACGCCAGCCGTCACATGATGTCCTTGACTTTGTGCAGGGATATCTGAATGATGGGTGTAGCTACAGGCATCATTCAGATATCAGCTTTTTCAGCCGGCGATTCCCTACACCATAAGAACAATCATAGCGGCTGTTCCACTGCTTGATTGTTCTTACAGTAGGCAAGAGGGGAGGTCCCCCCCCGCCACCCTACGGTGCTTCTACCGACTCGCCAATACGATCAAAGCCAGAATCGTTTTTTGTTTTTTATTTCAGGTTTCCCAGCCTAGAGGTGAGATGCGGGGTCTTATTGACCCCATATCTCACTGTAAAGAGGACCTGTCTTGCCATATTCCTATTACAAGGGATGTTTACATTCCTTGTAATAGGAATAAAAGTGATCACAAAATTTATTTTTGGGGAAAAAAATGTCAAACTTAAATAAATAAAATGTCAAACTAAAATAAATAAATAAGTCCCGCCCACATATGAAAACGGTGTCCAAACCACACATGTGAGGTATCGCTGCGGACATTAGAGTGAGAGCAATAATTTTGGCCCTAGACCTCCTCTGTAACTCAACATGTAACCAGTAAAAAAATTTAAAGGGTCGCCTATGGGGATTTTTAAGTAGCGACGTTTGGTGCCATTCCATGAGCGTGTGCAATTTTGAAGGGTGACATGTTGGGTATCTATTTACTCGGTGTAACTTCATCTTTCACATTATGCAAAAACATTGGGCTAAATTTACTGTTTTTTTTAAGCACAAAACATTTTTTTTTTTTAACGCGTTCGAAAAATTGCTGCGCAAATACTATCTGCTAAATGTTATAACAGAAACGAAGAAAAATTCATTTTTTTTTACAGAATTTTCGGTCTTTTTTATTTTATAGCACTAAAAATAAAAAACCCAGCGGTGATTAAATACCACCAAAAGAAAGCTCTATTTGTTTGAAAAAAGGACAAAAATTTCATATGGGTACAGTGTTGCATGACTGAGTAATTGTCATTCAAAATGTGAGAGCACCGAAAGCTGAAAATTGGTCTGGTTATTAAGGGTGTTTAAGTGCCCAGTGGTCAAGTGGTTAAAATATCCTAAAGCTTTGAACATCTCACGGAACACTGTTCAACCTATCACCTGAAAATGGAAAGAGTATGGCAAACCTAAAAATAGGTCAATATCTGTGCTAATCTGAACAGAAAAATGGGTCAGAGCAGCCAGCACAGTCTGTTGATAACCAAACATAAAATAATAAACAAGTCCAAAAAATGCAGCGCTTGAAGTAAATGTGAGTCCAAAGTGGAGAATATGGATATACCCGTCACCAACTTCAGTGTGTATAAACAGCAGAACTCACCACCACATGGTGTGATAATCTGCTTACATGATGGCTGGAAATGGTATGAGTGTTAGGCCGCGTACACACGAGAGGATTGTCCGTCCAACTTAGTACGCTGAAACGTGTTTCAGCGGACAGTCCGCTCGTGTGTGGGCTTCAGCGGACTTTTTCAGCGGACAGTCTGGCGGACTAAGTCTTTCGGAATTTCCGTAATATTGTCCGTCCAAACTTGGTTTCAGCGGACAGTCCGCTCGTGAGTAGGCAAGTTGGACGGACTAAGTATGGCGCATGCTCAGAAAGGATTTACACGGCCGAAGGTTGCATTGCAGTGTATTGGACGTCGTATTTCTAGTCCCGTCGTACGTGCTGTACACGTCATCACGCAAGCTTTCAGCGGACTGTCTGTTCATCGTGTGTGGTCAAGTCCGTTCATTCAAAAGTAGGACGGATTGTCTGTCGGATTGTCTGACGGACTTAGTTGGCCAGACAATCCGCCCGTGTGTACGCGGCCTTAGAATAACCAAGGCATGTCTCCCATATCCAGTTTCCATATAAAATCCCACACAGGCAGATGATAGGTCTCCAGGTGGTATACACAAAATATTGACACTTTGGACCCAATTTGGACATTTTCACTTAGGGGTGTACTCACTTTTGTTGCCAGTGGTTTAGAAATGATTGGCTGTGTGTTGAGTTATTTTGAGGGGACAGCAAATTTACATTGTTATACAAGCTGTACACTCACTACTTTATAATGTAGCAAAGTGTCATTTTTTCAATGTTGTCACATGATAATAAAATATTTACTAAAATGTGAGGGGTGTACTCCCTTTTGTGAGATACTGTATGTCATTTTCTGTAAAATACAATGCAATGTGGCTACCTGGAGGTATATAGAATACCCCCCAGAATGCTTATGTAATTGGCTTACTGATTTTCCCAGAAGTCTACATTAACCACTTAAAGTGGAGGGCCACCCTGAAAAAAAATACATTAAAAATTAGAAAAAAATCTGAAAAAAAAGGAAATTTATTTTTTTTAACTTACCAGAAATGCCTGTTGCTAGGCACATCGTCCTAATCTGCCTCTTCCGCCTCCGCGGAGATCTTCTATCTTCTCTCCTCCGTGCGGCGTCTTCTGGGTAATGGGTCACGCTGTGTTCTAGGAACTGTGTGTCCCAGAACACAGCGTGCCCCATTCACAAAGGCTGCAAGGCTCCACTGCCTGTTTCCCTTAGCCAAAATGGCGGCGCCGGGACCTGAGAGCCGAGGGACGGGTCAGCCTCGGGCGGCCGACATCGCGGGCGCCCTGGACAGGTAAGTGTGCTTATTAAAAGTCAGCAGCTACAGTGTTTGCAGCTGCTGACTTTTATTTTTATTTTTTTTTTAAACCGGCCCTCCTCTTTAAGGACCAAGCCTCTTTTTGAGATGTGTTGTTTACAAGTTAAAAACATTTTTTTTGCTAGAAAATTACTTAGAACCCCCAAACATTATACTTTTTTTTCCTACACCCTAGAGATTAAAATGACGGTCGTTGCATTACTTTCTGTCACACCGTATTTGCGCAGCGGTCTTACAGGCACACTTTTTTTGGCAAAAATACACTTTTCTGAATTAAAAAGTTAGCCCAATTTTTTTAATATTGTGAAAGATAATGTTACGAGTAAATTGATACCCAACATGTCACGCTTCAAAATTGCACCTACTCCTGGAATGGCGACAAACTTTTACCCTTAAAAATCTCCATAGGCGTTGTTTAAAAAATTCTACAGGTTGCATGTTTTGGGTTACAGAGAAGGTCTAGGGCTAGAATTTTTGCTCCCGCTCTACTGATCGCGGCCATACCCAACATGTTTGGTTTGAACACCGTTTTCATATGGTGCTACTCACGTATGCGTTCGCTTCTGCACATGAGCTCGGTGGGACGGGATGCGTTTAAAAAAAACAAACATTTTCTTATTTATTTTACTTTTTATTTTTACACTGTTTAAAAAAAAAAAAAACATTTTCACTTTTATTCCTATAACAATGAGTGTAAACATCCCTTGTAATAGAAAAAAAGCATGACAGGACCTCTTAAATATGAGATCTGGGGTCAAAAAGACGTCAGATCTCATACTTACACCAAAATGCAATAAAAAAAAAAAATTGTCATTTAAAAATAAAGTTAAAAAAAATGGCCCTTTAACAGCTATGGGCGGAAGTGACGTCAAAACGTCACTTCCGCGCTGCAATGTTATGTCACTCGTCTTCGTGCCCAGCAAGGGTGAAGAACCGATCTCCTCCGCCGCTGCTGACGGCTCCGTTAAGTGGCGGAGGGCACCGGAGCGTGGCAGGAGGGGGGCCCCCCTCTAACGCTGCCGATTAAAAGTGATCTTGCGGCGAATCCACTGCAGAGATCACTCTTATCGGAAAGTGGACCGCTGGCCGAAGAAGAGGATACTGGGGTTATCGCAGCTAGCTGCTGCCATAACAATATTCCCCTTCAAAATAAGGACATATATCGATGTGTGGCGGTCCGAAAGTGGTTAAGATACAAATCAGATTTCAGGCATCCTCTGCAACAAAAATGTCATTACTCCCCCAGATACTCCCAATAGGAAAGGTGCAGCAGCTTATTGATAATTATGAAACCACTCCCATTAGATTCACTTACCACATGAACACAAACAAACACACAGACAATACAGGATTTCTTCAGAATAAAAAAAGGTAGGACTCTGCAACAAAGTTTGTTAAAATCCTTGTAAAGTACATAGATCACCCAGAGGGGAATATTTTTTTTTATCAAGGAAAGTGGAGTTACTCTTTAAGCCAGTGACTCAAAATGATTGAAACCAGAGAGTCAGCAGGGCACCTAGGAAAACCGTTAGCTATGGCAGTCCCTGCATTTCTGCCAGAAAATATTCTACTTTAGGTAGGACTGAATAGTACCCTGGTGGTCGTGCCAGTGCATAGTCACTCCTAGGTATTCGAGTCCTTCTAGTGAACACAGGAGCTGCCGATTCAGGCCTGCCCTCCGTAGAGATGAGCCTCTCTGTGTTTGGAGAAACAGATTAAGCCCTTGAATTTCTGTAGCTGGAAAATTTACTCCCAGGAGTCAATCAGGGATTTTGTTTCTTCAGACAGTACACGGGGCTGGTGGTGGAATTAAACTACGTTAGAAAGGTTCAGTTTTACTTTTCTGCTGAGATTGACGCACGGAAATCAAAGCATCGGGAGGGTGAGTGGGGATGTGTTATTAATGAAAATGAAGGCAGCCTTCGTTTAGTCATGGAGGCCTGTTAACAGTTTATTGCTTCTCTTTACCCCTGCTGCTAGGCACATTGAAATTCCTGTAAAACTGAAAGGACATCTGGAAGAATTCAGGCAATTAATGGGATTCACGCTGAAACTGCTCTGAAAGGCAGATTACTCCGAATACAACCTGCTGCACGGCCGATGCACCCTAATCACACATGTAACATTCATTAGGTGCAGCTCTGGGAGAGTTTAGATTCCTCTAATGAAAGATCAGGGAGAGAGCAACCAGCAGGTATGTGTTTAGCTGGATGTGATTATCCTGAATACCAACATAAACACAGACAAACACTTATTGAAAACAAGTTTGTTTCAAGAGCTTTAACCCCTCGAAGCATCAATGACAACACATTGGCCATGGCCATGTTCCGCAGAATTTATTTCTACACATTTCAAGTCATTGTGTTTGTTATTGAAGCACCGTGAAGTGTGCTGCATTTCAGCATTACCTTCTCCGTGGAAGAACAGCAGTGCCCAGAATGACCAGGTGCTCTGAAATGTACTTTCTGGGTCAGAACCCTGATCCCCATCCCCTCCTATCTTCTAAGCCTCATTTTTGACTACTAAGCCCACCACAGTCATTGGGTATCACCGAGGCTTAGAAAATAGGAAGGACCTAAGGTTGCCACCTCATCCCTTTAAACCCGAACACCTATTAATTACACAGGTTACGAGGATAATTTAATGCAGATAAGGCACTAAGTGAGTTTAATTACCACCTTAATCAGCCACAGAGCCTGTGTAATTAATATGTGTTCAGTTTTAAAGGGAGGAGGTGGCAACTCTAGAAGGACATGACATGCAAATGCCATTAAAGGGGTTGTAAACCCTCCTGTTTTTTCACCTTAATGCATCCTATGACCCAGCGGGGATGCGCGGTTTCTCTGCCCGGGGTTCTCGGCTCTTGATTGGATAGATTGATGGCAGCACAACCATTGGCTCCCGCTGGTGTCAGTCTATTCCAATGACGCGGGCGCTGGGGAGCAGGGTCAAGTCATACATTAGGCGGCTATGAACGCCAAAATGTTGGACTCGGGAGCGCGCCTGCAAGGTAACCCCCTCGGGAGCAAGCTTCTCCTAGGGGGTTATCTGATGTGGGGAGGAGCCACGAGAACCACCAGGGGACCCCAGAAGACCAGGATTGGTGCCACTCTGTGCAAAACAAGTTGCACAGTGGAGGTAAGTATGATATGTTTGTTATTTTAAAAAAAAAAGCTATCCCTTAGAATCAGTTTAAGTATGTGTAACTTCTGTTTCACTTTAAAGTAGACCCAGAAATGCATACATTTTTCTAAGTTAAATGCAAGCTAACTAATATTTATGTGTAACTTCTACAGAGTTATCAATACACCCCCAGTGTTGCTTCTTTCTTCCTTAACCACTTGACATCTGGACGATTTACCCCCCCCTTCATGACCAGGCCATTTTTTTGCTATACAGCACTACGTTTTAGACATGTGTGGACCGAAAAAATTAGTTTTGTTTCGTTTCATTTCAATTCGTTATTTACATTTTGTTTAGAGAATTAGTTGAATTCATTTTCAGAATTTGTGTCATTTATTCATATTCAAATCAATTTAAATTTTCAAATTTGAATCAATTTGAATTTTTGAATTCAAATGAATTTGAAAAGTTTTCGAATTCAAATAGTTTTCCAATTTCCAAAGAGAATAAAATAGAATAGAAAAAAATATAATAGAATAGAAAAGAATATAACAGAAAATAAAAGTAGTAAAACAGAACAAAATGGGATAAGGAATAAAAGACCCAAATAGAATGGAATAGATTAGAATAGAAAGGAAACTAATAGAATAAAAAAAAGAATGTAATTAAATAGATTATAACCTTTTTCTGAAATTCGAATAGAATAGAAAAAAAATAGAACAAAACAAACCAATTGGAACAGAATAGAAAATAACACGAATATAGAAAAAAAGAATAGAATCAATATAACTATCTTCCTATTCTAATCTATTATTTTCTATTGTATTCAAATTCAAACTGGTTCTATTTGAATTTTGGGAAATGGTTATATTCTTTCTATTCTATTGTTTTTTTTAATTATATTATTTTTTTCTATTTGTTTAGTCTATCCTATTATTTTCTATTTTAGTATTTTTTTCTATTCTATTTTATTCTATTCTTTTCAAATTTTGGAAGGCAGTTATATTCTTTCTAGTTTATTCAATTCTTTTGTTTTTTTTTCTATACTGTTCTGTTATTTTCTATTCTATTTTTTATTTTTATTCTTTTCTATTCTTTTCAAATTTCGAATAGGTTCTATTGGAATTTTGGGAAATAGTTATATTCTTTCTATTGCTTTTTAGTTCTATTCTTTTCTATTCTATTATAGTCTATTCTATTTTTTCTATTATATTCCTTTCTATTCTATTCTTTTCTTATGTATTCAAATTTATTCTATATGAAACCTGAATTTTTCTCTCTGGAAACTGAGAAACTATTCAAATATGAAAACTATTTGAATTAGAAAAGTATTTGAAAACTATTCAAATTCGAATTTCGTCCACATTTTTTTTTTTCATTATTTAGAATTTCGCTTAAATTAAGTACTATTGTAATTCGACTTTCCGAAAAAGGAAAATCCGTCCGAATTTCAATTCAGAACGAAACAAACCACAAATGTCTATTGCGCTATTTTAACTGACAACTGCGCGGTCGTGCAACGCTGCACCCAAATTCAATTGATACCTTTTTTCCCACAAATAGAGCTTTCTTTTGGTGGTATTTGATCACCTCTGTGTTTTATTTTTTATTTTTTGCACGATAAACAAAAAAAGACCGGCAAGTTTGGAAAAATATATTTTTTTACTTTCTGCTATTAAACCTATCCAGTTCATTTATTATTATTATTATTATTATTTAGGCCCATATCTACATGTTTTTGGTAAAAAAAAAAAAATACCATTAAGCATATATTAAGCACTTAAGAACCAGAAGGATATTCTCCCTAATGACCAGGCTATTTTTTGTGATACGGTACTGCATTGCTTTAACTGACAATTGCCCGGTTGTGCAACTCTGTACCCAAACAAAATCGACGTCCTTTTTTCCCACAAATAGAGCTTTCTTTTGTATTGTATTTGATCACTTCTGTGGTTTTTATTTTTTGCATTATAACCAAACAGAATGACAATTTTGAAAAAAAATTTTTTTTTTGCTCTATCCCAAAAAATATATATAAATAAACTAATTTATTCATCAGTTTAGGCCGATATATATTCTTCTACATATTTTTGGTAAAATGGGATAGATTTAGGGACTTTTTTTAAAATTGTTTTTACTAGTAATGGCGGCGATTTTAGCGGAACTGCAACATTGCTGTGGACAAATCTGACCCAAAATTACACTTTTTGGGGACCAGTGACATTATTACATTGATCAGCGCTATAAAAATGCATTGATCAATGAAAAAATTACATTGGCAGGGAAGGGGTCAACACTAGGGGGGATCAAGGGGTTAAGTGTGTTCCCTGGGTGTGTTCTAACTATAGGGGGGATGGGCTCACTGGGACATGACAGAGATCACTGTTCCCGATGACTGGGAACAGAAGATCTCTGACATGTCCCCTGTCAGAAAGGGGGATCCGATTGTTTACACTGGAAAATCCCCGTTCTGCCTCTGTACTAGGCAATCGTGGGTCGCCGACAGACGTCAAGTCCACCCCATCCCACGGGCATGCTCCAGCAGCGCGCAGCCTCCTACAATTGAGTGAGCCCTTGTACAGGTACGGCGATTTGCGCAGGAGAGTCGACCTGCCACCATATAACGACAAAGGCTGGTTGGCAAGTGGTTAATTGGTTTGAGCAAAAGTTATAGCATCCACAAACTATGGGATATACACTGCAATTTTTATTTAGTTTTTACTAGTAATGGCGGCAATCCACAACTCCTAGCGAGACTGCAATATTGTGGTGGATATTTGAACACCTACACTTTGGCACTTTTTGAGAACTAGTGACACTACTACAGCGATCAGTGCTAAAAATATGCACTGTCGCTGTACTAATGACACTGACTGGGAAGGGATTAAACATCTAGGGTAATCAAAGGGTTAACTGTGTGCCTAGCCAGTGTTTTGGTGTACTGTGTTCAGTGCTTACTAGGGGAAGTAATGGACTTTATTCCCTGCTTTCTATTACTTTCCCATTGACAGGACCGGGCTCTGCCTTGTTTACAAAGGCAGGTCTCTGTCCTGTTCATTATGATCAACTGGTGATGATCAATTGATCCATATCTTGATCCATATCTGCTGTGTTTATTCACAAAACAGCGGGGTCAGGGGCAGCGCACACCCCTTACCCGAAAGTGTCAGATCACATAACTAGTACGGAATCTGGCACAACCGAACCGCCTTGCTGCCGTTATACAATTTGCAAGCAGTTAAAGTCTGGTACCATCATTGTTCAGGAATCAGCAAGAGTCAAAATCTGACTAATTTGTGGATTGAGATGCTGCACAACAGATGACGCAAACATGAAAATCTCGGTACCAGTATCTGGGTTCTGTTCTTAGATTTTTTTTTTTTTTTTTTTTTAAACACACACATCTCACATCTCAAATGGTTACAGCTGCTTTTCCCCTGGTTTACAATGTTCAGTCTAATCAGCGTTTAGACTATTGGAGTCAAATGAGGGAAAGTTATGTGACCCTACATGGGTAGAAGATCGTTTGAAAAAGCGCTCGATTCAAATGTTAAAAGACTCATTTTGATTCTTGAAATGCAAAGTTTTATGACGGAATAAGGAACCGTCATGTCGGATATTTGTGGCATAAACAATCAATGTTATAAATGTTGGTAGTGGAATTCAATGGAAACTGTTTGAAAAACCTACAGGGCATGAGTGTTAAAACCAAACCCAGGAAGTACAAGCAACAGTTGGCGAGTGGGAGGGTTCACGAAAGTAAAACAATCTTTACGTCATTTGCCGCGGATCGATGAAAAATGTTGTTTTAAAAAAAAAAAAAATTCATAAACTATTTATGTTGTTAGCGATTGAGAATATGTCAACATTGGGGGAAATATTTTGCTGCAATATTGGCTTTATTGCATGCACGTTTGACAGATCTTTATCAAATACGACCATTTTTTCAAACGATTTTCTAACATGTATGGCCAGCTTTAGACTGCATCTGACAGGCTGTCTTGAGTTAATTCACTTTGCATTAAATTCACTTTGCATTAAATAAGCAAATGACAATATATGGTCAGGATCCCTCAGCTGCTTTGTTTAAAAACAGAAGCAGGTTTGGATTCTGGATTGTCATTTAGCAGAAATAGATTTTTTTTTGTTGTTTTTTTACTTTTGATTGTTTGCTGCAGGATAAGGATAAGTTGTTCTTTGCAGTTTGCTTTGTGCTTTGGCACTGTAAAGGTGCCAGGGGCAATGCTTCTGCAGCTTTACCTCAGTTGTCGAATTTCTATTGTTTGCTGCAGGATAAATATAGTTTGTATCTCAATTGTATGTGTGTGGTTGTCTCTCAGATAATACACTGTAATGTTTAATTCTTTTCAAAGAATTTGTATTATTTTCAATTTAAAAGGGGTATACAAAACATAATGAGATTGACACATCAGAACAATTGTCTCCCATACATAGAAAGAGTAAGGAATAGATAACACATCATATGAAAAGGGTAGGAAAACCAAATGCAAATCAAATTTCGGGCAGTGCAGTGCTGGTGCAACGATTTTGGACACCCCAGGCAAAAACTAATTTTGCCGCCCCCATTGGCTCCACCCCTGACCCCACCCCATTTGTACTGCCTATGTATACCCCACCTTTTTAATGAAGCACCCATCAAATGCAGCCCACCAGCCCCCATTAAATGCAACCTCATCTGTGCCCATCAAATACAGTCTCGCCTATGCCCATCAAATACAGTCTCAGCTGTGCCCATCAATGCCACTTCACCACTGTCAGTCAATGCAGCCTCATGGGGGGAGGGGGGCCCTTGGTACATACTTGGCATTTGGGATTTGGCAGATCAGTGAATATACATATACACAAACATTTGCAAATTGTATGTCGCTGTCAATATATAATATACAATCTCATTGACTAAGACAGATAAAAAACAGTTTTTACTCACCACACCATGTAAGGGGATGGTCTTGGGCTCAGAAAACTTGTATTGACGTGACCCCGTGCTGCTTGCTGCCTGTTTCTCGTTCACACAAATCTAAAATTCTACTTTACGCTGTACCTGCCTCTGTGTTGGGTATCTCTTCCAGGCTCCGACTCCACCTGTCCCCAAGCCCAGAGAGCCGCCGCCAGGCACCATGTTATGCTGACCCATAATGATTTACTCCACTGCAGCAGTGTGAGTGTGACACAGCCAGGAGAGTGTCTTGGGGGGGAGGGGCCTTGAACCCACACATAAGAGACAGAGAGTGTCCTAGGGGTGCACTGACAGCACTGTCCACACACATCATATCAGAGTGGAGAGCACCTTGGGGGTGGGTAGGACTTGGACACTGTCACATGTCACTCACTGTCAGAACGATCTCTGCTCTGAGTCAGAGTAAATGAAAAAAAGTCCTCCGGGACTGTGACATCTTAAGGGGGCGGGGTCACCATGTGACATCAACCGGTGACCCCGCCCCTTGTCCCTATATAAGTCGCCGCGCACCGCGTCCCTGGCATTGCGGCCGGAGAGAGTGTCGAGTCAACATCTCCAGAAGAAGAAGAAGAAGAACGGAAGGCGGCAGCGGCGACGGCGGTGACAGAAGACCGGGCCACCGCTAGTAAAAGAGCTGGAAGAAGAAGCGGTGGCCCGGCAAGAAGAACCGAAGAGGGGGACAAGACCCCCGAAGTCGGAAGAAGAGGGCGGCGGCGAAGAAGAAAGTTGGGCTCCTCCGCTAGCAAAAGAGCTAGCAAAAGAGCAGAAGATAGCGGAGGAGTCCAGCGAGAAGACCCCCGAAGACGGAAGACCCCCGGAGCTGTGCGATAAACTATTTTAACCCTGTGTTGTGTTTTATTTTTACTTTTTTCCACAGGTGAATGGGTAGGGGTACATTGTACCCCATACTCATTCACATAGGGTGGGGGGCTGGTATCCAGGGGCCCCTTTATTAAAGGGGCTCCCGGATTCCGATAAGCCCGCAGACCCCGACAACCACGGCCAGGGTTGTCGGGAAGAGGCCCTTGTCCTCATCAACATGGGGACAAGGTTCTTTGGGGTGGGGGGGCGCCCCCCATGTTGAGGGCATGCGCCCTGGTATGACTCAGGAGGGTGGGGGGCTTGCTCGTCCCCCACCCCTTTCCTGGCCGGCCGGGTAGCATGCTCGGATAAGGGTCTGGTATGGATCTGGGGGGGACCCCACGCCGTTTTTTCGGAGTAGGGGGTTCCCCTTAGAATCCATACCAGACCTAAGGGCCTGGTATGCTCTCGGAGGGGGAACCCACGCCAATTTTTTTTCATAAATTTGGCGTGGAGTTCCTCCTTCAGAGCTAGTCGTGTCGCCCCTGTGTGAACCGAGCCTTAGGCCGGCCGGGGTGCATTTGGTAATTAATTGTTATTTACTTCATTATTTAATTTTTTCCACAGAGAGTCAATTATGCCACTCACCGTTCTTGCAGCTCCGCTCGGGCTGAGGAACAGAGCTGCCGATGTCAATTCCGGGTTTCGTGAAGCAGCCGAAAGCCGGAAGTGACCTGCCTGTCTAAGAATGACAATGCTCCCGCCCGCAGAATCACAGTGATTTTACGGGCGGAAGCTAGTTGGCGTTCTACAGTGCGCCGCAAGGCGGGTTTTTAACCCGCAAATGAAGCGCCATGGATGCAATCTTGTGATGGATGTGTTCTCATAGTGCACTGCGACCGGCGCCACAGTACACTATGTTAAATTGTTAAATGACATTTTTTTTTTTATGTCTTAAAGGGCCCGTTTTTTTTATTTTATTTTTTTTTTTTTCACACTGAGGGGGGGGGGGGGGGGGGGCGCGCCCGGGCGCCCCCTATGGACGGGCCGCCACTGGTGAAGAGTGAAATTGCATAGGAGGGAGCCCCCAAAAATTCTTTTTGGCCGGGGTCAAATCAATATTAAAGACGGCCCTGGATGGGGGGGAGGGTGAAATCATATATACATGATTTCTTGGCTATTTTTCAGAGAATATGAATGATAACAAAAACTTTTCTTTCACTTTTGGTTAGTGTTTGGCTGAAGCCATTTATTATCAATCAACCGTGTTTACTCTTTTTAAATCATGACAGCAGAAACTACCCAAATGACCCTGATCAAAGGTTTACATACCCCAGTTCTTAATACTGTGTATCGCCCCCTTTAACATCAATGATAGATTGAAGTATTTTGTAGCATTTGTGGAGGAGGCTCTTTATCTTCTTAGATGGTAAAGCTGGCAATTCCTCTTGAAAATGCCACCAGTTCCTGTAAATTCTTGGGCTGTCTTGCATGAACTGCTCCCCAGAGTGGCTCAATGATATTGAGGTCAGGAGATTGAGATGGCCACTCCAGAACCTTCACTTTATACTGCTGTATAAAGTGAATTCATATTCTCTGAAAAATGGACAAGAAATCATAAATTCTGCCAGTGTAAACTTATGAGCACAACTATATTTATAAAATTGAATTTTATAGTTGGCCCACTTAATTCTGTCCCCCAATGTGCCCCCCCCCCACCCCCCCAGATATGAAAGCTGGATACGCCACTGTGGTGGAGTGTGAGGAGATTTGAGGTCAGGGACTCCCAGGTAATGTTCATTTCAAGATGAAATTTGCCCTATTTCTCCCTCCCACGTTGCAGCCTAACCAAGCTGCTTACATATTGTCCAGCAACTGAACAATATTTGTGCCAATTTTCTTTCAGATAATACACTCTAATTTTTATTGCAAAATAAAACCTGGCTGGCTTTTTATTTTGTGCTTATTCAAGTGCTTGTGACTAATGATGGGCCGAACTCCCCCCCCCCCCCCCCGCTTCAATTTGCATCAGAACTCTTGACCGTTGCAAAAGTTATGGCCCCAACGACGACCCCTATTAAGATCTATGAGTCTCAAACTTGAAAAATCAAAAGTCCCCATTTTGAAGGCTTATATTTAAGTTGTTGGCCCTAAAAAGTGAATGGGGGCCTGGATACTGCCCTGGGGGACATGTCTAAATGCAAAAATGATGCCTAAAGTGAAACAATAAAAATAAATTCCTTTAAATATAGTGCCTGAATGTCCCCTTAGTCTACCTGTAAAGTGGCACATCTGTATCCTGTACAGAACCTGCTGCAACAAAACTGACATTTATAAAGAAAAAAATACATGTAAACTGATTTTACCTGCAAGCTTTCTTTATTTTGTTAACAATGGCTTGGGGGATCCAGTCTGTATGATGAGGCCACAATTTAGTGCACTCGGAACAGGATTAGAGATTTTTTGGATACATTTTGATGTCTCTTTGGCAGACTTTCAATGGAAATAAAAAAGTTTTGCATCACAGTGAGCAAGCCTTATGTAAAGAAGCCAAACTATAGTACACTCAGATTAACAACTCTTTTTTAGATAAAGTCTGGTGTCTCTTTTGCAGTCTATGGATAGAAGTAACAAGTGCAGAAAAAAGGATGTTTGGGTGTTGATGGTGATATTGAAGAATAAGGGAGTTTGTGGAGGCATGAGAAGCAGAGTCCTCGGGCTCACTGAGGATTACAGTATATGGAACAATCTCCTCCCAGACATGTACTACTCCCAAGGTTTCTGGGGACTGAAAACCATCTCTTAGGGTTTGACGTATGTCTTCCTCTCCTTCAATGCCTCCAAAACTGCCAGAATCCTCCTCCTCCTCCTTCCTCTCCTCTTGTGTGTTCTGTGGTATTGCAAGAATGGTGTCTGCATAAAGCAGACCTTGAAAGGAAAGGAAGTCCTCCTCTTCCTCCCACTGCTCTGCCTCGAGTTCCCTGTCCATAACACCACACAGAATATGTTCCAGCAGTAACACAAGAGGGAATGTATCACTGTCTCATGCATTGTCATGGCTCACCATCCTTGTTGCCTCCTCAAATGGTGACCGTACAGTGCATGCATCCTTTATCGGCAGCCATTGGCATAGGGAAAAAAGCTGAGCTCCCCTGAGGCTGTCCTTGTGCCATACTCACACAGGTACTCAATAATGGCCATCTGCTGCATGTGCAGCTGCTACAGCATTGCCAAAGTTGAGTTCCACCTGGTGGGCATGTCATAAATCAAGCAGTTTACTGGCAGGAGGAATTCCCGCTGAATTTCAGCCAACCGAACCCTGGCTGTGTATGACCACCTAAAATGGCTACAGACTCTTCTGGCTGTCTTAGAAGATCTTGCAACCCTGTTACCTGTTTAAGAAATGCTGCACCATCAAATTGAGGATGTGTATCATCTTTCACTGTCGAGGGGCAGTTAGAATTTAGTGCCATTATCACACTACACCATTCCTGGCTCAAGTTGCCATGGTGTGGACCACCTCTGGGCCTGCCCCTGCACAGCTGAAAGAATCTCTGCTCTGGTGTGGTACCTGCCCCCTAGACCAGTGGTCATCAACCCTGTCCTAAGGGCCCACTAATAGGCCCAGTTTTATGCATAACCTCGGGGAGATGCAGACTAGAATACTGCAATCACTGAGCAGCAAATGATATCACCTGTGATGCATTTCAGTTATGTTGCAAACCTGGCCTGTTAGTGGGCCCTGAGGACAGGGTTGATGACCACTGCCCTAGACAGACCAGCTTAAGCACTGCATGGAATCTTTTAGCCTGACTTATTGAATAGCACCTTGAAGACTTAGTGGGTACTGGTGGTTCATAGGACAATTCGGCAGAGGAGGGCATGGAGGAGGAGGAAGAGTAGGGAGTGGAGCTGACAGATCTTACATCATCACCACCAGCTGTATGGAAATGTAGCAACAAAACAAGCTCCTGTTCTGCATCCTTCCTAGTTCCAAGCAGAGTTACCCAGTGTGTTGTGAGTAAAATATATTGTCCCTAACTATGCTTGCTCGACCATGTGTCAGCAGTAATGTGGACTTTCCTGCTGACTGCCTTGTCCAGCGATGCCAAAACATTGCCTTCCATGTGATGGTACAGCGCTGGAACGGCCTTACGTGCAAAGAAATAGCGACAGGGAACCTGCACATTCTGCAAAATTAATGGAAAGGGGCAGAATCCACCAGACAGAAAGGCAGGAGTTGTAAAGTCAGCAATTTGGACACGCTAGAATTTATACGCTAGGCATGTGGGTGGCAGGGAGTGTATTTTTTTTCCACTGCACCTGGGGCAGAGAAATTTGCCTGCTATACTCTACAGCTGGTGGTGTGCTGCTGGCAGATGTTGCAAGGACCTGTGACACCCTTTGCTATACCATCATCCCTGTCAGTAGAGGCTGCTGAGAGGCCATGAGATATAGTGGAGGTAGACATGAAAGGTGAGGAGTGAGGAGGAGAAGAATTGTGGCTCTTTTGCCAACGGGCGAAGTGGTGGGAGGTTAAATGCTTTACCAAGCATGTGGTACCCAAATGGCTGGTGTTTTTGCCACACTTGATCTATTTGCAGCAGGGATCGCAAAATTGCAACAGTGTGATCGGCTACACATGTGCTAAAAAAGGCCCACACAGCTGAGCTGTGGGAAGTAGACCAGGAGATAACAGCTCCACAATCTGATGGAATAGGGTGGCTGCTCTCTACTCTTCTGTGATTGCTGCCTCTGGAGAATATCCAACCTTGTTGGGGTTGGGCCTCCCCATCACTGTCCTCCTCTGCTCTATCCAGCACCCAGGTCATGTCAGTGACATCATCATCATCACCACCTCCATCCTCATCAACCCTGAAGCCAACATGTGGCTGGGGGAACATGAATGACACTTTGGCTTCCTCACTTTCTTTTCCTCAGAACCATCATCAAAATCAACTAAAGCTTGAGCATCCTCAATAAGCAAGTGGCTGACGCTGTGTTCAAATAATTCAGCAGACTCCTCCATGCATGATGCTGGGGCTATTACAAGAGTAGCTGCGGACAAGGAGGCAGAATAAGCCACTCTGACAGCTGTGGTGGACTTTGCACTAGTGTCTGCTTGGGTCATAGTGGGTATAGAGGATGAGGATGGTTTAGTAAGCCAGTTCACCACCTCCTCTGCATGCTGTGGCTGGATAACATGGGTGGCATCACTAAGCAGAGACAAACGTGCCCTGCCTGAGGACGGAGCACATCCACCTTTGCTTGTGGACACAGATTCTGCTGATCCCCTCATTGTTCCATGGGAATGTCTGCCTCTCATGTTGACCTGCCAGACATGATGGGGGGCTTATTGCCCAAATTGAATGCACTTTATTAAATGAATGAAAAGTAGAGTTTGGTGCACTGTAACCACTTGCTGACCACACTATAGCCAAATGATGGCTACAGTGCGGGCGGCTTGTTCTGGGAGGCCATCATACAATGACCCATGATTGCGCCAGCTGCAGGGCATGGGTGGCACGCTCTGTGATCAGAGTGTCCAAAGGACACTGCTGATCACAGATTGAGGAAAAGAAGCAATCAGCGGCCCTTTATCAAGTGAACAGCTGAGGTCCAATCACAACTTCTCACAGGTGTAAATAGAAGCTGCTAATTGGCACTCCTTTCCTCATGCTGAAAACATAAGAAGAGGAGAAGAGAGCTGATAACCGGCTTCTCTAAAGGGAACATGTACATTGATAATCAGGGCACTGATTACCAGTGTCCTGATTATCAGTGCAGTCCAAACAATGCCCACCAGTGCTGCCGATGTGTGAAAACCAGTTGTTTTTTGTTTTGTTTTTTCAAGTTTTTCTCATTTATTTAGCAAAAAAACCAGCAGTGCCCCATCAGTGCCAAGAGTGCCACATCAGTGCCCAGGAGTGCCACATCAGTGCCCCAGCAGTGCTCTACAGTGCCACTAAAGTGCCCATTAGTGTCAATAGAGTGCCCATCAGTGAGTGCTTATCAGTGCCACCCTATCAGAGGATCCTCATCAGCGCCTATCAGTGCCATAAAAATGTGTAAATAATTGGTATAAAATGCATTCTGATTTTCTTTCCACATTTTCCAAAAATTTGTGGAAAAAAATGACATTTTCAAAAGACTCATTATGCCTCATAGATTATATGTTGGGGTGTTTACTTTCCAAAATGGGGTCATTTTGTGGGTGTTTCCATTGTTTTGGTGCTCCAGTACCTTCAAAAGTGTAATAGGTTGTCGGGAAATTATATTTGTAATTTATGCTCCTAGAACACCTGACGCTGCTCCTTGCATGTTTAGCCTCTGTATGTGGCTAGGCTATGTCAAAGTCTCACACATGTGGTATCTCCATACTCAGGAGTAGTATAATGTATTTTGGGATGTCATTGGTGGTATGCATATGCCATGTGAGAGAAATAACCTGTTAATATGACAATTTTGTGAAAAAAAAATATTCATTTTGCAAAGAAATCATCACATGTGGACCTTTTGTCCGCTAAGTAAAATAAATAAATTAATAAAAATTGTAAAAATGTAAGTTCCACCCAAGCACATAAATCACGCCTTCAACATTTTTTGAGATCCCCACTCCCACATGCATGCACATATGTACATAAATGCACATGTCAGGGGCGCCTACGCATGTGCTGCACATGTTACATACATGTTACAGTGCACTACAGAGCGGGATGACACTTGGATGGAGGTTTCCTTTTACATATGAAGGTCCAATGTTAAATGACTCAGAAGGTGCTATCCTGGACAAGAAGCCATATTGAGGCTTCGGATAGCGTCAACCCTTATATTTACAGACCTTCCGTTGGCAATCTGCTACATATGATCACCAGGCAAATTAAATAGGCGAGCTTCTCTTTTTGACATTACCGTGGGACACTGGTGTTCTAGGTGAGCACCTATCAGCACCCCCGCTGGCAGTGCCTCATTAATTTGTTCAAGTTGCATGATGTAACATTTTGCATGTAAGACAAAACTATGACTGTATATACTTATACCAAATAACCCTGACAAAGGTGCTTGAACCAGAAACACGCTGGGTACCGGAGACCACCGGAGAGTAATTTTTTTATGTCATGCAAATCATATAACCTGTCATGTGTTTTTTCTGTTTTTCTTTTTTGATTTTGTAATATGTAAATTTTTTATATGCTTTTTTAAACAAACGATAATTTTATATATTCCAATCTACTTGTGTGGTTGTTACCTATAAAGTCCCAACAAAGGGGGTCTTTCTTTTCTAATATAATAGGGATGTGGCAACAACACACTAGTCTGACACAATGAAATACCTTCTTTTACATGTTGCATATGACCACACATGCTGGAGTGAGAGAAATAATTCTATGCTCATTAGTCATGGTTAACTCTAAATTAATGACCTGTAAGGGCTTTTAAGTGCCGCCTATAGAAAATTTAGGGTACTGAAGTTTGTTGGCTTTTCACGGGCACGCACAATTTTAAAGTTTGACATGTTGGGTATCTGTTTACTTGGTGCAATCTCATCTTTTATATTTTACCAAAAATTTGGTAATTTATTGTGTTTATAAACCCTGAATTAAATTGGTGTATTTTTACTGACATTTTGCGTTTCCTAAACCATTACTCTAATATCATTTGACATAAAAAATGTAAGCTATGACTATTTTATTCTTTAGGGTGTCTACTTTCTGGAAATGTAATCATGTTTGGGGGTTTTATATAATCTTTAGGTCTAAAATGATTTTTTTAACATTTGCCAAAAAAAGGAAAAACGGCTCTGGCAGTAAAGACTCTAAAAGGATTAATTCCTTGCTGTATTTTACAGTATTTAGAAAACATTTTTTGCTTTGTTAAATGTTTCCTGTGCTAATGCCCAGCTTTCCATTACCTTTTTTGACAATAGCTTGCCCATGCCCATTAGCCTTTAAAATGGCCAGAATTTAGAATCAAGTTTTGTTCCCAAAGACTTCAATAGGACTCACTGCTAAGTTTGGGTTTTGCGAATTTCAAACAGGATTCAATGAACACCCTGGGATTTGAACCCAGACAGATTCACCCATTCCTACACATCAGGCCAGGAAGAAATTACATATGATCTTCAGTGGTGTTGCAAGTGCTCCTCAATCAAGAAAGGAACATAGTCATCAGTTCAAGGGGGAATCACTTTGACATCCTTTCTCAGGTACCCGTTGCTCTAGGAAGAGCATTAACCAGTTGCCGACCAGGCCATAGCCAAATGACGGCTACAGCAAGGTTGGATAACTCTGGGAGGGCATACTATGACGTCCTCCCAGAATCATGCTTCAGAGTGCCCCCTGGGGCGCGCACCCAGGAATGTTGAGACCCGGCACATCACGGAATCGGCGTAAAGGGGCAACCCCAGTGGCCCTTTACCACTTGATCACTCTATCACCATCAACAATCCGGTGTCATGGCCAGTTCTCTCCCTCCTCACACCGTTCATGTGAGGAGGGTGAAGCTGCAGCGTGTGGCTGCTTGAGAGTGGAAATGTGCCCCACCAGTGCTCAGGAGTGCACCAGCAGTGCACCAGCAGTGCCAAGGTTAGTGCCCCATCAGAGCCCTGCAGTGCCAAGGAGTGCCCCATTAGAGCCCAGCAGTGCCCATCAGAGCCAGCAGTGCCAAGTAGTGGCCCAGTAGTGCCCCATCAGAGCCTAGCAGTGCCCCATCAGAGCCCAGCAGTGCCACATCAGTGTCCAGTAGTGCTCCAGCAGTGCCACATCTGTGCCCCAGCAGTGCTCTACAGTGCCACTTAAGTGCTCCTTGCATGTTGGGCCTCCTGTATGTAGCCAGGCTGTGTAAAAGTCTCACACATGTGGTAGTAGAATGTATTTTGGTGTGTCATTTGTGGTATGCATATGCCATGTGAGGGAAATAACCTGTTTAATATGACAATTTTGTGAAAAAAATCTTAATTTTGCAAAGAATTGCGGGGAAAAAATTACAATGTGAAAAACTTGCCATGACTCGAACTAAATACCTTGGAATGTCTACTTTCCAAAAGGGAGTCATTTGGGGGGTATTTGTACTTTCTGAGTACATCAGGGGTGATCAATTTTCAATGGCACCATAGCTTGTAGACTCTATAACCTTCACACAGACCAAATAATATACACTAGTTTTGATTATTTTTACCAAGATATGTAGCAGTATACATATTGGGCAAAATTTACAAAATTCTCTTTTTCTTTATAAAAAAAAAAAACAGAGGTAATTAACCACTTTCAGACCGGACCATTTTGCTGGTCAAAGACCAGACCACTTTTTGCGATTCGGCACTGCGTCGCTTTAACTGACAATTGCGCAGTCGTGCGACGTGGCTCCCAAACAAAATTGACATCCTTTTTTTCCCACAAATAGAGCTTTCTTTTGGTGGTATTTGATCACCCCTGCGGTTTTTATTTTTTGCGCTATAAACAAAAATAGAGCGACAATTTTGAAAAAAACGCATTATTTTTTACTTTTTGTTATAATAAATATCCCCCAAAAAATATATAAAAAAACATTTTTTTCCCTCAGTTTAGGCCGATACGTATTCTTCTACATATTTTTGGTAAAAAAAATCGCAATAAGCGATTATTGATTGGTTTGCGCAAAAGTTATAGCGTTTACAAAATAGGGATAGTTTTATAGCATTTTTATTAATAATTTTTTATTATTTTTTTTTTTTACTAGTAATGGCGGCGATCAGCGATTTTTATTGTGACTGCGACATTGTGGGGGACCCATCAGACATTTTTGACACATTTTTGTGATTTATACATTAATCACTGCTATATAAATGCAGTGATTCCTGTGTAAATGACACTGGCAGTGAAGGGGTTAACCAGTGGGTGGCAGTGTAGGGGTTAAGTGTTCCCAGGGATGTGTTACTAACTGTGGGGGGTTGGGCTTTCATTTAGTGAACACTGATCTCTGCTCCAATCACATGGAGCAGAGATCAGCGTCACTAGTTGCTAGGCAGAATGGAGAAATGTTGTTTACAACGGCATTTCTTCATTCGGCCGCTCCGTGAGACGATCGCGGGGATGCCCGCGGCGATCGAGTCCGCGGGTCCCGCAACCGGACTCACGGGGGTCCCGACCATCGCCAGAGCGCGCCACCGGCGGTGCGCTCCCGATGGCAGGGCGGCAAATTTAAAGGGACGTACATGTACGCCCATTTGCCTGCCCGTGGCATTCTGTCGACGTACATCGTCGTGCACTGGTCGGCAAGTGGTTAAATACCACCAAAAGAAAGCTCTATTTGTGTGAAAAAAGGACAACATTTTCATATGGCTATAGTGTTACATGACCAATTAATTGTCATTCAAAATGTGAGAGCACCGAAAGCTGGTCAGAGTTGATGGGAAGATGGATGGAGCCAAATACAGGGCAATCTTAGAAGAAAACCTGTTATGCCGTGTACACACAATCAGAATTTTTGGCCAGCAAAAGACCGATAAGAGCTTTTCTTCGGAAAATGTGACTGTGTGTATGCTCCATCGGAATTTAGCTGGCCGCATTCCTGCCAGCAAAAATGTAAGAGCATGTTCTCAATTTTTCAGATGGAAAAACTTTCTATCGGAAATTCAGATCGTGTGTATGCAATTCTGACGCGCAAAAACTCACGCATGCTCAGATTCAACTACAATATGGAAGCTATTGGGTACTAGGTATTGAACTTCCTTTTTCTAGTCCCGTCGTACGTGTTGTGTGTCACGGCGTTCTTGACCGTCGGAATTTGGTGTGACCGTGCGAATTCAAGACAGCTTGAGCGAAATCCCATTGGAATTCCGTCGGGAAAACCATCAGAGATTTTTCCAACCAAAATTCCGATCGTGTGTACGCGGCATTAGAGTCTGCAAAAGAACTGAGACTGGGTGGAGGTTTACCTTCCAGCAGGACCCTAAACATACAGCCAGAGTTACAATAGAATGGTTTAGATCAAATCCTATTCACGTGTTAGAATGGCCCAGTCAAAGTCCAGACCTAAATCCAATTGAGAATCTGTGGCAAGACTTGAAAATTGCTGTTCACAGACCAGACACTCTCCATCCAATCTGACAAAGCTTGAGCTGTTTTGCAAAGAAGAATGGGCAAAAATGTGACTTTCTAGATGTGCAAAGCTGGTAGAGACATCCCCAAAAAGACTTGCAGCTGTAATTGCAGCGACAGGTGGTTCTACAAAGTATTGACGGGGGGGGGGGGGGGGGGGGGGCTGAATACAAATGCACTCCACAGTTTCACAGTTTTATTTTTAAATAAATTAAAACCATTTATCATTTTCCTTCCACTTCACAATTATGTGCCACTTTGTGTTGGTCTACCACATAATCCCAATGAAATCTATTTACGTTTTTTGTTGTAACATGGCAAAATATGGTAAATTTCAACACTATGAATACTTTTTCAAGGCACTGTACAGGCATACATCCAACTTGCATATGACCTATACTTACAAATGGAAGGAGACAACAGGAAGTGGGAGGAAATCTACCCCTAGGAAGGGAAATTCCCTCCTATAAGTTATTATAGGAAAAAAAGGTGTCTCCACTGAAGCTTTATAATCAATCCTTGTTTCCATGACAACCCAGAAATTTCCAAATCCAATTGTCACAGGGACAGAAAGTGAGATGAAATCTTCTGAACAGAGGCACAGAAAGCAAAACAAACATTACAGGGGTGTTAACCCTTCCCTAGGCTATTCAAAAAATGTATTTTTTCACTTAAAAAATGTACCTGTTTCAACTTTCATACAAATTCAACTTTAAGTGATTGTAAAGCTTTCATTTTTTTTTCATTAAAATAATAAATACTTACCTCCTCTGTGCAGTGGTTTGCCACATAGTAGCCCGGATCCTCCTTTGCTCAGGTCTCATGCCATCGCTCCTGGCTCCACCCTCCTGTCGGGTGTCAGCAGCTTGCTATGGGGGCACCTGAGCTGAGCCGGTGCTCTGTGTGTCCATTCACACGTGGCACTGTGGTATGGCTCCATCGCCTGGTTGACTCACTGGCTGTGATTGACAGTGGCTCCCACTGCTGCCAACAGCCAATCAGGAGTGCGAGTCCCTAGAGAGGCAAGGCTCTCATGAACATCGCTGGATCAAGAGGGGGCTCAGGTAAGTATTAGAGCCAGCTGCTGCACATCGTTTTTTTTTTTACCTTCATGCATAGAATGTATGAAAGTAAAAAACCTTGTGCCTTTACAACCACTTTAAGAACAAACCTACAGAACCTATCATGTTTGTAACCAGCGGGCTGCCTGTAACACTGCCTGGGTGCTTTATTTCATAATTACATTTTTGTTCCAAACAAAAAATTGCGGCAATAGAATGTGTTTTTTGGATTGAGTTTTATTTGTTTATCACCTACCTACAATATAATAAAACTACACCTCTATCAAAGATTACTCTGTCCACAGAGTGACAATGTTTCTGTGCAATTTTACTGTGGAATGAACAGTGTAAAAAGAATGTCAAATGATATTCACCCTTAAAAAGAAAGTGGGAAAATATATGGCCCACAGCCAGGATTAACAAGTAATGCAACTTATTTTAACCACATGCCGACCGGCGCACGCCTATATACGTTGGCAGGCAAATGGGCGTACAGGTACGTCTCTTTAAATTTGGCACCATACTATCATGTGCGCACTCCGGTCGGGACCTCCGTGAGTTCGATTGCGGGTCCTGTGGACTCGATCACCGCGGGGATACCCGCGATCATCTCACGGGGAGGAAGAACGGGGAGATGCTAATGTAAACAAGCCTGTCCCGTTCTGCCTAGTGACAGTGTCACTGATCTCTGCTCCCTGTGATCGGAGCAGAGATCAGTGACGTGTAATACACAGCCACGCCCCCCACAGTTAGAAACACTCCCCAGGGCTCACTTAACCCCTACACTGCCACCTAGTGGTTAACCCCTTCACTGCCAGTGTCATTTACACAGGAATCAGTGAATTTGTATAGCACTGATTGCTGTATAAATGACAATGGTCCCAAAAATGTGCCAAAAATCCGATGTGTCCGCCATAAAGTCGCAGTCACAATAAAAATCACTGATCGCCGCCATTACTAGTAAAAAAAAAATCAATAAAAATGCCATAAAACTATCCCCTATTTTGTAAATGCTATAACTTTTGCGCAAACCAATCAATAATCGCTTATTGCGATTTTTTACCAAAAATATGTAGAATAGGTATCGGCCTAAACTGAGGGAAAACATTTTTTTTATATATTTTTGGGGGATATTTATTCTAGCAAAATGTAATAAATAACGAGTTTTTTCAAACTTGTCGCTCTTTTTTTGTTTATAGCGCAAAAAATAAAAACCACAGGGGTAATCAAATACCACCAAAAGAAACTTCTATTTGTGGGGAAAAAAGGGTGTCAATTTTGTTTGGGAGCCAGGTCGCACGACCGCGCAATTGTCAGTTAAAGTGACGCAGTGCCGAATCACAAAAAGTGCTCTGGTCTTTGGCCTGCAAAATGGTCTGGGGCTTAAGTGGTTAAGAGAGAAAGCCTGCTACTGACAGCCAGTGTCATTTATGTCTGTTTTTTTTTTTCATTGTTACAATTTAACTGACACTCATCTCTTGTAGATGTCACATACTGCTAATTTGAAGTGTGCTTGGTGTTACTTACCTTTGGAGGTGTATGTATTTGCAATTTAACAAATTCTTCAATAAACTCCATCTTTATATGATGTTTCTTATGCCGCGTACACACGTATCAGACTATCCGGCGGACTTAGTCTGGCGGACAAATCGCCGGACTTTCCGAAGTGCTACCTACCCACACACGGTACTTTTGCGGCGGGCTAGGTCCGGCGGACCTAGCCGGCCGGATTATCCGCCGTACTTTTGAAATGAACGGACTCACCCACACACACGGAGGAAAGTCTGTTCATTTTGAACGCATCTCCAGGTAGCCAGGACCAGCGAAGGAGGCGTCGCTGGCCCCGTCACCTGGTATGGACTTAAAGGGGAAACGGCGTGGGGGTCCCCCTCTAGGTCCATATCAGACCCCTATCCGAGCACGCTTCACATCAGACGATTGTCCAGCGTACTTGAGTCCACCGGACTTTTCCACCGGATTGTTTGATTGTGTGTACGCGGCTTTACATTATCTTTTTAAAACATCTAATTGACTTCAATATTACTTTATTAGTCATGCCAAATGACTGCTTAGTAAAAGATTATTTATTTTATTTCAGGTACTTATATAGCACCATCAATTTACACAGCTCTTTACATATACATTATACATTCACAAACGTCCCAGCCCTCAAGTAGCTTACAATCTAAGGTCCCTAACGCTCATTCATTCATACACACTAGGGCCAATTTACACAGGAACCAATTAACCTACCAGCATGGTAGTGCCATGGCGGGGATTCGAACCAGTGATCCTTTTGCTGCTAGGCGAAAGTGCTAACCACTACACCGCTATGCTAAAAATGTTTAAGGCATCACCAAATGTTATAATAGGACCTTTTTGATTAACCACTTATCGACCGCCACACGCTGATATACATAAGTTTGAAGAGGAATATCGCTGTTATGGCAGCAGCTAGCTGCCATAACCCCAGTGTCCTCTTCTTTAGCCAGCAGTCCACTTTCCGACAAGAGTGGTCTCTGCGGCGGATTCACCGCAAGATCACTTTTATCAGTGATGGGAGAGGGCCCCCCTCCCGGCGTGCTCTGGTGCCCTCCGCCGCTTACCGGAGCCATCGGCAGTGGCGGAGACAATTGCATGTTCCCCCTTGCTGGGTCTGGAAACGAGTGAGGGGAAAGTGACCCTCACCCATCTCCATACCATTGCAGGGTGGTAGCGAAGTCAAAAAGTCACTTCTACCCATAGCTCTTAAAGGGCCAAATGTAAATGACAAAGTGTATATTTATTTTTTATTGCATTTTAGTGTAAATATGAGATCTGAGGTCTTTTTGACCCCAGATCTCATATTTAAGAGGTCCTGTCATGCATGCATGCAATGTTTACATTCCTTGTTATAGGTATAAAAGTGACACAATTTTTTTATTTTTTTTAAAAGAACAGAGTAAAAATAAAAAATAAAAGGTAAAATAAATAAGAAAAAAAATGAATTTTTTTTTAAACGCCCCCATCCCACCGAGCTTGCGCCCAGAAGCAGACACATAGGTGAGTAGCGCCCACATATAAAAAAGGTGTTCAAACCATACATGTGAGGTATCGCCACGATCGGTAGAGCAAGAGCAATAATTCTAGCCCTAGATCTCCTCTATAACTCAAAACATGCAACCTATAGAACGTTGCCTATGGAGATTTTTAAGGTAAAAAGTTTGTCGCCATTCCACGAGCGCGTGCCATTTTGAAGCGTGACATGTTGGGTATCAATTTACTCTGTGTAATATTATCTTTCACAATATAAAAAAAAATGGGCTTTTACTCTCTTATTTTTTTAATTCAAAAAAGTTTATTTATTCCAAAAAAGTGCACTTGTAAGACCGCTGCACAAATATGGTGTGACAGAAATGATTGCAACGACTGCCATTTTATTCTCTAGGGTTAGAAAAAAATGTATAATGTTTGGGGGTTCTAAGTAATTTTCTACCAAAAAAACTGTTTTTAACTTGTAAACAAATCTCAAAAAGAGGCTTGGTTCTTAAGAGGTTAATAAAATACTATATTGCTTTTAATATTTGTGACAGAACATCTTTCTAATTCTCATCCCTCTTTATATCACATAAAAATGGACTCTTTGGTTGCGGCACTGTGATAGTTAAACGCTTATTTAACAACGATGATGAATGTTTGACGTAAATAAAGTCCTATTTCTAAAAGAAAGTATAATCTTCATTATCCCACTCATTGATGATGATAATGACTGCCAATACAAGAGCTCAGCAAGTGCACCATGGGTTGAGTGTTTTTGTCTTTAACCATAGAGTTTCTAGTTGGTGTTACAGCACTGTTCTCAGAGCATATCAGGATAAGGGTTCCTTTACAACAGATTTACAACATTTTAAATACAGCAAAATCACAGCACAAACGCATATGCAAGAAAAATGACTGGCTTCCAATTAGCTTAGTTTATTTAAAAATTTACCACAAATGTACAAAAACAAACGCAAGCAAACACACCACAAATATGAATGAATACATGTAAAATGCAACTTAGTAAAGAAAATGAATTTACATCAATGAATTTTTTTTTTTTTTAAAACCCTGCTATAAACATACTGCAAACATGTGCATGCAGAAGAGCTCAGTGAACACAGAGATTGTAGTGTAAATGAGACTTAGGCTAGGTGTACACTGTCACTGGTACGGAAATGCTTGTAAATCAAATAAATCTTGAAAAAGGGTCAGGATTTTTTTTCCTGAATTTTCCACAGTTGCAGAAGCCCATTCAAATAAATTGGCTGATGCGCCTGTGCAAACATGAGCTGCACCACCTGCAACATTGTGAGCCTAGCCTTAGTTGAATGTATTTTTAAATGCAGTTCAAATGCATGTGGGGGAAAATGTATGTATTTAAATGCCAACAGCATACATCAATAAATAACAAAAATATACCGGAATGCAACTGAAAACACTGCAAACACATGAAAATGCAACTCAGTAGAAACAAAAAGCATACAAATGCCAAATAATGCACTGCAAGACAGAACTGAACTCCGGATTGCAGTGTAAATGAGCCCTATAGGGACCAGCCTCAATCATCTAAAGCTGGTCCCTTATCACACCTAGAAATGAGTTGATTGAACCATCACATATCATGCCCATTCTTTACACATAACTGCTTTTGACAGGACCACATTGATTTTGGTACTCAAGCCTCGCCCAGCAGCTTAACTCCAACTCCTGATTGGCTGAAGGTTTATCGCTTAGAGGTGCATGGCTTGCATTGAGCAGGAGCGGCTATAAATGCTGAGTGATCGATGCTATGAAGACACATCTGCCCCCCTCCCATCTGCCGGCCGTGTCTGATGCCCGTGCCCCAAGCTGCTGCATAATGCCGAGGGGATTCCTAGTGAAGAGGAATAGGAAAGCATGCGGCTCATACAGGATCCCTTGTGAGGACAGTGGCTCAGCCCAGGATTTTCCCATCATGAACGTGTTGGCACCTTACAGCCCCATGGTGCCCACATGTTCAGAGGGGACTGATCGTGAGAAGCAACCACCTGCTGAAGATGCACCCCAGCAAGTGCCCAGTGAAGCCCCCCCTTTGAAAGCTGGAGGAGGCTTAGAGAAAGCCCGGATCAGCCTTCCATACAGCCCTGTACAGCCTGTGGGGCTTGAGATGAAGAAGACTTTTTTTAAGAGATATCTCAGCTCTCCAGCGACAGCAGAATCCTTCCCTGTGAGCGCTGCCTTCTCCTCCATGGAGAAACTCATCTCCCAACATCACAATCCATTCATCACCCCCCAGGAGACCAAGCTGCATGCCAAAGAAGCGGCCAGGTCCATCAAGGTCCCATCCAAGAAGCACAAAGCCAGCAGGAAGCTCCACTTCCCTGATGAGGTCACCACCTCCCCGGTGCTAGGCTTGAAGATCAAGGCGGAGGAGCCCTCTGTCACTTCCCGCAGCCCCCTGGGCAAGCGTCCCCCACTGGGGGAGTTCATCTGTCAGCTGTGTAAGGAGCAGTACCCGGACCCCTTTGCTCTGGCTCAGCATAAATGCTCCAGGATAGTCCGGGTGGAGTACAGGTGCCCGGAATGTGATAAGGTATTCAGCTGTCCGGCCAACCTGGCGTCCCATAGAAGGTGGCACAAGCCACGAGCCATGGGGAGCGAAGTGGGGAAGAAAGTTCAGATGCCGCTGGAGGGAAAAGAGAACAGCAACGGGAGAGGAGCTGCGATCAGCCTGATAGAGCAGAGTGGCCGGGGTCAGCACCACCAGAGTGTGGATAACTCCCGGGTTCAGAACTACCAGAATGTTGACAGCTCCAGGGTTCAGAACCACCAGAGTGCAGAAAACTCCAGGGTTCAGCACCACCAGAGTGCAGAAAACTCCAGGGTTCAGCACCACCAGAGTGTGGACAACTCCAGGGTTCAGCACCACCACAACGTGGACAGCTCCAGGGTTCAGCATCACCAGAGCTTGGACAGCTCCCGGGTTCAGCACCATCTGAGTGTGGACAGCTCCCCGCTGACTGCTCCGCTCCTGCGCACCCCGAGCCGAGAGGACAGCCACCCTCCGGGCTCACAGCACACACCTGAGGAAAGCAACGAGGAGGAGGCTTTTCACTGCCCATACTGTCACAAAAGATTCCGGAGACATGCCTACCTCCGCAAACATCTCATAACCCACCAGCCCTACAGCCCCATAGACAGGGGGCAGCTCACCTATCCCTGTGCCCTTTGTGGGGTTCACTTCCCTTCCATGGACATCAGAGACAAGCACAGGCTATGGCATGCGGTGAGAGAAGAGCTGCTGCTTCCTCTAGAAGAAGCTCTGGTGGCTGAAGGTGGTCAGCAGATCTTCCCCTGTGAACTTTGCCCCACTGCCTTCTTCAGCTCCCCTGGACTGACCCTACACATAAACAAGTGTCATTCTGCAGAGAGCAGGCAGGAGCTGTCAGCACCAATCCCACTGGGACCTGGCTGCTGAGAGGTCTGAAAGTGTATGTATGGCCAAAAGTTTTTTTTTTTTTCAAAGCCGAACTCCCAAAAAGTCATTTCTTGGAGTGGGACTGCCCTCACAGTGCTGCTCCTTTCTGTCTAGGGGACCAAGTAAGCACTTACCTAATATTCTGCTGGTGCTGTAGTCTCCAGCAGCCTCTGAACCTCTGCAGTTCAGGTGCAGCTACAGTGGAAGGGAGGATCTTTACTTTACCCAGCCCAGTTGGGCTTTAAGTTTTGGATACAGAAGGTAACATCCCTGTAGGGGTTTTTGTGATCTTTGACCTTGTGGGGAGACTTCCCTTCACTTCCTGGCCTAGGGAGACATTGTCTCGATGACTGGTTACCAGGAGAAATATAAAAAGTTAATCTCCCCAGCAGGGACACAGGCAGCAATAAAAACCTGTCAGGGGTTCCAATCCTTCCTCAATTTATCCAAAAGTTTTGGCTGTACATATACACTATTCCATGTATAAATATGCTAGCAACATCAACAAATCTGTAAGTAAGAGTTGTTCTATAAATACAAGACCTGATGTAGTATGCTATTTTGTTGCATTTATTATTTGCAGTCATGTTTTCATCTTTATTAGGCTGAGAAAAGGCTAATCCTGGCTAATTCTGTAATAGATTTAAATGGGGCAGGAAGCTAAGAGAGGAAAGGGGTATATGTTCCATGAGAGTCAGAAATGAAAGGGTATTTAGGACCTGAAACTATGCTGTATGTGTTCGCAAATATTTTACTTAATTATTTATTTATTTTTTGTTGTTGTTGTTGTAATCTGGGTTTTTGTGTTTACTGGTCTTGCAAAGATTACGTAACCTAAGAGCACCCCTGCCTAAAAGCCATTCTTTTGAAATATTCCCTTTCAGCCAGTTTGCGTTAGCCTTTCATTTTTAAAAACCTGTCGCTTTTTCAAAACATTCTTGTCTAATTCTAATATTTCACAATCTGGACATTCTAAAGATTATGTGAAAGTCCCTCTTTCTTTGAAATTCAAGTATTATTATTCAAAGTCCCAATGTGTATGTTACTGAGTTAACAATTTGCCAAAACTTTTCTATCTTCAAAGGAAATGAACCAAAGTTTATGTATGCAGTTTGTGTTTCTTTGTGACAAAGTTTAGTAGTTTCATAATTTTGTAATGTTTTCAATGAGAAAAGCTTTAAGAGTTGTTAAATATGGTAGAGCGGACTTTGTCAATCTGGGTACTCTGATTTACAATACAAAATATTTATGTACTATCTTGCCCTGTATATGTTTAAAAAATAAATAATTTCATAAAAAATGCCATTACATGGCAATAAAAGCCTTTTTAATTTACTGGTGTTTATTTCTCTTTTTTTTTTTACTCCAAATTGTAAGGCCTTATGTTATTCTTTTGCCAAGCTTCAACCTGCCCCTATATGTACAAACCCTAAACTGTATCTTAGCCTAACAAGAAAATATAATTTACCAGTTTTTAGTTATGGTGGCTGTTTTTATACTGTATTTATGGAGGAGAAGCCTTGTAACCCTAGGCTGCTCTCTTGATTTGGACTATTTACACCCCCAACATTTTCAGCAGTATAGACATAAATGTAAAGTATGCAGACAATGTTTTCTTTTACCTAAAAAAAGAAAACGAATGCCCCAACCAAATCTAAGGACTGGTAAGCTACAATATATTACATCTTTGTTCTTAGGTTTATATATAAGTTAAAAGGAACAATGCTGTTTTTAATATGTTTTAGCCTTTGATAACACATTCTCCTAATTTCTAGAAGTATTGATTTAAAGTAACCTGCCATAGATAGGTATAGTTTCTGCCATTACTGACCCCCTTTTGAAAATGACAGTTGCTTGACTGTTATGTTAATCAGCTAGCTTTAATACATTGAGTCCCAGGGGGTTATTTACGAAATATAAATCCACTTTGCACTGCAAGTGCACTTGGAAGTGCAGTCGCTGTAAATCTAAGGGGTAGATTTGAAATGAGGGGAAGCTCTGCTGATTTTATCATTCAATCATGTGCAAGCTAAAATGCTGTTTTTTAATTTCCTTGCATGTCACCCTCAGATTTACAGCGATTGCACTTCCAAGTGCACTTGCAATGCACTTATAGTGCAAAGTGGATTTGCCTTTCGTAAATAACCCCCACTGTCTTGGAAGAAGTATGCAGATAAGAGAAGTCAAAACAAGTAGGAGTCAGAAATTTTGAATATAGAGTTATTATACTAGATTTTAATTCTTTAAAGAGAGTAGGCACCCATTATTAGTATTTTATTCTGATAAGTCAGAAGTTTTGTCTGGATCAAGATTTGTGTCATGACTTGTTTGTGCCATAACAGGTTTCCTTTATTAGGAAGTATGTTTTATACTTCCAGCTAGGACACAACCTTCCACTGAGATCTTGGAAGAGTAATGGAAGGATCACTTTATCAAAGCACAACATGAACATTTTTTTTATTTACAGAATCCACTTATACAGATGCACATTTAATTAGAAGGATTTGCTAGTGGGAAAATGTGTAAAAATGGATTTGTGCGCATAGACAATATTTTAAAAGCTTCTTATATACTCAAAACTACTGTTCCTATGAAAATACTGATTTGTTATACATGCAAACCAGCAAATTCTGTTTGTCAGGTGAGTGAGGTTTAGTGTTGACTGTGGCACTAGAATACAGCGAATGAGGGTGTATTAAAAATTGTAAGTAGATAAAAACATATTTAAAAAAAGTTTATTATCATAGCTATTTTCAAAATGCAAGATATTAATGGGGTTATATGTAACTTACTTTAGATGACTTACTTTTTTTTTTTTTTACTTTGCAATCTTTTCATTTTTATTTCAAACATACCCAATATCCTCGCCTAGGCATAAAAAACAAAATGCAGTTACTTTTAGTGACCAATCAAAACTAAAGGTGTACTTTCACAGACTGGAATTCAGTAAACTGGTTATTTTAGATTATTGCACTTAAAACTGCATTTTGCAAACAAAAAAGTGCTTACAACCAATGGTCGTATTAATAGAAGCATAGCACTCCAATGGCGTTTCTACTGTATAAAAAATACACTTTTTTGTGCTTTTGATCAGCAAAATATAAAAGAACAATGGAGGCATTGCTGTCATGCAAATCTGGGGTCCTGAATTCTGAATCCACCAATCCAGACCATATAAAGTGTGTGTGTGGTTGTATGAACAGTGTTGTGAACACAAATAGTTCATTATCCTTTGTAAAGCCTGGTGGAATATTTCAATGCTTTCTCTGAAGAATTTGATCATCGAACAGGTTACAAACAATAGGATTTCAGCTTACATGTCATTGGTTACCTTTTCACTGCCAGAGCAACTTTCTTAATTTTTTGCACACATGTTAAATTGCACAATAAAACCACAAAACCTTATATATTTTCTGAAAGCAGGTGACCTATAGAATAAAACATGGCAGATGCAGTTTTTTCATGTTGCACAATATTAGTACAACTGTTTATAAGTAAAAATACATAATAACGATGGTCACACTTTAAAACCCTTGGCAACTCTTGATGAAATAACTGTAAAGGATAGCCCTAATATGTGCCATGCAATCATTGTTTATATATCCATGGGCATCATACACCCATATGTATTTGTGGAGGAGGGGTACATTTAAAGTTTTTTCAATTAAATTTTATATTTAATTTTTTAAAACTCTTTTATACATGTTTTCACTTAATATTATTGCTATCACAAGGGGGCTGACAAGTGGGGATTGGGGAGCAGCTGGGTTACAGAAGCTGGCCCTGTAAAAAGTAAATTAACACAATGTTTGTTTATATCCCTTTATTGCAGCACCATATTATGACATTGGTAGTAAAACAGTTAAAGTCACAAACTAGTTAGTTTACTAAGAATAAGAGACAGTTCGCTTTGGAATAGTGAATAGTCAATGTGATTTAGTAAATTGATGAAGCTGTATTCACTGAAATCAACCAATCCTATTCTAAATCTGGTTTATTTTTTCTTACACATTGGGTAATCAAAGTGGACACAGATTGATCTTTTTTCCTATCATTATTTTAAAACTGAACTGTAATCAATGACTTGGGAGCCTTCCTCTTTTATGACTTCCAGCAATCGTCAAATAGGTTGTTCGTAATGATGTAAGCATACAGCGCATTAGTCAAGCATATGCTTAAGGCACCATAACTTGCTCCTTGCAGATAAAGTCAGAAAAAAAAGTCAGTCTTTACCTGCATACTTGTTATGAGTCACTTACTGAATGTACTGAGGATAAACAGAATGAAAGCCAAGCAACTAGCATTTTCGGAAGAGTTCTATAGTGGTAGCCTGTAGGTTTCTCTCATGATTGGTTTCTTTTAATAAATAGTGTGAAAAACGTTTTGTTTTGGATAAGACAGAAAAGGGTTATCAACCCTGTCAGCCTTTTATTCCAGGTTGTGTCCCAATTGGGGAGATGCATCCTTTCTGTTTTTCCTGGTGACTGTTGAAATTGAGGGAAAATCCAAAATTTTGAGTTGTCACTGAGAAAGGAATAGAGATTAAATCTTCCAGTTGGGACACCTGTAGCTGTCACGGCTGTCTAACAGATTTCCTTCCCACTTCTTGATGTGTTCAGGAAGTTAAGGTAAATCTCCCCGATGGGACAGAAAAAGAAAAAACAACAGAAGTTATAACCACTTCCTACTCTGTCCAAAAACAAAATAGTTTGGCTTTAGATATACAGTACTTTAAAATATATTTTTTTTAACTTAGTAAAAATCTGCTATTCATGATATTAGAGGAATCTATACAATGTACAATGATATTTCAAGCCATTTTAAGCTAATTGGCTCTTGGACACTGTGCAGTGCACTGCAAGCATATCTAATTATATTTACAATTAATATAATAAACAGGTCAACTACTTTTTAAGAGTGCTGCAGGCTATAAGAAACATTCACAAATACATCACTTTAAATAAAGCTAGCCATACAAAATTAGATCAATCCTGAACTCTAGGAAGACACAGTGTATACTATATACAGCATAAGGGAGCTGTTTTACCTGCCAAATTATTTCTAAATGTGTCCAATCAATCCTGAGCCTAAAGCCTGACATCGATAAATAGGTTCAATAAATCCCGGTTGACATTCAGCCCATGTGTAAGGCACTCGGTCCAACAGAAGACGGTCTGTCATTTTTGACCAACTAAATTTATAGTTACAGTGCTGTCTACGTACTGGAGATGTAGTTCTCCAACCTAGGAGAATATGAAGAAATTAAAAGAACTTTATTCTTAAAGGTTCCTTTTTTTTTTAAATGTCATATTTACCTCCTCTGTGCACTTGATTTTAAACAGAGCGGTCCCAATCCACATCTTCTGGGGTCCCTCAGCGGTACAGACACAGACAACAGGACTTGGCCCCGCCCCCGCTGCCATCAATCTATCCAATCAGAACCTGAGACACCGGCTGGAGGTGGTGTGCTCGTCCCTCTGGAAATACCGGGTTCAGGTAAGTAAAAGGAGGGCTCGGGGGGGGGGGGGGAGGGTTTGCTGCATCACAGGAGGTTTTTCAATTTAATGCATAGAATGCATTAAGGTGAAAAACCTTGAGGGTATACAAACCCTTTAGGTATGACAAAATGAATAAAAGTATTTCAATATATACATTAGGGAGTAGCCATTAACAGCTATCTGTATCTGAGCCTGCTCTAACTCCCAGGACTGGTTACTACTCCATATGAATCTCACATATCCCTCCCATGCAGGTCACATTCTTTTTCTGTCCATACCTTAGAGTTGGGCTACTCAATATTATTACTGTATTTGTCCATACCTGGTCAAGCAATATATCCCAGCATGCTCCTGGCTGAAGTTTCACTGAATGTCCTGTGCAGCTCATAAAGAGGCCAGTATTGGGGCACCTTTGTAACCATGTTGAAGGACAGGGCAATGTGTCACAAAGACCGTGAGTGCTGAACGTTATGTTGTTTACCCGGCGCTCAGGTTCGGCATATCGTGGATCAGATGAACAGATTGTTACGCAAGGCTGGGGAGGACCCAATTGTCATGCTACACATTGGAACCAATGACAAAAGAAAGGTAGAGCGTCCTAAAAATTTCAGGGACCTAGGAGTTGTATTGAGTAAAAGGACCTCCGAGGTGGTTTTCTCAGAGACACTGCCTGTACCTCGAGCCACTCCAGAGAGGCAGCAAGAGCTTAGGAAACTTAACAAGTGGCTGAGGAATTGGTGCAGGAAGGAGGGTTTTGGGTCCTGGAAAACTGGGCTGACTTTTCAGTTGACTCTATAGTAGGGACAGACTGCACTGCATTGGAGGGAGCAGCTCTGTTGGTCAGAGAGGGTGGCCGAAACATCGGAGGGGCTTTTAACCACTGAAGCCCAGGAAGGATTTGCCCCCTTAATGACCAGGTAATTTTTTGCAATACAGCATTGTGTCACTTTAACTGACAATCGCATGGTCGTGTGATGCTGTACCCAAACAAAATTGACATCCTTTTTTTCATGCAAATAGAGATTTCTTTTTGGGGTATTTGATCACCTCTGTGTTTTTTATTTTTTGCACTATATGCAAAAAAAGACCGACAATTAAGATTAAAAGCTATATTTTTTACTTTTTGCTATAATAAATATTTCCCCCAAATATATAAAAAAACAAATCTATTCCTCGGTTTAGGCCAATATGTATTCTTCTACATATGTTTGGTAAAAAAAATAAAAATGACAATTAAACGTATATTGATTGGTTTGCACAAAAGTTATAGCGTCTACAAAATAGGGGATATATTTATGGCATTTTTATTATATATTTTTTTACTAGTAATGGCAGTGATCTGCAATTTTTAGCAAGACTGCGACATTGCAGCAGACAGATTGCACACTTTTGACACTTTTTTGGGACCATTGACATTTATACAGCCAAAGCTAAAAAATAGCCACCAATTACTGTATAAATGTCACTTGCAGGGAAAGGATTAACACTAGGGGCGATCAAGGGGTTAAATGTGTGTCCTGGGGAATGATTCTAACTGTGGGGGTATGGGACTGCTTGGAGGAGGAGACATATCGCTGTTCATAACTAGTATGAACAGCAGATTTATCACCTCTCCCCTGACAGAATGAAGATCTGTCTGTTTAAATTGACAGATCTCCATTCTGTCTCTTTCAGGAGAAATCGTGGACGCTGGGCACCGCCCATCAGCACTGTCATCGTGCACGTGCCCCTAGTGCTCTTAAAGTGGCTGATGTACAGCTATGGCGATTTTGCCCAGGGGAGCCAACCTGCCACAGTATAACTGTGATGGCTGCTCCTTAAGTTGTTAGACAAGGTGGTGGGGGTGGTGTCAAAAAAATCGATAGCCAACAGTGAGCCTAGTTAAGAAATTAGAAGCACTGGAGCTGCTTATGCACAATTAGGATTTTGATTCCATGGGGATATCATAAACTTGGTTAGAGAGCTTACATGACTGGCTGGTCCCTATCCAGGGGTATGCCTTGTAACAGAGGGGCAGGAAGGGCAAAAGAGGAGGAGGGGTGTGACTGTATATTGGGAATGATTTGCTAGTGATAGTGAGGGACAACATTGCAAATGGGGCAAGTGGAGGTGGAATCCTTGTGGATGGAACTTCAAAGGGAAGAAAAAAGCAGGAAATGAATAATAGTTGTATGTTAGAGACCCCCTGCAGGAAAAGGAGGAGTTGGACCTCCTATCACAGTTAAAAATGGACATATTGACTGGGTAGAAGGACTAGATAGAATGCATTGCTGGACCTATTAATTACAAACAACACAGATCTGGTCGCAGATGTGGCAATACAGGACGACTTGGGAACTAGCGATCACAGAATAATTACATTCAGCATAAATCATAGGAAAAGGCGGTACAAGGGTAGTACAAGAACACTAAATTTCAAATGAGCAAACATTCCTAAACTGCTCTAAATACAACAAGATATTAAATGGGACCAAATCCTAGAAACAATGAACGCTAAGGAAAAATGGGAGTGGTTTAGGAACATATTTAATAAAGGTATCATCCAGTGCATTCCAATGATAAACAAATGTAAAAGAGTGAAGGTTAAACCTGGGTGTCTAAATGTAAAAGGTCATATTAAAGAGAAAAAAATGGCCTTCAAACAAAATAAAGCTGATGGGTCACTGTCAGCATTCCAACACTACAAGCAATGCAATAAGAAATGTAAGAACACAATCAGGGCGGCTAAAATAGTCTGAGAGGCACATTGCAGAGGAGAGTAAAAAAACATCTCAAGAAATTTCTTAAATATGCCTATGGTAAAAAGGCAACGTCATATTGTCCCCTTAAAGGATGATGAAGGGAAGTTGGTTACAAATGACAAGGAAATTCAGGAAAAAAATAGGTTTCAAACCTGCGCAAATCAATAACCAAAAAACAAATAAATTACAGTTAAGAGCTGCATGTTGTAAAGTGTAAATAACACCTAAAACGTGAAAATAAGCAAAGAAACCATGCTCTTATATCATAAATTACATATCATAAATCACCATAGTAAATAAACAAATAAATCTTCATTTTAATTATAAAAAATAAATAAAACTTGTGAAGTCCATGTATAAATCCTACCTGTGAATAATGTCCTCAGTGAGTATAGGAAAGGTTCCTGTCCACCAGCATGCAGACACACAATGCACTCACAAGACTTAATTGACCTCTATTACAGGTAGTCAAATTCAACATGTTGTACATAAGGTCACAGGAATGAATCCAAACTGCTGTTGTCATCCAGGAAATATTTATAGAGATAGTGTATTCAAAGCTCCAGTTTTGCCAAATAGAGAGGGAGAGGAAATAATGCTCTCATGGTGCAGTAATTCAAATCTAAAAATTTTAATTAAAAAATAAGGCAGTATTGCACTTACATCAAAGAAGACAAGGATCAGCATATATTGTATGGGAATCACCGGTTAGCGCTCCACCTGCGTTCCAGCTGACAGCAAAAAGTATCTCAAACACGACCCAATGCCGTTTCATTAGCATACATCTGACATCTTCAGGGGTTGTGTGCTTGGTTACGTCTGACTGCTTTTATATAGTTCATAACCAGCCTGGACCAATCTGATGCATGCATGCAGATGAATGCACAACTATCCCTAATTATTATGCAGCCATAATCATGCATATTAGTTCTAAGATAGATTTTTATAAATCAAATGGAGATTTATTTGTTTATTCACTAGGGTGATTTATGATATGTAATTTCTGATATAAGAGCGTGGAGAAGGCATTTGTACCAAATGCATTCTTCTCAGTTTTTTTACGATGGAAAAGAAGGGATATAGTAATAAAGACTGTACAATTAATAACACATCACAGAATATACCCTTGTGGCTAACAGAAGCCAGTGTCCAAAAAAAAAACTGAAAAAGGTTAACACAAATAAATCGCTAGGACCGAAAGGCTTAACCCAAACTCAATCAGATTATAACTAGACCGCTATTCCTATCTGTTATGAACAGCATACTGACAGGAATGGTACCATCTGATTGGCAAAAGGTCATTTTGGTACCAATATACAAAAAACAACAGAGATGTACTGAATGAATGAATGAATGAAATACTTGTATAGCGCACAATGCGAACTGAATCGCCTCTCAGCGCTGTGGCGAGCTTTGATCATCTGCTAAAAGAGGAAGGTCTTGAGTTTTTTCCTAAAAGCCAGGTGATTTTCTTCCAGGCGGATGTTGATTGGTAGAGCATTCCATAGCCGAAGCCCTTGGACAGCGAATCTCCGATCCCCCTTGGATTTATACCGGGCTTTGGGCACGAGGAGGAGGTTTTTGTTGGCTGATGGAAGACTGCAGTTTGGTGTGTAATGATTTATTTTCTTCATTAGGTATTGCGGAGCTTCTCTATGCACGCATTTGTGAGTGAGGCAAAGGGTCTTGAATGTGATCAGATTTTTTACGGTTAGCCAATGTAAGCTCCTCAGCGAAGGAGAGATGGATTCCCAGGGTTTTTTTCCTGTTATCAGCCTTGCCGCCGTGTTTTGGATCAGTTGTAATCGCGCAAGTTGATATTGTGGTAATCCTGTACTGTATTCCTGGAAACTACAGGCCAGTCAATCTAACAACGATAGTATGTAAACTATTGGAGTGGATGATAAGGGACTATAAACATGAATTTGCTGATAAAAACAGTTTCATTAGTATCTACTAAAATTAATATCATCAGTAGTAATCAGCATGGCTTTACGGAAGGTCTTTCTTGCTAAACCAATCTGTTAACATCCTATGAGGAAGTGAGCTGCCATCTAGATAAAGAAAGGCCTGTGGGTGTGGTGTATATAGATTTTGCAAAAGCATTTGATACATTCCCCTAAATGATATAGAGGATGAGATAAAATAGCTCAATCTCAGTGTTTGCTGATGATAAAAAACTAAGTAGGGAAATAACTTCACAGCAGAATATAAAAACTTTACACAAAGACCTCAATAAAATAAAGGAGTGAGCTACTTTGTGGCAAATGAGGTTTAAAGTTGAAAAATGTAAAGTAATGCACTTGGGGGCTAAAAATATGAATATAAGTTACTCGCTAGGAGGAGAACATCTGGGGGAATCCAGGATGGTAAAAGATCTAAGGGTCCTAGTAGATGACAGACTCTGCAATGGCAGGCAATGTCAAGCTGCAGCAAGCAAAGCTAGCAGAATATTAACATGCATTAAAAAGGGAATTTGCTCCAGAGCGAAAACTATAATCCTGTCACTTTATAAAATTCTGGTGTGGTCACATCTGGAGTATTCCATCCAGTTCTGTTCACCAATCTTCAAGGAGGATGTGCTGGAACTGGGGAGAGTCAAGAGAAGTGCAACAAAATGAATAAGGCCGCGTACACACGGGCGGACTGTTCGCCCAACTTTGTCCGCTGAACAGTGTTTGGGCGGACAGTCCGCTCGTGTGTGGGCTTTCAGCGGACAGTTTCAGCGGACAGTTGGACGGACAAGGTTTTTCGGAATTTCCGAAAAACTGTCCGCTGAAACCTTGTTTCAGCGAACAGCCCGCTCGTGTGTAGGCTTGTTCGTCAAACAAAGTTGCACGCATGCTCAGAAAGGATTTTCACGCCGAAAGCTATAATGCAGTGTATAGGACGTCGTATTTTGCGTCCCGTCGTACGTGCCGTTCACGTCATCGCGCACGGTTTCAGCAAACTGTTCGTTCGTCGTGTGTGGCCATGTCCGTCCATGCTAATTTTGAGCGGACTGTTTGCTGAAACTGTTGGACGGACAAAGTTGGGCGAACAGTCCGCGCGTGTGTACGCGGCCTAAGGGAACTGGAGGACCTCAGTTATGTGGAATGACTACAAGTGTTAAACGTATTCTCCCTCAAGAAGAGACACTTGAGAGGAGATATGATAGCAATATACAGATACTGTACCTTAATGGGGATTTTAGCCTAGGAAAAAAACTATTTAGTCCCCGGGAGTGTAAAAAGACACAGGGCCACTCGATGAAATTAAAGGAGAAGCAGTTTAACCTTAAGATGCTTAGAGGGTTTTTCACTGTCAAGGTATTAAGGATTAGGCATGAGCTTTCTGTTCCAGTCGAACATGAGTTTGACTCAAACATTGGCTGTTCACCCGTTCATTGAAAACCGAACATTATGGGCCATTTGCATCAAATTCGAGAGGCCCGTATTGGCCCATAATGCACTGCGGGAGCGCAGTGCATTGCTGTATGATAATTGGCCAAAGAATTCACCATGACCTGCATACTTTGGCCAATCCCAGCACCCTCAGCTAAGAGAGCCATAATTGGCCAAAGGCAGGGTGCCTTTGGCCAATCATGGCTCAGGGGATTTAAGTCCATGTCCCACACCATATAAGGCTGCCTGCACTTCGGCCCAGTGTAGTGTGTTGTTGGCATGGGTGGAGAGAGAGTCTCATTTAGATTGAGCAAGCAGGCAGATTATTCAATTAGCTGCAGTGTATTTTATATATATATATATATATACACACACACACAGATAGTCTTGTATGTATATATTTATATCCACTGCATGCTGTTCCTAGTGTACAGTTTCTAATATACTTTGAATATACTTAGCATATATTAATATTCAGTATACAGTACTGTGCATCCATAGTGCAGTTGCTACTACTTTTCTGGTGGTGTACACAATACAGTATGCCCATAGTTGTTATTACCCTTCCGTTGGTGTATACCAGGGGTCTCAAACTAGTGGCCCTCCAGCTGTTGCTAAACTACAAGTCCCATGAAGCCTTGCAAGGCTGACAATTACAAGCAGGACTCCCTCAGACAAAGGCATGATGGGACTTGTAGTTCCACAGCAGCTGGAGGGCCACCAGTTTGAGACCCCTGATGTATACAGTACCATGCACCCATTGTGCAATTGCTACTACTTTCCTGGTGGTGTACACAGTACACAATAATAAAGTGCACCCATAGTTGTTATTACACTTCTGTTGGTGTACACAGTACCGTGCACCCCTAGTGCAGTTGCTACTACTTTTCTGGTGGTGTACACAGTACACAATACAGTATAGTGTGGTTTAACAAAATTTACATCATATCTGGAAGGCCACCAAGGAGAGGCAGACGCTCACATGCCACTAAAAGAGGGCAAGCAGGCTCTGTGTCTACAGTCGACAGTGCTGGTCGTGGACATGGTGCATCCTCAGCACGTGGCCACGGGCACGCTTGTCCTTTTTTTCTGCAGCTGGCCATGTTATTGAGCCACAACATGCAGAAGAGTTGGTGGAATGGATAACAAAGCCCTCCTCATCCTCTGTCAACCAGGCTCAGAGTAGTTTGCCTGCCAATGCAGCTGCCAAAGCGACCTATTCCATTGGCTCCATGTCAACAGTCACTCCTTCCCTATTCCCACCATCATGCACGGAGGAGTCCCCTGAACCATTCGACCACAGTGTCAGGTACATGCTGCAGGAGGATGCACAGCAATTTGAAGGCCCAGATGATGGTACCCAGGTTGAGGAAGGGATTATCGTGAGTCTAAAGAGAGGGGGTGCCCAAGAAGGTCAAGAAACTGGCAGTCATGTTCCCCGAGCTGCAGCATACTGCCAAGTTTGTTCCAGTGACAAGGAGGGAGGGGATGATGAGGTCACTGACTCTACTTGGGTGCCCGATAGAAGAGAGGTTGAGGAGGAGGAAGAGGAGGCACATCTCCAACAAGGCAGGATGCCCTCCAGGGGCAGCTTAAGGGCAGCCACCCTATTGTATCACACCGCAGAGCTAAGCAGGGCACTGCTGACTCCCCACATATTTTGAAAAGTTCTTTGGTGTGGGCCTTTTTTGACACGTGTGCAGCAGATCGTACCATTGCTTTTTGCAACATATGTCTGAAGCGTATCAAGCGTGGCCAAAACAGCAGCCGCTTGGGCACATGCTTGACTAGACATATGACGACCTCCCATGCAGTCCGTTGGCAACAGCACTTAAAAGACACACACATCAAAGAACAAGGCAGACCTCTCCTTGCTCCTCATCAGCTGGGATCTCCAACCCCACTATACCTCTAGTCCTCTCAGAAACCTGCACTGAGAGGAATGAAGGTATAGAAATAGGTGTCCCAAGTCCTTGCAGCCAATCTGCTAGAAATACACCGAGGCCATTCCAGCTCTCTACCAGCATGTGGAAGACAATGTCTTGCCTCGTTGGACAGGGTGGTCAGCAGTAAGGTGCATATTACTGCTGACTTGTGGTCCAGCAGGCATGGACAGGGACGTTAACTTTCTGTCACGGCATACTGGGTAACTCTGCTGGCAGCTGGGAAGGATGCAGGACAGGGTTCAGTATTGTTGGAGCTTGTTCCGCCGCCACACCTGTAAAATGCTAGTGGTGATTCTGCCACAGCTCTCTCCTCCACCCCTCCTCCTCTTCTTCTTCCTCTATGGCCTCTTCCGCTGCAGATTTCTCCTCTGAACCAGTGGTGCTCCGTAGGTATTCAAGGGGTTATGCAAGCACTCAGGCAAAAAGATGGCATCCGGTGCTTGAGTTGCTCTACTTAGGGGACAGGAGCCACACTGGGGCAGAGATTCTGTCAGCTCTGCAGGGGCAGGCTCAGAGGTGGTTGACGCCATGCCAGCTTCAGCCAGGAATGGTTGTATGCGACAATGGCACCAACCTCCTCTCCACCCTTCTACAGGGACACTTGTTCCCTGTTTGGCTCACGTCCTGAATTTGGTGGTGCAGTGGTTCTTGAGCAGGTACCCTGGCTTACAGGATCTCCTGAGGCCGGCCAGGAAAGTCTGTGGTAATTTCCGCCAGTCATATAATGCCAGTGCTCGGCTGGCTGACATTCAAAGAGAATGCAACCTGCCCAAAAATCGCCTTATTTGTGACATGCCCACCAGGTGGAACTCAGCGTTGGCAATGCTGCAGCAGCTGCACACGCAGAAGAGGGCCATCAATGAGCACCTGTGTGAGTATGGCACCAGGACATGGTCAGGGTTGGCTTGGCTTTTTTTGACCACGCCAGTGGCTACTGATCAAGGATGCACGCACTGTCCTGTGACCATTTGAGGAGGCCACGAGGATGGTGAGAAGTGACAGTGCATGCATCAGTGATACTATCCCTCATCTTCCTGTTGCAGCACACACTTCGTGGAATAATGGACAGGGCACTTGAGGCAGAACAACGGGAGGAAGAAGAGGATTTCCTTACCTCTCAAGGCCCCCTTTATCCACATACTAGTATTACTGCAGGCCTGCCGATCACACACAAAGAAGAAGGGGAGGAGGAGGAGGATAACACTCAGCATCAGCAGCAGTCTTCAAGGGATCATTTGCAGTCCCCAGAAACCCATGGAGTTGTACATGGCTGGAAGGAGGTGGTTGAGGATCATGTGATCCTTAGTGACCCAGAGGACTCAGGATCGATTGTCTCTGAAAACTTATGCTGCATGGCCTCCCTGATCCTGCAAAAGGACCCTAATATTCGTGGTATCAAGGAGAGGGATCATTACTGGCTGGCAACACTTCTTGATCCATGTTAAAGGGTAAGGTTGCAGAACTTATCCAGCCTTCGCAGAGCGAGCAGAGGATGAAACATCTTTGGGAGACCTTGCAGAAAGGTTTGTGCAATGCATTTCCAGAGCCTGGGAGGTTACAATTTCCTGGTACTGGACAACATATTGCTGAGGCTTTGTCCAGTCACAGAAAGAGCGGTGGAGAAGGTGGCTGGCTAACCAATGCCTTCAGACAATTCTTCAGTCCTCAACGCCCAGGTCTGATCGGTTCCAGCAACCATCGCCAGCATCTGATTTAGAGGTGCAGGAATATCTAGGGGCAAGATCAGACTTAGAGACCTTTCCACCAGAACATCCACTGGGTTACTGGGTCTTGAGGATGGACCACTGGCCAGAGCTTGCTCAATATGTAATTGAGCTACTGGCCTGTCCTGCATCCAGCGTTCTTTCAGAACACACATTCAGTGCTGCTGGAGGCTTTGTAACCGATCACAGAGTGCGCTTGTCCACAGACTCTGTTGATCGGCTCACATTCATAAAAATGAATCAGTCTTGGATCACCAGCTACCAAGTATCCTATTCCTCAATCTTCATGATGATAGCTTCTAGGAATATTTTTGGTTCAGGGCACCACCACCGCTGCGTAAGGCCTAATTTTCCTGCCCTTGTTTAACAGGGGAAGATAATTACAATTTTTGATCTAATATTTCACAGCAGGGCCTGTTCCTTCACTCAACAAAAGTATCTGTGGGGCTTTACAGTGTTGTGCCACCACCACCGCCTAAGGCCCAATTTTTTTGCCTTTGTTTAACAGGGGCACATAATTACAATTTTTGATCTAATATTTCACAGTAGGGCCTGTTCCTGCGCTCAACAAAAGTATCTGTGAGGCTTTACAGTGTTGGTTCCGTAATAACCCACAATTTTCTAAATCCATTGGGGCAGAAAGTGAGATGAAATCTTCTGAACGGGGGCCCAGACAACAAAACAAATGTTACAGGGGTGAGGATAACCCTTCCTTATGTTATCCAAAAAGCTTATAAATAGATTTTTTGGCTGAAGCTACACTTACAAAATGTACCTATTCAAAATTACAAACAGATTCAACTTAAGAACAAACCTACAGTCTTTATCTTGTTTGTAACCCGGTGACCACCTGTATACAGCTGCAGTTCAGAGTATGTAGGGCTTGGAGCCCCACGTCTTTTTAAAAAAAAATGTGGGTGCAGGGTTGCCCTTAATATCTGTACCAGACCCAAAAGGCCTGGTAATGGGCTGGGGGGGGAGGGGCAACATTTCATTACAGCCGCAAGCAGTTTTAAATGACTTTTATTCCTTTAGAAATTTCATTTTGTGCAGGGACTGTTCTAAACACGGGAAAACTGCGCCACTTTACAGCTATACTATAGTCACCCCCCAGGCACAATATTAAAAGGAATATTTCACTTTTATAGTTTCACTTTAAGCATTATTAAAATCACTTATCTCTAAAAAAAATTGTATTAAAACAGTTTTTTGCATTGATACATGTCCCCTGGGGTAGGACCCGGGTCCCCAAACATTTTTTATGACAATAATTTGCATATTAGCCTTTAAAATTAGCACTTTAGATTTTTCACGTTCGAGTCCCATAGACTTTAACTGTGTTAGCACAAACTTTTTACCTGTTCGCATATTCTGCCACAAACTGAACCGAGGGGGTGTTTGATTCATCCCTATTAAGGACGTGGAACTCACTTTCACAATCGGTGGTGTCAGCGGGAAGTATTGATAGTTTCAAAAAAATCTTGGATGTGCAGCTTAGTGAACACAGTATACAGGGGAAAATTGAATTATTATATTCGACATGAACACACACACACACACAGGTTGAACTGGATGGACTAGTGTCTTTATTCAAAACTTACCAACTGGTATATTGTTTAAATAACCATTTTTCGTTACATTTAAATATCCCTTGATTGGGGACATGGCCTGGACCAGCATGTGAGCAGCAACTTCCTCACAGAGCTTCCGCAGGTTACCCTAAGTTGGTCCTGTTCCGGGTTTCACAGTGCTGTCTAACGGCTATAGGACTGCTCCTAAACCTAGTGAGACCCCGCTGAGCTACCTGAACTGAACAAATCCATGATGGTATTGAGGGGAAAGAGCAAGGAAGAGGTGCAACACCCGGAGATCCAAAATGGTGCCGCTGCGGGGCTCCAGCAGCACACACAGCGTGGCGTCGATAAAACAAAAGAAACCGAGTAAACCTCGCAAAACCACTAAGAATACCAGCGGTGCCCCCCCCCCCCCAAAGACATCCGTTATTATGCCCAGAAGCTAGCAGGATCCCTGAATGTTACTGACCCAACCGAGGGGGGTGGAGCCTGAGGGGGAACTCATGGCACGAGGGAATATGGAGGAAGGAGTTCCTGAGTACACAGATGTAAACCTCATGGTTGCACAGTCAGAAGATCTGGAAGTGAGGATGAGGAGTCTGCGCAGCCTACATTAGCTGAGATCCTGAGAGCTGTTAATAAATGTACTGCCTCAGTTAATACTTTGCAGGAATGCTTTGGACATCTGAAGGAGGGAGGAAATGCCTTTGATAAGGCAGGATATACAAAATATCAGAGAAAGAACCAGTGCTGCTGAATACAGGATCAGTGACAGAGGACAAGCTCTCCCCTCTGATTAGGGATGAGCCAAACACCCCCCGGTTCGGTTCGCACCAGAACCTGCGAACGGACCGAAAGTTCGCACGAACGTTAGAACCCTATTAATTACAATGGACACGAACGTTCGAAATCTAAAGTGCTAATTATAACGGCCAATATGCATGTTATTGTCCTAAAAAGGGTTTGGGGACCCGGGACCTGCCCCAGGGGACATGTATCAATGCAAAAAGAAGTTTTAAAAACTGTCATTTTTTCTGGAGCAGTCATTTTAATGATGCATGAAGTGAAAAAAAAGTGAAATATTACTTTAAATATCGTACCTGGGGGGTGTCTAAAGTATTCCTGTGAAGTGGTATGTGTTTCCCATGTTTAGAACAGTCCCTGCACAAAATGACATTTGTAAAGGAAAAAAAACATTTAAAACTGCTTGCGGCTATTAAAGCATTAATTAAGTAATGTCTTGTCCTGGCAATATGGAGGAAAATCTTTGAGAAAAATGGCATGGCTACCCCATCACACCCCTACCCCAGCCCATTACCAGCCCCTTTCGGTCTTGTATGGATATTAAGGGGAACCCCGCACCCAAAATATGTTATGTTAATGTTAGGCAGATGCCTGTGTTTCACAAATGAACTACACAACACCAGCAATGGGGGGGGGGGGGGGAGATTCAGGTGTATGCTGTACAGGAGGCACACTACACCCACTGTAACAACGCTAGGTTAGGAAGCAAAGCAAAGCTGACACTGTCCCTGCCTATTCTGCTCTCTCCCTGAACACTACACTCACTGTAACAGTGGTTTCTAAAAAAGCAAAGCAAAGCTGACACTGTCCCTGCCTATCCTGCTATCTCCCTGAACACTACACTCACTGTAACAGCACTATCTAAAGAAGTAAAGCAAAGCTGACACTGTCCCTGCCTATCCGCTGGCGGCCTTATATAGTGTGGGGTGTGTACTAAACCCCCTGAGCTATAATTGGCCACAGGCATCCAACCTGTGGCCAATTATGGCTCTCCTCGCTGCCGGCGCTGTGATTGGCCAAGTATGCAGGGTCACAGTGCATGCTTGGCCAATCATCAGCCAGCAATGCACTGCGACTGGCGCAGTGTATTGTGGGCTGTTCGTATCACATGAATTTGATGCGAATGACCCACAAAGTGGCTGTTCGTCCGTTCGTCGAAAACAGAAATGTTCGATTCGAACATGGGTTTGAATCGAACACCGGGCTCATCCCTACCTCTGATTATAGACTTACAACATAACACCAGTATGGTTGCAGCTGTAGATCAATGTACCGATGACCTTGAGAACAGAATGAGAATGTACGAATTGTGGGTCTCCCTGAGAAAATGGAGGATAGAGACCCCACTGAATTTGTGGAAAGATGGCTGCTGGAGGTGTCTGTGAAGGAGGTGTTTACATCCCTATATGTGGTGGAGAGAGCTCACAGAGTCCCTCTGCAGCCCCTTCCCATCATGGCACGACTGCTACATTACAGAGATAGAGAGATCATCCTGCGTCTGGCCAGGAAAAGGCAAAATGTACAGTTTAACAGGGGGCATATCTCCTTCTATCCTGACTTTTACTCGGATGTGTAGAAAAAAAGGGCCCGTTTCACTGAGGTTAAGAAAAGGCTACAGAAATTACAGGCACATTATGCTATGCTCTACCCAGTGAGGCTTCGCATCACTGCAAGAGGCCAGGCTCATTTTGAAAAAGCAGCCGACGCATCAGCTTGGTTGGATATAAATGAGAATGCTTTTACGTCAGGCCCGGAGGCTGGAGGCTGAAGAGGATTAACCTGCTCCAGGCCTGCAGGTGGTACCGGCTCACGAGTGCCAGGACAGTCCCCTGTTTAACCACTTAACAACCGGCCCATAGCTGAATGACGGCTCCCAGAATTCCGCTCTCATGCGCCCCCTGGGGCGTGCACTCGAGAACTCACTATGGCCGTTTACCACGTGCTTGCTCTATCAAATGGTGGAGCAATCACTTGTAAACAAACTGGTTTCATGTCATGACGCCAGTTCCTCCCTCCCCTCTTTGTACCGATCGGTACAGTGCAAGGGGAGAGATCGGTGGCAGCAGCGCTGTGGGCTAGATCTGTAGTGCCCACAGCCCTGCTCACTGACAATTGACCCTGCAATACCCTGCCAATATTCTGCAATACCCAGCAATGCCCTGCCAATACTCCCCAATACCCAGCAATGCCCTGCCAATACTCTGCAATACCCAGCGATGCCCTGCCAATACTCTGCAATACCCAGCAATACCCTGCCAATACTCTGCAATACCCTGCAATACCCAGTAATACTCTGCCATAAACTGCCATACCCAGCAATACCCTGCCATACCCGGCAATACCCAGCCATACTCCATGATACCCTGCAATACCCAGCCATACTCGGTGATACCCTGCAAAACCCAGCCATACTCGGCCATGCTCAACCATACTCGGGGATACCCTGCAATACCCACCCAAACCCCATACTCATTCACATGGAGGGCCAGGATCTGGAGGCCCGACGACCCATACAACCACCAGCCACAGTTGTGGGGATGAGGCCCACCAAAATGTTGGTGTGGGGTGAACCCCATGCTATTTTTTTAAACATTTTTCTATTGTCAGGCAATGCCGGCATTCTTTTCTTTACATTCATCGGTCAGTGGGGAAGCCAGCTGACAGATGATGAGTTGTGGTTGTTAAGGATGTGGGCGGCTGGCTTCCTGGCCTGCTGCTTAAAAACCAAGCTATTCTTTACACAGAATTCAAGTTGGTCGATCGTTGTTTGACTGATCTGAATCCTAATCATTCTGAAAAGTTGGAATTCATTTAAAATATATTTATTTGTTTTCTAACTAAATGTGTTACTATTTCATTTGGATACATCCGAATTCTTGAATAAAAATTTGTCTAAATTTGTATTCGGACTGAAATGAATTGCACAGGTCTAGTGAGCAATTTCAGCGAGTCTGCTCTCCAGCGCTAATTTAACTTTAAATACTTGGGTCTGGTTTTGGACACATCCCAGGCAAAGGACTTCTCACAGAAAAAGAAAGTATTTTCTTCTAAAAGCACATGCTGAAGAATTGTAATCCAAACGACATCACAAGATGAGATCCCCACAATTGCCAAATTCCATTTAAGATCTTTCCAACTCAACAAAGAAAAAGAAGGCTTCTTCTCATGATTTACCCACGCTCCTGTCCTGCAAAGCAAAAAATTACCCATCTTGGTGGATCACCACCCCAGCTCGAATAGTGGGGATGTTCTTCCTATCACTGGAATGTTATCACAACAGATGCAAGTCAGGAGTGTTCCTGTCCTTAACATTTAAAGGAGTATGGTCATGGGGGGGGGGGGGGGGGGGGGTGGGGGGGTGGGGTGGGTAACCAAGCTCCCATCAACATCTTGGAGCTTACAGCAGTCCTGTGGGCCCTCTGCAGAACTGAACCCCATTTCTGAAGCAACACCCAATCAGGGTGTAGTCAGACAATGCACTGCCTATAGCCTACATCAAACACTAGAAGTCTGCCTGCCTTGAAGGATGCAAACCAGATAATCTCATGGACAGAAACTCACCGTTTAGTGATCTCTGCAGTCTAAATTCCAAGAAAGGGCGACCAGGAAACAGAATACCTCATCCTCCACTGCCTGGATCAAGGATAATGGGCCCATTATTCGGGGGGCTTTAGTCTGATGTACAAATAATGAAGGATTCCCAATGTGAACTTCCTAGCTTCCAGATTCAACAACAAATTACCTGTTGCCAGAATCAAGGATCCTACAGTTTAAGCCTCAAATGCCATAATAATCCCCTGGTCTCCAGTGCAAATTCTGCTTAGTCTCAGAAAATAGAGCAGGTATGCAAGGCCACCACCTTGTCTTCTGTTCATACTTTTTCAAAGTTTTACAAAGCAGATGTTCAGTCTTCTGTAGAAGCAGCTATTGACCACAAGTCTCTCACAGTGACACTCTGAAGTTGGGCCTTGTTGTTTGGGCCCGTTGGCACAGTTATGTTTACTACTTTGTTGCCCACCTTTCTTGGTCATAGCTTGTACAATTAGAACAAGAGGGATTTTGACTTGCGTGTAAATTCCATATCTTGAATACAATACAGGACACAAGCCTCCCTTCCTTGGTTTACTTTGCATTGCTTGCAACAGAATTCAGTACTCCCAGAGTGGAGTAGAATTATAGAGGCGGTGCCAAGGGGGAGTGTCCAATCATCTGAAGATACATACCTATAAAACCATGGTGTATGAACACTCTGCCTTTGTCCTATACTTTACCCCAAGATCAGTAGCGGCCCGTCCATAGGGGGCCTCCTGTAGTCCCATTTTTTTTTTAAAACTGCCCCTTTAAGAAAAAAAAGTCCTTTAACAAAGTGCACTGTGTTCGGGCGCTGGACGCAGTGCACTATGCGAAGCTTCACGTCAATGCAATCACAAGATTGCAGATGTGGTGCTTCATTTTTGGCCATTTAACCCGCCTTGCGGTGCAATACAAAGCACCGAGTAGCTTCCGCCTGTAAGATCACTGTGATTCTACAGGCGGGAGCATTGTTGTTCAAATCTAGAGGTCACTTCTGGGTTTCGTGAAACAGACGAAAGCCGTAAGTGACGTTGGCAGCTCCGTTCTTTGGCCCAAGCGAAGCTGCAGGAAGAAAGGTGAGAGCGCGCTATGCTGCACTGCATGTTCAACTTCATAAAGGCTCCTGGCTCACTAAGGTACATCCTCCACATGCCTTTAGAAACTGGAAACCATCAATGCCAGATCATAAAAGATTAGAATGTACTCCAGTCCAAGGTGATCTCTATGTGACAGTGCACTGCAACTGCTGTATGGGACAAAGAATCGCATTCACATACAATTCTAATATATACTAATTAGTATATATTATAATTGTATGTGAATGTGATTCTTTGTCCCATACAGCGCTTACAGTACACTGTCACATAGAGATCACATAGGACTGGTATTCAGGACACGGATAGAGAATCTATAATGAAGTATAAAATTGTATATATGTATATATTATTTTGGGGGTAATATATTTATGTTTTTGAGCTTTTATATAATTTTATACTTTGTGATAAATTCTCTACCCGTACCCTTAATACCAGTCCTATGTGATCTCTATGTGACAGTGCACTGCAAGCGCTGTATGGGACAAAGAAACCCATTCACATATAATTATTGTATATACTAAAATGTGTATTAAATATGGCTTCCTCCACCCAAGCAGCAGGATCTCAAAAAAGATTTTTGTAATGAAAAAATAAAATAAAAAAAGCTCAAAAACAAATATATTACCCCCCCCCAAAAAAAAAGAATTATATTTATATATAAAAATATAAATGTTATACTTCATGATAGATACATTGTACAGCCTTTGCTTGGGTCACAGGTGTGCAGCACAGAGCACACCCCCATATATAGGCATCCCAGTGACAGCTCTGGGGCTGAGACTGATGGAAATGGGGGGGGGGGCAGTGAAAGTGTCATTAAGCAGAGACGGGGAGGTGACACAGTAGTAGAATAGGGCACTATGCCCCTCTGGTTATCTGCAGGAGGAGAACCTGCTGGTGGGAATGGGCTGAGTGCCGAAGCTCTCCATGGTGACAGTGTGAGGCTTTGCAGGCATCCTATCCAAAATATCCACCATTTCAATTTAAAAGCAACAGGAGGCGCATCAGGTCAAGTCAATCCCAGCCACATAGGAAGAGAGAACATATGGACACAGGGATGCCTTTCTACCCCCTCAGTGACCTGTCCATAGGGGGCATCCGGGCGACCACCCCTCCTGTAGTCTCAAAAAAAGTGCTTTAGCTAAGTGCACTGTGTTCGGGCACCGGACACAGTGCACTATGGGAAGCACCAGGTCAATGCAATCACGAGATTGAAGACATGGTGCTTCATTTGCAGGATTTTTACTTTTTTTTGGGGTATTGAATTTTAAAACACAACTGTATGTATGCAAAGTTTGCAATAAGTACAAGCAATGGCAAGACTATGTGTGGTACTTCATTGTCTGCGGTGACCTCTGCCTACTGCTGTTTCCTGAGCACCTTTTTTGTGTTTCCTGTTTTTTTTTCTCTGGTGAACAAGGAGTGTGGCTGGGCTGTGAGACAGATTGATGTGTCATTAGAACCCAGTGTATAATGTAGAGCATGGTATATGATTGTACAGAGCCCTGTGTATAACGTAGAGCCTGGTATATGATGTACAGAGCCCTGTGTATAATGTAGAGCCTAGTATATAATGTTTAGAGTCCTGTGTATAATGTAGAGCCTGGCATATGATGTACAGAGCCCTGTGTATAACATACAGCCTGGTATATGATGTACAGAGCCCGGTGTATAACGTACAGCCTGGTATATGATGTACAGAGCCCTGTGTATAATGTAGAGCCTGGTATATGATGTATAGAACACTGTGTATAATGTAGAGCCTGGTATATTATGTACAGAGCCCTTTGTATAATGTAGAGCCTGGTATATGATGTACAGAGCCCTGTGTATAATGTAGAGCCTAGTATATAATGTTTAGAGCCCTGTGTATAATGTAGAGTCTGGCATATGATGTACAGAGCCTTGTGTATAATATACAGCCTGGTATATGATGTACAGAGCCCGGTGTATAACTTACAGCCTGGTATATGATGTACAGAGCCCTTTGTATAATGTAGAGCCTGGTATATGATGTATAGAACACTGTGTATAATGTAGAGCCTGGTATATGATGTACAGAGCCCTGTGTATAATGTACAGCCTGGTATATGATGTACTACAGGGGACTGAGTGGGTGCATGCTATAATGGGTGGGGCTTAGAAGTGGGAGGGGTCAAAGGGGATGGGAGGGGTCAATGGGGTGGGCGGGGTCTGGTGCCCCCCATCTTAAAACTTCACCAGCCGCCACTGCCCAAGATATGTTACTTCTTTTTTTTATGTACAACTGTAAACTATTTTTGCCATCTGGTTACTCACATTTTCATTTATGTAAATAATTTAGTAAGGTGCAGAGGTACTTATGTATATCTCTTTTACTATAGTTGTAGCAAACAGTTTTAAAAAAAATCCCTATGTGCAATCTGCATTTCATGTACACAGCCTACTGTATAGCCAAACTGAGATTTTCTTCATTGTACTTCGTTAGTGCTATACAACAAGTAGGTCACTATAACCAGATAGCTAATCCAAAAATTACCTTGTACATGAAAGTCCATTAAAGCGACGTTGTTAGAAAGGATTACAGTATACACAAAGAAAGTAGTAAGAATAGTTTTTATTGTATTAATAAATAGGATGTTTTCTTTTGCAGCCCTTAACAAGTGGGCAGAACAGGCATGAAATGACAGAACATGCTGAGATCTCCACAAATTGGTTAGATACACATGCAGGTCACTGAACAGCCCATGTGAGAGAATCCTTACAGCTCTTTTGATGGCAGTGCAGGCACATCATTACCTAACCAGCTGCTAGGCCTGGAGAGCTCATTGTGGGCTCAGGGGGTGGCACATGTCTGGAATCATGAATAAAAACGATAATTTAAAGAACCCCACCTAGCATGGTTTAGATGTAAAAGGTACATGTAATATTAGTATAAAATCATTCTTTAAAATTAAAAAAAAGTGAAATTGAAATTTATGTGGCTGTATGTGGGCACTCCTCAGTGTAACATACATGAAGCTTCATAGGTCTGACCTAGGGAAAACCTTATTTCCATGATGTGATGAAAATGCACTCTATTTTGACCCCTTGAACATACTATGCTCCCATTTATTAAGACTGCATGGAGGGTTGAGCACAAACCATAACTTGTGGGGTGCTAAGCAGTGTTAATTTCATTGACTAAAATGACTAAAACATTTTAGTCGACTAAATTAATATTTTAGTCGAATAAAATGACTAAAACTAAAACAACTGAGATTACTAAAATACAACTAAAACTAAAATGGCATTTTAGTCAAAAGTCTAAGACTAAATCTAAATTGAAATTTGACTTCAAAATTAACATTGTATGTATTTTTTTTTATATTGCGTTTTAAAAAAAAATAAAATAACAATAAATTTGAAAAAATAAAATAAAATTAACATGGGTCTGTAGTGCATGTTCATACCTTAATGCCATAATAAATAACATATTAAATTTTTCACTACAGAAGTATATAATGAGTTTGGAAATAGTAGAGAAATGTTAACTAATGCATTACAGTTTAATTACACCTATTAGATTTTAGACGACTAAAATGTACTGGAGATTTTAGTCGACTAAAACGTAGAACATAATGCAATACTAAATGCCTGTTTAGAGTAACTAGCCAAAAAGGCAATGTAGTAAAGTGTAGTGATCCATAGCACACAATCAGAGTTTGACATTAATGTAATTGTATTATTAAAAAGGTAAATCCTGATGCTATGGCTTTATTGCACCTCATTAACCTTGAGGTACCTTAGGCCAATGTGACTAAATACAAATCATTTGGTTTATCAGACTAGGATGTTACAGCCCATTGATTAAAATACATTTGAAAACATGTAAGGGTTTTAAACCACTTATTTTTTGTGTTGTCGTGCATTTCATGATATCACATTTGCTAAAATGGCCAAAATTTGCAGTCAAGAAAATTTTCATATATTCTTTATTCAAAAGCACTGTTAATGCACATTTGTAGGTTTCAGTATGCACTGTCAGTGTAACTGCAACAGGCAGCATTTAGAATAAATAAAAAACAATTGCAAACAAGTATATACATGTGAACATTCTCCATACCAAAAATTAGCCACATTCTCTTTGGTCGTATTTTGCCTCCATTAAAAACATGCCCAAGGAGCAGGCAAAACAGTATGAATTGGTTCTAAAAAGGCTTTCTGACTTCATGTCACGAATAGCCCTTCATTTTTTATCTATTGCAAGCATTAATATTTCTAACAAGTGCAAACAAGATACTCCTGCATTAGAGTTATCACACAAAACCATTCAAGGAAAGTATTGCAGTGGAAAGTGCTTAGTGTATTAGGGATATGGGCAATTTTATAAATAGTCCTAGTGGATAAAGGAAATTATCACAATAAAAGGTATTTTAGTGGATAGAGGAAAAGAGAAAAGTAATTCCCACAGAGGGTGCCCAGTGAATAGAGGAAAAGAGAAGTAACGATATGGAAGGTGCCTAGTGGACATAGAAAAGTAATATCATGGTTCCAAGTGGATTGAGGAAAGATTACCATGAAAAGTTAACTAGAAAATAAGGGAAATAACACCATGGAAAATTATACCATAAAGTGGACTGAGGAAAGGACACTAGTTGACAGAGGAAAGAGGAGTGGTTTTATGTATTCTATGTGTGTATGCATGTAGGCAGTATCTAGTTAGTACTGTCACTATAAAACAATTATAGAGGAAATGTTTAGCCACACATATGCAAAAAAAAAAAAAGAAAAACACATATGCAATCTAGATAAGCTCACCCTATGAAAGCATACATTCACTGCACTGAAAAGGAACATTTTAGCAATAAATCACATTTGTAAATGTTAGCAGTCACCTTCTGCCTTCCGTTAAAAAACAGCATGGCAGTGAAAGATAAAGGCAAAGGTCTTTTTTTAAATACCTCTATATTTAACAGCAGCTCTTAAAGAAACCTTCAGTATCAATAAAAAGAAAAATTCAAAACAAAAATTTATTTTGAACTGTAACAACCGGTCTAACCAATTTGCAATGAATTATATCTACAACTGTTACTAATTGAGACTTTTCATAACAGGCAAATATCTTTCTTTAACTGGTAATAATTAAGATTTTGGAAAATGGGTAATAACAGCAATAGTACTCTGAAACCAGCCCTTCTCATTGTTTCTCATTCCCGTTTCTGTAACTGGCAAGCCATTTCATTTTTGGTGAGATGCTATCCAAGGGTGCTTCATGTCTACAGGGATGCTGCGGAATGAAAACTAGGGAGATCTGTACACTTGCCATTCATTTTCTTCAGATGTGTGGTATGGCCTATTTCAATTATGGAACAGAACACATGCGGGTAAAGATCTAGAATTATATTAGCTAAAAAACCCATGCCTTATGTAAATATGTTCTAAAGAGGACATTTTTTTCCCACTTCAATAAAACTGATGTTTCACATGAAGCCACTATAAAAAGATGTTATTCACTTTATGAGCCTTTTTATTTTACATTGTAAAAAACGGGTGTGGAGGTATTGCGACATTTTGCTAGCACAGGTAAGAAAATTAATATAATGATCTGTTGATGGAGGCATTCTCAGTAATATGCAGGTTACCCACAAACCTCAATTCTTGCTATAGTAAATGAAACAATAGAAAGGCAGCACAGAGAATTGAGGCGTAAAGTGCAGAAGCCCAAACAAGTTTTTATTTACTGTAGTTGGATGAGTGATGGATTGTCTGGTTGCTATGGGTCACCACACTTTGTAATGAAATTCAAAAGCCTTGCTCTATTTTTTAAAACCCTTGTTCCATTAGAACACATCATATGGAAAATAGGAGTGCAAATGCAACACAGAAATATTAGGTGGAATTTGATCAGCCAGTAAATACTGCAGGATATTTTATGTTGGCTGATATTAAGACATGCATTATAGAATTAAGGCTATTTAAGGCAAATAAAATAATTTTTTCTTTTCCCAAACTGTTACAAAGTATTACAGGCAATGCTTCTTTAATATATTCCCTTTAAAAAAAAAAAAAAGTATTGCATAGCAAAAGAAGTATGGGGAAAATTGTGTACCTGAATCTGTTTTGGGTGGTAAAAAATGCTGGCTACATTCATTAGTGTTGCTACTGCAAAGGCAGCTGACATTTCTGAGGAGCTCCCATCTAAGACTGTCTAGCAGCTTGCTTGGTCTTCTTTTTTGGGGGGCTTCACGTTTCCCTGGCCATATACAATATCTTCAATCATTGGTGTTAACCATTGACAACAAAGGCCTAAGGATTCTCCCTCCTGCCATATATTGTGTTTACCCCGGCTCTAACAATTAGTAAGCTGCATTATACTACATTTTATTTTTTTGTATGTTTTAACTGCTGGAAACTTGCACCTTGTGGGTCAATGTTTTTTTTTTTTTTTTGGCTGATGTTTGATGGGAGTTTTCCCCTCCTGGATGATTTTACAGGAAATTGCTAGGAAAACCGATGTATGTGCAGCCAATGCCAATACTGCACAGAATAGGTAGAACTGCAATCTTATTTTTGTTATGTTTCTTTCATTTCCTGTCTAGGTGATAGAATTTCATATTTTGGAACACAGATCATGGTAAAAGTCAATGGAGGCCTTCGGGCATCCTACTAATAATAATAATACTTTTTTACTTCCCATAAAATCAATTTTTTTGAATCCATGAGGGGGGAGAAAAAACTCCATTCCCCCAAAGTAAATGGTGGGTCATGAGAGGAACTTCTTGGTCCACCCAAATATCTCCACTCTTGGCCAGGTTCCCGGTTACTGGAGGGGAAGCTGCAGAAGACTGATAGTGAGAGGACACAGGAAGAAGACAGGATACTCCTTCAAAACCTAATAAGCCCCTAAAGTGAAAAGGAGATGAAAATCCTTGACAAAACGTGAAAGTGGGCACTGGCTCATTGAATGTACGTTCTAAGCAAAGATTTGCAATGGATAAACTCGCACAATTTGTGAGCACTATTTCCAAATGCTAGACACTGGGTTTGTCCTATCTGAATGAAGCCTACTGATGTAACACCATTTTGAAAGGTTCTGAGTACAAGGGTCCAATAAACTGATTCTCTTTAAGAAAGGTTGCCTAAGTGAACCACAATGAGGGTGCCAGGAAAAAGGCATTAAGATGGATGTAAGGTCCAAAGTCCAAAGAAATATCAGGGACTTCTGTAGGACATTAAGAGGTCAGGTCCATGTTATAAGATGGAGCAGTAACTTGCTTGGATGACCTAGAGAGTAAGAGGGTCACCCGAAAAAGGGGAACGATGAGAGGTGCCAACTACCATGAAGAGTGCAGGAGCAATTGAGAATGTCAAACTCTCTTAAGGTAATTATAAAGACTTCAAACATCTGTTCCTGTCGATTGAGAAACCAATGACTAAAGCAAGGCTATGCAAAAAAAAAAACTAAAAAAGTCTCCTGCAAAATGACCACCCAGCCTGTCAGCAACAAAATGGTCACCAAATTTACAGGCAATACGTCATCCATGGCTCCAAAAACATGCCCGCCAACAGATTTTCCAAACCCCCAGAGGAAGAATAGTATCCACAGATCCCCACCAATGCAACCATAAAACCCCTCCCCCGCAGGACCAACCACCCCAGGGAGTATCTGTGTCCGACACCATGTCCGGGGAGGGGGCATCTACTTACCAATCCAGCAGAGCATGTGGGTAAGACTCCCTTTAAAGATCCTTCTCTTCACCGTGGGGACAGGTCAGCCAGGGTAACACTGTAACATTGACCAGTCATATTTGTCCCCGCAAGACGTTTTATTCACTGGCTGCTCTGGTTCAGGATGGGACTTGTCGCAGCCGACCCAGCACATAACTAAGGTCCTGTGTGTGCTTGTTGGCCAGACTGGAGTGAGCATTGGATCTAGATTATCCAGCCTGTTGCCCAGCCCACAGGTCCCAACAAGGAACCAGGTCCTTACTCCTGAACACTAGGCATAAATAACTGGCTTGCCTATAGGGGGCTTTTATGCCTAGAGAGGACTATCCATAGGAGGTGCTATGTTTTTTTTCTACAAGAGGCCTACTCCAGTAGGTGGCGCTATACAACCATGTTTGGTCAAGACTAGAAGCTGTGTCCATCAATGAACGTAGAAGAAATGTAACTACATTCCTGTTTATGGGTTTTATTAGTGTACTGTTAATTCTTTTAATATGCTGTATATACAGGACAGCCGATGTAATCATCAGTGTCAAGTTCATTGCTATGTACTTCAGGAAAGGGACTGCATGATTTACTTATGGTTTCCCAGAAAGTAGCATAATGATTGTAAATAATAATCTTGTACTGAACTGTAAAGAACTCCAGTTAGCGGGGCAGCCTCGCCTGCATGATTGTCAAGCAGATGTCTTTTTTTTTTGTGTTTACGATTATAGTATATTAATGTCTATATTTCAGCTAGTGAGAGAGTGATCTGTGCTATAATCGCATACAGTATAATCATAAATCGCAAGTGCTCAAAGTCTAACTCTAGGTTTGTGATCATTTTAAATAGTTTGTTTGGGGCAGGCTGGCTCAGACAGACCATCTCCTTTACAATTGTGGCAACCACTGTCAACACTGCATAAATAAACTGTATGTTGCATCAAAGAAAAAAATGTTTATTTATATATGTGTCACCATTGGCGGGACCTTCTATCCAGTGATCATTCTCATATAGGAAATGAAAAGAAATCTCCCCAATAAGGACATAAACAGCAGTATGAACCCTTCCCCATTCTTAGCTCACACGTTTAGCCTGGCAATCACTTTCCAAAGCTTGCCGCCTCAACCTCCGCAACATCTCTAAACTACGTCCCTTACGTCCCTTTCTAACCAATGAAACCACAAAGCTCCTGATTCACTCCCTGGTTATCTCTCGCCTTGACTACTGCAACTCCCTCCTCATTAGTTCACCTTTAAATAGACTATCTCCCCTTCAGTCCATCATGAATGCTGCTGCCAGACTCATACACCTTACAAACCGCACAGTGTCTGCTACCCCTCTCTGCCAATCCCTCCATTGGCTGCCACTTGCCCAACAAATTAAATTTAAAATACCAACACTTACAAAGCCATCCACAACTCTGCCCCCAGCTACATCACTAGCCTGGTCTCAAAATACCAACCTAATCGCCCACTTCGTTCCTCTCAAGACCTCCTGCTCTCTAGCTCCCTCATCAACTCCTCCCATATTTGCCTACATGACTTCTCCCGAGCCTCGCCCATCCTCTGGAACCCACTACCCCAATCTGTCAGACTGTCTCCAAATTTATCCACTTTTAGGCGATCCCTGAAAACGTTCCTCTTCAGAGAAGCCTATGCTGCCTCCATTTAACAACTGCACTATTGTCTCCATTAGCTCATCCCCCACAGCTATTACCCTTTTGTATAACTTGGCCCTCCCTCCTAGATTGTAAGCTCTAACTAGCAGGGCCCTCTGATTCCCCTTGTCTTGAATTGTATTGTATTGTAATGTCTACCCCAATGTTGTAAAGCGATGCGTAAACTGTCGGCACTATATAAATCTTGTATAATAATAATAATAATTGCAGTTTAAAGTGGAAGTAAACTACTCAGACTCAAATTAGCTTTTACCATAATGTGCATAATATTCCCCCTTCAGTGTTGCAAATATCTATGCATTTTTCACAGTGAGTTGCTTTCATCTTTTTCTGTTTAAGAGTCTTCAGCCATACTGATTGTCCCAGGCAAGGATGAAATGACTCTTGCACATATGGGTTGGAATTTATCCCAACACATACTCCAGGCATATAAAAGATAGTACAGTGGGATTTTACAGCCATTTGAATTTACATGTCTATCAGTGTATAAAACAAAACTGCTAACAAGCAGTGGGGAAACTATTTTATGACAGAAGAGACAAGCAAAGTTTCTTCTACCATAAATATCTAACTGCTAGCAGTTTTTTACGATGCAAGTTTAGCTATGCTTTAAGTACATACATAAATAAAGCTGCACCCCAGATCATGCACGCTAAAGTAGATATATATTCAGAACAAGCAGTAAATGCATTTTAAAAGAAATTTCTCATTGCCCTCAGTGCCTATAAACATTTTGGAGAAACAACACTGGCACTTTTTTTTTTTAATAGGAGTAAACAACTGCCCTCTAATGTAAACAGCAAACAGATGTTTTAGGCGTTTCCCGACCTCTCCTGAACGCTGGAACATCACAGCTAGTAATCCACGTTTTAAAAATATGTGTTTAGCAGCTTTTTCAAGCCGTGTTTAGCAGCGTTTGTGTTCAGGAGCGTTTACTAAAGATAACCTCAGGAGACCCTCCCAAATTATTAGAAAGCACTAAAAACAAGTATTTATTAACAATTTCAGCCATTCTGTGAGAGAACAGTGTGAGAAGCAGCAGAGAAAGCAGTGTGCTTGTAGCTAGCTGTTATTTCTTGGTTGGTTTGGGAATTGAGAATGTATGAGGAAATGCTCCTGATGTTGCTTTTGCTGAGGCTCCAAAGATGTAGAAAATTGCATGAGAGGACCAGAGTTTGTCGCTACTGGACACATCTGTTGATGGCTCAATGCATGCCCTTTACTAATATGTATGTTTAGCTACGTAATCACCCAGAGAATTTTTTTAATTTTACATGCATGTCAATTGGCATCTCTGACGTTCTCTTGGAAAAGGTTAGACCCCGTCTAGTTCGCATGGATACCAACATGAGGAAAAGCGTGCCACCACATCTGTTGGTGACTCTCAGGTATGTGTATATATTTATCAATCTCTCTCCATATATTTCTCTCCTCCTCTCTATAATCCTTTTTTTTCCTCTCTCTCTCTCAAATATCAGGTTCATCAGGTTAAATTCTCAATGGATGACGGGTGAATGAAAGTTCTATTCAACTTCAGCGTCAAGTAATGCAAGTTGTGTATTGTGCAGCATAATTGGCTGATGATGGGAATATCACGTTATATCAAGCTCGCATACAGTGATAATTTAGTTTTTGGTGTGTTTTTAGCATTTTTCAGGCTTAAAATTAATAAAATGTTTCGCTTTAAAAAAAATACTGGACGAAATTGTGCCTAAGCGCGGGTAGCCGTGTTTGAAAACACAGCTTCTGAGCGCGTTTTTTGGGTTACAAAATAAGCCTCTAAATGCAACTGCCTAGAAACGACTATAAAACGAACCTGTGCACATGTACCGCTAAGATAACATAGAGGAGAGTTCAGGAGCATTTGAAAAAATGTCCAACTGCTCCTAAACATCCGTTTACTAGCAGCAGTGTATATGAGGCCTAAGCTGTTAAGGTCTGTTCACACCAGTGAGCAGTGCTAATAGCACAGCCATTGGTGTGCATTATAAGACATAGTGCTGATGTGCCAATTCTCATGCATCTCAATGTTTATTCCTTTTTTCTACAGAACTTTAAATCTTACGAGATACATTTTAATAGACCATAGTTCTGTTCACTGCAGCAGTGTTGTAATTTCGGTGGTTCGTGTTGCAACCCACTTTGTACTAGATGCACTTTTTATTTCAATGAACACCACAACAATGCTTTGGTGTAAACTGACAACATGAAAAACAAGGCATTATGACATGTGTTTGCATTGGGGCTGCCCTAGGATTAGGGGACAGCATCTGGTGTGAACGGCCCTTTCGAAACCAACTGAAACATGACTTCAAAGTCTGTTATGATCTTTAACCACTTGCCGACCGCCGCACGACGATATACGTCGGCAGAATGGCACGGGCAGGCATATTGGCGTATATATAAGTCCATGCCTGCCCGCGGGTGGGGGGCCCGATCGGGCCCCCCCCCGGTGCCTGCGGCGGTCGGCATTCGTTCGGGAGAGATCAGGGATGAGGGGACGGCCATTCATTCATGGCCACCCCCTCGCGATCGCTCTCGACGAATGGAAATCCCCCGTGACATCACTTCCTCTCCTGTAATGTAAACACAGGAGAGGAAGTGATGTATTCTCTCCTCCGTGTCGGTATTTTCCGTTCCGACACGGAGGAGAGCGGATCGGTGAGTTGCACCAACACTCTACACACACAGTAGAACATGCCAGGCACACTCACACCCCCCCTTTACCCCCCGATCACCCCCCCAATTACCCCTGCCCCCCAGTCACAGTGACACCAATGTCATTTTTTTTTTTTTTTTTTTTTGCATTGGTGTCATTTGTGACTGTAATAACTGTTAGGGCAGTTAGAGTTAGCCCCCTTTAGTTCTAATGTACCCCCCTAACCCCCCCAATAAAGGTTTAACCCCGTGATCACCCCCCGTCGCCAGTGTCACTAAGGCTGGGTTCACATTGCAGCGGTTTATGAGAACGAATGTGATTCGCACCGCACTGCAGTGCAAATCACATCCGATCTCTGTGCGATTCGAGTTCAGCCATTCGCCGCACCCGCCACACCCGCCGCACCCGCCGCAAATTCGCACGGGACCCTTTTTTTGGCCCGCAGCAGAATCGGATCGCATGGGTGTTCACACCATGCGATCCGAGTTTGCAGATCGCACTGCGATATGCGAACTGATCTGGGGGTGTCAGTAACATTTCACTGACACTCCCAGCAGTTCGCATAGGGCAGTGTGAACTGCCGCCGGGAGGCATGCGATGCGGGAACCCGCCGCGGATTCGCGGCGTTTCCGCATCGCTCCAGTGTGAACCCAGCCTAATAAGCGATCATTTTTCTGATCGCCGTATTAGTGTCACAGGTGACGCTAGTTAGGCAGGTAGGTATTTAGGTTCGCCGCAGCTTTTTATAGCGCCAGGGACCCCCATATACTACCGCATAAAGCCCCCTGATTGCCCCCTAGTTAACCCTTTCACCAGTGATCACCATATAACTGTTACAGGTGACGCTGGTTGGTTAGTTATTTTTTTATAGTTTCAGGGCACCCGCCATTTATTACCTAATAAAGGTTTAACCCCCTGATCACCCGGCGGGTGTCATTTGTGACTAATAACTGTTAGGGCAGTTAGGGTTAGCCCCCTTTAGTTCTAAGGTACCCCCCTAACCCCCCCAATAAAGGTTTAACCCCGTGATCACCCCCCGTCGCCAGTGTCACTAAGGCTGGGTTCAGATTGCAGCGGTTTGAGAACGGATGTGATTCGCACCGCACTGCAGTGCAAATCACATCCGATCTCTGTGCGATTCGAGTTCAGCCATTCGCCGCACCCGCCACACCCGCCGCACCCGCCGCAAATTCGCACGGGACCCTTTTTTTGGCCCGCAGCAGAATCGGATCGCATGGGTGTTCACACCATGCGATCCGAGTTTTCAGATCGCACTGCGATATGCGAACTGATCTGGGGGTGTCAGTAACATTTCACTGACACTCCCAGCAGTTCGCATAGGGCAGTGTGAACTGCCGCCGGGAGGCATGCGATGCGGGAACCCGCCGCGCATTCGTGGCGTTCCCGCATCGCTCCAGTGTGAACCCAGCCTAATAAGCGATCGTTTTTCTGATCGCTGTATTAGTGTCACAGGTGACGCTAGTTAGGCAAGTAGGTATTTAGGTTCGCCGCAGCTTTTTATAGCGCCAGGGACCCCCATATACTACCGCATAAAGCCCCCTGATTGCCCCCTAGTTAACCCTTTCACCAGTGATCACCATATAACTGTTACAGGTGACGCTGGTTGGTTAGTTATTTTTTTATAGTTTCAGGGCACCCGCCATTTATTACCTAGTCTCACTAGTGTACCCCTAAATTTAGGGGTGTCTACTTTCCAAAATGGGGTCATTTGGGGGGGGTTTGTGCCATCTTGGCATTTTATGGCCTTCAAAACTGTAACGCCCTTAGAAAGCCTGAAGGCGGTGCTTGGTTTTCGGGGCCCCGTACGCGGCTAGGCTCCCAAAAAGTCCCACATATGTGGTATCCCCGTACTCAGGAGAAGCAGCAGAATTTATTTTGGGGTGTCATTTCACATATGCCCATGGCATGCGTGAGCAATATATCATTTAGTGACAACTTTGTGAAAAAAAAAAAAAAAAAAAAAAAGTTTGTAATTTTCCCGCAACTTGTGGCAAAATATAAAATATTCCATGGACTCAACATGCCTCTCAGCAAATAGCTTGGGGTGTCTACTTTCTAAAATGGGGTCATTTGTGGGGGTTTTGTGCCATCTTGGCATTTTATGGCCTTCAAAACTGTAATAGGTAGTGAGGAGTGAAGTCAAATATTTACGCCCTTAGAAAGCCTGAAGGCGGTGCTTGGTTTTCGGGGCCCCGTACGCGGCTAGGCTCCCAAAAAGTCCCACATATGTGGTATCCCCGTACTCAGGAGAAGCAGCAGAATTTATTTTGGGGTGTCATTTCACATATGCCCATGGCATGTGTGAGCAATATATCATTTAGTGACAACTTTGTGAAAAAAAAAAAAAAAAAAAAAAAAGTTTGTAATTTTCCCGCAACTTGTGGCAAAATATAAAATATTCCATGAACTCAACATGCCTCTCAGCAAATAGCTTGGGGTGTCTACTTTCTAAAATGGGGTCATTTGTGGGGGTTTTGTGCCATCTTGGCATTTTATGGCCTTCAAAACTGTAATAGGTAGTGAGAAGTGAACTCAAAAATTTACGCCCTTAGAAAGCCTGAAGGCGGTGCTTGGTTTTCGGGGCCCCGTACGCGGCTAGGCTCCCAAAAAGTCCCACATATGTGGTATCCCCGTACTCAGGAGAAGCAGCAGAATTTATTTTGGGGTGTCATTTCACATACGCCCATAGCATGTGTGAGCAATATATCATTTAGTGACAACTTTGTGTAAAAAAAAAAAAAAAATTTTTTTTTTGTCATTATTCAATCGCTTGAGGCAAAAAAATAAAATATTCAATGGGCTCAACATGCCTCTTATCAATTTCCTTAGGGGGTCTACTTTCCAAAATGGGGTCATTTGGGGGGGTTTTGTACTGCCCTGCCATTTTAGCACCTCAAGAAATGAGATAGGCAGTCGTAAACTAAAAGCTGCGTAAATTCCAGAAAACGTACCTTAGTTTGTAGATGTGACAACTTTTGCGCAAACCAATAAATATACAATTATTGACTTTTTTTTTACCAAAGACATGTGGCTGAATACATTTTGGCCTAAATGTATGACTAAAATTGAGTTTATTGGATTTTTCTAATAACAAAAAGTAGAAAATATCATTTTTTTTCAAAATTTGCGGTCTTTTTACGTTTATATCGCAAAAAATAAAAATCGCAGAGGCAATCAAATACCATCAAAAGAAAGCTCTATTTGTGGGAAGAAAAGGACGCAAATTTTGTTTGGGTACAACATTGCATGACCGCGCAATTACCAGTTAAAGCAGCGCAGTGCCAAAGTGTAAAAAGACCTCTGGTCATTTACCAGCAAAATGGTCCGGTCTTAAAGTGGTTAAGAAGCTTAGAAAATGTCATAATGCCACTATTACCAGAATAAAAGAAAGCTGGTTAAACCCTTCCATGGGATCCTGTGAACATAACACTCATCCCCACTGTGATGTCAGATAGCTAGCCTACAATACTGATCATTGGAGATTGATTTCTGAGTGACAGCTCTGGAAGATAATGGGTGTGACAGGTAGTGCACACATCCCCACTCTTTGGTTTACATTGAGTCTAGATCTGCAGCCTACTTATCAGAGGAACCGAGAGAGTGTGAGAACGGTCAGCTTGTGTTGTGAATGTTTGCAGCTTGTACATTTTCTGGTACCAAAGGATTTTATTGGCAAATGGAACAGATAATACAGTATAGTCACAGGAATATAAAAGATAAACATTACAACATAAGGAAATGTTAAAGTCATGCTCATGCATATGCAATAAGCCTGAGGAAACAATTATTAAATTATAGACAAATTATTAATTGTATAATTTATCTCCACAAAGCAAATTTTATGTAAAGATAAGGTAGTGGAAAAAAAAACAGACCACACTATATTTGAAAGGCATACAAAGTTGTCCCTTATCCATATATTGTGTAGATTTAATGGGAGATGAAGCGCAAGAAGACAGGGAAAGAAAACCTCTCCACTCCTACCCTCCAAAAACCTACCATGTACTGCATACAAACTGTAGAGACAGCTTGTGCATTTTTATTCACAAAAACAAAGGCTGACAACAGCATAAGCCAGGTACTACACTAACTAGGCTGTCTTGAACACGTGTAGTAGCACAATTGCTACTGTCAGCTTGTTTTTGTAAATGAAAGCCCGTTTCTACAGCTGTAATCCTTCACCCCACAAGCCGACAGTTTGCTACTCTGTACCCTGAATAGCAGGCTGCAGGTCCAGACTCTGTGTAAATTAAACAGAAGAGATCAGGAGAAATGTGCTTGGCTCAGCGCTGGCTGTAACTCCTTCAATGGGAATGCCCATATTTTCAGTGTGAAGAAAGAGCGGGTGGCACTATATCAGCAGACAGAAAACAAATTGTATTTAACTTCCACTGGTTTTAATGGTGACATGTGCTATGTGCACAGAAAAAATACCTGGAGGATTTAACAAGCTTTTTTTTTCTTCTGGTGATGGTTCTTCTTTAATGCCCATAGTCTGGAAAACTGTATGGAATATCCATAGCGGGGCACATGGCAGAATTGCATCCAGAATGAAAAAATGTTTACATAAGAAATTATGAACATTTTTGGTTGTAGTTCTAAATTCACACATTCATTTATGTTTTAATTTCATACCAACTTTCAAACAATGTAGCATGCCCAAAAGGTTGTCCATACAGAGCATGTCTGTGTTTACTTTGTGCATTCCTGTTGCTGTGCCTTACTAAAAATTATAATTTGCAGACTGCATCTCCAACAGCTTTACTGAACGTAATGATTCTCTAGGGCAGCGAAATCTCAAAATTTTTGGCTGGAGGAACCCACATACATTTTATTGCTCAGGAAAACCCCTCCTAAAATATCTACATGTCACGGTACATTAGCATGATTGGTAAGTTGAAGAAAGTTTTAAACAAATTAATGGCATACCTAGAGTATCTGACACCCTCAGCAGATAATTGCATGGATTTTAACAAACTTTGTTGTAGTTTCCTACTTTTTGTTATCCTGAAGAGAGTGCTGTTTATTTATCCGTGTCAATGTGCCAAGTGAATCTGTATGGGGGTGGTTTTATAAATAATCAGCTGAAGCACCTGCCATGGTATGCATCCTTTTAGACGTAATTTCTCTTTGAGGCCAGGTTCACACCGGAGCGATGCGGGAACGCCGCGAATCCGCAGCGTTTTCCCGCATCGCATGCCTCCCGCCGGCAGTTCACACTGCCCTATGCGGACTGCTGGGAGTGTCAGTGAAATGTTAATGACACCCCCAGATCAGTCCGCATATCGCAGTGCGATCTGCAAACTCGGACAGGAATCGGATTGCATGGTGTGAACACCCATGCGATCAGATTCTGCTGCGGACCAAAAAAAGGGTCCCGTGCGAGTTTGCGGCGGGTGCGATGCGAATTCAGCCATACTATCTGTATGATCTGATCGGATGTGATTTGCACTGCAGTGCGGTGCGAATCACATCCGGTTCTCGCTGCCGCAGCGGTGTGAACCCAGCCTGAGAGTATCACTCTATAAATTACATGTTTGTTGCAGGGGATGCCCAAAAATCTGATTTGTATCTTAGTGCAGACTTCTGGGAAAATTAGTAGGTCAATCATAGAAGCAGGAATTGACATATCTGGGGGGGGGGGTTCTGTACACCATTTTATGTACAGAAAGCCTCCAGGTAGCCATATTGCATTTTACAGAAAATTACAGTGCTGCAGATTGAAAGAGAAAGGTAATTTGTAACAACATTCAATCACAATATGACTTGTGTCGCAATTGTATACGGTGTGTTGTTTTTTTTTCCCCACTAAAGTGGAGTTACCCTTATTATAAAATTAATAATAATGGCTGTAAAAATGATAGGGTCCTCTTTCACCAGTGTTCAGTCAAGAACTTTCTTCCTATGCCAGCGTTTAGTCAACATCTTACATTTAAGGTCAGTGAATAAGTAACCACGTACATTGTAATGTCTGTGGAAAATGACCCCTTTATATTGGTAATTATTATAGGTGGTCAAAAAATCTGCTACTGCTCAAGGAATTTCTAACAACCTCTAGGGCAGTGGTCTTCAAACTCTGGTCAGGGGGTTCGATGCCTTTATCTGGCCCTTGGGGCAAATTTCTCCCATTGATAAGAGACACTATTCTACAAACTGACAAGAAATGGGGCACCATTTCTTCCACTAAGACAAACAATGGGGCACTATTCTTCCCAGTGACACTAACAGCAGGGCACTATTCCTCCCCCTAATAACAAGTGTGGCAATGTTTACGCCCACTGATGCCAGGAAAATTTCCACTCCTGCTGGCCACAGTCCAGCTCCCTAAAGTCTAAAGGACAATAAACTGGCCCTTTGTTTTAGAAAGTTTGGAGACCTCTGCTCTAGGGGAACCACTGTTTACCAACTGAACTGCAGTCTGCCAAGCACAGCAAATATCAGTACAGCAATTTCACTCCTGTTCACAAATATAAGTGAGCATGGCAGTTTACCAGACAAATATGGAATTTTCATATTGCTTTTCAAGAAAACGTGCTTTTATGCTGGTTTCATTAAGTGTTTATTGTGTCACCATGACATCTGGATTTTCCAATTAAACTAAAATCTGACTTAAACTCCTATATTCCTTCAGTATTAAGAGATATCTGAAGCTTTCATCCAGCTGTTCAATGTGAACATGAGAGCATGCACTGGGGTAAACGAGAAATGGGCATCGGAGATGCAATAAATCACTTACATGTTAATTTATTTTATTGTTACTTTCTTTATTTGAAACGGTAGAAATTGCACTTTTAGGAATAATTAGTGATGTCAGAATGTTGCTCATGAGCCTACTAAGAGGGAAATTGTGGTCAGGTTGGTAGTATTTTCAGTAAAACAATATAATCATTTAGTTATGGGTAATTATGTGGCTTAAAAGCACACCTAAACTTTCAGTTTATGTAACCTTTAGAAAGCAGCCACAGCTTGTGTAGAAAAGCCTGTTCCCCACCATGCTATAGAGAAGGACCCGTTGCTTCTGTATTAAAAGCAGTGGTCTCTTTGCAGCAGTCTGACAACCCCTTGCTGAGTCATAGCGAAAGCTCTCCAATTGGCAGGCAGTATGAGTTTTGCGGACTTCAGATCTCCAGCCCTGACTTTTCAGGGGTTGTGCTGGACCTCTGTAGAGAAACTGCTGCTTCCACGCAGAGGAAGGGTTCCTCGCTGCAGCATGCTGGCAAGGGAAAGTCTTTTCCACCCAAGCAAGTGTTGTTTTACAGGGAAAAGGTTTTAAACTGTGAACACCTTTTGTTTCAATGCACTTGAAATATTTATGTAAATGAAGGTCCAGTTTATTACCTTTCATAGCAGAACAGTTAAGCAAGCTTTTCAGTGCAATTTAAATATACAACTTGTTTACTTTCATGTGGATTTCAACTAAAAATGTGAAATTTTTTCATTTTTTTGTGGCAAACAATACTTTCAACAAGATGAGGGTGCATAAACCCAAGTAAAATGTAACCTTTTAGTGAGATTCTATTAAATAGAGCTCCTCATGTAGCCTCATGTTTGAGTGACCCGTGTTTCATCCCAGCCTTTAGTGACAACAGCCACTTCGCTGTATGGATATCACACAAGCTTGTCACTCCAAAATCCATTTCTACAGATAACAAATTCTGTTCTTTTTCTCAACTACAATTTAAATTATCCTTAATAGAACACTCACACTATACCCAACTTCAAAACTTTTTTTCAAAATTCATTTAACCCTTTAAACCCCATTTACTCGATTCAAAAATATTTGCATCTTGTCCCACAGAGACAAAGGATTTGTTTCTCGTATATATCGCCATCTAAATGAAATGTCTCCCGGAAAAATCCAAACCAATGGTTCAATGGGAGACAGATCTGGATAGTTCATTTACATCGGAGGAATGGAAAACTATGATTGATAATTTACTCAAATGCCCCCGCTCAATATCTAGCAGAGAATGTGCTGTAAAATTGCATACAAGATGGTATATGACCCCCCCCCCCCCCCCCTTAAGATACATTCCCTTTACCCCTCAGTCTCCCCGTGCTGTTATAGAGGATGTTTTGATCAGGGCACCTTTTTACACATCTTTTGGAGCTATAAATCTCTTCAACCTTTGCAGCAACAGGCAACCAGAAAAATTGCACAATTAGCAGGTAAAAACATTGCTCTGACGCCACAAATGTGCTTATTATTTGTACCTAATATACCCACCTTCCATGTCAGATTAATACACACCCTTTTCTGTTCTATCCAATGCATACTGTAATATATCTTTGTCTCTAAACCCTTAACAAATTTTTCTTTCTTATTTGAGATGCCTATATAAGATTTTACTTGTATGACCATTCATATTATGTATGCATTACCGTATGTACTCACAGAAGTATATGTCTTTAATGTTTAGGTTCCGTAAATGTACTTTTTGTTAACTTCACTTAGGCCTTCACTTTACAGTATCTCACAAAAGTGAGTACACCCCTCACATTTTTGTAAATATTTTATTATATCTTTTCATGTGACAACACTGAAGAAATTACACTTTTCTACAATGTAAAGTAGTGAGTGTACAGCTTGTATAACAGTGTAAATTTGCTGTCCCCTCAAAATAACTCAACACACAGCCATTAATGTCTAAACCGCTGGCAACAAAAGCGAGTACACTGCTAAGTGAAAAAAGTCCAAATAGGGCCCAATTAGCCATTTTCATGTGACTCTTAAGTGTTACAAGGTCTCAGTTGTGAATGGGGAGCAGATGTGTTAAATTTGGTGTTATCGCTCTCACTCTCTCATACTGATCACTGGAAATTCAACATGGCCCCTCATAGCAAAGAACTCTGAGGATCTGAAAGCAGTGTACTCACTTTTGTTGCCAGCAGTTTAGACATTAATGGCGTTGAGTGTGTTGAGATATTTTGAGGGGACAGCACATTTACACTGTTATACAAGCTGTACACTCATTACTTTACATTGTAGAAAAGTGTAATTTCTTCGGTGTTGTCACATGAAAAGATATAATAAAATAGTTACAAAAATGTGAGGGGTGTACTCACTTTTGTGAGATACTGTATGTTACCTCTCTTCAATGTATCAGGATTTTGGCCTTATACCAATAATCCTTTACTTATTATAATTTTGTATTTGATATTTTTGTACCATTGTACTGGATTTTGACCTTCCTAAAAAAAATAGTTTGTAAATGGGGGGGGGGGGGGAGATTCTATTAAAAAGTATAATGAAAGACTGTATGCATGTTTTTACTTATAAGGAGGTAGGTACTGAAGATGACTCTTATATCCAAGAAAACATATGCTGGTAATTGTAGTATATATAATCAAGATAGCACAGTACAGATAATACCAATCTCTACCCGCAGTTAAGTTTCTACCACAGAGGGAGGATATGTAAAAGCAATGGGTGGAATATATTCTTCTGTGGGACTGATATGATTATCTTTATGTGGTGAAATTTTCTGCAAAGGCACCTCCACCCCTCCCACATTTTCATTCCCTGCAGAATATTGAGGTATTATGTATCTCCACCCATTGTTTTCACATATCCTCCCTGTGCGGTAAAAACGTAACTGCAGGCGGAGACTGGTATTATTTGTACGGTACTATCTTGATTATATATACCACCACTACCAACATATGTTTTCTTGGATGTGGGAGTCATCTTCAGTAACTTCCTAAGTAAAAGCATACACACAGTCTTTCATTACACATTTTAATGGAATCTCAATAAAGGTTACATTGTACTTTAGTGGCTATTGGTGCATGGGTTAACGCACCCTCATCTTGTTGAAAGTGAAAACCAAAGGAAACAGGTGAGAACTCACCGATAGTTAAAGAATTTTCCACTGTATCTAAATGGGAAAGTGCTGCATTTGATTATTCCTATCCTTTAAAGCAGGGGTCTTCAAACTATAGCCCTCCAGTTGTTCAGAAACTACAATTCCCATCATGTCTAGTCATGTCTGTGAATGTCAGAGTTTTACAATGCCTCATGAGGTGTGTACTTCTATAACAGCTGGAGGGCCATAGTTTGGAGATCCCTGCTTTAAAGTGAAAAAATACTAACAAGGACTTTCTCTTATTCGTTCCCTTTGGCTCTGTTTATTATAACATTGAAGTAGAAGTGCAGAAAAAGTTTGGAAGTTAAGGTGGGGATATGGATGGATGAGGACTGGAGCGAGGTTCTGGAAACCTGGCAACTAATATTGCCCAAGTTACCTAAACTGCCTTACATAACTGTATAGTCTTAGAGTCTATCTTACCCCAGTTAGACTAGCCCATTATTGACAGACTCATAACTCCCTCCGTCCTATGTGTAATCTCCGCTCGGTCATATTTTATTATTTGTTATGGGCCTGCCATACTATTCAGGGATTTTGGACACAGGTGGTAATATTTTTGCATGACAACATGGGCTTTCCATTGCCCCCAAACCCCTAGCCATGGCTGCTAGGACCATATAACCATACACCCTACTCCCAAAATGGACAAGTTCCCTAAAACATTCCTGTACAAAACCCTATTTCTAGCAAGAAAACACATTGTGAGATGAGGGCTGAACCCCTTCTACACTCAGCTCCTGGATTTGTGAAACTAACAATACGTTGCCTTATAAGAAATAAATTTTTTGTCCAAAGAGGCTGCCTGTCCAAATATAACAAAATTTGGAATAGATGGTTGCATCCCTCAGCAACATGCAGATCACTGAACTATGTGCTCCTATGCTACATGAAGAACGTTGGCTCATTTGTGTACTGCTTTGTCCCACGATGTTACACTAAGGCTATTGCTTTCTGGGGTCCTTTATTAACGAGTCACACATCCTTTATTGGTCAACCTTCATTGTTTATCTATTAGCCTGTTGTAAAGCTAGGGTACCCCTTCATTTGCTGTTACGGATAATTAGGGGACATACACAATTTGTTAAAATTTACTGTTTACCTCTGTCAGTAATTGTAACCTTGTGCTACATTGTTTACTGTACCATATCGCATTGTATTTTTGGAAAAGTCTTCTTAAGGACTATACACATGGGCCAAATATCGGAGGCATTAGAAACCTGCCAACATTCGACCCACGTGTATGGCAACCAGGCTGGCTTTTGTTGAAATGGTGTGACCAAAAAATGTCTGCTGATCAGCACTCTCAGCTGATGGCTGAGAGCGCTGACCAGTATGCCGTTTTTTTTTTCCAGTGTGTTCTGTGTTTTTCTTGTTAAGCCTGCTGTTAGTGTGTACCAGTTTTTACACACATCCTTGTATTGCCCTTGAATCACACCATCTATGGTCTGCCTAAGAATGAAAGTGTTTGTGTAATTTAGCAAAAGACAAAAGGGGGAGGCTGACAACAAGTCCACAAAAATATCTGACTATACAACTATATGATGTGGGAACAAGCTGTTATGCCTTCACTAGAGATACAGTATTTTGTGCTCTATATTTATGTGTCATTCAATTACATTGGCATCCCAGTGTTCAATCACAGTATCTGGCAATGCATCCATGCTGCGTTACAAAAATGATCTAGGGACACCTTTAAATCGATAGTGTACATAAAATACCATGTTAATGTGCTTGTGGTAATGTAGCAAAATGAAAAAATTTGATTTTTAACTTACCATAAAATCAATTTTTCAGTTCATGGACAGACACAGCGCCCCATTATTCAGAACCATAGGGTTATATCGCCCCCTAGAGGAGTAGGACACTAGGCAGAAAAAACAGATGGCTATGCTTATGGGCAGTCCTAGGTGATATACACCCCCCTCTCTGCTATAGGCCTTCAGTTTAGTAACAAGCAGCGTCAGAAGCATCAAAACTGCTTAGAGGGGTGGGTGCTGTGTCTGTCAATGAACTCAGAGAAATTAATTTCACGGTAAGTCAAAAATCCAATTTTCTCTTTCATTCATTGTCATACACAGTACTCCCTTATTCAGAACCACAGGGACGTCCCAAAGCAGTGCCAAACATGAGGGGTGGGACAACAAAAAATCCCAAGGCTAAAACAAGAGCCAACCAGGTAACAGGAGCTCAACACAGAACTGGAGCCCAGCCTGAACAATACACCCCCAAGAGAGATTAGAACCCCCAAACACCAGCCCGCAAAAATAAGCATCCTCAGATGCCAGCACATCCACATTGTAGAATTTTGCGAAAGTGTACACCGACGGCCAAGTGGCCGCCTTGCAAACCAACGCAGCTAAAGCCTGATGATGGAAGGCCCAAAAAGCAGTAAGCAGCCAAGTAGAATGTGCCGTAACAGGGAAAGGAGTAACCCAACCCCTAATTGAATAGGCCAGAGTCATCATCTGTCTGATCCATCTAAAACGGTCGTAGAAGAAGCGGACCCTTGGCCCTTACGTGAGCACAGCGAGTCTGATCTCCAAAAATACCCTGTGACTGCCAAATACACCCGAATACATCCAGGGCATGTAAGGTAAATCCCTTAGGATATTTTGACCTGGGACACAGGGAAGGCAATACAATGTCCTTAGTCAAAAGAAATCAGAGGAGGGAACCACGGACGAGGGCGAAGAACCACTTCATCTTTGTGGATCACCAGATAAGTATGACATGGCAACGCCTACAGTTCTAGCAACCAAAAAAGCCACCTTCTGGGACAGAGCAAGCAGAGGAAACTCCCGAATATTTTAAAAGAGAGGCTCCTGTAGAATCAAATGCACCAAGAGCAGATCCCGCAGTGGTAGAAGAGACCGCACCGGTGGAGGCAGATGTTAAACCCCTTAAGAGTTCGCACCAGGGAGTGCGAGACCAAGGGACTCCGAAGAAAACTGGCAAGGCCAACACCTGGCCCTTGATGCTACTCTAGGCCAAGTTCTGATCAACCACCCCCCTCCCCCCGTGAAGGAAGGTGGAAATCCGAGCCACTGAGAAAGAACAAGGGTAAGTGCCAAGCGCCTCACATCAGGATATGTATGCTATCCAGGTCCGGTGGTAAATCTTCCTACAGGAAGGCTTCCTAGTCTTCAGCAGTGTCGTAACTTCAGCACCTGGCTCATAACAGCCAGGCCTTCAAAACCAGCGACTGAAGCAGGATGGAAGATTGGCCCTTGGGACAGTAGAAGCTCCCTGAGAGGCAATCACCAAGAGACGTCAGCGACTGAGGGCACCGGGTCGGGGTACTAAGATCGACAAGGCCATATGCTCCCACTAGAATGATTGGAATTCCTTCGGCCTCGATCCTGCGTAAAAGCTTGAGAAGAGGAGAGGCGTAAATCCGACTATATCAGCTCCACTGAGCTACCAGAGTGTCTGCAGTCTCCACCAAAAGATCCAGGGACCTTGCCAGAAACCTCAGTACCGTTCCGTTAAGCCGGGATGCCAACAGATCTACCGTGGGAGTGCCCCATTGGAGACATGTCCGATGAAACACATCCTGGTGAAGGGACAACCCCATGGATCAACACTAGCCGACTGAGGCAACTGCCTGCCAGTTTTCCACTCCTAGAATGCAGAGGGCCAGAGAAAGGTATTCTGCCCACGGGAGGATGCTGGCTACTGTCAGGGCTGCCAACACACTCTTCGTTCCTCCCTGGTGATTGACATAAGCCACCACTGTGGCATTGTCCGTCTGGATCCGTACCAGGAGAACCCAAAGTTGACCTCTATGATTCATACAGTCCGATCACTCGAAGTCCCAGGATATTGATCAGCAGTCCGGATTCTTCCAGCATCCAACGACCCTGAGCAGAACCCAGTCCCAGGACACCTCCCCACCTGGACAGACTGGCATTGGTGGTGACCACTGTTCACCACAAGGGGAGAAAGGATGTGCCCTGCCGAAATCCCGTAGATTGAAGCCACCAGACCAGGGACCCCCCGGGTTTTCTGGCTCAGCCAAATCTGATAGCCCAGAAACCTTGGGCACTTTACGCCAGGATCTCACTGGAAGGGAGCTTGTATGGAACTGCATCAATGGAACCCCCTCGAAGGTAGATACCATCAGGCCCAAGACCCACATGAAGGACAGCAGGGAGGCCCACCTGCAGGACAACAGTAGTTGAAGTGCAGCATGCTACTTCAGGAGTTTTTCCAGAGGAAAAAAAAATCTCTGGCCAGAGATTAAACCAGAGCCAGGCCCAGATAATTCAATTTTCTGGAAGGAACCAGAGTAGACTTCAGGTAGTATAGAAGCCAACTGAAAACTGTGGTCTGTATAGTGAGCTACATCACCCCTCAGGGTAGCCGAGGACTCTGCTCACAGAAGGAGGTCGTCCAGGCAGCCCAGGACTGCAATACCCCTCTGACGTAGCCACACCAGAACTGGGGCCAACACCATTGTGAATATGCGAGGAGTGGAGGCAAAAACAAAGGTCAACACTGCAAGCTGATAATGCTCTTCTCCCACAGTAAAACGGAGAAAGTGCTGGTGTCAGGCATATATTGGAGTGCGTAAATAAGCATCCACAATGTCGACAGAAGCCAAAAAGTCCCCATGATGAAGGGGTGCCACCATCGTACAGATGGACTTTATTCTGACCTTCTGTACCCACTGGAACTGGGTCAATCACACCCTGAAGCAACAGGGCTTGCACAGCCCCAAGGAGAACTGCCAACTATCCGGTGACAGATGCCTATTGGAAGGAAAAAACCCTTTTCGAAGTTCAAGGCCAGAACACTATGACATAGGTGAGGGCACACTTTCATGCTTGTCTGTGGGTCTAGGGAGCCCCGCTCTCAACTCGCCAGACCAGGTCCATTGTGTGCTGAGAAGGAATGCATCCGCCACGAGGCCCTTTTCACCATTTCAGACTGTGGAAGAGATGTACACTTCCCTCCTGTGAGACTAGTAATGATGTCATCCAGGGTAGCCCCAAACAGACAATTGCGGTGAAATGGTAACCCAGTCGGAGCTTTTTTTTTTTTTTTTTTTTTTTAGAAGTCCAGTCCACAGACCAACACTTAAGCCACAATACATGTCTAAGCACCACTGCAGAAACAGAGCTTAGCAACCAACGGAATTGCATCCAAGAGGCATTTCATACAAACTGCAGCCCCAAGACCAACTGGTCTGCCAACTCAGTGAAAGCAGAGGGAATCTGATCCCCTTCGCAACCTAGAGACAGGGGGATCCACTACAGGTGGAACAGTCCACTCTTTAAGGAAGGGACCCCGCAAAGAGGTACCTCACAGCAAAGAGTCTCTGGAATCACAAAGGGGTGTTTTGGACACTCCCAGTCTTCACAAACCAGTATTCCAAAATAGGAGGGAGAAGATTTTGCCGTGCAAGACAGTTTATGGGTGTCAAGGGGACTGGCACCTCCGCACAACTGCATCCGCCATCTTTAAAGTTTCCCGCACAAACGTAATAAGGGTGACAACCAGCACCTTCTTGTGCGCCACTACAGTTGTGGAGGAACATCCTCACTAACTGAAAGTGTGGCCACCAACCCTGCATAGTGGGCCACATCCACAATGGCAGAGCCAGACATAGGATCAGTCAAGACTGATGAGGCAGGGGCGCCATTTACTAGCCTATATGCCTAAGGGCCACCTGTGAAAATGCAAAGAACTCGGGGGGTCGCCGACAGACCTCCGCAGCCTTACGCTTATGCCCCACACAGGGGCGTCACCCGTGTCGCACAGGGGAACGTCCACCAAGGGACACTGACCAGGGCTCCTCACAAGGGGCACTGGCTGAGACCCCACACAGGGGGTATCCATTAAGGAGGGGCCCACTTAAACAACCCCCCAAAAGGGGGTCGCCCTCAGATCCCCCACAGCACTATCCCTCTGGAAGAAGGCATCTGTTGTGGCCACGGCCTAAATTTTCAGCTGCCCAATGTGAGTGTACAGGTCTACGGGGGGAGCACCGGACCAAGCACAGCCGAGGAAGCAGCTCAGATGCCCACCACGAAAAGCAGCGGCCTCCACCGCCTGCTCTAGGACCGCCCCAAACGTTTCCCAGTAGGCCGCAAAAGCTGTAGCTGTGGCCAAAACTTTCGGCCGCACGCCGAGAGTGAACAGGCCTGTGGGGGGGGGGGGGACCAGACCAAGCAGAGGCAAGGAAGAAGGGCGGATGCCGACAATGGAAAGTGGTGACCTCCGCCATCTGCCACACAGGTCGCCTGGTTGGCAAGCTTAAATTAGTGGAGGGCCACCTAGTGAAAAGCTGTGGTCTGCACACGCTCGCTGGCCAGACGGGGGAGAGACCACTGGATCTTAGTGTCCAGCCCGTCGCCTAGTCTGGCAGTTGATTGTAGATCTTACAGGAAAAAAAATCCAAGAGGAAAAATAGTAGTTTAAAAAGCAAAAACAAAAAATTGCCACGACCAGAGATCCCAGCAGGGAACTAGGTCTTTACTCCTGACTAGGCATAAAAAAAAAAAAAACTGAAGGCCTATAGTAGAGAGGGGGGTGTATATCACCTAGTAATGCCCATAGGCGTAGCCAAGTCTTTTTTCTGCCTAGTGTCCTACTCCTGTTGGTGGCAATATAACCCTATGGTTCTGAATAATGGAGCACTGTGTCTGTCAATGAACGAAAGAGAAATGGTTTTCAGGATATTGAAGAATTATACTTTTGCCTTGGATCCAGCTACTGCATATAATGGAAAAGATCTTTCTTCAGCCTCTTGTAATCCATAACTTGATCCAGTCTCTGTTTACTAGCTGCATTTGTTTTCTTTTGGCTTAGTTTGATCTGATTTTTCTATTTTTTTTAAGCAGTTACATTTTTTTTTCTGGGATAAAAGGCTATAAATTAAATCTATTGTAAGCAGCAATGCCATTGTTACATGGTTTATCTCAACCCTCTAAGGACTTGTTTACACTTGCAACTGGGGGGGAGGGGGCAGTTGATCAATTTTTACCACCTCTCAACTGGCGCTCCCCCCTGTTGGCTACAGAGGCAGGGGACAGGGGTACATACAACATGCATAGTGGAATGTAACGCCTCTGAACACAGGCCATTCAAGTGAACTGGGTGGTGCTGCAACCACGTGTGGTTTTGATGCAGTTGTCCAGTATTTAGAGGGTTAAAGCAGGCGGTAAGAAGGCAATACAGCACGTCCTTCCAATCTAATGCCCTCTGAGGAACAAGCTGAACGTGGATTGCTCTTCAGAGGAGAAAGGTGGTGTAAACAAGCCCTAACTGCCACTTTTGCAAGACAGCTTGGTCTGTTTAAGGAAGCTGGAAAATAAACTCTTGACTGAATCAACAGGTAATAAAATACGTTTGATTTTACCTGTAAAAATAATGAATTATATGCTGTCTTCAGGTAGTTGGACACTGGCAAACAAAGCTGTAAGGACAGCCACAATATAACCCCCACTCCCAGCAAGCTTCAGTTTTATAGCATGCATAAGGAGTGAATCGAAAGAACAGAGGGGAGGAATTCGTGTCCTGTTTTGTACTCCAAGAAAGGGATTTTAAAGATAGATCCTGTGTCCTGTAATGTAAAAAATAAAAACTTAGTCTTAGATGATTGCGATGCCCAAAGCAGTAAAACTGTGGGGTGGGCAACAAAGCCACAAATGCTAACAGGCCCATGAAACAAAACAGGCAACAGAAGACTCTAAAATTTAGAGAATAGCCTTTATTACTAAACTGGCATCAAAAGAAGAACCTGATAAAAGCATGTGAATCACATGCATAGGTTGGACTTGATGGACCTGTGTCTTTTTTCAACCTCACCTACTAAGTAACTAACAGAAAACCAGGCAGCAAACCTGATGCAGATGCTGAAAGCCCATGAAGCACTGACGGATCTGGTAGAATGTGTCTTAACCTGAAAGGTACCTGAACCTTATCCTTCAGACTGTAGGCTTAGGCGATGACATGCCCTATTCCACCTACATTATATTACCAAAAGTATTGGGACTCCTGCCTTTACATGCACATGAAATTTAATAACGTCCCAGTCTTAGTCTGTAGGGTTTAATATCGAGTTGGCCCACCGTTTGTAGTTATAACAGCTTCAACTTTTCTGGCAAGGCTGTCCACAAGAATTCATAGTGTGTCAATGGGAATGTTTGACCATTTTTCCAGAAGCGCATTTGTGAGGTCAGGCACTGATGTGGACGGGAAGGCATGGCTTGCAGTCTCTGATCAAATTCATCTGAAAAGTGTTCTATCGGGTTAAGGTTAGGACTAGTCAAGTTCCTCCACCCCAAACACGCTCATCTATGTCTTTTTAGACTTTGCTTTGCGCACTGGTGCGCAGTCATGTTGGAATAGGAAAGGGGCCATCCCCAAACCTCACAAATGCACTTCTGGAAGAATGGTCAAACATTCCCATAGGCTCTTACTCTGAAACACGTCTCAGAGGTGTTGATGCAGGAATTCCTCTTACCGGCCCATTGAGAAGACAGTGATTAATGCTACTGGCTATAACAACTTGGCACATTCAGCCTGCCCTTAACAATTAGAATCTTGTCCGGTTCCTGCTGAACTGGCTGAGATTTGAACTGTGTATGGCCGGCCTTAGGCCCCTTACACACCTGTGTCATAATTTACTGATGTTTATACTCAGGAACTTGCTGACAGACTGTCCCTGAGTAAATAAAACTGTGTGTAAAGACCCATGTTGAGTATAGGCATGTAAATGGGTACAGACAAGTGAAATTCTTCTTCATTGCCAGTGTTTTAATATACTAATTTATACTCACTTAAACATGCTTATAGACAAGTAAAAATGCATGTGTGTGTAAATTACTGCACTCAAATGTTAAACTGTTGTTGTTTATGACTCTGTACTCAAAACTGTATTACTGATCGTTACATAGCTGTGTGCATTGTTCCATAGGCAACAATGCATCTAATTTAAAATTAGTAAAAAAAAAAATAGCATTTCTTTACTCCCATGTGCAAGAGGCCTCTTTGTCAGTGTTGTAATATACTCATTTATACTCCCTTCCTGCCCAGGCCATTTTTCAGCTTTCAGTGTTGTCGCACTTTGAATGACAATTTTTATAATTTTCTATACACAAATATAGCTTTCCTTTGGTGTGCATTTAATCACTGCTGGGTTATTTTTTACTGAAAAAAAAGACCAAAAAATTTGAAAATAAGTTTTTTTTACTTTGTTTCTGTCAGCAAATTTTGTAAAGTAATTTTTCTCCTTCACTGATGTGCGCTAATGAGGCGGCATTGATGGGCACTGATGGGCTGAATTGGTGGGCATTGATAGGTTGGCACTTATGGGCACTGATGAGGAGGCACTAATATGCCGGACTTTGATAGGCGGCACTGTTAGGTGGCACTGGTGGGCATGGATAGGCGGTACTGATGGGCATTTATGGGTGCCACTGATGGGCGACACTGATGTGCATTGAAGGACAGCAGTGATTGGCATTGATGGGCAGCACTGACTGGCATCACTAATAAGCACTGATTGGTGGCACTTGTGGGCAGTGGTGGGCTCTGATTGCTGGCACTGATTGGTGACACTGTTGGTGCTATAATGTTATCAGGGCATTGATGATCGGTGCTCTGATTACATGTTTTGTTGCCCCCTGTGAGGAGATGCCGCTGATCGGCTCTCTTCACCACACACTCCATCAGTGTGAGGTGAGGAGCGATGATTACCGCCATCTCTGCGTTTACATGTGACCGCCTGTGACTGGCTCTTCATAGAGATTGGGATCGCTCCGTGTCCTAGCAAAACGGCACAGCTATGATCCCCGGAGACGCCATCATATGACGTTGTCCGAGAACGAGAGCCGCACTGCCCCGCCGTCATTTGACATTTGGATGAGCAGCAACTGGTTAAAGGCGAATAATCGCATATATGTGAGTAAATGACTTAACTCAAATGTAAAATCTTCCACTTTTGTTTTGGCTTTGTACTCAATGCTGTATTACTGAGCATTGTTCTATAGACAACTATCTAATCTTAAATCAGGAAAACATCTGTTTTTTTTTACTTCCGTGAGCAATGGGCCTTATTCCTAGATTTGGTGGACCTAGACAACCAGGTCTTGCAATGGAAGTGTAAGTTGGGTTTGGACTTCGACCAGCACTCTTCTTTATCACAGAAACCGAATACTTTTCAGTAGAAGCTTTAGGCCTGCTTCTCTGGAATAAAAGGGTACTCCTGCCCCCACGACTTGATGTTCAGTGTACATGGAGTTACCAAAAAAGATGTTGTACATCAAAAGGCATCTGAGCAAAAAGCTTCTTACTGAGAATCTCTGTAGATGAAAACTTGAGCCAAAAGATCTTTTACATATGCAATGAAAGAAGACTCATCCTGGGGGAGGGCATCCACCAGATTATCCATGCAGTAGTGTATGGCAATTGCAAGAACTTCCTACTAATGAAAACAGAACTTTAAGGAGGGCTTTTAACCATTTATCCACAGGGCACTTGAATACGGAGCCATCCTCAACAGGGACAAGGGTTTTTATTTTTTAAGGCAGGATCTACGTCAGGGACCGCCCATTTTTTCAGGAAACCCTCCTTAATAGGGAATTGCTGAGCAAAGTGTTTGGGAGGAACATTTTTTTTTTCTCAGAACAAGGCCAGTCAGAGTACAGGATAGGCTCAAAAAGCAAGTGTATAAGGAATGTTTTGGTGGGGCAATTTATAAATAACAAGATAGGTGACATTTGGCCAGGACAATACAGGCTGCTCAGGGGCAAGAAAGAAGTGTATACTAAGTAAAGAGTGTCCTTTAGTTTGGGTCAAATATCAGAACACTAGTATTCTCCAGAATGCAGCCTTCAAAGTCAGATGAAGAGTCCTACCCCTCTTCAGGAAGCCACAAATAGTCTTGCTTGTGGCCCTTACAATCTGAGGCCTCTGACAGGGCAGATGGCCTTCATCTGACATAGTGGCTGAGAATTCCTGTCTGGATAGAGAGGAGGAAGGGGAGCAACAGAAAAAAGCTGAGGAGGCCTCTAGAGAAGGACAGCAATTCAGACTGGGGGCAGTGGTTGAGACTATCAGATTCTGGCCATTTCAGGGAGATGCTGCAGAGCCCTTTAAGCTGACAAGACCTGCTGATCCATTCCCCTAGTGCTTATAATCCACCAATTAAATAGGAAAAAGCTACCCAAATGGTTACTCAAAACATGTACAGTGTAACAGGAAGATTGGCTTCTGTGGCCAGTTACTGCAGGCAAAAGGAACCCAGTCTAACATTCAGGAATCATGGTGTCTGTATGAAAAAATGTGTATATATATATACTGCGCTAAACTAAAAACTTCCAAAAAATCTAAACATAAAAAAAGCAGCTGCTAGAGGTATGATACATATAGTAGAAACAGGAAAAACATACGTAGCAACACTAAAATATAAATAAATATTAAAAAATAATTATTCACACCATATAAAAATTGATTATAGTGACTATATATATATATATATATATATATATATATATATATATATATATATGATATATCACTATAATCAATTTCAATATGGTGTGAATAATTGTTCATTTTTCAATTGGCACTCAATATTTATATATTTATTTTTTCTCAAGCGCTGCTACATGGTGTCTGTATGTCAGGTGGAGGCAGAAAATGGACCTTCCTGTGCCAACCTGGGAAGAGAAGAGACAAAAGTCTGTGCGCCTGTACATCAAGTCTTGGTAGAATAGAGACTATGCAGGAGCAGGAGCAGAAGACTCACCTAGACCCATGCAGGAGCAACAATGCAGAATAGTATGGTGCCAATCTTAAAGGGATAACAGTCTGAAATCTGCCGCAGGTTGTCACTGAGAATTGTTGAGCCCAGAGCAAAAGTGCACACCTTGGGAGGCAAAACTCACTGTGGAAAGCAGCCAAAAAAGTGCTACTCTAGAACCCCAAAATAATCCCTAAGCAACTGGGGCAGTCGCATTTTGGGTTCCCTGGACAAAGGCATAGCTCTACCTTACAGGGGCCCAGCTGTGTCCATGTGGTAACTTCCAGATCCAGCCATGAAGAAACATCCAATTGAGCTCTTTGCCCTCTCAGTGGGTATACTCATAAGGGGCACTTTAGTGTCAGGATTATCCCAGGTTGCAGGGTCTCAGTCCTGGAGCTGTATAGCAGACTAACCAACATTTAGCATAATGTGCCAAGGTAAGCATCAACGGAAAATCCAGTGCCTGAAGCAACAGTACAGGCTGCCCTTCTTCATCTTCCAAGCAGAGTCTGGGTACAGTCACCATCAGTGCAGTTAAAAGTCAATGGATTTAGAAAGCTGCTAAACAGAAGAATGGGTGGCTATGAGCAACTACAGACATGACAGACATCATGTAACAGTTTAATGAGGAAAAAAAAACAAAGTACCAAAGGACACTAGAAAAAAAAAATGCTTGCCTGAAGTGGAAGGGTTATACTGTGGCTGTCTTTACGGATTTGTTTGTCACTATCCAATCTCCTGCAGGCATATAACCCAGTTGTTTAAGATGATAGTTGCATCTTTACTAAAATTATTTTATGGGGGGCTCAAAAACAAATATTACTGTATTAGTGCCAAACTGCATCATATATGTCAGTTTTTCCCCAGAGTTCCACTTTGAAGGCATTTACACTATGGGCATGTGGTAATTTCATTTGAAAGGCACCTTGCCATTATATGTACGTTACAGAGCAGCCCAATGCACCGATATATATTGCCGTGCACTGCCAAAATGCTACATTTTTGGTTTGTTTTTGTGTGTTAGACAGCACATTCTTATCCATAATTCAGTAATGCAACACAAAAGTGTCAATGGGCCCCAAGTCAAATACCAACCAATAATAGTGCTCACAGATAAAAAATGTATCCAAATGGGATGTCGGGGTGAGACATTTTCAATTTCAAATGATGACACTGACAAAATTTTAAAACCAACGCTCCCAAAAACAAGGAACCAAGATGAAAATATATACGTTATATAAAAAAATGACATGCATCAATATTTTTGTTCTGCCATAAGGCAATGAACACCAGTAACAGCAGAGTGGATCTGTGGAAAATGAGTCTTGGTCAGAGGGCCCCTAAACTGGACAGCAGAACAATTTTCTGAATGGCCCAAAAATCGTAACATGGATATTAAAACAGTACATTAAATATTTTAATGAAAAGGGGGTTTACATTTATTTTTGTGAGACAAATGAAAGCATTCAACCATAGGAATATTTATGTCTTAAGAGACGTGACATGGCATATGTAAGAAATTGTGGTAAGCAATGTTACAAAAAGACAAAATAAATAAAACATAAAATAATGCTGGAATGGCAGAAAAAAATATCCATGAAAGCTGTCTGTATATGAATTCATAAGATTACGTCCTCACAAGGACCCAACCCCTGGAAGATCAATGCCCAGAGCCAAATAAGGCTGTGCCAATGCAACAGGGAACAGCTTGGACACTTGATGGTAGGAAAATTATTTAGGCACTAGTGCCCTTTGAGCTTCATGCAATAAAGGTAATACATGACCAGCTTCACTCTATATTGAAATGTCACCAATCCCTGTTCAGTCCTTTGGCATATCTTGAGAAGGTGCAATATATATTATTTAAAGAGACCTCGAGCAAGAGAATTGGAGAACCTGGTTTGAGTGCCTCATGAAACCACTAGCTTGCATCCCAATCTCCCTCTCTACCAGATCTTGGTTCCAACTTAAAGCACAGCTGCACTTTGCTCATGCAGGGACTATCAACAGGGCTACTTTTATAGGGTACCCACCAGCAGCACATACTCAACTTCCCTTTACTTCACAGTGATCAAAGAAATATATGGGATAATTCTGAGCATAGAGAGCATGTGACCCACACCCTCCCAAATGACCACAGTGTTTGGGTGCTGAGGCACTGAGCAGCAACACGATTCCTCAGACTTCTATAAGCTCCAGGCCTCTCTCCAATCCCATTGAACAAGCACAGAAGTGGAAGAGGTATAGAAATGTAAATATGTGAAGCTGGTGGAGCGGTCTTAATAAGTAAACCAGTTAATTTGGACAACATGAAAACTTCCAATTAGTGTGGAGATGAGGTGTTCTGCACCCAGAACTTTCCACCAGTGGATCAGAGTACCAAAGCTGGAAACAAACTTTTCTCAATATACTGAATATATACATTCGAGGTTACCCTGGAGCTATCTCTTAATTATTAAGGGTGGGACAGGGTTCTGACGACCTTAGGCTAAAGGATTCAAATGGTTTACCAAGGGCCACTTTTTCTAGAGATTTCATGATAAACAATTCAGTTGTCTGTAATCACAGCATTCAAGTGACCCTGCCACTATAGAAAAGTGTTTATGGCTCACCTGTTAAGGAAGACAGGGCATACATACCTAACTTTCCTGCAGCCAGTGTGGTCGAAGTCTAATCCGACACTGAGAAACTGTTGAAGTCTGAAAGGGAAACCAACATTTTTGAGATCGTCAATATTCTGGACCCCCCGCAGCTATCACAGGTTCATCCTGCTGAATTCCCTACTGTATCCTGTAATGGGTGGAGGTCAGAGGGAAGAACCAGTGAGAACTGCAGGAGACCGAGCAGATTGACTCTCCTGGGAAACGCCCCTTTTCGTTCAGACTTAATCAAGAAAATTTGTCAGGATCAGGGCAGAGTTCCGCAGCATGGGCAACTTGAAAGTTGATTTACGACATTCTTTTACAGATGAGCTTTAAATTATTTTCTATAGCAACAGGGTTGCTTTATCATTTTACATTGCATATACAAGTCGATGTGTAAAAAAAACATCTGTGATCACAAGAAGTTTAATCAACTTTGATTTTAGCATATAAAAGCATAACAAAACCTTAAAGGGCACTTGCTTGTGAAAGGGTTGACCCTCTCTTGGAAAGAGGAGGAAACACAGACCCCCTTCACTGCTCCTCTACATAACCACACACGCAGGACCATCAAAAAGGATGCCTAATTAAAATTACACCGCTATATTTCTTGATGTCAGGCCAGTGAAAGGAATATTATTTATATATGTATATGCATATATTTATATATAATAAAATAATACATGTATAAAAATATTACGTGAATAGTTGTGTTACATTTAATATTTATCCTGGAATATTGGGTTTCATTGGACCAAGACAAAAAAAAAAACCCACTGTATATAGATATTGCTAAATAATATATATTGTTTAAAAACTGGATTCCTATGGGATTTTTTTTATGATGGTCCAAAGAAAAGTCAAAACCAGGTAGAACAAAACCTCAAATGATAATAGGCAAGAATAATGTCAATAAATATACAACAAAGAGGGTGCATAATTAGAGTAAAAACATCAGCCAGATTCATCATAAAACCAAAACAAAAAAATAATTGTCATAGAATGATAAAAGCTGCTAAGATATACATATGGCACCCTGCATTGTACATAACATAAAAAAAAAAAAAACAGTCTGAGGCTAAAAATTTAAATTATATCTAAAAGTCCAGTGTTATTCACTCAAATAAAATAGAAGTGTGAAACAAAAAAGTAAGATAAAAAGCACAGGGAGCATGATTTTGGCACAAAAGCCAAAGTGAATGTGTGGTGCCTGCCTTTTTCCACAGAGGCCATTGCCCACGATAAACTCATCTGGACAAGCCGAAGACAAAGACAAAAGCTAGGTCTTGTTTGCAGAGCCAGAGGAGCGCCGTAGCTTAATGGACATGCGGCTTTTGCTGGTCCGTGGCGACATAGGGGATGCCAATTCTGAGCCATCACCCTGAGTCAGTAAGATCTCGTTCTGCTCATCTGTTGGGCAAACAGCTGCAAAATAAGACAAGACAAACATCAGGCTGCATTCAAAGATAACAGAATCACAGATAGCAATTATACAGTTTTCACATTAAAGTGAACCTATGGCTAAATTATGACTGTGCCATATACTTGGTATAATAAATATTCATGACCTTACTTTATACAGTTCAGTCTTCAGTGACACTCGCTTAAAGTGATATAAATAAGGCAAATAAACATACTTACCTGCTCTTTGCAGTTTTGCAAGGAGCAGCCCCGATCCTTCTGTTCTTGGGTCCCTCACTGGTGCTCCTGGCCCCTCTCTCCTTCCAAGTGCCCCCATAACAGGCAGCTTGCTATGGGGGCACCCGAGCAAGCTCACTCCTGAGCCACTGCTGTGTGTCCATTCACACATGCAGCGCGGCTCAGCCCTGCCCCTTTTGACAAGTTTTCCAACAACAGGTAAAAAAGATGACAGGGGAGGAAGCTCCAGCCCACAGCCTGTATTTGACAGCCCCAGATCTGTTACTGTATGCTGTGTGAAGGTGGGTATGTCTCTTCCCTCCCAATCAGCTCTCCTCCCTGAGCTCTGCAGAATGTAAGTTCAGCTCCCCACACCCTGCTTTCTGAAAGCTCAGACAAACTACAAATTCTGAACTTTGAATGGCTGCAGAGGAAAAAAATACTGCAAATAAACAGGTACAACATATGTAGTAGAATTTGTTTCACTTCTGTGTATCACTCGAGGCCAGACACTGAGTACATGTAAGGGTTTTTCAACCACCTTAAAGAGGAAGTAAACCCTGATGAATTTACTTCCTCTTTCATTCCCTGCAAAGGTAAAGCATAATGGACTACTATGCATCGCATAGTAGCCCATTATGTGTCACTTACCTGATACAGGAGCCAGCGAAGTCACCGCTGTCCCCTGTAGTCCGCCGCATCCATCTTGTTGGTGGGGTCTCGCAGCTCCGCCGCTGTCATTCGGCGAAGCCGCGATGACGTCACTCCCGCGCATGCGCACGGGAGCCGACACGCGCGGCAGCTCCGTCGCTGAGAATGCATGCGCCGTAGACAGCGGTGCTCGTTTTCGGGCAAATATCTCCTAAACCATATAGGTTTAGGAGATATTGCTTGGACCTACAGGTAAGCCTTAATCTAGGCTTACCTGTAGGTCAAAGTGGTTTGTAAGGGTTTACAACCACTTTAACCCTTTGCCACCAGGTCTGTACATCATACAGTCCTAATGACGGGGGGTACTGAACACCATTCTGTGGCTGCAGCCACATGCTGTGAGAGCATTCAGGCAGCACTGCTGCCACCTGATCGCTCTCCCACCCTCCCGCCACGCTTACTGGGCTCTGCTTGCCCACCGGCGGGCCTGGCACAGTCATGCTGGGTCATGTTCTCGATGTGTCCCCAGCTTGATTTGCTGGTGGAGGATGTGATCTGCATCACAAAATATTCAGTGGAGTAGAGGGGAAGACATGCAGGGTTTTTTTTTATACCTGCATATCTCAATAAAGAAGAGAACATGTCACTATTTGTCCCCTATGTGATGGAATTTTTTTTTTATTATTTTGCAAAAAATAAAAAGTTACACCCAAGCACTTAAACCCCCCCAAATTTTTTGAGGCCCCCACAAATGTAAACGCATGCTTCGGGGCACCTACACGTGAAAATGTAGATCGCAATACACATGTTACATATCGCCGCGTATGCCGGAGTGAGAGCAATAATTCGAGCACCAGACCCCCTCCGTAGCACTAAACTGATACCTATAGAGGGCTTTTGAAGCATCACCTATAGAAAATGTAGGAACTGAAGTTTGACGCCATTTCTCGGGTGAAAAAAAATGTAAGATTTGGCATGTTGGGTCTCTATATACATGGCGCAACAGCAAAATTTAGGTTATTTATGGTGTTTGTTTGCCCTAAAATGTGTTTTTTACTGAAATATTGCGTTTCCTAGAACTACCGATATTTTATTCTGTAAGGTGTCTGCTTTCATAAAATATATAATGTGTGGAGTTTTGCGTAATCTTCAGGCCTAAAATAATTTTTTTTAACATGCATGCAAAAACGGCTTTGCCAGCGAAAGCTTATTTACTATTTGATACAAATCAAATATGAAAATTATTTGGTATCCATAGCTTGGGCACAGCTTTACCTTATAACAAGCCTCTATTGAGGGAACTCTAGGCTGTCAGTCATGGCCTGCCCTTTAGAAAATGTAATTTGCCTGGTTGTCATGACAATTTGATAGCCTCAATACATTTTAAGCAATGGACCTAAGGAAAGTACGCATTTCAGGAGTGCTGACTTTACTGGCAGTATGCTTGTTTTGAGTCAGTGACAAAGTATTGAAATTAGAGTCCGGGAACATAAAGTGGAACAAACCCTCCAAAAAAGAAAATGAATGTAGGGCAGCTTACCAGTCCAGATACGATAGTTGCATTATTTTCCTTTTTTTTATATCTATGAATGGAGTGTATAAATCTTGAATCATCTGCTCATCCTCCACTCATAGATACTGTAGAACTGGCTTTTATAAATGGCAGAAAGGGGGGGCATAGTCAAGCACTCTCAAGCACTCTCGATAAGCACCTGTCACAGCTGCCTCATATCTATTAACCTTTGCAGCAGCAGAAGATTGCAACGGTGGGCATATGAGAAGGAAGATTTCTGCTAAAGGACATAGCAGCACAAGGGATACTTCTTGTCCCCGGGATGATGGCAACACAAAGCTGATGGGGGTTTGGCCTTCCATAAAAAGTGTCGCTAAAGGCAAAAACTGGAACAGGAATAGATGGAAGCTCTTCTAATGAGGACAATAGTACTGGTGACACTTTGGGATTCCCTCACATTGAAGGGATTTCCTCTAATTTCATGTTCTACCTATGGGACAAGAAGTGAAGGGAAATCTCTGCAATTGCCACAGATAGCGAAAAAAAAAAAAAAAAAAAAAAAAAAAAGGACGGTGGGTTACAACCCTTCCTTAGCCCTGGCTTACACTGCTGTGACTTGTCATGCAACTTGAGAGGTCAAAGTGGCATGACAAGTCCCACCCCATTAACGGCAATGGAACGATTGTAATAAGTGCGATTCAAGTTGCTCCAACTTAGAAAAAGTCTCCTGCACTACTTTGGTGTGACTCGCATTGACTTCTGTTAAAGAAGTTGACAAAGAAGAGAGTTGGGACTTTATATGAGGCGCATAACACGATTGGTAAAAATAGTCAAAAGGATTTGATGTGCCTCATATAAAGCCCCAACTCTCTCCTTTGTCTCACATATAGAGATGAAGGTTGCATGACTATACTGTCATGCACTTCATTTAAAGTCCCAAACCCTTTTACCCAATTTTTCTGTTAAAGAAGTTGTATGCAAGCCGTGATGAAGTTGCGCAGGGATGCCAGATTCAGTCGCACGACCCTGAAGCCACAGCAGTGTGAACAAATGGTTACTCTATTCAAAATGAAAAAATATATATTGCCTTTAGTGACACTTATGGTAATTCTTCTATTAAAACGTGTATTTATTGCACTCTATGCATGAAAGTATCAGCCTGTAACTTTCCTCTCTGAATGATTACTGGGCAGAAAGTGAATGGTTAAAAAAAATTCTAGTCCTCAATAGATAACCTTCATTCCATTCTGATAAATTCCTGAAGCCATTTGTTATCCATCCAGAAATTTTATTTTTTTGTGAGCCTATTGCCTAAAAGTTATCAATACAAAAGTGCTTAGGTAGCCCTACAATATAGCCAAAATTACACTAGATAGGCAAACAAATCTTACATTATAAAGATGAAAATAAAATAAATTCTTAAAAATCTTGGGAGAATAAGATTATCAATGGATCCCAGGGATCATTGGAATCCATTTTTTAATATTTATAATGTATTTTCTTTGTATAATCACAGTTTTGCCTAGGGCTGCCACACAATGTGTATTGCTTACTTTTCCACTACAGTTAAACAACATGTTCTCCGTAGTTTTGCTCTTTTGATATAGTACTGGATTGTATATGTCACCTACAGTATTCTCTGCACAGCTGGTTAATAATTAACAATATTTGTTGTACTTTTCTTGTGTTGACTCGATACCACTTAATTTATAATACTATCAACTACTTGATGTACCACAAGTTCGCATTGTGAATATACATGTATTTCTTTTTGTGCATATACAATAAAAAAAGTTTAAAAAACAACACACCTCATGACCCTCATCCTGTGACTGGCCAGAAAAAGAGGCGCAACAAGCTGATGAGGTCGTCACTCTGCTTTTCTCCTGTCAGCATATGTACATGTAAATAACGGAATCAGGAGCCTGGTCCCCAACCAGGTCTCCCCCAAAAAAAGGGGGGCAAATGGACTCTCTCGGTACAGTGGAATAAGGGTAATTTCAAATATATGAGCAATTGTGTAAAATAGTACAAACGTTTGTTGATACATAACAAATAATGAGAAATCTGTTACAGTTTAAAAGCATGGGCAACAATCCATGTGTATCACCAAGATAATACTCCCCAAACGGGAACAGCGGGATGGTTGATCACGGATAACCTCTCAACTAGTTTCGCGGACTAAAGCCGCTTCATCAGGAGGATATCTGTAATTTTATAACCGTGAGGATATCTGTAATTTGATATCTGTAATGATTAAAAAATAATCAATGACAATATAATTAGTCCCAGACATGAAAAGTAACAGTGTTTAACACAATATGTGGGTCAAACAATATGCTTATGTTATACAGGGGCAGAAACGCGACATCCCTGGAGGCACAGGGCGTCACCAGTAAAAGGGGTCCTCCATGTTGACCTTGGGGGGACTGGACTAACAAAACAATAGGCTGGAATCTATATGGAGTAAGGTAAATGAGATGGGTAAACTATGTATTTGGAAAAAACTGCAAGTGAGGGAAAGTGAGGATGTGACCGAGTGATTGAAGTTGAATGAAAGAGTGCAAGTGAAGGAATCTAGCGGTGAGGGTGTGGGGAATAGAGGGCAGTAATTGATAGGTGAATCAAAATGTGGAAATTAAGCTAATTAAGTTAAAGAAGAGAGTTGGGACTTTATATGAGGCGCATAACACGATTGGTAAAAATAGTCAAAAGGATTTGATGTGCCTCATATAAAGCCCCAACTCTCTCCTTTGTCTCACATATAGAGATGAAGGTTGCATGACTATACTGTCATGCACTTCATTTAAAGTCCCAAACCCTTTTACCCAATTTTTCTGTTAAAGAAGTTGTATGCAAGCCGTGATGAAGTTGCGCAGGGATGCCAGATTCAGTCGCACGACCCTGAAGCCACAGCAGTGTGAACAAATGGTTACTCTATTCAAAATGAAAAAATATATATTGCCTTTAGTGACACTTATGGTAATTCTTCTATTAAAACGTGTATTTATTGCACTCTATGCATGAAAGTATCAGCCTGTAACTTTCCTCTCTGAATGATTACTGGGCAGAAAGTGAATGGTTAAAAAAAATTCTAGTCCTCAATAGATAACCTTCATTCCATTCTGATAAATTCCTGAAGCCATTTGTTATCCATCCAGAAATTTTATTTTTTTGTGAGCCTATTCTCCTGTCAGCATATGTACATGTAAATAACGGAATCAGGAGCCTGGTCCCCAACCAGGTCTCCCCCAAAAAGAGGGGGGCAAATGGACTCTCTCGGTACAGTGGAATAAGGGTAATTTCAAATATATGAGCAATTGTGTAAAATAGTACAAACGTTTGTTGATACATAACAAATAATGAGAAATCTGTTACAGTTTAAAAGCATGGGCAACAATCCATGTGTATCACCAAGATAATACTCCCCAAACGGGAACAGCGGGATGGTTGATCACGGATAACCTCTCAACTAGTTTCGCGGACTAAAGCCGCTTCATCAGGAGGATATCTGTAATTTTATAACCGTGAGGATATCTGTAATTTGATATCTGTAATGATTAAAAAATAATCAATGACAATATAATTAGTCCCAGACATGAAAAGTAACAGTGTTTAACACAATATGTGGGTCAAACAATATGCTTATGTTATACAGGGGCAGAAACGCGACATCCCTGGAGGCACAGGGCGTCACCAGTAAAAGGGGTCCTCCATGTTGACCTTGGGGGGACTGGACTAACAAAACAATAGGCTGGAATCTATATGGAGTAAGGTAAATGAGATGGGTAAACTATGTATTTGGAAAAAACTGCAAGTGAGGGAAAGTGAGGATGTGACCGAGTGATTGAAGTTGAATGAAAGAGTGCAAGTGAAGGAATCTAGCGGTGAGGGTGTGGGGAATAGAGGGCAGTAATTGATAGGTGAATCAAAATGTGGAAATTAAGCTAATTAATAGTGAAAGATTTAAAAAAAAAAAACGCAGAAAGAGTTTTTGAAATGTATAACAATGTGAAAGGTGGATAAGGGGGAGAGAAGGGAAAAAGAAAAAAGGGAGGAAGAGATAGGGAGGATGAAGAAAGTAACAGAGGAGAAGGGATTGAGATGGATAAACCAGGGGAAATTGGATGAAGGTGAATAAAATCGGGATATATAATGAAGGACATAATATATACCTTGTTATCAGAATACAGAGGAATTGGGGGTCCCGTGAGGAGAGGTCCCACTGGGGAGGAGGATACCGATGTATAATGGCAATATGGAGCACTATGAGAGGAGGGTAGAGAGTGACAGCACACAGAAGCACATCACTCCCACCCAGGTATCCTATGAAAAAAAACACAGTGCCCAAAGTAAATACATTTGATTAAGGTCCTTAGTGGATTGGTGAAGAAAAGCCCAGATGGCTGGGCAAGTCATTAAGTCTGGAAAGTTGTGTGATTTGAGTTTGAATTTGGTAGGGGCATGAGATTGCATGAGGTATGAGACAGCTGCCATGGCTGTGATGCCAGTGTATGGTCTAACTGTGAACCTGGGGTATTCTCATTGGCACTTATGGTCAAGTAATCAGGTGAAGTAATGCACAAAATTCCTCCATAGTAAAGTGCCTACTGCGTTCACGTTCAAGATTGACATTTTGGCAGTCTTTGTCAAAAGTGAATTTGAAAGTTAAATTACATGCAAAGAGATATACATCTTTGATGGTTTCAATAATGTGTATAGGATCAAGAGGACAAAAGCCAAGACCAAGTTGCAGTACTGATGGCGTGTCCTGGGACAAAAAAATTAGACATGAGATTAATGATATTTAGTTGAGGTGTGTCGTGGAGGTGCTGGGTAGGAGTGTGTGAAGTGGTTTGCGAACAAATGTGTCTATCTTGGTTTCTTCAGATCTGGTGAAGTCAGGTCTAAAAAAAATCAATGTCAATTAGTGCCTTCTTGGGATTAACCAAAGCTCACCCAAGAACCTTGGGAATCAAATTGTGTAATGTAGAAGAACCTTGAATGTATAGTTACACTCCTGTACATTCACTTTTCTATGGTAACTGGCTATTGGATTAGATACGCTTATTTGTCCGATCACATGCAATGTTCTCTGTTTTGGTTTAAATATTCCCTTTGTATAATATGCATGTCTTCATCTCTTTCATCATTATTTATTTATCCCAGCCTCTATATATCCCTGAGTCTCTGATGTGAATTCTATTGGTTGCCTTGGTCTTTATGGGGATTTATCAAATCTCCGTATACCAACTGTATGTATTTTATTTTGCATTGTCAATATAATTTTTTCCTCACACAAGCTTTTATTATTGTATCTTCATTGTTGTGTATTATTCTGATTATATTATTGTATTCAGGTGTGTCTGCCTGCCTCCTTCCCTTGTGACTTGCGCCGGAGCATTGGCGTCCCAGGTGTGTGTTTTCTTGCAGCAGCTCAGTGGGCTCCCTGGTGGTTGGAAAGGTCCCAGACCGCCGTCTCCACCACTTGCACATGCCTTGGCTAGGGCTTCCACCCATTGGGCGAATGCGCATGCACACGCACAACTCCTTCGCGCATGCGCATTGCGGGAGCCCTGACCCTGTGATGTCACGGTCAACGCTTACGAAACGTCACAGGGTTGGGGACTACAAATAGCAGGTAGCTTCCTGCTTGTCCAAGAGTTGGATTTGGGCCTGGGAACTCTATTAGCCAACAAGCTTACAGTAAGTTAGCTACTTTTGAGACTCATACCATATGTTTATTGCAGTCACTGTGAAGCCTCCCCTGCTTAAGGGAAATGGCAATGGGCTAATGTATTTACTTTGGGCACTGTGTTTCCTTTCATAGGATACCTGGGTGGGAGTGCTGTGCTTCTGTGCACTGTCACTCTCTACCCTCCTCTCATAATGCTCCAAATTGCTGTTATACATCGGTATCCTCCTCCCGGGACCCCCAATTTTCTGTATTCTGATAACAAGGTATATACTATGTCTTTCTTTATATATGCCCATTTTATTCACAGTCATCCAATTTCCCCTGGTTTATTCATCTCAACCCCTTCTTTTCTCTTCCTTTCTTCCTCCTCCTGATCTGTTCCTCCCTTTCTTTTTTCATTTTCCCTCCCCTCTCCTTTATTCCACCCCCCTTTTTCCCCATTTCTTTCTTCCCGCTTTGTCCCCCTTTCTCTTTTTTTTTTTCCTCCTTTTCCTCACCCTCCCTCTTTTTCTCCCCCCTTCCTCTCACACCCCCCTTTTCCCCCTCTTATTCCTTCCTTATTTTCCCTAACCTTTCCTCATTCCCCCCATTTCCTTCCTCTTACCACCCCTTTCCCCTGGTCCTTTCTCCCCCATTTCATCCAATAGTCTTATTCACTACATTTTACACTATCTTTAATCCCAATTTAACTTCTACCTTTCACTTTTTCTACATTTCAAAAACTCAGTTTTTTTAATCTTTCACTATCACTTAATTTCCACATTTTGATTCACCTATCAAGTACTGCCCTCCATCCCCCATACCTTCACCACAAGATTCCTTCATTTGCAGTCTTTCATTCAACTTCAATCACTAAACTTCAATCACTCCAGTCACATCCTCACTTCCCCTCACTCGCAATTTCATTCCAAATACAGTTTACCCAATTCATCTACCTTACTCCATCTAGTTTCCAGCCTATTGTTTTGTTAGTCCCCCTAACTCGCCAAGGGAGAGCCCTTTTACTGGCGACACCTTGTGCCTCCCGGGATGTGGGTAAACAGTCTCGCTTCTGCCCCTGTATAACATAAGCATATTGTTTGACTGACATATTGCATTAAACACTGTTACTTTTCATGTCTGGGACTAATTATATTGTCATTATTTGTTAATCAAATTAGATATACTCCTGATGAAGCAGCTTTAGTCCACGAAACTAGTTGAGATGTTATCCGTGATCAACTATCCCACTGTGATCTTCCCTGTGTGGGAAGTATTATCTTGGTGTTACCCATACTTTTAACCTGTAACTGATTTCATTACTGTATGTGTTATGTATCAAACTTTTGTACTGCTTTACACAATTGCTCATATATTTGAACTTACCCCAATTACACTGTACCGAGACAGTCCATTTGCCCCCTTTTTTTGGGGAGACCTGGTTGGGGACCAGGCTCCAGATTCCTTTATCTCTAAGTTTCTGTATGATGATACAACTCCTTTCTTTTTACATCCTCTTACATCCTACTTTTCTATATGTACATGCAACACTTGTGACTAGTAACATGCATTGTTCTTCCCTCTCTCAGTCCAGTCTGCTGTACAGCGAATTACAAAAAACGGATACAAAGTCAAACTCGGGTAGTTCTGCATTTAATTTTTAAATACAAGCATAACCACATTTATGTTTTTTTTAGGTTTTTAATATATACATTTATATATAGATGTATATACACACATATATATATATACACACACATAGATATACATATAAATATATATATATATTAAAAACCTCAAATATATTATACACACACACACAGTGCCTTGAAAAAGTATTCATACCCCTTGAAATTTTCAACATTTTGTCATGTTACAACGAAAAGAGTAAAAGTATTTTATTGGGAATAAAATAAATGGTTTTCACATTTTTTTTTACAAATAAATATCTGAAAAGCGTGTCGTGCATTTGTATTCACCCCCGTTTACTCTGCTACCCCTAACTATAATCTTGTGGAAACAAAGGCTCTCAGAAGTCACCTAATTAGTAAAAAGAGTCCACCTGTGTGTAATTTAATCTCAGTATAAATACAGCTGTTCTGTGAAGCCATTTAAATCAGGGTTGGGTTATAAAAAAAAATATCCTGAGCTTTGAACATCTCACGGAGCACTGTTCAACCCATCATCTGAAAATGGAAAGAGTATGGCACAACTGCAAACCTACCAAGACATGGCCATCTGCCTAAATTGACAGGCTGGGCAAGGACAGCATTAATCAGAGAAGCAGCCAAGAGGCCCATGGTGACTCTGGAGGAGATCCACAGCTCAGATGGGAGAATCTGTACATAGAACATTAGTCATGCACTCTACAAATCTGGCCTTAATGGAAGAGTAGCAAGAAGAAAGCAATTGTTAAAAGAAAGCCATAAGAAGTCCCATTTGCAGTTTGCGAGAAACCATGTGGGAGACACAGCAAACATGTGGAAGAAGATGCTCTGGTCAGATAAAACCAAAATTTTAATTTTTGGCCTAAAAGCAAAACGCTATGTGCAGGAAAACACTGTACATCACCCTGAACACACCATCCCCACGTGAAACATGGTGGTGGCAGCATCATGTTGTGGAGATGCTTTTCCTCAGCAGGCACAGGGAAGCTGGTCAGAGTTGATGGGAGGATGGATGGAGCCAAATACAGGGCAATCTTAGATGAAAACCTATTAAGAGTCAGCCAAAACATTATGACCACCCCATGAAAAAAATAAATAAATAATAATTGAAAAAAAAAAATCATTTACAGTTTTTGTGAAAAAACTGTTTAAGTTTAGTGATCATTTCAGGCTTTTGTTGTCCATTTTGTTTCCATGGTTACCAAAGCTTCTTATACACAGTGATGGGCAGTGGGGGGAGGCGGCTGGAGCATCTCAGATTACAGAGCCCGGGTGAGAGCACAGACACACCATGTACTGATTTATAATAGAGGAATATGATGGAGCAGTTTTGATGGGGGCCGTTTTGATGGTGGCAATATGATGGGGCAGTTTTGATGGGGCAATAAGATGGGGCAGTTTTGATGCTATTCAGCATTCCCACGCATTTTCTCCAGGAAATGCATTTTCTAGTCATGTAATAGAATGGCCCAGTCAAAGTTCAGACCAAAGTCTAATTGAGAATCTGTGGCAAGACTTAAAAATTGCTGGAATGGGAGTTTTCATAGTTTCAGTTAGTTAGGTTGAATAAAGACACCAGTCCATCCTGAATGAGTGTCTACAATTGTTCCTATCCCTGTACATTGCACACTCACGTCGGTCCCTACCATCAAGGAGCCCACAATCCAAGGTCCCCATTCATATACTAGGGCCAATTTTGGACAGAAGCCAATTAACCTACCTGCATGTCTTTGGATTGTGGGAGGAAACTGAAGTACCCAGAGGAAACCCACGCAGGCACAGGGGAGAACATGCAAACTCCAGGCAGGTAGTGTTGTGGTTGGGATTTCGAACCAGCAACCCTTCTTACTGCTAGGTGAGATTGCTAACCACTACACCACTGTGCTGCCCAAGGTGTGGAAAAAAAATACTGATACTCTGCTGAATTGTCAGAGAGGCTTTGATGGTCCTTTGGAGTTTCTGCCATTGTTTTGGGTGATATTGCACATAGGGTCTTACAAAATCTCCTGAAGAAGCCAAGATTTTAGCAAAACATGTAGAGGCAACCTACTTTTGTAATACAACCACTTAATCTTAATGTGTTGGTTTTAATCAAATTTTAAACCATGTTTTGTATCAATAAAACGGATTAAATTGTTATTGCTGTTTATGTAATTTTTTTCTGCATCTCAAAACTCCCATTCCTGTTTTCTATTTGTTTATTCTATACCTTAGGGAGGTGGTGCATTTCATGAGACCTCTTATACTTGGATAATTAATTATTTTACTTAACCACTTCATCACCGGGAAGATTTGGCTGCTCAATGACCAGAGCAATTTTTGCGATACGGCACTGCATTGCTTTAACTGACAATTGCATGGTCATGTCACGCTGTACCCAAACAAAATTGACCTTTTTTCAACTAGAGCTTTCTTTTGGTGGTATTTGATCATCTCTGTGTTTTTTATTTTTTGCACTATAAACAAAAAAAAAGTGACAATTTTGAAAAAAACAAACACAATATTTTGTACTTTTTGGTATAATAAATATCCCCATTTTTTTTTAAAAAAAGCTAATTTTTTTCTCAGTTTAGGCCGATATGTATTCTTCTCAATATTTTTGGTAATACAAAAATCACAATAAGAATATATTGATTGGTTTGCGCAAAAGTTATAGCATCTACAAAATAGAGGATAGATTTATGGCATTTTTAAAAAAATTTTTTACTAGTAATAGCAGCGATTTGCAATTTTTATCATGACTGTGATGTTTATGGTGGACACTTGACACATTTTTGTGACGATTGACAATTATACAGCAATCAGTGCTATAAAAATGCAAAGATTACTGTATAAATATCACCGGCAGGAAAGGGGTTAACACTAGGGGGCGATCAAGGGGTTAACTGTGTTCCCTGACTGTGTGTTCTAACTGTAGAGGGAGGGGACTGACTAGAGGGGATGACAGATCGTGGTTCCTAGCTATTAGGAACTCACGATCCGTCTCTCCTCACAGAACAGTGATTTGTTTGTTTACACATACATCCCTGCATCCCTGTTTTGCCTCTCATGCCCGCGACCGTCGGCCACGAGCATTGGCACCCCCGCAGTGAGGGCAGCTGGGGTGTATATCCCGCTTAAAGGAGCCAACGTATAGCTACGACGGCTCGGGAGAACGTGCTGACCTGCCGCAGTATAATAACAGTGGCTGGTCGGCAAGCAGTTAAAAATTGCTGTTCACAGACGTTCTCCATCCAATTGGACAGAGCTTGAGCTATTTTGCAAAGAAGCATGGGCAAAAATGTCACTCGTTAGATGTGCAAAGCTGGTAGAGACATCCCCAAAAAGACTTGCAGCTGTAATTGCAGCAAAAGGTGGTTCTACAAAGTATTAACTCAGGGGGGGCTGAATACAAATGCACATCACACTTTTCACATATTTCTAAATACATTTTCAAAACCATTTGTCATTTTCCTTCCACGTCACAATTATGTGCCACTTTGTGTTGGTCTAACATAAAATCCCAATAAAATACATTTAAGTTTTTGGTTGTAACATGACAATGTGGAAAATTTCAAGGAATACATTTTCAAGGCACTGTATATATAATAAATTATATACAGTGGATATAAAGTCTGCACGCCTTTGTTAAAATGTCAGGTTTCTGGGATGTAAAAAAAAAAAAAATTAGACAAAGATAAATCATTTCAGAACTTTTCCACCTTTAATGTGACCTTTAAACTGTACAACTCAGTTAAACAACAAACTGGAATCTTTTAGGTGGAGTTAAGTAAAAATAAAATGCTTGCATAAAAGTGTGCACACCCTTAACCACTTGCCGACCAGCGCGCGATGATGTACGTCGTCAGAATGGCACGGGCAGGCAAATGGGCGTACATGTACGTCCCTTTAAATTTGCCGCCCTGCCATCGGGAGCGCGCTGCCGGCGGCGCGCTCCTGTGCTGGTCGGGACCCCTGTGAGTCCGGTCACGGGACCCGCGGACTCGATCGCCGCGGGCATCCCCGCGATCGTCTCACGGAGCGGCCGAATGGAGAAGTGCCGTTGTAAACAACATTTCTCCATTCTGCCTAGCAACTAGTGACGCTGATCTCTGCTCCATGTGATTGGAGCAGAGATCAGTGTTCACTAAATGAAAGCCCAACCCTTCCACAGTTAGTAACACGCCCCTAGGAACACTTAACCCCTACACTGCCACCCACTGGTTAAGCCCTTCACTGCCAGTGTCATTTACACAGGAATCACTGCATTTATATAGCAGTGATTACTGTATAAATGACAATGGTCCCAAAAATGTGTCAAAAATGTCCGATGTGTCCGCCATAGTGTCGCAGTCACAATAAAAATCGCTGATCGCCGCCATTACTAGTAAAAAAATAATAATAAAAAATTATTAATAAAAATGCTATAAAACTATCCCTATTTTGTAAACGCTATAACTTTTTTGCAAACAAATCAATAATCGCTTATTGCGATTTTTTTTTACCAAAAATATGTAGAAGAATACGTATCGGCCTAAACTGAGGGAATAAAGTTTTTTTATATATTTTTGGGGGATATTTATTATAACAAAAAGTAAAAAATATGCGTTTTTTTCAAAATTGTCGCTCTATTTTTGTTTATAGCGCAAAAAATAAAAACCGCAGGGGTGATCAAATACCACCAAAAGAAAGCTCTATTTGTGGGAAAAAAAGGACGTCAATTTTGTTTGGGAGCCACGTCGCACGACCGCGCAATTGTCAGTTAAAGCGGCGCAGTGCCGAATCGCAAAAAGTGGTCTGGTCTTTGACCAGCAAATTGGTCCAGTCTGAAAGTGGTTAAACTAATATTTTGATTTTATTACAGCACTCAGTCTGTTTGGGTATGAGTCAATCAGCATGGCACATCTTGACTTGGCAATATTTGCCCACTCTTCTTTGTAAAAACACTCCAAATCTGGCAGATTGCAAGGAGACAGCCCTCTTCAGATCATCCCACTGATTTTCAATCAGATTCAGGTCTGGGCTCTAGCTGGGCCATTCCAAAACTTGAATCTTCTTCTGGTGAAGCCATTCCTTTGTTGATTTGGATGTATGCTTTGGGTCTTTGTCATGCTGAAAGATGAGGTTCCTCTTCATGTTCAGCTTTCAGTGCCAATATTAATTGTTCATAATTCCCTCTACCTTGACTAAGGCCCCTGTTCCAGCTGAAGAAAAACCATCATCATGCTTCAATGTGGGTATGGTATTCTTTTGGCGATGTGCATTTTGTTTTTGCGCCAAACTTATCTTTTGGAATTATGGCCAAAAAGTTTAAACTTGGTTTCATCAGACCATAACACATTTTCCCACATGTTTTTGGGAGACTGCAGATGTGTTTTTGCAAAATTTAGCTGGGCCTGGATGTTTTTCTTTGTAAGAAAAGACTTCCGTCTTGCCACACTACACCATAGCTGACACATATGAAGAATACGGGAGATTGTTGTCACATGTACCACACAGCCAGTACTTGCTAGATATTCCTGCAGCTCCTTTAATGTTGCTGTAAGGCTCTTGGCAGCCTCCCTGACCGATTTTCGTCTCATCAATTTGAGGGATGTCCAGTTCTTGGTAATGTCACCGTTTTGCCATATTTTCTCCACTTGATGATGACTGTCTTCACTGTGTTCCATGGTATATCTAATGCCTTGGAAATTCTTTTGTACCCTTCTCCTGACTGATACCTTTTAACAATGAGATCTCTAGGATGCTTTGGAAGCTCTCTGCGGTCCATGGATTTTGCTGTGGGATGCGACTAAGAAAATGTCAGGAATGACCTACTAGAACAGCTGAACTTTATTTGGAGTTAATCAAAGGCACTTTCAAATGATGGGAGGTATGTACTGACACCTATTTAACACGTGTTTGAATGTGATTCCTTAATTCTGAACACAGTTACATCCCCGGTTATAAGAGGATGTGCACACTTATGCAACCACATTATTTTAGTTTACTTAAAAATTTTACTCCCCCCCCCCCCCCCCCCCAAAATATTTCAGTTTGTTTTTCAACTGAGTTGTACAGTTTATAGATCACATTAAAGGTGGGAAAAGTTATGAAATTATTTATCTTTGTCTCTTTTTTTTTTTTTACCTCACATAAACCTGACATTTTAACAAGGGTGTATACACATACATATACACACATAAGCCCTTCAGTTGCCCTTAAGTGTATGAGCACTTGTCATGTTTTTGCATTGTAACAAATAATACAACAGTCAGCAGTAGGAATATAATATGAATATAATATGAATATAATATGAACATAAACAGGCAGCTAGTGATGGAAAATGGAAGTAAGAAAAAAGGAAACATGAGAAAAGAGAACACTTCCTGGAACTGAAAATCCTTTTCTTGATATTTTTTATTTTTTGGTCTTTTACCTGTACAAACGCTACATATACATCATGACATTTATATTTCACAGTTAAAAAATTCCACATATGAACATTTCTAACCATGGATATATCATACTTGGCCAGTCCCACTGGAAACAGGAAATCACTCTAGTGGGCGCTGCAACTACAGTGCAGCCTGCTGCATTGTGAACACAGAGGGTCGCCATACGTGCACAATTCAAAAAATAATTAGCATTTTCTTAATGCATGTAACGTGTCCTCTGATTGGATGAGGTGGAATGGTGGGGAGGTGACATCACAGTCTCTGCCTTGTCCAATTAGAAAACATTTTGAGCTTATTGTTAAAATGCAATGCATTTTCTAAATGGTGCCTTTGCTGAGCTGGCAACCTCCTGTACTCAAATAAGCAGGACAGGCGTTTGGAGCAGAATGCAGAAGCTAGTGAAGATCACTGTAGTAGTACCTACTACAGCGATCTCCAGCTTTCAGAAGGATTGTTCAGGTATGGAATATGCATAGTTACATTTGTAACCCAATGCGGTGATGTGAAGTGAGTATATTTGGCATTTTGCCTAGTCCATGAGGTGGGATTGTACTGATATAGCCACCCAATGCAGTCCCCATCTCATGTGGTATGCACCAGTCCAAAAGGAAGCAGGGGCACATCTTTCTTGTATGGCTGCATAACTCTCTGGTCTGCCATGACAGCTTATCGTGGGGTTAAAATAATGCAAAGCTTTTGGGCAACAAACACTATAAGTTATTAGAGTGAATTTATCTAAGGTTTCTAATTCTTCTTTTAAGCTGAAACAAAATTAGAAAAGCCCTTGTGGTAGGGCTAAGCACCAAGGTACCCTGTAGGACATATATTAATCCTACAGTGAGACAGATTTTCTAGGCAAGGGTTGTTATTTATAAATAAATCTATTCTGCTGCTCTAAGGCGGCACTATGAGTATTGTCTTCCCCTGACCACTTCTTAGTTGTGCATCTGTTTGGACTGAAAATCAGTCTCAGATTATAACTATACCTCCATGCTAATTTTAAAATTATTAAGTGGCTTCCATTTTTTTTTTGTGGATTATGGTACATGCACATAGGAAGTCTGATGTGACTTGTCATGCAATTTGATATCCAATGACAAGTGGCACCCTATTGTCTGCAATGGAAGCAGTCAAATCAATGCTACTCCGACTCCATCGAAGTCCCATCGATTTTGCACGTAGTTATTGCAATACTTTCTGCAAGCTCAGCTACGTCGTGCATAGATATCTGTGCATGAAGTTGCACAGATGTCTTCCAAGTTGCACCTGAAGTCGCACTGGCATGCGGCTTAGAAATAGTGCAATTTCAAGTGAAGTCACACATTTTTAAAGCTGCATTCAGTGTAGTTCAAATATGTTTTGATGCAACACAAGTGAAGTCAGTTTTAAAATGTAAAGGCTAAGTTCGCCCTTTGGAACATGTTAACACTCGTGTTCAGGGTATAGTTAGTCTAGAGGTCTCCTCCCTGAATTTCTTCTACAGATGATGGTTGGCAGCTGTCACCAAAATAACATTTTTGGCTGTGACTGTATATATCATTTTAGCGATTGCTGTCAAGGGCTAGATGAAGAATGATGAATTAAAGTGCAAAATGGGAATGTCCAATTGTGTAATAGCGATTGTCCCCCTTCTAATCACTGACCTGCTCAGAGGGTAAAAAGAAGTGTAATACGTAGAAGGTTACTGAGAGAGCACATAAGCATAGGAGGGTGTGCCTCAAACAGGCCAATATGAATAACCAACAACAGAAAAATTAAAAGGAAGGACTCCGACACTGCAAGGGTTAAGCCCATCCAAAGTTTGGGAATTGATGGTCATACGCATCAAGCTTGCCGACAACCGAGATATTATGAGATGAAAAAACTAGCAGCCACTTCCCATCTGCATGCATAGTACAAGTCCTTTAGGTAAGTGAAAGGTGCTCTTCACAAAAAAAAAAAAAAAATCCATGCAGTGATTTAGTAGCAATGAAATAAGTAAATGATTGGAAAGACTTAATACAGGCAAATAAAAGGGAGAAGGAAAAAAAGATGGGAATCAATCATGTCTTACCTTTCATAAACAGAACAAAGATTTAATGATCTAAAGAGAGGAAATAAAGAAACTTTAAATATTTCAAATTATGACCACAGAGAGACCTGATTAGATAGGAGGCAAATTACCAAGAAAATGCAAATAATCAGGAAACACAAATCATATGTATTTCATCTTCCATAAAAAAAAATGAAGGTGCATCTTGTAATAAGGCGGAGAAAACATTAGAAGTGACACTGGTGGCATGAAAGTTTTAGGTCAAAATCTCCTGTAAAGTAAAAAAGTTTGAATCATTTGTACTGTACTGTAATGTAAATAAAGGTTCCATCTGTCCAATGTATTAATTGCTGACAGTCATTAAATCAGCAATAACTGCTGTCCGCAAATGTACTTTTAAATCTTTGTGTCACTGATATAAACAAAGAGCATCATTACAATCTAACTGAAAACGGTCTATAGAGCTGAAAATAAATAGTTACATAGTTGATAAGGCTGAAAAAAAGACAATAGTCCATCCAGTCCAACCTGTGAAGGTGTATGTGCATCAGTGTCTATAATGATTTACCATATCCCTGTATGTTGTGTCCTTTTAGATGTACATCTAAGATTTTTTCTTTTAAATATCCATACTCCCCGCAGTTGCCACCAATTGTCGGAGAGAGTTCCACATCCTTATTGCACTAACAGTGAAGAACTCCCTACACAGTTTAAGGTTAAACCGCTTCTCCTCCAGTTTCACTGTGTGTCCCCATGTCCTTATACACTCCCTAGGACTGCATAGTTTAATTCCTATGCTAGGATCCCCATTGAGATATTTATAGATCGCTATCATGTCTCCTCTCAAGTGTCTCATCTCTAGCGAGAATACAGTTAGTGTTTGCAGCCTCATAATTGAGGTCCTCCAGCCCCCTTATTAGTTTTGTTGCCCTTCTTTGAACTCTCTCCAGTAAACTCCAGATAAGGTCTAACCAGAGTTTTGTAAAGTGACACAACTATAGTTTTGTCCCTTGAGTGTATCCCTTTTTTATGCATGCTACTTTCTGCCTGCTTTGGTAGCTGCAGCTTGACATTGTTTTTTGCTCAGGTCATTCTGAAACATTTCTCTGTCCTGATGTAAGTTTATTACTCTGCTTATCTTTGTGTCATCCGCAAAAACTGAGATTCAATTCCGTAATTCCTTCTGTGACAAGGTAGCTGACTTAAAGGTGAAAATCAGGCAGATAAGTGCATAACTATATGCCTGGTGCAAAGGATTTGTATTTCTACCAGCTCTGGTATTTATGAAGCTCTGCCACACAGCACTGTCTAGCAGGACAGGAAAACCAGATTTTTCGGAAAAATAGCTGATAATACCATTGTGTTTCGCAACACGATATGTTTCGGCTGTCTAAATTTCAGTACATCTCTAGTTGTATTATCCAGGAAACATTAGAAGCCAGGGGATGACACAATCAACCACATCACATTAAGTTGGACTGATCCCTCAACCTCCTTAGTGGTAATCCCGAGTCTGGCTCGGGTTGGAATTTTAATTACAATAGCGGTAACCCCGAGCCAGACTCGGGCTTGCACCGCTCGATGCAGGGGAGGACACAGGTAACGTTACTTACCTTGTCCCCTGGATCCAGCGATGTCCGCCGCGCTGTGTGATTGAGCCCTCCTGCGCTCGATTCACAGTGCCGAATGCCGCCGAGCTCCGTTCCCTGCGACGTTACGGCGCACGGGAGCGGAGAACGGCGGCAAATTCAAAAATGTAAAAAGACACAAAACACACACAGCATGGTAATCTTACAGATTACAGTGCTGTAGTAAAAAATACACACCCCCTTTGTCCCTAGTGGTTTGTGCAATGCCCTGCATACACTTTTATATTATAAATACTGTTTTTTACTGCTTGGAATTTGGAGATTGTCCATAGCAACCAAAACATGTCCCTTTTTCATTTTTTTTGGGATTTGATTACATTATTGAATAATTTTTATTATTCTTTATTATATTATAAACTTTATCATACCCGGGATGTCCGCTAGACTCTGGTTTGAAGAGATTTCAGAGCGTTATTCCTAAGAATTACAGGACTACAAAATAAAAGCCAGATTTCCATGCAAAATAATTGTACCGCTTTCAGCACCTTATTCCAGACTGAATCATACCGCCAGGGAGGTTAAAGAACAGTAGGGAAATAAGGCAGCTCTAAACACCACTCTTCTAGCTGAAGTTAGCAACTGCTAACTACAATTTTTTTTAAGAACAAAAAAAGCAATATTTACCATATTGCTGTCCTGCGCTGACTCACTTCTCTGCAGTCAAGGACCACTGCTCTTCTGGGGTGAATGACCCACCCACCATCATTTAACTCACTTCATATTATCCCATGAACTTCATGGGAGCTGCACTTGGATCAAATAAGAATGCTACAGAGTGGCACGTCATGCATGATGTTGCTCTCTGCAGCATTCAGGACCCTTCCACAGCCAAAGGAAAAGGAAGATCAAGAAGAAGTGTGACATACAAACCCAAGATCTATTAAAATAAAGGTAAGTATACAAACATTAAAAAAAATTGGCAGTAGGGAGGGGAAGCCTAAGGGAAGCAGGGGTAGAAACCTGGAGTTTGGCTTTAACAGCAAGTTGTCTATGCAAAACAATTACCATAATAGTTAATATGGCATCTGTAATTTGCCTCCTTAAGTTAAGAAAAAAACAAACAGTTAAAGCAACATCATCTGCTGAGGCTGGCATCCTAAACGATCAATCCAAGACCACCTGTGAAGTCATATTTATAGGATTACCTTAAAACAGTGCCAACGTATCAGCAAAGTTTTTAGACACAGAAGAGAAAAACACAATTAAATCATTTTCCTGCCAAATGATGGAACATATTGTGAACCTTCAGAAAAAAGAAATCCGCAAAGTGACTCACCCTATTGAATAAGGGTTACAGGTTCCAAAATAACCACTAAAAACAAAGTTATTATATTTCTTATTTTTAGAAAGAATGTTTGTTCCCGAGACCAAAATAATAGGATTTTTCACTTATCAGTAACATCTGTTTTTTGTAGTACTGTACGGGACACAGGAACTTAGGCAGCCCATACATTAGTCTTTTTTTTTTAACCAGTGGAAAATCTCTGGTCGCTATGATCTTACCAGGGTATTTGTCTTTTGCATATGTATAGCGAAGGCTCATGGCTTTTTTGCTGCTGAGCTTTTATTCAGCAGAGAATCAAATCCCTTACGTTCAACAAACATTACCATATTAGAGAACATGGTACCAGTCATCTACAAGTGGAGGTAGACATGTGGAAGAAGTAGAAAAATCTACTTTTCAACTCAATATATTGAAAATTAACTTAGGTGGTTTCCTCTTCTTATATTTCTGTATATGTAGGGTGAGATCTAAAGATTATAGATAAACCTCGAGTTTGTTTGAACCAGGGCCCAGACAAAAGGTAAGAGGGCGTCAAAATATTACTATCGCAAGGTGATTGAAATATGCAAAGATAGACGCTTGGGACAGGGCTGTATGGCAACTGGAAGGGACAACACATGCAGCATCGGAAGTGTCGGTGGGTTAGATGATCGAGATTGGTGAGGTGAGATAGGGAGCTGTTGCCCTGGGCCCGCTGCGTCCATAATATATCTTTGATTTATTATTACCTATGCAAATTTTAAATTTACTACATGGCAGTGCAATCACCTGTGGATTTGGTGTATATTTTTAATAAATTAATAAGACATTTGCACTATTGGAGTTTCTCTTCATTATATATACGGGAGGTTCCATTGCCTGATGAGAGCGGAGTGACTGAAAACTCTGAGCGGAAAAATGTTTAATTGTCAAACATGAGAGTGTGAGGCAATTATTTCTGGTGAGTTGTATGGGGGAGCGGTGACACATGGTGTGGGAATGGATACCTTCTCATCTGTGTTTTATATGGACTCACCTCTATACTGTTTCAATTGTGAACTCATTTATACTGGACTTTGAATTTCTTTGCACCGTTTTCATCACTGGGTTTGTGCAGTACATCTATTAGGTGTAGCGCCGCTATTTACCTATACTAATTCCATACTAATTTAAAGTGGCAGCTTGAGTAGGTGTTCATCTAGTTTTTGGCGCCGTGGTAAGATCAACTGAGGAGTGAGGGCAATATTAGACCCTGTTTAGTATAATGATAGAAGCTTGCCAGTCATCATTAGTGTTTTCTCTAGAAAACATCAAAGCTCATTCTGACAGAACAGGGGCCACTTCTTAGGCTGAAAATGTCAGTGCTTCTCCTTCCCAGATCTGCTAAACAGCTAATGGGTCCAGCTTCCAAAGCTTCATGAAACATTACCGACCGAGCCTGTTCCCCAACAAAGAACAGGCTCTCAGGAGGAAGCTGTGGTCACACCCTGATCAGGTAGTTCTATTCTGTCCTCTCTGTAAAAGCCATCCTGGAAGATGACTGGGGAAAATAAGAGTTATTACCTGTTAACTCACTTTCCAAGAATCTTCCATGGCTGCGTCCTAATCCTAAATTGGTTGCACTAATGGGAATTTTTTATTTTTCTGTGCCTATGGTTATTTATTAACCACTTCAGCCATTTGGCTGGCCAAGGTCCAGAGCACTTTTTGTGATTTGGCACTGCGTCGTTTTAACTGACAATTGCGTGGTCGTGCAACATGGCTCCCAAACAAAATTGACGTTCTTATTTCTCCACAAATAGAGCTTTCTTTTGGTGGTATTTGAGCACCTCTGCAGTTTTTATTTTTTGCGCTATAAACAAAAAAAGAGCGACAATTAAAAAAAAAAATAAAATAAAAAAAACAATATTTTTTACTTTTTGCTATAAATATCCCCCAAAAAATATATATATTTTTTTCCCCCTCAGTTTAGGCAGATAAGTATTCTTCTACATATTTTTGGTTAAAAAAATTAAAATAAAATCACAATAAGCGATTGATTGGTTTGAGAAAAAGTTATAGCGTCTACAAAATAGGGGATAGTTTTATGGCATTTTTATTAATATTTTTTTATTTTACTAGTAATGGCGGCGATCAGTGATTTTTATCGTGACTGCGACATTATGGCGGACAGATTGGACACTTTTGGCGCTATTTTGGGACCATTCACATTTATACAGTGATCAGTGCAGTTAAAAATGCATTGATTATTGTGTAAATGTGACTGGCAGTGAAGGGGTTAACCTGGAGGGGACGCTGAAGGGGTTAAGTGTGTCCAAGGCATGTGTTTTTTTTTTTATACGCCACATCAGTGAATATGTTCAGGGAACCCCAAATCAACTCTACCGTTCATCGTAGCCCCGAGACTTTTCAACATCATTGTAGCGTTTGTCTTTCATAATTGTGTGGATTTTTTTTTTTTTATATGTAATTAGCTGTAATTGCATCGTGCCCGATGGGCTCCACTTATCTGCATCCCTTAGTCAATCTTATACAAAAAAAAGAAAATTTTTTTTTTACCACTAGGAAGAATGGGGAAATGCTTGTTTACATGAGCATTTTCCCGTTCCCCGCAGACAGAGTTTGCGGGCACCCGCGATCATACTCATGGAGCTTGTGGCGCGCACTTACAATGCTGCGTCTTAAATGGCAACATACAGGTACGTTAATATGCCTGTCCGTGCCATTCTGCCGATGTATATGGCGTATATATATATATGGCATTCTGTTCTCAGAATGTCTTATGGTCGGCCAAAAAAAGTCTAAGGTAATTAAAAGGAACTGCCCTAGGTAACAGCCAAATAAATCCAAATAGTTTTAAAGGAAATCTAGTGCTTGCATGTGACAGTGTATTGGTATGACCTTGATAAACCAGCAGAACACATGTATAGGCTCGTGGGATGGTTGGGGTAAAAGACCGACTGGCATTTCTTCATGGCCAATAGATGAAAAACACTGTTTTCCCCTAGATATGGGACTTTAAAAAGTACAGGCGTGTAACAAAGTAGTATCAAAGTCAAGTTTAATGGTATTAAAAGTACATGTAGTAAGGCATAAGTATATATATATATATATATAAAAAATATAATTTTTGAAGTGGAACTTCAGTCTGCTCACATAATTTGTAATAAAAACATTTTTGCCATTCTGAAACTTCCCTCCAACCACTTTGCATATTATTTTATATATACTGTGATTCTCTACTTGCCAAATATGCTGCAGAAATCTCCCTCCACTGAGTCTGGCTGCAAACATTTTAACTGTGGGCAGCTGAAGCTGCTGCCTGCTCACCTCCTGGATTTACAAAGACACACAGAGGTACACCTCCAGCTCTGCAGCTCTCATTGGCTTATGACTCATCTCCTTCCCTTCCTGCCAAACTCACAAGAATGTGAGAGAGCGCTATGCATGATGTCATATGCCTAGGCTTTCTTCCAGACAAGAAAAAGAAAGTGGGCTGTATAAAGGTACAGTATGTACTGGCAGAAAACAAAACTTTACGATCCAAAGTTAAAACAACGCGGGCAGAAGATTTCATAGATGGAAAGATGAAAAAATTACTGAAGTTCCGCTTTAAGCTAAAAGTGCTGAGCTACAATATAAAGGGGTAGCGAGGGGAACCATGTATGTCACAACACGAGGCATTATATAATTAGAATAAGGGGTCTGCATTCACAGTTCCATGGCCAATAGAGACCATCTCTTCAAGCCAATAAAGGAGATGCCTAACCAGGTGGGAGGCCCACGCCGACCAGGAGTGACAGCGTCCCATGCATATCCTGTCCACCTGTGCCAGAAGGTGATCCCCCGGCTGAGCAGCAAGCTGCGCCACCCTGCCCACTTCCAGCGGGATGACATCAAGCCTTAATCCCACATCAGCTACGCCCAGCCAGGAACCCAACCAGCTTATTGCTTTTTAATATGCTTTTATTATTTTTGTACCAATAAAGATTGTATAAAGCTTTTACAATATGGTTTACATTTTTATGTGCTTTTGTCTATTTAATATAAAGGGATGATGGAAACAGGTAAGCTGCCTATCAGATCTAACACTAGAGAGGCAAGATTCCCACCAGGAAGCACAGCCTGGGAATGAACCCTGGTTCCACACCAAGCAAAAAACATCCATAAGCGAAGGAAGATTGTATAAAAAGTCAGTCCCTAAGCCACCGTAGGTCAGGATGAACTGAACATGCAAATGCATATTCAATGCAAAAACTGGGAGATCACTGGGACAGGAGATAAACCATTGAACTGCTGCTCTTGCTTATTACTGCAACGTACATCTAAATGTCGCAGCCAGCACTCCATTGGACCCCAGAGAATTGGAACATAGCACACCGAGCCCAGGAAAGGGCTGTAGCCGATAATCACTACAGCAGATTATCTTTTCCAGGAGGATGGCTGCTCTCTTCCTGATGGGCCCCCAAATGGGTCTTCATGCACAGGGCTCCACTGCAGGCAGACCATGGCCCTGGACCTGTATAGAGCCCTGCAGCTAACTCAACATGATGCCAACGTGAGTTCATCGTGTGTTCATCCACTCATTATCTAGTGCCTAAAACAATGTTACAGGGCGACCCCACATATATATCCATGAGAGATTGAACTTCAGGTTCACTCCCCCAAGGCTTGACTGAGGAGTTCAATATTCCAAGAAAGCTGCAGTGGCTATAGGTGAAGACCGATATCTTGAATAGAAAATTTTTTTTTTTTTTTTTTTTTTTTTACTGTGGTTTAAAAATAAATAAATAAATAAATAAAAAAAAGAAAGAAGCAAGTTCCACTCAGTATGGAGAAGACATCTATCACCTAATAAACACTAGCAAGAATAAAAAGCTTGCTGGGAGTGGAATGGGTGACATTGGCGATAGGTCTCTGCAGCTTTCTTTTTGCCAGTGCCCAAACACTTGAAGGTTGCAAGATAAAACCCATGGTTAAGACCAATATCATGTATAATGTACTTTACTTTAAGAAAAATTGATTTTCTATTAAAAAAAATTAAACTAGTCTTACCGAAAATTCAATACTATTTTCGGACCCTGCCTATCCATGTGCCTTCCCATTTTTTGCGCCTATTACAAAAACAGGCTTATCACTTTCTTTGGGCCTACAAACGCCCCAGAATCTCACACTCCACATCTTTTAAACATAGATTCTGTGGTAGCCTAGAAGTCCCCAATGAGACACGGTATTACTTGGCTGCTCAAATCTCTCAGCTTTCTAGGCTTCAACAGACATCACCCTTTGGGTGCTCCTTGAACTTCACAACTGCACTTCAATCCCAACCTCCACCCTGCTATGGCTCCCTCATAGCCTACGCCCCTCCTCCCTAAGAACTTTAATGATACATAGCTTAAAGCTTTGGGATTCAGTCTGCTACTCAGGTAACCTAATGTCTTTCCATTCTCCCGCTCTTGAAAAAACACCCTCTTCCTGCCTGGTTTTGAACAACCACAGACATTGTCGTGGTGTTCATCGCAGGGATTCACACAGGTCTGCCATTCCCTCACAGCACACTCCTTCCCAACCCGGGCAACATAAAAATAAATAAATCATGAAGCACCCCACTCAGAATTTTTCCGAAGTGCCCAGCTCCGCCACTGAACAACCTCCTTGCTGCGCACTTAGTCTTTCCCCTTTCAGAAGACTGCTTTCAAACCATATATGCCTGCACTCCCTCGGGACCCCAAAATCCATCTCAGTAACCTATGCCTCTATGAACGCTCTTGGTACCCCCTTGCTAGCTTCCTACGTGTCCCAGGGGAAACAAGACCGAACACCCATTGACCTTGAATATTGGAGCAAGGCCTGGTCCACTGTAGTAAAATGTTCCTTCAACAATTCCATCTAAAAGGTGGCATAGAAAGTCCTACTGGGGTGATATTGGGTCCCAGCACATGAAGCCCACATGAACCCCTCACACAGCGATAGGTGTTTTAGGGGCTGTAGACAAAGCAGAGCTGTTCTCCATTTTTGGTGATCATGTTCACACCTCGCTGGATCTTTGGTCTAGGGTTTTCAGGTTACTACATACATTGTTTCACTTGCATGTACATTGTTTCACTTGAATGCAAAACAGGCCTTATTACACTGACCTATCCAGTGCCTCTGGTATCAGCAGAAGCTGGCATCGTACTTGTTCCTCTTTGCCAAACGTGCCATTGCCAAAACATGGAAAAAATCAACTGTCTTATTTGCAGTGGTGATGAACAGTATGACCACTGTGATGATTAACGAGAAGATGCTTGCACCCTGTACAACTCCCGCTCAAAATTCCTGTACCCCCCTGCGTGGGTGAACAGTTATGCATTATTTTTTGAAAACTTTTAATAAAAATTACTGTACCACAAAAAAAAAAAAACGAGTAATTGTTTTATTTACATTTAGTTTGACTAAGGCTCCATTCACACATGTGATTAGAGCGGTCAGGATTCCTGCAACAATCAAACATCTACGAGTTCCTGCAACTAGAATCACTGGCATGTGCAAACAACTGCAGCTGCTCAGCCTGTATAATTTAACGACAAGCTGACAGGAATCGTGGACGTCCACTACAGTTTGCATGTACCATTACACATCAAGCAGTTCTCTATGGCTAGGGACAGATGACTTCCCTGGACGCAAACTTCTCTGATTGCTAATAAAATTACTAGTAAAAAATTACTAATAAAAGGCACTTTTTGGTAACAAATTGCTGCATACCACACATATAGACATTGAAGAATATTAATAAAAACATTCTACAAATCCTTCACAGGGTTAGACCAGGGTCCCTACAACATGAAACTGGGAAATTATGGCGACCAGGGCCATAGCAACAGGGCAAACCAGTAAACAGCTTGACATCTTTTCAAAGCTGAATTGCAGCCTTACCTTTTTTTCCCCCATGCATGTAGCAATGCCTCTACTGTGTTCATAGTTATTATTCTGAATAGGCTGCCTGCTGTCTCCTCTACAATACAATCTCTATAATCTGCAGCACCTCTCTGAAGCCTGCCTCATTTCCAGCCCCAAAGACCTCATACATGATAAAGCCTCTCTCTTCCCTACTGTCATTTGGCACGCCCCTGACATCTATTCATTGTGCCCACTGTCAGTCTTTTCTTGCTTCCACCATGTGGGGACGTTATTTGTGGGTGTGTTTTTTTGTCATACTTCTTTGTTGGGCGCTAGCTTAAGCGGATTGCTGTTGATGCTGGAGTGATGATGGGGAGTTTTGTGCTGTCCTGTCAATTACACGTGCACCCCTGGCTAAAATGAACATGCCCAGGAGCTTGCCCACTGGGAGGGCTCTTGCAAAGGAAGAGTAATATGGTAACTGCCAAAGCATCTTCCAGCTCCTCCCATTGTACAGGAACTGTCTGTAAAGCAGTCTGGCAAAGGAGATCGAGTGAAAATGTAATCTTTATCTCTAGGTGACATACATTCCAGGCGCCAAGAGATAACGGCTTATTTCTGTGGAGAGAGCACCACCACATCAAACTTTTATCTCTGAAGCCAGCGTCAGTTTCACAAACCTGGATGCCGAAACAGGAAGTGATGTCACATGCAGTAACCAGGCTCCAACACGTTCCATCCAAAACAGATGTCCATGGAATCGTGCGAGTACAATTGTTATATATGTTTTTTTCAATAAAATAGGATTTTTGACTTACTGTAAAATCAGTTCATTGACAGACAGCGCTTCCTTATTCAGAACCATAGGGTTATATCGCCCCCTACAGGAGTAGGACACTAGGCAGAAAAAAGACTTGGCTACGCCCATGGGCAGTCCTGGTTGATATACACCCCCCTCTCTGCTATAGGCCTTCCTTCAGTTTTTTCACAGGCAGTGTCAGAAGCATTAAAAACTCCATAGAGGGGTGTCAATCTTATTTTCTCATTCGTTCATTGACAAACACAGCACTTTCTTATACAGAACTATAGGGATGTCCCAAAGCAATGTCAAACATGAGAGGTGGGGCAGCCAACAAAAAAACAGGCCAACCAGACAATCTGGAGCTCAACGAGAACAACTGGAGCCCAACCTGAAAAGCAAGAAAACCCCTTCATGAGGGAAAATCCCTCTAGACCGCAGCCTGCAGAACCTTGCAGCCAAAAGAGGCATTTGCATATGCGAGCACGCCCACTTTTTAAAAATTTCGTGAAAGTGTGTACCGCCGACCGGGTGGCCGCCTTGCACACTTGCGTCACTGACGCCTGCTGACGGAAGGCCCAGGAGGCACTCAGTACCCGAGTAGAGTGCACCTTCACCGGGAAGGGAGTAACTCGACCCCTGACAGAATAGGCCTGAGTCACTGTCTGGCTGATCCATCTAGAAATGGTCGTCGAGGAAGCGGACATCCCCTTCTTTGGCCTGCTGCGATCACGAACAGGGAGTCTGACCTCCGAAAAGACTCAGTGGCTGCCAAATACACCCTGATCGCCCGAACCACATCCAAGGTGTGTAAGGCAAATTCCCTCAGATGTTGCGGCCTGGGACATAGGGAAGGCAACACAATGTCTTTGTTTAAATGGAAATCAAAAACAACTTTTGGAAGAAATGAAGGACAAGGACAAAGAACCACCTTGTCCTTATGAATCAGCAGGTAGGGTGTGCAACAGGATAGGGCAGCTAATTCCAACACCCTGTGAGCAGGGGAATTTCTCGAATATTTTCAAACAGAGGCTTCAGTAGAACTGAAAGCACCAGATTCAAGTCCCACTGTGGCAAAGGGGATCGCACCAGGTCGGTGTACCAGGACTGACGAGGCCAGTCCAAGGCCACTAGAATGACTGGAATTCCTTCAGCCTCGATCCTGCGTAACAGCCGAGGCAGAAGCATTAGAGGAGCATCTGAGGCATCTGCCAGAGGGTCCCGAGACCTGGCCACAAACCTCTACCCCTTCCTGTTGACACAGGATGCCATCAGATCTACCTTTGGAGAGCCTCAACGCAGACATATCTGTTGAAATATTTCCTGATGAAGGGACCACTCCACTTGGTCCAACACTTGTCGACTGAGTTAATCCACCTGCCAGTTGTCCACTCCCGGAATGTGGATGGCAGATGGCAGAGATGCCTGCTACTTCCATGCATGCTAACACACTCCTTGTTCCTCCCTGGTGGTTGACATAGGCAACCGCTGTGGCATTGTCCGACTGGATCTGTATCGGGAGCCCCTGAAGTCGATCAAATGATCCAGAGTCTGATCACCCAGAGTTCCAAGGTGTTGATAGGTAGCCTGGATTCCTCCAGCATCCAAACAAACCTGAGCCAAGCTCAGGCCCATGACTCCTCCCCAACCATACAGACTGGCATCGGTGGTGACCACCGTCCAGTACAGAGGGAGAAAAGATTTCCCCTGCCGAAGAGCTGGTGAACGAAGCCACCAGATCAGGGACCCCTTGGTTCCTTAGCTAAGCCAAATCTGACTGTCCAGAGACCCAGGACATTTGTCCTATTTTAACAAGATCTCCTCATGCAGGGGTCCTGTATGGAACTGAGCAAACGTGACTGTCTCAACTCAATCAGGCCTTGCACCTGTATGCAAGTCCGCAGGGAGACGCACCTGCTGGACAGCAGTAAGCGGGATGCCGCCTGTAACTTCTGGAGTTTGTCCTGCAGAAGGAACACTCTGGCCAGAGCGGAATCCAGAGCCAGACTCAGATAAACCAATTTCTGAACTGGAATCAGCGCAAACTTTTGGTAATTTTTTCAGCCACGCAAAACCTGCCAGAGTATGAATAGCGATCTCCATGTCGCCCCTCAGGGTCGCAGGGAACTCTGCTCGCAGCAGAATGTGATCCAGGTAGCCCAGAACAGCAATTCCCCACTGGCGCAGCAGCGGCAGAACTAGGCACAACACCTTGGTGAAGACCCGAGGAAGGGAAGCGAGACCAAAGGGTAATTCTGCAAACCGATAATGCTCTTCTCCCACAGCAAAGCAGAGGAACCGCTGGTGTTGTGCACATATCGGAATTTGCAGGTAGGCATCCTTGATGTCGCTGGAGGCAAGAAAGTCTCCCCTGATGAAGAGATGTCACCTTGGAGCGAATTAACTCCATTTTAAATATTCGCACCCACACAAAGCGGTTCAGGGCCTTGAGGTCCAGAATCGGATGCACCGTACCCTCTTTTTTTGTGGATCGCAAACAGGTTTGAACTAAAACCCTGGAAACGTTCCGACACAGGAACCGGGACAATCACCCCTTGAAGCAACAGGCCTTGCACCGCGCCCCGGAGGTCTAACAAGCAGTCCGGAGACAGACACAGATTGGATGGAAAAAATCTTCTTGGGGGACAAGATTGTAAGTCGATCTTGTAACCAGACAATCATTTTGTGGACCCACATGTTGTTTATCAGAGAAGTCCACGGGCCCGGAAACCAGAGAAGGCGTCCGCCCACCCAGACTGCGGGTGAGGGCGCCCCTTCATGTTGAAAGAGCTTTATCTGGGGGTCGGTTTGCCCGATCAGGGTCACTTGGAACCTCCCGGGAGGGGGGGGGGGCTAGAAAGACTTCGAGCCTTTATCAGTGGACCCTGAGGGACGAAAAAACTGTGTGCCGAGAAGGAAGCGCTACGCTTGCGACGTGGCTCCTTCATCTTTTTTGACGGTGGAAGAAAAGTACTCTTCCCCGTGACACTCTTAATATCATCCAAAATGGCCCCAAACAAACAATCGCCTTGAAATAGAGGCCTGGTCCACAGTCCAAGACTTCAGCCATAATACCGCTGAAACACTACTGCTGAAACAGACAGCTTAGAAAGCAAGGGAGCTGTGTCTAAAGAGGCATCACAGACAAACTGAAGCCCCTGGACCAGCTGGTCTGCCAATTCAGTGAAGGCAGGAGGAAACTGATCAACTTCGCCCACTCTGTCAGTGTTTGAGACACCAGGCAATGGCCAGGACCGGCCAAATCGCTGAACATAGTGCGGCTCAGAGACTCTGCTTTCCTGTCAGCTGGATCTTTAAAAGCCGGATAGTTTTCAACCTGGAATCATGGTGGCTTTGTTCAATGGAGAGACCGGAGGATCCACCACAGGTGGAGTTGTCCACTTCTTGAGAAGACTCTCCTCAAAGGGATAACGCACAGCAAGCACTTTGGGACCGCAAAGGGGCAGTTTGGATGTTCCCATTCCTTATAGACAAACTTGTAAAAAAAAAGGAGGGATAAGGGAACACTTTTGCCATGCGAGACGGCTTGTGAGTGCCAAAAGGGACTGTCATCTCCCCCGCAGTCGTATTCTCCTTTTTTTAAGATTCTCGCACAGATACAATCAGTGCATCCACCACCTTCTTGTGCGCAGCCACTGGGGCAGAGGAATCATCCCCACTGTCCGAAAAATATAGGAGCATGGCTGCAGACCCCGCAGGGTGGGACCTGTCCACGGCAGCCCAATGAGATTCAGGATCTAAACAAGACAGATGAAGCAGGCGAAGGTGGAATTTGGGCGGCGGACTAGCAAAAAGCGTCCCCCGCCCAAAGGCCACCTCCACCTGGGACACAAAGGACTCCAGGGCCGCCGTCAGTGCGTCAAGGACGGCTGGGACCCAGAGGGACCTGCAGCCTCAGATAGGGGGTCAGGTGGGGAAACATGCTCCTGAGACTCCATAGGGGAAGAAGAGACCCCCCTCACCAAGAGCGACCACTGCAAAGGGACACCCCCCATTCCAGTAGCAGCACCGACACATCAGGACACCCCACAGCCTGCAGCAGAGGGAGGAAGGGACTCCACCAGACACACCACCCCACCAGCTTGCTGCCTCAGCTGTAGACACGCACACATATGGCGTCTAAGGAAAAAGATAACGCAGGAGTCAGCACCGGGTTAAAAGGAGGAGCTTCCACCTGCTAAAAAGGCCTTCTGGGCTACACAAACATGGCCGCCAGCCATAAGAAGTCAGCAGGCACTAGGGGTAGAAGACGGCGGCTATGGCAAAATGTCCGCCAGCCACGTTACACAAGGCTGACAAAGACCCCAGGAAAGCCCCTGAAAGAGAGATAGAGAGGATCCGGGCACCGGACCCCCGAGAGCGCCCAGTGCCTCCTTCCTCCCCCTTGGTAAGCACTGCACCTGGTAGCACGCACCCCCTGCCCACCAGTACTCAACCCCAATCCCTAGGATCCATCATGGCACCACACTACCCCATATAGAGGAGGGAGGGGGAAAGGGGGCTACCAGGGGAGGCTCTAGACAGAACCTCCTCACCACCGAAGTGGGGGGGGGGGTGTTGGCCATGAAGGACACTGCGGCTCGAGCCGAGACCCAGTCGTATGCAACCTTGCGAAACGTAACTCGCAGGGCAAGCCCCCGTCCAGTGGGGCTATGTCACGGCCAACCTAGCACGTAGCTGTGGTCTGCAAGCATCGCTGGCCAGACTGGGAAGACCACTGGATCAAATGTCCAGCCTGTCACTTGATTGCAGATCTCATTGGAAAAAAAATCCAGGAAAACGAACAAAAAAAAAAAAAATTTGCCAGGGAACTAGGTCCTTACTTCTGACTAGGCCTATAGCACGGGGGGAGGGATATCACCTAGGACTGCCCATAGGTGTAGCCAAGTCTTTTTTCTGCCTAGTGTCCTACTCCTGTAGGGGGCGATATAACCCTATGGTTCTGGATAAGGAAGCGATGTGTCTGTCAATGAACGAATGAGAAAAATACTTTATGGTTTTGCACAATGAGTCCCCTACTTTATGATGTATATATCCTTAGATGGTCCTGACATTCACTGAAGGAATCAACTGTAATAATCTATATGGATGTGAAGGCTTCTCGGAAAACTTGAAAATACTCCCCTTAGAGTGCTGATGGACTTTTCTTTTTACTGAAAGGTCATTTCTGGTGAGTTACCCAAATCACTGGGGTGTGAGCACTGAAGCACTTTATTTGTTACTGGCTGAAGCACTGTGGCACATTGTGGAATAGGAATTTATAGACTATAAAAGATAAGGACTCATTCTTTTAAGAGCACTTTCATTCTTGGCACAATAGTAAATAAACATGCAACACTTACCTGCTCTGTGCAATGGCTTTGCACAGAGCAGCCCTGAACCTCATCTTCTCGGGTCACCCCGCTAGCCCTCCTGGCTCCCTCTTCCCCCTCAGCGCCCTCATACCAAGCTGCTTGCTCTGGGGGCACTTGTGCGTGTTCTCTCCTGAGACCCACTCGGTTCAGTGGCTCAGTCCCGCCCCCTCCTTACTGGCTGTGACTGATAGCAGCTGGAGCCGATGGCTTTCAGCCTTTAGAAACATTTCCATTTATATGCGCAGTTCTTTTTAGCACATTCTTTGATACAGAGATTTGATTTTTTTTTTTTATAATACACCTTCATTTTTTGTTTTCTTAGGATATTATGATATACATATTTTTGGTATATTTAAGTACTGCCAATTTGCACTTTTAATAAGCCATTCATGTTTTTAAAAAACGATGAACTTTAGGCTCAGTTCACTAATCATTTTTCATTTTACCTCCATTGCTTGCATGCATTTATTGTGTTGTATTACATGGGCATTTAACAGTTTTTTAAAGAAATCATTAGTTTATTGCCATATTATAATTTCTGCTCTCTTTAACCACTTCCATACCACGCAAATGCCAGCACTCCACTCCTGAATTGTAAAAATAATTTTGCCATAAAATTACTCATAACCCAAAACATTATATATTTTTTTTTTTTTACCAGAGACCCTAGGGAATAAAATGGTGGTCACTGCAACTTTTTATGTCACATGGTATTTGCGCAGCAATTTTTCAAACGTGATTTCTTTTGGAGAAAAAAATATTTTCATGAATAATAATAAAAAAAAAAAGTAAAGTTAGCCCAATTTTAAAAGTAAACAGACACCTCACGTGTCACACTTTAAAACTGCGCACACTCTGGGAATGGCGCCAAATTTTGGTACTTAAAATCTCCATAGGCGACACTTTACTTTTTTTTTTTCTTTACAGGTTACCTGTTTAGGGCTACAGAGGATGTCTTGGGCTAGAATTATTGCCCTTGTTCTAATGATCGCGGTGATACTTCACATGTGTTTTTTAATTTTTTTTATTATTATTTTACTGCATTTTTTTTATCTTTACACTTTCCCTTTAAAAAATGTTTTTGATCACTTTTATTCTTATGACAAGGATAGTAAACATCCCTTGTAATAGGACTAGGGCATGACAGGTTCTCTTTATGGTCTATTAGACCCCACATCTCTCCTCCATGCTGGAAAGCTTGAGATCAAAAAAATAAATGATCTCAGGCTTTCCAGCCATGTCCCCGGCATTGTTTACTTCCGCTGGCCTGGACCTCATAACATCGTGCTTGGGCCTCCGAGTCGTAGAGACCACGGGGGACACTCTGGCTCACGGCTTTCTCTATGGCTAACTTCCGGCGTTCCCTCCTGACACCTGTAAGAATGAACAAGCAGCTGAACAGATTGTTCTTACGGTGCAGGGAATCGCCGGCTGAAAAAAATTATATCTGAACGATGCCTGTAACTGCAGGCATCATTCAGATCTCCCCACTGAAAGTCCAGGATGTCAAATGACATTGTGCAGTATGGAAGTGGTTAATAGATGCTTTATTAAAACTCCAGTTAGTAAATTAATTCATTTTTGATCTATAAAAAAAGCCAAATCTGATTAGCATTGTAAGGAAAATAAAGCATTTGTTATGCTGAGCCCTAGCCCTTCAAAATATCAGAGTGTAAACCAAGAGAAAACACAGGCACAAAATTAATCTAAACCAACCCGAAACTCAAAAAACAAAGGCAACTTACGTGCATTCACTAGATGGGGATTATGATGTGGAGCTGGACAGAAAACTTGTGCAGCATAGTCTTCAAACGTGGTGGGCTCCACATGTTGCTGGATAATTGAATCCAAATACCGCATCCTCTCCTCAAAGCTTTACACGTGGGTTAAGATGAAAATATTTAGACAGCAGATAGTGCATCATAAATGGCACAGTCACAATTCCCTTAGTCTTACTAAACCAACAACAGTAAAATCAGTCTGTATATGTAGTAAGGCATGCTTTTTATACTGTATAACCTAAGAGGTTAATCCTCTGCATAATGTAAAAAGGCTGTTTGATTCTGTATGCACAGATCCTTCCATGTCCGGATAAGATCGTTACTGGAGTCAGGCTGCACATGCTCAGTTTGGTGTGCATTGCTAGAGTTTTTTTTTCCTGGGAGAGTGCATGTGATCAGCACAGGGGCAATCAGCACTGTCCAGACAGAGGGTCAGGTGTACTGCATCCCGATAGGTCAGCCAGTGTAGTATGAAAACTCCTCCTACAAGCTGTACCAGGCACTGATAGAAGTCACAAGACTGCTATATACTGCTGATGAGAAAAGGTATTTGGCAGTACATTCTGTGTACTGTGGGAGACCAGATATAGTGAATGTAGGTTCCTGGTTTTAGTAACACTTTAATGTTAATTTTATTAGTACAGAGGAACTATATGAAAGCCATGACCATGACCCTGACTTTAGATACATGACAAATGAGAGGGGCTTCTGGAATTGAACCTTGAGCGAAAATAATGTCCAGTGCAAGTAGAAGGATATTTACAGTTCTGTTTACTTTATCCTTCGCTTAACCCACATGTAGCATCAATGTTTGCTGTTGCTCTATGACCATTTCCTTTGTGTAGTGAACCAAATGGCCTTTGAGTAAGGATGAGGGAATCAATCTGTGATTTGGGCAGACTGGTAGCATCCAGATTAATTATGACTCAACATTTGCATTTTTAATGCATTATTGATTAAAAAAAAAGGGTTGTACATACTCATAGCCATGATTCTTTACAACCACAGGCTTATCTGCTGTAGAAGTACAAGAGGACACTGAATAGAGGAGAATAACATTGAAAGATGTTGGAGGGGAGAAACAAAAATGTGTGCGTGTGTAGGAGAGAGGTAAGAAGGGAGTGGGTAGAGATAGAACAGGAAGCAAGGTAATCACCTAATGGCTGGCCGCACGTCTAAGATCTACAATGTAAGCGATGCTTGATTAGTTCTAAGATTTAAATAGTTTCCTCCTATCCATGTGCGAGGACTTGTTAAAAATGCTCAAATTGTCTTCATGAACTGCGATAAGTTAAAAAAAAAGAAAGGAAAAAGCAAAACGTGGTCTGGGACACTACAGTTCAATTTTATGTAGGAGAAAATAATAAACGTATAAATAAAATATAGCATAAACTACAAATTTTGTATTGAATATGGTCATTACATAGTTGAAGCCTCTTATTATTTTGCCATCTTAGCAGGGGCTTTTTTTCAGCCACTCAACCTGTCAAATCTGCAACTCGATGTCTTCCCTTCACAGTTGAAACTGAGTCTTGCTTACTTAGATTAAAGTAATTGTAAACTCTCCCCCACAACTTTGTCCCATGTGAATCAGCATAAAAAAACCCTAATGAAAATGAGCACTGCTTGTAGATATCTCCTTACTTGCATAGTATTGTTGTAATCATTTTTGTTCTTTAGAATGACGTCACTGAGCATGCCCTTATCTCCCATGATTGACGGCATTGACGGATTTACCATCACTGAGGCTCCATGCACACTGGGCCTAAGAAAAATGCCAGTTCCCTTGGCAGGGAAAAATGCTCATATAGAGCATTTTTTTTACACAGTTTAGACAAGTTTTTCCTTTTTTTTCTCCAGAAAGCTCCAATCAGTAACGCAAACCAGAAGGTTTTTTTTCCTGCCTGCGTTGAGCTCAAAATATGCTTCTAATCGTCCTAATGTGCATGGACACATAGGATAATATTGAGTTGTTTCTACAGGCAGAACACAAAACTCCTGTTGAAGCAGCGATTTTTAAGCCAGTGTGCACGTAGCCTCACTTTGTACTACAAAGCATATTTCTTTCTTTACTGTTGCTTGATTTTGGGAATCACAATTTAAGGGACCTTAAGTCCTAAGTGTGTACAAAACAGCTGTCCTTTATGCTGTTGTCAGTAGGCACACCCAAATGATGAAGCCTTTTTGTTTAAGCCCTGACTGATGTGTTATGTGACCCCAGCAACAAACAGTCTACTTCATATTAAGAGTTACTTATCAACCATACAGGCTAACCCGAGAAAGGAGAGTTTGAATATTGCTTCCTGAGCTATAAAGAGCCTTCTGATTCCTCTCAATGTCCCCTGTAGCATGTTATTCCATACAGTTCCCCTGCAGAATATAGTCAAAGTGGCCAGGGGAGAGAAAAATTAAGTATGAAGCTCACATACAGTATGTACATTTTAAAGGCCTGATGTCTCCATCTAACCCTAGGCCCTGGCCTTTTTATGAATTCATTCAGTGTCAGCACTGGACAAGCCTCAGATGCCAGCTTCTTTATAATTATTATTTTTAAAACCCAGTGCAGCATTATTAAGTACTGACAGATTCATCCAACATAGTAAACACTTTTACACAGGTCCATCTCCCGAGCAGATAAAACATGGAGCTGTGTAATGAAGACAGGTGCAGTAGCAATAGCTTGATTGTAAAAGACCTAAAAGCCCAGCCTAAAAAAAGTTGGGAAACTGTGCAAATCTACACAAAATAATTTGAAAATCTCATAAACCCATAATTTACTCACAATAGAAAACATCAAATTTAAACTGAGAAAAATTAACATTTTAATAATAAAAAAAAAAGAAAAAAAGATAATTTTGAAATCAATGGCAGCAACACATCTCAAAAAAGTTGGAGCAGCAACAAAAAAACGGGTATAGTAAGTAGTACTAACAAAGAGGTGGAAGAACATTTTGCAATGAGCTAGGTTAATTGGCAACATGTCAGTAACATGATTTGGTATTAAAAGAGCATCTCAGAGCGTCAGATTGTCTCAGAAGTAAGGATGGTCAGGGGTTCACTGCATAGACTCAAAAATCATTATCTGTGATCACAGTTTTGCCTGCCATCCAAAAATGCACGGTAAAGATCTATCATGCAAGGAAGAAGCCCTATCTGAACATAATTCAGAAACACGCTATCTTCTCTGGACCACAGCTCATTTAAAATTATTTATTGCAAAGTGGAAAACTGTTCTGTGGTCTGACAAATTGAAATATAACATTCTTTTTGGCAATCATTGGTGCCGTGCCTTCCGGACTAAAGAGGAGAGGGAACTTTTGGATTATGAGCAATCAGCTCAGAAGTTTGGAATCTCTGATGGTATTTGGGTGGATTAGTGAATATGGAATGGGCAGCACATCTGGAAAGGCACCATCATTGAACATCATATACTGAAAGATGTATCAAGGTTTTCAAGCAGCATACTGTATGCTCCCATCCAATGTCTTTTTCAGGGAAGGCCTTGTATATTTCAGCAGGGCAATGCTAAACTGCATAGTGCATCTAACAAAAGCATGGCTCTGTAGTAGAATGTCTGGGTGCTTAACTGGACTGCCTACAGTCCAGACCTTTCACTAATTGAAAATATTTAGCGCATCTTGAAACAAAAAATAAATAAATCTTGAAACAGAGAAGCCCCAGGAATGTTGAGAAGTTAAAATTCTATATCAGACAAGAATGGGACAACATTCCTCTCCTAAAACTCTCCTTAGTTCCTAACAAAGATGTTTACAAAGTGATGTCAAAAGAAGAGGGGATGCTTCTTTTTTTTTTTAGACCTGCTGCTGCCATCAATTTTATAATGATTATTTTCTTTAAATGATACATTTTTTTGTTTAAACATTTGATATGTATTGTCTTTTCTATTGTGAATAAAATATGGGTTTATGCAAATCATTGCATTCTATTCTATGTAGATTTTATACAGCGTCTCAGCTTTTTTGGAATTGGGGTTGTATGTTAACTGGCACTTGTGTAGTAAAATATATAGCTACAACTATATAATTCTTATCTGTGCAGTCAAAATTCGATTCTGTTGATGACTTGCCTGTAATTTTGTGATGGGAGATGTGTGGCTGTATAGAAAGAGAAGAGGCTACAGAAGTCTCTCCCAGCTGCTGATCTCGGTGCAGTTAATAGAATCTTCAGATTCACAGCAAGTCTCCATTGCACATGAAAAACTGCCCTTTATGTATTACCAAAACTAATTTTCTATTTGGCTGAAAAAGAAAAAAAAACACAGTTCTCTTCTGTCTCCTGTGGTGCGTTTCATTATGTTTAGTTCACTCAGAGTCTAAGCTATTCCTCCGAGGGAGAAAGGAGGAACCAAAAAAAAGTCTAGAGGGAAAAAATGAGCTTGTTAGCACATTAGAAGTGTGGCATCTAGGTGGGCTCTAGAAAACCCCACTGGTGTGTTAACTTATCACTCTAGGCATGCTGAGAATGAGGCGCTTCAATTGATCCCTCTTGTTCACACTAGGAGGAACAGGCGCATAAGCATCACTCTGCATTAGAACAAATACTATACAAAAAAAAGGATTCAATTGACATTTATTGTGAAGTCTGAAGTTTAAGGAACTGTTAGCGTAAACTTTCTACATGTTCACATAAATCTAGAAATACACTTTTTGAAATATAATCTATATCAGTAGATTAAAAACGTCTGATGTGAAACTTTTTTTGTTCCCGAATGTGTTGTACCTAAAGTGTAGTACCACTTTTGTAGCCAAATTGGGATGACACTCACTTTATATTTGTTACATGCTCCCATGAACATAGCAAAGCTTAAAAAAATTTAAAATGTGGATTACTTTTTTAATTCCTTTTTACTTGCTCTCCCTGCTTTGACAGTGGAGTCAAGTTTACCGTAATTAACCCTGTTCCTTATTAGCTGTAAACTAGTTTTGAACACTGGCCATCCTAACAAAGGGTTGAAAATGTAGAAACCATCCTCCTGCACTGTATGTTAATGAGGCATACCACACAGTAAAGTCGGACATACATGGATCGAAAATTTTAACAATTCAAAAGGGATTGGTTGAATTCCCAACCATCTATGGGCAGGGAGGTTGTACAAAAGTTGATCTTCCGACTGATTTCTGTACAACCGTCCGGTCGGATTTTCCCTGCTCAATCAGCACAGCAGGACTATAGCCGGAAACACTGATTAGTGTAGTCTGATGGCAGAGAAGTCTTTCCACTGTCAAAATACAATAGCTTAGCGGGGCGGATTCCCACATCCACATAGAGTGTAAAAAGAAGATAAATATCTGTGAGCTTTTGTCAGATGGCATCAGTCTAAGCCCTTGTACACACGGTCGGACATTCCGACAACAAAATCTGTTGGATTTTTTCTGAAACTGGTATTGCATACACACGGTCGGACAAATTTGTCGGAAAATCCGACAATTCAGACAGGCGTTCCACCTTTTGCCGTGTGCTTACAAGTATAAAAGCAGTGTTAAAACAGACTGTTACTACATCCTCTTAAGCAATATTTGGGCAGTATTGTACTGCAGGAAGTAGGATATTGCTCTCAAAATGTAAAGAGACATCTAACAACGACAGACATCTAGACCATTAGAACCCTTAAAAGTGTAGATCTTCCTTTTAGAGAATTAGCAAAGGCAGCCAAGGTAAGTACAGTTTCCTATACCATCAAAAGGCAGTTGGAAACTGAAGGAAAACCTGGCAGGGGGAGGTCTGGTAGACCCAAAGCCACAATAGAATCAGAAGACAAGTTTCTGAGAATCAACAGCATGCATAAAAGGCAGCTCACAGGACAACAGCTTAACATTAAAGAAGAAGCAAACTCTCCCACTCTGATGCTTCTTTCATTTAGTCCATTATAATAATTATCAAACTATAGCCTCTGTAATCCAGCCCTAATCGCAAATTACTTACTGTTTAAAGAAACGTGTTTCCAGGGGTAAGGCAGCGCCATCTTAAGTATTGTTTTCGGAGTCCATAGTAGAGTGTATTTCCGCCCTTACATTGAGCACTTCCTGTACTATTAACCAAGCCTCCTTCTCAATCCAACGTTTCTATGGCAACCCTGCTTCCCTGCTCATAGCCGACTTGTTTTATTTCAAAGTATTTACATGTGCCGATTATCTAGTGTTTGCCTTCAGCTGATAAGACTGCAGTAATGCTGTCTGATGCCTTTTTTTCCACTCCATGTGATGTCATGGGGTGTAGTAGGAAGCTCTGAGTGATTATGCAGTCTTGTGGGATTTCAGTATTGTGCCGTAGGAAGTCCTTATAATAGATAGACAAGCACACAGAGTGTGCCGTCAATCATGGGAGATAAGGGCATGCTCAGTGACGTCATTCTAAAGAACAAAAATGATTACAACAATACTATGCAAGTAAGGAGATATCTACAAGCAGTGCTCATTTTCATTAGGGTTTTTTTATGCTGATTCACATGGGACAAAGTTGTGGGGGAGAGTTTACAATTACTTTAATCTAAGTAAGCAAGACTCAGTTTCAACTGTGAAGGGAAGACATCGAGTTGCAGATTTGACAGGTTGAGTGGCTGAAAAAAAGCCCCTGCTAAGATGGCAAAATAATAAGAGGCTTACCTGGGCAATGAAGCACTACCAGTGGGCTACTGAAGACTGGAAGAAGGTCTTATGGACTGTTAAATCAAAAATTTAGATCTCCTGTTCATAATGCAGTGTTTTTTGTATGTCATCGAGTAGGTGAAAAGATGGTTCCTCAGTATGTGAAACCAACTGTCAAACATGAAGGAAGCATGATGTTCTGGAGTTCTTTTGCTGAATCCCAAGTCAGTGACTTGCACAGAGTGAGTAAAACCCTGAACCAAAACGACTACCACAACATTTTGCAGCACCATGCAATACCCTCTGGAATAAGCCTAGCTGGTCAGGGGTTCGTCCTACAGCAAGATAATGACCCAAAACATAACGTATTTTTTGGACTATAATGCCACGTACACACGATCGAATTGTCCGGCAGACTAGGTCCGCCAGACCACAGTACGCCGGACAATTCGATCGTGTGTGGGCTCCAGCAGACTTTTTCATTGTAAAGTCCGGTGGACTTAGAAAGTCGTTTTGACTCAAAATTTGCCAGCCGGACTTGGCTTTCTGCGGACAATCCATTCGTCAATGTGCTAGTCCGGTGGACTTATGCAGGCCATACACGGTCGAATTTCGAACTAATTTTCTTTTCAAAAATCAGAAAATTCATTTTTTTGTGATCCAATGATGCCACCATTGATTTTCGAAATTCAGCCAACCAAGCCTTCAATTTCACCTCATGTTGCTACAGAAAAGAATTTTCTTGGCCGGGAATCTTCTTTTCTCTCCGTAAATTTTCTTTTATCTCCGTACATTTTCTTTTCTTATTACATTTCTCGCACGATTCTCCCATCATTGATTAGAAAATCGTTAGTTTTTCAAAAAAGTTCCAACATGTCCGATTCCTCAAATTTTATTTCCGCACGAAAATCGGCTGTTGCTGCAGCCCACTAATGGTGCGAAAAATTCATACGAAAATTCTTAGATACGATTTTCGAAAGAAAATTCTTTCGAAATTGGAACAGTGTATGGCCGGCATAAGAATGACACGTGATCTGAAGCAAGTACGAGAAGGAAGCTATTGGCTACTGGCTATTGAACTTCCTTTTTCTAGTCCCGTCGTACGTGCTGTACGTCATCGCATTAGAAATCACCAGACTTTCGGAGCCTCCGTGTGTGGCCAAGTCAGTTCGCTATAGAGTCTGGCGGATTGTTTGCCGGACCAATTCCGCTGGACAAATCGATCGTGCGTACACAGCATTAGACGCACTTTTCCCCCCAGAAATATGGGGGGAAATGTGCCTGCGTCTTATGGTGGGAATATATACGATTGGCACCGCCCATGCCGCGATCTGGAGCGCTCCGCGGCCTCAGCCTTAGGAAAGGCTGTGGCTTCGGCCTAGCTCCGGAGTAGCGGCCATATTGGCGCACCCGCCGTTTGCAATGTGATCGCTCCGTCAAATGACGGAGCGATCACTTGTAAACAAACCGGGGTCATGATGACGCCGGTTCCTCTCTCCCCTCTGTGTACAGATCTGTACAGTGGAGGGGAGAGATCGGATGGCAGCAGTGCTGTGGGCTGCATCTGTTGTGACAAGTGCAGTCACAGCCATCCCTCCATACCCAGCCAATACTCTGCCATACCCAGCCAATACTTTTTATGGAAATGGTCACTGTGCATTTTCTATGGTAATGGTCACTGTGCATTTTCTATGGTAATGGTCACTCTGCATTTCATGGGCACTGGAAAATATTTTAGTACACCACTTGGTTCAGAATATTATTTTTCTTGTTTTCAACCTCTAAAATCTAGGTGCGTCTGTCATGGTTATGCAGTGATCTTCCTGTGTTTGCTTACCTCCCCTCGTGTTCAGACTAAGAGGCCAGCCACTTCCACCTGGTGGTTTTTATAACCTCTCCTCTAAGCATGGCTCCACCCCAGGCCCTATCAGGGAGCCCTATATTAACCTGTGCACTGCAGGCCATCAGTGCTGATCAACCATTGTGTATTCCTTCGTGTGTTTGGCTTCCTATTACCTGCCGTGTGCTCTTCTGTTGTTCCGTTACCGACTTTGGCGTATCTTTGACTATCCCTGTTTGCCTGTGATCCTGACCTTTTGGCGTGACCCTGACTGTTTCTGTCTGCTTGTGGCCCCGACCTTGGCTTTGTCCCTCACCATCCCTATCCTCCTGTTGCCCACTGTGGGTGTGAGCTGGGGGACCCTGGGAATCGCGACCTGGAGCCAGTTGCAGCCAAGTCCATCCTCACCACTCGAGGCTCTGGTGAACACCTGCTGGCTCTTAGACTCCGCGCCCAGGGGAATCTTACGCTCTAACCCCGGTGGGACCTGTCTCCCGTCCGCAGCAGTCAGCCGTAGGGTTCACAACCTTGCGGTGCACTCCTGATCCCTATGGTGTGCATCTGTCACCTCGACTCAAGGTGACCTGACAGTTTGATCAGCCATGGACCCGGCTGACGTGCCGCTTCCTGCAGATGATCCATTGCAGAGCTTAGTTCGCAGACTTGAGACCCAAGAATCGCATCAGACTCAGGTGATGCGATTCCTTCAGGATTTGGCATCGCGTGTTGAACAGGTTCAGGCCTCATTAGGACCCCCCGTTCAACAACCTCAACCGCTATCTGCCGCTGCACCTATCGCATCAGTCGCAGCCACACATTCATTACAACTACCAGCTCCAGTCCATTTCTCTGGGGACTCCAAGGCTTGCAGGGGGTTCCTTAGCCAGTGCACAATTCATTTTGAACTTCAGCCCCAAAACTTCCTGTCCGATCGGGCAAAAGTCTCCGTCAAGAGTCTGCGTCTGTGGGACAGTATGCTCTTCAGTTCCGTATCCTCACAGCTGAATTGAGCTGGAATAATGAGGCCCTAGTTGCAACCTTTTTACATGGCTTCTCTGATAGAGTGAAGGATGAATTAGCAGGAAGATCCCTTCCTGCTGATCTGGACAGTGTCATCACCTTGTGTAACCAGATCGATATTCGCTTTCAGGAGAGGGCCCTGGAAAAAAGACACCAGCACTCCCCGTTCTTTAGGCAGCCTGAGCCCCCAGTCCCTTCTCTTCGATCCGAGGAACACCCCCTGCCTACTGAGGAACCTATGCAGTTGGGCTGGACTAAATTATCTCCCGAAGAACGTGCTAGGCGCAGAACTCTGGGCCTATGCCTCTATTGTGGGGCCATGGGGCTCCACCCGAGGCCCTATCAGGGAGCCCTATATTAACCTGTGCACTGCAGGCCATCAGTGCTGATCAACCCTTGTGTATTCCTTTGTGTGTTTGGCTTCCTGTTACCTGCCGTGCGCTCTTCTGTTGTTCCGTTACCGACTTTGGCGTGTCTTTGACTATTCCTGTTTGCCTGTGATCCTGACCTTTTGGCGTGTCCCTGACTATTTCTGTCTGCTTGTGGCCCCGACCTTGGCTTTGTGCCTCACCATCCCTATCCTCCTGTTGCCCACGGTGGGTGTGAGCTGGGGGACCCTGGGGATCGCGACCTGGAGCCAGTTGCAGCCAAGTCCATCCTCACCACTCGAGGCTCTAGTGAACACCTGCTGGCTCTTAGACTCCGCGCCCCAGGGAATCTTATGCTCTAACCCCGGTGGGACCTGTCTCCCGTCCGCAGCAGTCAGCCGTAGGGTCCACAACCTTGCGGTGCACTCCTGATTCCTACGGTGTGCATCTGTCACCTCGCCTCAAGGTGACCTGACAGCGTGGTCAGGTGCGCCTTGTTGAGCAAAAAAAATACGGTACCTCCAAGCTGTGTCAGAACTACCTTAGAAGAAAAAAAACAAGATGGTAGACTTCAAATCATGGAATGGCCAACAGAGTGTACTGACTTAAACCCCGTCAAGCTGGTTTGTGATGAACTAGACCGAAGGGTGAAGGCAAAGCAACCCACAAGTGCAACACATTTGTGGGAACTTCTGCAACAGTGTTGGGAGGAACTTTCCAAACAATATTTGATTTCCGTTGTAGAAACAGAACGCCACAATTCCAGATTTCAATAAAAACTGGAAAAATGGGTGTTTTAAAACATTTGACTGGTATTATATATTAGTTTAGAAACATGTTAGAAAAGCATGTATCTAATGGTCAGTGTGAGAGAAGGTTTTGAGCAATGGAAGAAACCTTTACTCATAACAACTCAATAAAAAATAATTTTCTTTAGCAAGGAACAAACATTCCACATTAAAAATCATGCTACCAAAATGAGTGTGTGCTGTAAATTGCCTCCAGCATTGCTACGGTTTCTTCTTGCTGGAGGCTGCCATTGTGCTGAAGCCCAAAGCCCCTTTACAGCAGTTAATTATAAAGTGGAAATAAACCCATCAATTTAACAGTTTAAAAAAAGCTGTTACATTCCTGGAATGCTGGGATTGCTAACACGTGCTTGTGTCCTCAAACAAACAGTCAAACCATCAAACGGCTGGTGTCATATCTGATCACAAGGGCAGCACCATGGCAGTTAAAGATCAAACAGAAACAGATTCCCTTGCTGTAAAGGTTAGGAGGGCTTAATTCTGCTTTACTGCTGCCAGCAGATCACCCTCTACAAAAAATTGGGAGCAACTAAGCATGTGCAGAGCAGGGTGAAACCGTGTAATACTGGACTTTACACAGTATATGTGCTTATTTTTTTTTTTTTTTTGCATAGCTATACCTGCAAAAGGGGCCAGCCTAAAGTGATCTAGCAGGGCCTAATTTTCTGACTAAAGTTCCACTTTAACGCCGGAATATTTACCCTGCTTCATGACCAGGCCATTTTTTTGCGATATGGCACTGCGTTAGTTTAACGGACAATTGCGTGGGCATGCAACACTGTACCCAAATAAAATGTATGTCCATTTTACCCCCCAAATAGAGCTTTCTTTTGGTGGTATTTTATCACCTCTGTGGTTTTTATTTTTTTGCAATTTATACAAAAAAAAAATTTGGAAATAAAAAAAATTCTTTCTGCTATAAAACATTCACAATAGAAAAAAAATGTAAAAAAAAATTCATATTTCTTCATCAATTTAGGCCAATATGTATTCTGCTACATATTTTTGTTAAAAGAAATATCCCAATACATGTATATTGATTGGTTTGTGCATAAGTTACAGCATCTAAAAACTATGGTATATTTTATTTTCTATTTTTTTTTAAATAGTAATGGTGGAGATCAACGACTTATAGCGGGACTGCGATATTGCGGCAGACCAACCTGCCGTTCTGCCTTTCTCGTGAATGATCGGCGTGTCCGCTGGACCCACTGATTGGCTCCGGCTGTGTCACATCACAGTGGGCCGCCGGTGGCACAGGCATGCGCCCGAGACTCGAAAGTGTCAGATCACGCACCAGGTACGTGATCTGGCGCAGAGCGGCCACCCTGCCGCAGTATATCCACGGTGGGCGGTCTCTAAGCTGTTAAAGACTACACGCACAAAAACACAGTTTCTAAGTTTCTGTTATGCTTTACTGGAATATACACTTAGCTCTACTTAAATGAAAAGCAAACCCAGAATTATGAACATCACACATGGAAACCAGATGAGCAAAGTAGAAAACTGGTTTACTCCTGCGGTTTTAGGAATGTGTGCGAGTTCAAAAGACTATCCATGCTCAGGAATAAAAAGGCAAATCTTTACTTTGACTTTCTATTTGCTATGCTTTCAAGGTCAGTCAAATTATGCAGACAGACAGCCAGGAATCTGGTATTTTTAGAAAACTGAGCTGCAGTGGCGCCCCTCGTATTTTTCTACATACAGGTTTACGCTAAAGACAAAAATGCATTTTAGATGTTTTAGTTTTTCTGCTTTGACTTCAGCTTTAGGCTGCAATGGAACGGCTAGCATGTTTTGCTATTGTGTGAAAAAATCTCACTAATGCCGCGTACACACGTTCAGATTATCTGACAGACTTAGTCTGGTGGACAAACCGCCGGACTGTCTGAGTGAGCGGACCTGCCCACACACGGGAATATCCGCTGTACTTTTGAAATGAATGGACTTGCCCACACATGGAGGAAAGTCCGTTCATTTTGTAGGCGGCTCCAGGTAGCCGGGACTAGCAAAGGAAGTCAATGTTGATTGACACCTCGCTAGCCCCGTCACCTGGTATGGACTTAAAGAGGAAGCCCTACTCTGAAAAAACGGCGTGGGGGTCTCCCCCTAGGTCCATATCAGACCCCTATCTGAGCACGCTACCCAGCTGGTCAGGGAAGGGGGTGGGGATGAGCGAGCCCCCCCCCCCCCCCCGAGCGGTACCAGGCCACATGCCCTCAACATGGGGGGGTGCTTTGGGGAAGGGGGAGCCGCGCCCCCCCTCCAAAGCACATTGTCCCCATGTTGATGAGGACAAGGGCCTCTCCCCGACAACCCTGGCCATTGGTTGTCGGGGTCTGTGGGCGGGGGGCTTATCGGAATCCGGGAGCCCTCTTTAACATATATACAATCTGCTAAGATTGCTTTTGCACTTTAGGCTTCTTATTTATTCATGTTGGATGCAGATGTCACTACAAATCTATAAAAGAAAAGTAGTAGCACTACAATTGAATGGAATGTCACTGATAAAGAAGACATCAACACTTGGATTTATAGTCAATGAACCTCAACACTGACAATAAAAATTCTCTCTCCTTCCTCATGTTCAGGATTATTATCACTGGACAGTCCTTTTTGTCATTTTTTTTTCTTTGTATACAACGAAAAATGTTGCCACAAGTTCAAGGACAAATGGCAGTAGTATACAGTGCAAGTAATAGGCTTGCTAGAAAAACTTAATATACAGGGTATTTTGAAGACCACTCTTTGCGCTAAGTTAGGGAAAGGTGCATGTGTAGAAAAAAAAAAAAAAACACAACCAAGTTATTTTTCAGACATCGATAAATACTAGGAACACATTTTTATTTTCTAGGGTGAAAAGGTGACCCTGGTCAGTCACGGCATGTCTCGCTCTTTAAACCATGTAGACAACCAGATGACTAAATCCAAAACAGGTACCTCTGGGTGAACGGGCAGATTCTGCTTCGAGGCATCTGCTTTGACACACTGTGCCATGGCTTTATTAAAAGGTGTTAAATTAATGGAGTGGAAATTAAAGTCTGTCTATAGTCACAAAGCAGAGACATATTTATTCTGCAAATTTCCCTATGAAACAACACGTTTGATAACTATGTATGTGAAAAAAAGAAAAAGGTAATCAACAAACCTTTTTCATAATTTAATGGAGTGCTACAATACAGAAAATATGCAATTTTTTCATTGCGTACCCCATCTCCTAAAATACACTAAATAACCTTAACATGCACAGGAAAATGTTTTTCTAACAAGTGCTGACCAGTTTTATTGGCAGCAACATTATATAGCTAGGATGTGTCCAATATTTTGTCTACAATGAACTAATCACAGGCATGCAATTGGGAGGTGGTAAAGATGTAAAACAGAACATAAATGTCCCAATCTGCAGTAAGCAGGTGCATCAGGAGCACTTATTGAGTATTTAGTGTTGGGTCATGAAACTTGAAGCAGTGGCAGCAAAGCATCGGTGCTCATGTTAGAGTATTTAGTAAAGTCTAATCAAGACACTGCTGACCTCACATCAATCATGTGACCTGACATACTGGTTCAGTTATCATACGGTCTAGGTTCATGCCTTCGCACCCTTCCCTGCATGCCTATCAAATTCAGTTGTATTCACTTACATGTGCTGCCTGGGTGCAGCTCCATGAGCTCATGTGAATGAGGTCTAATCTGGAGTCTTAGGCAGGTTTTTTTTTTTACCACAACTGATAGGCAAGCTTTTGCGCATTGTATGGCCTTTTTCTTCTATAGCTAATATCTGCCTGGCTGAGTAAAGCCAGCAGAACCTTAACCACTTGGTTACTGGGCACTTAAACCCCCCTTCCTGCCAGACCAATTTTCAGCTTTCAGCGCTGATGCACTATGAATGACATTTGCGCGCTCATACAACACCGTACCCAAATTAAATTTTTATCATTTTTTTTCCCACAAATAGAGCTTTCTTTTGGTGGTATTTAATTACAGCTGGGAGTTTTATTTTTTGCTAAACAAAAAAAGATGCAAAAAAAAAAAATCATGTTTAATAGTTTGTTATAAAATTTTGCAAACAGGTCATTTTTCTCCTTCATTGAAATGCGCTGATGAGGCGGCACTGGTGGGCACTGATGGGCTGCACTGGTGGGCACTGATAGGCACGGTTAAGGTGGCACTGATAGGCACAGATAAGGCAGCACTGATGGGCAAAGATGGGCACAGATAAGATGGCACGGATGGGCACGGATAGGTACCACTGATAGATGGGACTGATGGGCACTGATAGGTGGATCTGATAGGTGGCACTGATGGGCACTGGTAGATGACACTGATGGGCACGGATATGTGGCATATGAGGTGCAGCACTGTTGTTGAGGCAGATTGTGGGCACTGACAGGTGGCACTATGGGCACTGATAGGTGGCACTATGGGCACTAAGGGGTGGTACTGATGGGTGGCACTTTTACTTTAATTAGGTTGCACTGGCAGGGGGCAGATGGGCGCTGATGACTTGGCCGTGATCGGGACTGAAGTCCCTCTCACGGCCGCCGGTGATCGGCTTTTTTTTCTCCTCGCGCTATCAGCGCGAGGAGGAAAAACAGCCGATTACCGGCTCTGTTGAGATCACATGATCAGCTGTCATTGGCTGACAGCTGATCACGTGGTAAGGGGTTGGGATCGACCCCTTGCTCCGATCTATGATCAGGCGAGTCTCATAGACTTGCTGATCACAGATCGTGTTGCGCGCGCCCCTCAGGGGGTGCGCAGGCCGCTCGTGCACGGGACGACGTCAATAGACGTCGTCCCGGCAAAGCAGGTCCGCGCTGTAGCCGTCATTCGGCTATAGCGCGGATCTCAAGCGGTTAAAGCTGAACGCCAAAAAATAAATAAAAAAATGTCCCTTGCAGTGGGCCGCCCGAAAAACACCCCCCCCCCCCCCCAAACACACTATCAGTAAAAGGGTTAAATGCTCATGACCATATTAAGTCCATGATGTCCCAAGCATCCTCTCCCCAGTGTGTATACACAGTTGTGGGGCATGTCCTGGCCACAGCTAATTGGGATGCAGCTGAAAGCTTCCTTCTGGGTTCGGAGTGAACCCAAGCTCATCCTTGCCCAACACCAAAGCCTCATTCCAACAGTGAAGCATGACTGATGGTGTACAATGGTGTACAATGGTGTGCAATGGTGTGAGGGTGCCCTGTTGCCTCATGACAGTGATCCAAAACACCGGAGTAAATTAACAACAATGTGGCTCAAAGAGAACATATTCCATAAAATTTAGAATGGTGCACATCTTAATTGTACCGAAATAAAGCAGTGCGATATCAAAGCACCAAGAAATGTTCAATGAGTGTCAGGGACACCTACTGAGTATTTTTTTTCTACATCTGTGTATACAGAGCTTTAATGAGCCTTATATGTGTGTTGTTATAACTGAAGCTTGTTACCACACATATTCTAGGATATGATTTCTTACTGTGGTAATATGCTAGATCAGATTCCCCATGGCCTGATGGAGTTTGCCTCCCTCAAAAGGAATTACAAGTTCTTTGGCATAGAAACCAAACAGTTCTCCTAATTAAAAAGTTTATTTTTACTTCTAAGCTGTGCTTTATAAACTGGAAGAAAAGAAAATACATTAGTATGCCTTGTTAAATAAATGTAAGATTTCAGAATAACTTTAAAAATAAAACGTGAGATGTAAAAACACAGAATGTAGTAAATGCCAGCAATATTTCCTCAGACATATTCCAACAGTAAAGATAAAGATAAACAGTAAAGATAAAGAGTTCATCTACTAACATGCTTGTCACATAATTTGTGTTACTTTTAATTTACAGAGCCACAGAAAAGGGGCAACGATATGGCTGATCTAAGACCTAGAGGTTTGTCTACTGTGCCACACAGATAATTTGACTGTTGTCTGGTATTGCTGAAATGCAAATGCTCACCAACAAATCTTTGTTTTCTGTTAATAACTAAATGCCACAAGAGAGTTCATCTTGATGCAAATGATGCATCGTTATTTACAGTCCTTCAGTGTAGGGATGAATGGCTGCAAGTTGCAACACTTGGCCACGCATTAGCAGAATTCAGGTTCCTGCCCTTCAATGCAAGGCTGCCCGACCATCGGCACCACTCTCCTCCCAGGACCACTCAAGGTTGGACACCCAGAGCTTTACCGGACCCTGTGCCAGGCACCTATCCTTAGATGCACCAAGCAGCACTCTAGCAGCCTGCTTCTCACACACTGGTGACAGGCAGTCGAGCACACACCACCGCCACCTCCACCAGGACCTCTTGCACACTGGGTCCCACTATACCCCAGTGTGGGCTTGGGGACTGTGGCACTTTCAGTGCACCACTGATGTCTTAGCCTACCCTGTATATCAGGAGCTCACACTCCTATACCAAGAAGCGCACCCATGGATTGGAGCCCCCCCAGGATCTACAATACACTGACTGGTGTCCCGACGCCCTCTGTTGGGGAACTTTCCCCTTTGGTTCGGCTGGGCTTGGCATACTTGACTCACCCTAGTCCAGATCAGGAGCAAGTATAAGAATAGTGACCATCATTTCCCTACAGCCTTCTTTTAAAATGATCTCTAATTGGATGCAGTAATCTGTGATGTCCTTAAGCAATACTATATGACATACCCTTATCGTGCCGTTTCCAATCAGATTCCCTGAAGAAGATTATAACTCGAAATGCGTCGGGTATTCTCCATATGTTTGTTCCATATGTAAACGGAGTCCAATGATTGTGAACCTCTCATACTGTAATGCATGTTTATTATGTTATTCATCCTGTATTCCTTTGTATATCTACTTTTGTGCATTGTAAATTTGTTTTATCTACACCCACTTTTGCTAAATAAAACTTATACGCATTATTACCCCAGAGTAGCTTTTTCCCTTTAAAGTCCTATAAGAGGAACAAATTTCCATTTGCTCAGATTACCAGTGATGTGGGTTAATCCTACTCTCTAGACCAGCCTAGCACCACCCTTTTATTTCTACAAGTTGCAACACTTGGCCATGCACTAGTAGAATTCCGTACAAACTTTCTTATTCTCATCAGAACATCCTTAGAATATTCTTTCAGGTCATCATGGGGTCAATTCATTTAGTTTGATAGTTGTTTAACAGGGTTCATTACAATACGTACAATTTTTTGTACGGTTTAATTTGAACTTAAAAAACTGATTTAGTTACAATTTTATTTATAAGAGAAAAAAATGGTATGCCCCTCCTCCTAAATTTTTTTGCCACAGTGGCAAAAACTAATGTCGATTTGAAGCCACTAACAATTTAATTTTCTAAACTGAAAATTTTTGTATGAAATTCTACTATTGTATGGCCAGCTTAAAAAAAAAAGTACAAATGCAAATTTTTTTGCATGTAAAAAATATGCATTATTTTTTGTAATGAACTTGTAACAAATTGAACCCACAATAAGCAGATCATGGGTGTAATGCCACGGTGCTGCAGACTGTATCTGTCTACCCATACCTCCCACACAGCCAGTCAGTTACACTAACAGGAAGACTTAATGGACTACCACAGCACTCAACAGCGCCGTGATAGTTTATTGAGAACTACAAGCCGACAGCCGCAAAGGCTTTTAGACCTTGTAGTTTTCCTATTCACAGAACAATGTTTGTTGCAGATTGTGACAGCTAGCAAGGGGGGAGACGATCCCCCTGCTAACTGTCAGAGTGGGGGATCGAGGACTGGTGCATCTGTAACATGTTACAAAAGGTGAACTTATCATGTAAGTCTAAACGCTGACCAACTATTTTTATGTATAGGTCAATGCAGTGGTGTATTTTGGTCTTATGCGGTCTTAAACTTGGGCACGTAGAGTAGAATCAGTGCTCACGATCTGATGTTCGCGGTGATCGACACAAGCTTTTGCCTTTGCGTGCGAGCATGGGGGAACGTGGGCACTTACATTTTTTTTTTCTAATTGTGAATTTATTTTAAAAAAAAATTTACACTGTTGCTTTCATTATTACTTTTTTTGTAAACATACTTGTGACAGCAATAGGCAAGTGACAGGTCGTTTTTATGGCAAGATATGGGTTCTAAAAGACCCCAAATCCCTCCTCTGCACTTAAAAGCATTCAGAACACCAAGATCAGTGTTTATGAATGCTTTCAATTTTGAAAAACTGGAGCCAATGGTTTCTGAGTAAACCAGAAGTGATGTCATTGCTTCTGGTTTACAGTTACGAACAGCTGATCCCGGCTTTGCACGGCTGTCCGGCCAGCCGGCTGGTCTCCTGGGTCTCCTAGTGGGATGGGAGAGCCAGAGAGAGTAGAGAAAGGCGGTGGGTGGGAGGGGGAAATTGTAATAGCAATCAAGTGGCTACTAAGCCGAACAGATTGCGATTACATAAGAGCGGACCGTTGGCTTTAAAAAAAAAATACAACGGGGTGATGCCTGTGGGGTTGCAGGCATCATCCCAGTATAGGCGCCGCCCATGGCAAATGCCTTGTCTGCCTCACGGTAGGTACGCCCCTGGCTCAATGTTGGTATTGCATGTTAGTTGAGACACTGCATTAACAGTAGCCTGTGTCACAGAGTACTGCATCCAGCTAAGGTGCAATGGCAGCTGGACTCTTTAATGACACTAAAACTGTATTACTAAATGAACACAAACTGATATTATAATCATGGACAAAAACTAACAACCTAAAAACCAGCAACTGAATTATTTCTTCACAAAGCCTACAAAATATGCTCTTATTTCTTAAAAACACTGTCACGCTTCGGCAGATCCACATAAAATGCTTTATGAAATAATCATAATAATCAAGGACAAATACTTTACTATTCAATATTATGTGTCATTTTGATATTGTGATCTGTCCTTGGAGAGGGGACACTACATTAACTACAAACAGAATGAATACTGCAAGAGGCCAACAGCTCAGAACCATTGTGTGCTAGATCACATCTCACCAATGTAGAAGTGGAGTAAATCTGTGTTTATTATTATGTGTTTATTATTATTACTACAGGATTTATATAGCACCAACAGTTTACGCAGCACTTTACAATATAATTATGCCTAACTGCATATGGTTAGAAAAATAGTGAGCTTTTTATTAATCATAGGTACAAACTTTTGAAGATTTCCAGTGGTGTATTATGATTTAAAAAAACATTTCTTTACAGTAATAATGATAAAAAAAACTGAATAAAAGAATAAATAGACTAAAACAAGGAAATCATAAAGAGAAACCTTGATAGCAGTGCAAGGTTTTATTAGTAATATATGCAATAGTGACCCCGTACATTCAAACAAGATGTAAATGAACCTTTTTGCTTATTAACAAAGCATAGGGCAAAGCAATGCATTTGTATCCACTTGCCTTCTTATCCACCATACCACTTTCTGGTTTCACAAAAAAAAAAAAAAAAAAAAAAAAAAACTTGCCATATTTATTTTTCCTAGTAATTGTCAGTCTTTAGCAACATGCCAAGGCAATCTTCTAGGTCAGATCAGATGTTCAACAGCCAAGAAGTGTATGGCAGCCCAAGCCAAACTCTTTAGGCCAACATTGCTGGAGAGGCAGGCAACCAGTAAACCTGACCTAGTTAATCATTTACCAAACTCTGCAGACATGGTCAAAACAAGTGATCTATAGAGAGCAGAGCAGACATGCAATCTGTCTAAAAAGCTAGCACTTGTGCTAATCCACAGTTAAGCTCCCCAGCATGCAGACATAGACACGTTCAGCTGCCTACACCATGAGTAGTAAATTACTCAAGGCTTATCTACATCTATGTGCAAGGCAATCATATCCTGGCCCAATTGAATCTTGTAATTATTATGAATGCACACAAAGTTTGATTGTATTACTTAAAGTGAACTGTGACAAATGACAGCCCAAGACACTGCCTCTATCTTCCTGATAAGCTGCATATTAGTTTAAACTAATGCACAGTGTGCCCCTGGGGGTCAGCTGGCTTAGCTTCTAGAACAATAATCTAGACTTAAATATATGCAGCCATCAAAGGTACAAATGGCTTTCACTATATTAACTTCTACGATTAAATATAGAGATGTCCGTACATTGCCATATTCACAACTGGTAAAAAAAAAAAAACACAAACTTATTTCAGACAGCAAAACACCTATACTAACCTAATTCCAAATAGCAATAAAAGTAAATTTACTGAATATTGTGGATACAAACTTATACTGCATTAGTAACAGGACTAAGGCTATTTACTGTAAATTTTGAGATTATTCACGATACTTGAAAATTCTTTTATATGTTGGTACATTTGAAGTCAGTATCAACTGGTTCCTGACCGGGTCATGCAGATATACTGCGGCAGAATTGCTCCCCTGGGTGAAATGTCATACCTTCCCTTAAGCGGCCACCAGAGGGTGGGGAACCCGATGCGTGTGGCCGGTGGGCAAGATCGCCGCCGACCACGTGTGATAGCTTGCACAAGCACTAACACAGGGACTTGTGTGTGTGTAAACACAGAAATCCCTGTGCTGTCAGGAAGAAGAGCCATATCGTTTGTTCCTATTAAGTAGGAAAAAGTATAGGTCTCCTCTCCTAGTCAATCCTATCCCCATACAATTAGAACACAGTGAGGGAACACAAGTAACCCCTTGATCACCCCCTAGTGTTAACCCCTTTCCTGCCAGTGGCATTTACACAGTAATCAGTGTATTTTTATAGCACTGATCACTGTACAAATGCCAATGGTCCCAAAAAAAAGTGTCCGATCTGTCCGTTGCAATGTCGCAGTACCGCTAAAAATCGCATATCACATCCATTACTAGTAAAAAAAATAAAAATACCATAAATCTTTCCCATAGTTTGTAGACACTATAACTTTTGCGCAAACCAATCAATATAGGCTTATTACGTTTTTTTTTATTTTACCATAAATATGTAGAAGAATATATATATATATCGGCCTAAGCTGATGAAGAAATTAGTTCTAAAAAAAAATTAAAATTGGGGACACTATAGAAAAAAGTAAAAAATATTGTTTTGTTTTTATCCAAAATTGTCCCTCTTTTTTTGTTGATGCGCAAAAAATAAAAAATAAAGCAGAGGTGATCAAATACCACGAAAAGAAAGCTCTATTTGTGGGGAAAAAAGACGCAAATTTAGTTTGGGTACAGTGTTGAACGATCACGCAATTGTCAGTTCAAGAGATGCAGTGCCAAATTGTAGAAAGTGCTTTGGTCAGGAAGGGGGTAAAATCTTCTGAAGCTGAAATGGTTAAACATACTGGTTCCAAGTGACTTTAAGGTACTAAAGGCACGGTATCAACATATCAGTCAGGGAACTAGCATTTTCAAAGGGAGGGGTCAGAGATAGCAGACTCCATACAAATAAATAAATAAAAGGCTTCAAAGGATAAGTTCACCTTTTGTAACATGGTACATGTTACAACCATATTCAGCAGGGGTCTCAAACTGGCGGCCCTCCAGCTGTTGCTAAACTACAAGTCCCATGATGCATTGCAAGGCTGACAGTTACAAGCATGGCTCCCACAGGCAGAGGCATGATGGGACTTGTAGTTTTGCAACAGCTGGAGGGCCGCCAGTTTGAGACCCCTGATATTCAGGGTTTAGCATATAACATGTTATAAATGTACCGACTGTAGTCGTTTCTGCTACTACTAGTGTTTGCCAGTGCATTCCAGGCTTGTGCCAAGTGGATGCCCCATTGCATAGTAACCACAGAGGGTTGCTGAAAGGCGCCATGCACAGAACAGCTTGCATTTTTCTCAATGAATGCAACACATTCTCTCATTAGGTAAGGAGGAGACTGTGAAGTCACGGGCCGGCCTCTCCACCTGGTCTAATCAGAGAATGCTTTGCATTGAGAATAAAAACAAAAAAAGAGGGCATTCTTGGAATGGCATGCATGCCGAGTGGGCGACTCCCTATGGTTACTATGCAGCATGGTAGCTGCTTAGAACAGGACCTGGGTGACAGCATAAAACATTTTAGTAATGGTGACCATTACAGTGATTTCCCACTTCCACAGCGATCTCACAGTTAAGGAATATGCATACTTACATTAATCAAGCTGGACCAGTGTAACTGTACAATAAAATTTATATATGGAATTCAAATTTAATGTTTCCTTTACCTCTAATAATCAATTTTCTGTAATTCTTACTTTCCTTTATAAAATTCAAGTCTTGACAGTACTCTTGGCTTCCTCTAGTTTTTGGACAATGCCAACCATGAAAGTAAATCTGTGCTAGTGTGGTCAGTCTGGGTCCTTTCAAATTGGAATAGAACCTACACGATGGCTTGTTGACGCTAGGCGTGCTTAAAGCGGAAGTAAATTCTGATGGGTTTACTTCCTCTTTGTCTCCCTGCAAAGGTAAAGCATAATGGGCTACTATGCATCGCACAGAAGCCCATTATGTGTCACTTACCTGAGACAGGAGCCAGCAATGTCACCGCTGTCCCCTGTAGTGCGAAGCATCCATCTTCTTCCGGGTATCGATGCTCCGGCCACTCACAGCGCCGTGGTCAGTGCGGCTGCGCGCTGCTGTCTACGGCGCATACGCTGTAGACAGCAGTGGCTGTCTCTTTGTAAATATCTCCTATACCATGTAGATATAGGAGATATTTCTTGGACCTACAGGTAAGCCTTAATCTAGGTTTACCTGTAGGTCAAAGTGGTTTGTAAGGGTTTACAACCATTTTAAATAACCAAAACGAGCCTATGACACCACAGGTTGATACACCCCCTGGCCAGCTCTGCTCACTTTGATTGTCATTAGCTCAGAGACATGTTGTGGAAAAAAAAAAAAAGTTTCACTTTGTCAATTCCAAATAAAGGGTCATCAAAACAAAGTCCCGGAGTCACACAAACAGGAAAATAAAAAGTGAATCGCAAGGTTCCTTTCAACGTTTATTGATATCTGAAATCAGCATTTAACATATGCATAACTGCATATCAACCAATATCCAAAGCAAAACAAAACAGACGGAAAAAAAATGTATCTAAAACTGAAACTTCCCTTTTGGAAGCAAGTGGCAATGTCTCCAAAGGGAAGGGAAATCCCCCTAGCCCCCCCCCCCCCCCATTAGATGATCACCTCCAGCTCCGGGTGACAACGGTAACATTTTAGAATTCCCATATATTTCTGCCCTGATAAAAATGGTCATTAGGAACCAATAGTCAATCAATCAAGGGGGAGAACGTTGTGTCTTAAAGTATACAGCTAGACTTTGAAATGTGGGATCACAAAAAAAAAAAAAAAAATTAAAAATAAAAACACGTTAAACATCCTTCCCACGGATCTTGGAACAAAGTTTAACATGTTAAAAGATGAAAAAAAAAAAAGGATAAAAACAATCTTTTGCTAATGTTTTCACCGGGGGATCACAGGTTTGTGCTAAACTGAATATTAGAAAAAAATCTTGCAGCAGAGTTAAATCAAAGAAAATTTAACTCTTTGCCAAATAAGCCTCTTACAGCGCTTCCCTGCTACAAATGAAAGGTTAATGTGTGACACAGCAAGAGTGCAGCTTTTCAGTGCCAATCCAAGCTTCCATAATTATCACAAATCTCATTTTTCCCCTCATTTTTGTCAGCGTGTGCAGAGTTTCAGGTTATAACCCGCAGATGGTGTTGGGAGGCAGATTCCTCTTACTCCCCCATAACCTCTTCTTCCAGAAGCTGTCAAACTGTTTTGAGAAAATTTGCAACAGGACAATGCAGCTATTGTGAATGCTGGCGGTCAGCTCTTCCCACTGTGAGAAGCTCCTGCTGGCCCTGATTGGTGTCTAGAAGAACAAAGGCCCAGATTTAGGCTCTCATCAAGACAACCAAGCCAAGCGCTGCTATCAGGCTGTAACATATGCCAACACGGATGGCAGGCCTCTTGGGCTTATGAGAAGGAAGCTCTAACTTCACACCCTGCTTTCTGTGCATGCCTTTGTCATAGGCATGGAAATGTTAAAATGGCATTGGACACTTAACATTCGTGAGGACCCCACTATTCTTTTGTTAGCAGCAGATGGGTAGAAGCTCTAAAGCCTGATCAAATCATGATAATGTTTAGTCCCACTGGAGAATTTACTTTTCACCACTATGTAAGACTTTGGCATGGGGCGTATGGTAATTATGGGTTCAAACAAACATACTACATGTCCTACTGACCTCACAGAGATGGTATATGATGCTTACATGTGACTATTCAGTTGCTGAATTTAAAAAAAGGTTGCAATTAAAAGCCAAGATTATAAAAAATGTAAGTTTGGTGAGATTTTTACATATTTACATTACATAACATGACTTAATTACTTAATAAATACATAAATGTGCTTGATGCCCTAGTCTAATGCTTGTTTCCGGTGTCATGCGATTTCTGTGTTATTCTAATGCTAATGGTACTGTATTACTGTGTGACTGACATTTTTGTCCTACACCTCACTGACCTTCTTCTTGGTTTGTTTTGTCTTTAGGTATGTAAGAGCTAAAATTGAATAAAAGACTTTTCATTTGACCAATGGATTTTATGACACAGTTAAAAAGAGTATTATATTTCAAAAAGAACCTTAATAGCATTCAAAGGCCCTATACTACTTTGCACCTTCTTAAATTTTGACTACAGTCCTTCTGCCTGAAGTGACCAATCTGCAAGCTGGGCTCTCAAGAGTTTGCTTTCTGAAGGATGAAATCATAATTTCCAAAATGTGACGTGTACTGCACATTGCCAGCTTTTAATTTGGGACGGATTCCTGGCAATCAGAAGCTACCAGTGGGCAGTATGTAATACTTAGGCTGCGTACACACGGGCGGATTGTCTGCCCAACTAAGTTTGTCAGACAATCCGACAGACAGTCCGTTCAACTTTTGAATGAACGGACTTGACCACACACGATGAACAGACAGTCCGCTGAAAGCTTGCGCGATGACGTATACAGCACGTACGACGGGACTAGAAATACGACGTCCAATACACTGCAATGCAACCTTCGGCCGTGTAAATCCTTTCTGAGCATGCGCCATACTTAGTCCGTCCAACTTGCCTACACACGAGCGGACTGTCCGCTGAAACCAAGTTTGGACGGACAAAACCAAGTTTGGACGGACAAAATTACGGAAATTCCAAAAGACTTAGTCCGTCAGACTGTCCGCTGAAAAAGTCCGCTGAAGCCCACACACGAGCGGATTGTCCGCTGAAACACGGTTCAGCGGATTAAGTTGGGCAGACAATCCGCCCGTGTGTACGCGGCCTTAGAAATACTGCTATACCCTGCAGGAAGGGAACAGTCCAGACAGACCGCTACTTAGTCCTCCCACCTCTTAAGCTTCTGGAGGGACGAGTTGAGAGAGAATAAAAAGGAGATGAGAAGTGTACCATAGGAAAATAAAAAGGCTGTTGAAAGAATCCAGCGGTGGCTACCCCACACATACTGGACATGTGCATGTGTCCCACTTGGCTAAGGCAGCATTGAGGGTTACAGTCCAAAGTAAATGATACTGCTTTGTATAAGAATTCATTTAAAAGAAGGGATAAGGAGCACTGATATACAAAGTGCAGAAACCCACAGCAACCAGTGATATGAGTTTGGTAAAGCTGTGACTTTGATACAATGGATACACTACGTTATCATTGGTATTTTAACTAGAGTACTTTAAACCAGTGAATGAAGCCCCATAAACCATAACCAGCCTGGAAAGGAAGCAGTTAATAAATCCCGCTGGCAAACACGCAGTTCAGCCGTGGTACCGCTAGGCCTGTTACAGTAGTTCTAAATGTTACAGTAGCAGACATAATGCCATTGAAAGGTTAAGGACAACAATCCAGTCTGGGTCTCAGCTGAACTTTGAGGCTTTTAAAGAAATTATCACAGAGGAAAAATAACCCAGCTATCAACAGGTAAGTAATACACTACTGGCTGACACCAAAGCATCTCAGACTAGTTCAAAAAGGAGCAATTGTTCTTCAGATCGCTGCCTGTTGTACCTTCTCATTGTAATTGCAGGAGGCAGCTGCTAAAAGTGGGCACTGGAGACAAAATGTAGCAGCTTAGAGGTTTGGAAAAGCTGGCAAACTCGCTGGAGGATAAGGACAAACTAGGGGAGGGCGAGAGACCTCAGAGCCAGAGCCACGGGCAGTGATAGAGACAGATTGCTGTAATTCTGTCTGATTGATCCAAGAAGCAACTTGCAATCAATAAACGGCCTATTTCACTCAGGAGCACAAATACACATTTGTTAAAACTCTTACATCACTAGAAACAAGGCCTTCAAGGGGGTTGAAAAAGTTTTTTTCCCCCCCTAACACTGGCCACTTGAATATCTACTTATAAAAAACTGGATCCATTTGTTTGAAAGAATTGAGAAGCACAAAGGGGGGCAATATCACCTCCCACGATAATAATCTTTTTATCTGTTACAGACTTATTTTTTTGAATTTCCATTTATTTGGTAAGCTCAGGGTCTCCTTTCTCTGTTCAACATAAGAGACATCTTTTGTCCTTTGCCAATGTCGTTTTTTTTAGTTTATAGGATCAATTATCTAAGATCGTGTTATACAAAAAAAAATATATATAATATATATATATATATTTTTTGTTCATTTATATTTTAAGGTGATATCTGTAAGGTTTAAAATTGTGCAAATGTGTAGCATTTCCGGCATTAATTTAACATTGTCCAATTTTCTAGTAGGTGTGCTGTCTCTGAAATCTCAAAATGCAGTATAAACTTCTTAAAGTATTAAAAACGACTCCTACCTTGTACACTCTCCCTTGCCACTCCGATTTGTCGCTTCTGACCCCTGAATTACTGGATACTCCTTAGAATAAGGGGAACATAAGACCTTCCTACAGTTTAGCATTTTATGGCAATTGCCAGATTTACCTCAGCGGTGTCACATAAGGGAGAACTGCTTAGCAATATGCAGGATTCAGGACATTTAGGAGTGCTGAAGCTGTGAACTGTATGAGGAAGCATGGACAAATCAAGTGTAGGCGCCTGGTGCCTGCTACTAACTGATTCATTTTTTTTCTTGTATTCACAATTGCATTTAAAGTTATTATGTAAAGAAGCTGTCATAGATGATCTCTCTTTGTAAAGGTGCAAGTCTCTGGTTTGCATACTGATCCAATGGCTTCAATGCTTTCTCAGTCACAGATCTGAACAAAAATGCAGTGTTTTAAAAAGTAATGAAACCAGAGTCTGCCAGGCAACAAGTATTTTTTTAAGAGCAGATCAGCAATGCAAGTTCTCTTTTTATGTTTCTTCTCAGTACAGGTTTTCTTTAACCACTTCCCGACCAGCGCGCGACGATGTACGTCGACAGAATGGCACAGGCAGGCATATTGGCGTACAGGTACGTCCAATATTCAATGCCGCCCTGCCATCGGGAGCGCGCCGCCGGTCGGGACCCCAGTGAGTCCGGTCGTGGGACCCGCGGACTCGATCGCCGCGGGCATCCCCGCGATCGTCTCACGGAGCGGCCGAATGGAGGAAATGCTGTGTAAACAACATTTCTCCATTCTGCCTAGCAACTAGTGACGCTGATCTCTGCTCCATGTGATTGGAGCAGAGATCAGTGTTCACTAAATGAAAGCCCAACCCCCCCACAGTTAGTAACACACCCCTAGGAACACTTAACCCCTACACTGCCACCCACTGGTTAACCCTTTCACTGCCAGTGTCATTTACACAGGAATCACTGAATTTATATAGCAGTGATTACTGTATAAAGGACAATGGTCCCAAAAATGTGTCAAAAATGTCCGATGGGTCCCCCACAATGTCGCAGTCACAATAAAAATCGCTGATCGCCGCCATTACTAGTAAAAAAAATAATAAAAAATTATTAATAAAAATGCTATAAAACTATCCCTATTTTGTAAACGCTATAACTTTTGCGCAAACCAATCAATAATCGCTTATTGCAATTTTTTTTACCAAAAATATGTAGAAGAATACGTATCGGCCTAAACTGAGGGAAAATTTTTTTATTTTATATATTTTTGGGGGATATTTATTATAACAAAAAGTAAAAAATAATGAGTTTTTTTCAAAATTGTCGCTCTATTTTTGTTTATAGCGCAAAAAATAAAAACCGCAGGGGTGATCAAATACCACCAAAAGAAAGCTCTATTTGTGGGAAAAAAAGGCTGTCAATTTTGTTTGGGAGCCACGTCGCACGACCGCGCAATTGTCAGTTAAAGCGACGCAGTGCCGAATCGCAAAAAGTGGTCTGGTCTTTGACCAGCAAAATGGTCCGGTCTGCAAGTGGTTAAACGTGAATTCCAGGCATTGGCATGTTATTCACAGTTACATAGTTTGGTTCAACTTGATCCAATGCAACTTTTCACATACCATACCTGGCTGATGCCCTTGAAAGCTGGAAATCACTGAAGTGTATACCATACATCAAAGATCTTCACTTGCTTCCCGAGTTCCACATCAATTAGCTACTCTCCTGCATACATCAACAGATTGGTTGCTTGGAATAGGTACCATTCGGAGATTGTTTTGTATTTTTTGAATGCAAAGCATTCTCTGATTGGACAAGGTAGAGAGGCTGGTGATTTTATGCTCTGCATCCTTGTCCAATCAGCAAATGCTTTGCATTCATTCAGAAAATGTAAAGCATTCTCTGAATGGTGCCTGTACGGAGTAGCTTATGTGCTATACAAAGCTTCATGACAAAGTGGATCCTTCCTTAAATTTCAGGAAGAGATCATCACAACCCTTCTGTTTCCAGGCGGTGCTGTGGCCCAACTTCCCAATCTAAATGCAGTAAGCCGGTTGCATGAGAGGCATTTTCCGTATGTTCTCCCTGGGACCCCCACCCAACGAGCCCCCCCAAAAAAATGTTGTGTCTGTAGAAAGCACAGATATAGGCGTGACAACTGCTATTATTGTCCCTCCTGTCCTGACCATCCAGGTCTTTGCATTGGTGAATGTTTTGAACGCTACCACACACTAGTGCAGTATTAGCGTAGGAAACAGCACTGCAGAGACTAGGACACACTTTCACATGGTCTCCAAAATAAAAATAGTTGTCATTTTTGTGTTTTCTCTCTCTCTGTTGTTCTGTTTGTTTTTACTGTATTCTACAATGAAATGTTTAATTGTTACTATGTTTTATCATGTTTGCTTTTGAGGTAATTCTTTTATACTTATACTTCTTTTATACTTTACTGTTTACTGTGATCTATTGTTAGCCATTTTTTTTTTGTTTTCAGGTACGCCATTCAGCTGCAGCAACGATTTATTCATCTTGACAGCAACAGCATTTGCTCCCATGATACGTAAATCGGCACTCCAGCGCTGTAGAAGGTGATTTAGCCATCACAATAATAAAAAAATAAAAAAAGGATATATGCCAAAGCATAGGGGCAGCGGTGGAGGGGCGACTGCCCCTAACATTAGGGGCAGATTGCCCCCATGCTTCAGCATATATTTTTTAGGCACAGATTGCGTTAAAAAAATGTTTTCTTTTTAGTGTGTTTTATTGTATTTGCTTTGCAGGTACGGTATGTCTTACTGTTCTACTGTAATGTAATTTTCTTTTATTGTTCACCATCATTTCCTTATCAGTTATAATCAGTCTCTTTTTCGTTCAGCCCACAGGCTGCATGAAAAAAAAAGGACATTACAATGTATGCCTAACAAGGACCAGCAACGTATTGGTATGTTTCTGAACTTTGAGTGGTTATACCAGAATGATGCCTACAGGTTTAGGTATAATCTTGGTATCATTCTTTTCAGCCAGCGGTCGACTTTCACATAAAAGCAATCCTAGTGGTTAATTAGCCTCCAGACTGCTTTAACAAGCAGTGGGAGCGAATGTCCCCCCCACCATCTTCCATGGTTTTCTCAGGCTCTCCCATCCCAAAAGGGAACCCGAGAATGCAGCCAGTGGGTGGTTCCACCACCTGACCATAGAGCTGATCAGAGACCAGAATGGCTCCAATCATCTCTATGACCTAAGAAACCGGAGGCTACTAGCATTTCATGACTTAGGTTTCGCCAGATATAAGCAGCACCATTGGGAAATTGGCAAAGCATTTGATCACACCAATGTTGGTGTGATCAGATGCTTTGATGGCAGAGTAGAGATCTAGGGTCTAGTAGACCGCAATTTTTTCAAAAAGAGTACCTGTCATTACCTATTGCTATCAGAGGATATTTACATTCCCTGAGATAACAATAAAAATGATTAAAAAAAAATTAAGGAAACTGTTTAAAAATAAAAGAAAAAAGCTAAATAAATAATAATAAAAAAAAAAAAAAAAAAACACCCTGTCCCCCCGTGCTCATGTGCAAAAGTGAATGCAAGCGTCGGTCTGGTGTCATATGTAAACAACAATTGCACCATACATGTGAGGTATCAATGCGAAGGTCAGATCAAGGGTAGTAATTTTAGCAGTAGACATCATCTGTAAATCTAAAATGTTAACCTGTAAAGGCTTTTAAAAATGTATGTAGTTTGTCACCGCTGCACAAAATCCCCACAAATTACCCCATTTTGGAAAGAAGACACCCCAAGGTATTTGCGAAGATAATAAGAAATAGACGCTTATTGACATTTTTCTTTACCAAAGACATGTGGCTGAATACATTGTGGCCTAAATGTATGACTAAAATTGAGCTATTAAAAAAAAAAAAAAAAAAAAATTTATAAGAAAAGCTAGAAAATAGCATTTTTTTTCAAACATGTTTCCGTTTATATCACAAAAAATTGCAGAGGCAATCAAATGCTATCAAAAGAAAGCTCTATTTGTGGGGAAAAAAAGGACGCACATTTTGTTTGGGAACAGCATTGCATGACCACGCAATTACCAGTTAAAGCAGTGAAGTGGCAAATTGTAAAAAGTCTGTAATTTTAAAATTAATTGAAAAATTGTAAAAACTCTAGTCATTGAGCAGCCAAATCCTCTGGGCCTGAAGTGGTTAAAGAACCACCCTGAAAAACTATGACATTTCAGTTACAGTTGTTATCTGTGGTAGTGGCGGACTCCAGTGACACGATTTCTATGTGTAGCCCTAGGCTCTGCTACTTTTAAATAAAGGAATATCCATTTTTGCAACAAAGAAGCTATCACAGTGTCACATTTTTTGCTCACATCTGCCCTCTATATTACATGAGGAAACTTCGACCCACAGAATACATGGCTTAAAAAGCAGAGCCTCACGGGAGAATAACTAATATCTGAGGAATGAATAAGCATACCAATCTTTAAATATTAAGCTGAGAAATGCTTCATACGTTTTCTTAACTCATAAATTCCATGTAAAAAGGATACAAGTTCTGATAGAGCGGGATGAGAGATTTAAGAGCTCGGCTGGCATTAATAGCAGTCGCTCGGACCAGGCCTGGAAGGATTTTACCATTCACAATGGCTCCATCGAAGAGTGGTCCAAAAAATGGGATCTGCGGAGGAGGAGACCAATGTTAGACAGAAACCATTTACCTTTTCCAATTCACAAAACAAAGGATGTGATTGTTGTCCGTGCTGTGTGGCCCATAAACACTGGCATGTGAGAGGTATTCAACCAGCTGCTGCTAAAGATCAAAAGAATGTGTAGAACAGAAAACCTTGTCAAACAGGTAACAATAACATTAGTTGACCATATAAACTAGCCAGGTACCAAAATGTTAGACTTAGGTCTCCATTTCAGGTGTGATTAGAAACCAGGCAGAGACAGTATTGGTCACAGATGTGTTTTTCTAATCAGGAAAGTCTGGATGATGATTAAATAATCTAGTGAATAAAGCATTTGACTATAAACCTTCCATTAAAACAATGACATATGCCCAGAAGCCTTTTTTTTTTGCAGATGTATTACAATTTTTACAGGACTAAATGAATATGCCCCTTAGATTTACGATAAACAATGCTGTGTAAGTTGACAATTCCTGTTGCAAGCCTCTCTAAGCAAAGTTTCTGCTTGAAACAAGTACAAATAAACACCGGACAATAAATTCTATATTGCAGCTGTCAGCTGCACCTTTTTGTGACATCCAATTTCCAAATTCTTTATACTTCTACACTAAGCTTAGGCAGTTATTACTTCTGCCAATTAAATGGGATAAAAACATTCACATAGATTCACAAAAAGCAATGAAATTTAAATAACCATATAAATTGCAGCACTTTAAATATCATAAAATATACATGAATGAAATCAATTATTATGTGAAATTCAGTAATTTAAATAATCAAAATCACATTATGCATGCATCCACTGGATGTCCAATTCATCAGACCAGTGAAATATAATAAATAGTGAAAAATAGAGTTCATCAGAAAAAAATTCAAGTGAGCATTCTTCTGTGTTGTAGCTTGGCTTTATTGCACACTCGCCAGAAGGGCAGGCTGCTCACTTAAAGTGATTGGTAACCACTTTAAGCCTCCACCTGCATGCAATGCACACTCACACTGCCTAATTAATGTGCAGCATAAATTGCTTATATAATTGTAATAACCGCAGACCTCAATCTGAGGAAATCTCCAGTCTTAACTACATTCGCCAGGGGACGGTACAGTGTTGTTCAGCATACACCATAGGCAATAAATAGAAAAATGCCATATGGTGTAGTACTTTGTTTAAAGAGAAACACTCGCAAGATCATAAATCATAAAAGCCAGACCCATTCAGACACATAAAAAAAAAGAAAAATAAGTCACTTGAACTCACATCTCTCGTCTCCACTGTGTGCTCCCATGTGGCGGCACTATACAAAAGCCATACGCGATGCACGTTTTGCACGATAGTGCTTACTCAGTGGCCTATTCCATATTAACAGCTTATATGCGTTTATACTGAACTTAAGTGAGCAGTCTTTCCTGTTGAGTGTGCAATACAGCCAAGCACGATAAAAAAAAAAAAAAGTACACCTGACTTTAGTTAGATCCTGTTCCTTTATAGCAGATTAAACAGCACAGTGCTTGTGCTTTCTAATCTGTCCCTCTCTAAACTATAAAAAAAACCTGGCTGATCCTGCCTGTTCCTCTGTCCCCCTCTGTGTGCTGGCTAGGGTAATCATGGCTGCTGAGCCCTGATTACCATGGTCAGTTTAGGTGCCTCCGTCATCCGCAGCTCTCCTCTCTCTCCCCCCCCCTCCCTCTCTGCCTGTCAGCTGCTGTGTGTGTAAGCACCCCCTCCTCCTGCTATTAGTAGCAAAGTTAACTATAAAAATTTTTTTACCGTCAGCCCCTCTCTTTTATGAAATCATAACAGACTGTGTGTTTGATGAAAACCAAGCCTGTAAATATATTTTTTAATATCTCTTCAGGCCAGTCACATGACTCCCAGCTGCTCTCTTCCCCCAGGGAGGGACTGAGAGGCCAGCACAGCCGCCACGTGACCTCCCCGGCTGATGTCTCGGTTTCTCCCACCATAGCCTGTAGATTGAGTAGGAGAGTGGTCGAGAGTCATGTGACTGGCCTGAAAAGATCAGAAAAAAAAGGTATTTACAGGCTTCTTTTTCAACTGGCACTTACATGACTTCATAAAAGAGAGGGGCTGGCAGAGATTTATTTTTTAAAGGTTACAAACACTTTAATACCACCAGACACTTTACCTCTCAAGTTGATATAAATTATACAAATAATCCACCAAATCCTAATCACAACCAAACAAACTTTCAGCTTTGTGTTAAAAAGCTGTTCTACTTTTCTGATAACTAACTTTGCGAGGGGAAGCAGTGACATCATCAGTTAAAAGCACTCGGCTCCCTTATATAGACTACTGAAATATAGCACCTGAAGAGTAATGTGAACATTTTTTTTATTGTCTCGGAACACAAGTAAAGTGGCCAATTCCTGCATTTGAGGCCCATAAACTCTTTAACATGTTAAACAAACAAAATATGTAAAAATGTTATTGCAAAGTTTCTAAAAAATTTTTTTTACCAGAATGGACAGTAAGGTGGAGTTAAGCTGTTTAATAGATCTATCTTGAAACGCAAATACCACAACATGCTTACTCAACACATTCTTAATGCCATCAATGAATGTCATCGGCAGCGTGAACCAGGAGTATATCCTTCTGGCAATTCTTAACTTTAGATAGGACTTGGAATTTTGCCATGTCCCCAATACAGAGGTATTGTCATGGCTGAAAAACAATTATGCAGCCAGTATTCAAATTGTGACAAGAAGGAACGATCCTTGTAGAGATAAAATTTTAGCAGGCAGCTTGTTGTAACTACTTTTCAGAATTGCACACATTAAAAATAATAATTTTAGGCCTAAAGATTACATAAAACCCCAAAAACATTCTATAATTTTTGAAAGCAGACACCCTAGAGAATAAAATAGTAGTAGTTCGTTTTTTCTTATGTCGCACGATAATACCGCAATTTCAGTAAAAAAGTAATTTTAGGGGGCACAAAATAGCAATAAATTACCACTTTTTGGTAGAATATAAAAGCTGAGGTTGCACCGAGTAAATAGATAACCAACATGTCAAACCTTAAATTTGTGTGCGCCCGAGAAATGGTGACAAACTTCAGTACCCTATACTTTCCATAGGCGAGGCTTTAAAAGACCCCTATAGGGCATCAGGTTAGCGTTGCGAAGGAGGTCTTGTGCTGGAAATTTTGCTCTCATTCTGGATATGCGCAACAATATGTAACATATGCATCACAATCAATGTTTTCAGCTGTAGGTGCCCCTACATGTGCATTTACATTTGTACGTGTGTATATGTGGGGTGCCTTAATTTTTTTGGGGAGCAAGGGATTTTTCAATTAACTTTTTATTTCAATCACATAGGAGACAACAAGTCCCCTACGTGATGATTATTTGGCGACAGGTTCTCTTTAATGAGACCTACATGGTCTAAAAAGACCCTGCACGTCTCCCCTGTGCTCCACTGAATTAAATGTATGTAATGCAATGGCCAGGGAAGCGGTCAATGGGGACCAAGAAATGATATTATACACCTCCCTTGCGGGTCAGCAACAAGAAGAGGAGGAGAGCAGAAGGGGAGGAGAGCAGAAGTGTCAAACGTGTGGGTGTGTGGAGGCATTCAGACGGCAGCCCATGCGTCAGGATGCTATTTTAGGTCGCCATGGCAACCTGGGATTTGTCTAGCCCTGCTTTAGTTAAATACGCATATCCAAGTGACATGTTCATTTAAAGTAAGCTGTGGAGCCCATTTTAAACCTGAATCGAAGAGCGGCTAAATCGCTATCTTGTGTTACCCACCCAACATAAATGCATCTGTGCACATTTACTGCATCCACTTCATCAATTCTGACATCAGAATTTACAAGAGGCAAAAGAGTGTATAGCTTTACCAACATTGGAGCTCGAGTTTTTCATCCCTCCATTTTCAGACCCCTAAAGTACTAAAAGTTTGAGATATGCTGCTGTTTACAGTAGGATCCTAAACTTTTGGGATGTCCAAATGCAGTCCAACTGGGTGGTGGGCAATACAGCAAACAATCGCTAATTGCAATCGTCCAATGTAAATGGGAACTGGGGACTGCATGCAGCTCAGAGAGGCATCTGAAGGACATTACTGGCATCAGATGAGGCAGAGAACAGAAGACCAGGTAGAAGTCTTGCAAATCAGGGAAAGAGGCCAGATGCTAAAAAGCCCAATAGGCTGTAGTGAGGACCTTAGTTGAGAGGGCAGGGGATCCAGCAACATGCATCAGAGCCAAAGAGGACTTTGAAGAGGGATGGGACTCTAGAAGGAGAGAACAACATGACTTCAGGCTGCAGACATCTACACAGTAGATCTGCTGCAAGCAACTCCCAACCCACTAGTAGAAAGTGTGCTGGGAGCACACAAAACTACAGTGGGACCGAAACACCCCCCCCCCCCCCCCCCGCCTAGAATCATAACTGTTGCAACTGCAGAAACGGGGAAGGCCTACAGCATTCATGGGGGAAAAAATAAAAAAGGACAGCTGGTAACAAGCAACAGTCACCTCTGGCCACCCAATTTCCTGATCACAGACTAAGTCAGTGTAGCAGGGCAGCAGGAACAGAGCAAAGCTCTACGTGCCTCTTTGCAAGCAGGAGCATAGAGAAATGCCTCAATGTTTTACAGAAAGAGAACATGGAGTGGGTGCAATCCTGCACCCAGCAAATTAAGTGAGCAAATTGAGTCAGCGCTCAGTACCACAGAACAGGGGAGCAGTCTTAAAGGATAAGTTCATCTTTTTGTAACGTGTTGCACCCATATTCAGGGTGTAACATGATGTAACATGTTACAAATCCACTGTCCCCGGCTCCTTGAAGTGACAGGCGACCTTTTTTCCCATCTCTCTGTCACACTCTGTAAGGAAGGTGTCCGTGCGGGGCTCTACCTGCCTGGTTACGTCACTCATTCACAGAGTTCTGTGAATAGAAAATGACACGGTCCAGCAGCCTTTGCTGCTGTCGACTTGTAGTTCTCAGTGAACTACCACGATGCTGTTGATGCTTCCTGCTAATGTGTAACTGCTTGGCTGTATGATGTACAGCTGACACACAGAGTCTGCAAGAGCACTGCATAGGCTTTTTTTATCTGCAAAAAAATATGCATTTATTTATTTTTAAAAGGTGAACTTATCCTTTAATGATTGTTTATATTTGGATTGCAAACATGCTGCAGCTCTAGAAGGTAAATGAAAAAAAAAATCAGACAGACATTCTGGAGCCATTAGCAAATGATATAATATTAAAAAGCTGGAGTTCAGCTTTGACTAACAGAGCTAAGGAAACGACTTCCATCCTCCTGAGGCATGTGGGTAGTAGGAGAGATTTATACTCTCAACTGGCCCACAATTTTTTGTTTGCCAATGTTCAATCCTCCTGTAGGTGGCAATATAACCTGAAGGATATTCTGACGACTGAGTGGTGGATTTCATGCATTAGGATCACCAAACGTCTTGAACCCCATATTAACTTGTTACATCATTCCTTCAGACACACTTCTTATGACATACTGTGGACTAACACAAATATACACAGTGGATTCTCAGGTAAGACTAAGCTCCAACCTTTCCATAAGCCATGCTGACAACAGAATGCTCCACCTACTAAAAAAACAAAACAAAAAAAATGTCCAAGTGATGAGCTGAGGGGAAATCTTCCAATGGGGACAAATTTAATCGGAACAATAGTCGTAAGATAGAAATTCTTCTAACTTTTGGGAGATTTTCTCTGACTTCCTGTTGCATCTTCAAGACAGGAATTGAAGGGAAAGTTCTCCAGCAAACAGCAAAAATACCTTGATACATTTTTAATCCTTCCCTACTCTATCCAAATTAATCTTAAAGATTTTTGGTTATACACTTTGATCCCTACAAAACAAACTAAAATAAGATTAACAGGGTTGCGACTCACATCTGGTTTCTTCATAATCTGGATGCTGAACATGTGATTCTTCATAGGATAAATAACCAGCAGCACATCTCCAAATTCAGTGGGTATAATGCCACGACGATACTCTCGGCTGTGCTCTGACCACACAATATGTACCTCGTCATTACCAAGGTGGCGAAGCTTTGGAGAAAAAGAAAATGAAAACAGACATGAACAAGTATAAATGGGAATAAAAATGAAGGTTAACCGTTATGAAATTTAACTTGTTCAGGAAAACTTAATCTACCTTGGGGTGTTAAGCTCAATAACAGCAGAGCATACAATGTGAAAATATAAATATGAAAAATGGTGCATGTCTAACATAATAAGAAACTTGTATAACTTAATTATATGCAAGCTGGTGTGCAAGGACAGACTAAGGAAACAGAGCGACAGCCCCGCAGTAAAAAAAAACAAAAACGATGCCTAGCTGGAAGAACAAAAAACGTAGATTTTTCAAATTTTTTAAGTAATGCATGTACTTAGGACTCCTACCACTGATTTTTTTTTTTTGGGGCTGCCTAACAAACTAATAAATACTCTGAAACAGCAATATATCAGGATCTCAACATTGAAAGTGGAACTTCGGAATAATGCTCATGGATTCGGGATGAGGTAACCAACAAACATAAAATAGGTGTGATGGTCAAGTGTCCATATAATGGGCCACATAATGTTGCCTGTGAAATTTTAAGGAGACCTTCAACCATTAGACGCACTAGGCATTGCATCACCACACTCCTCACCTCCTCAACAATGTAAAATGGAATATATATATATTTTTTTTTGTGTAACTTTTTTTGGTTTGCTTTACCCACTATTCTTGACTAGGTGAGAAGGACATCATTTTCACTCGAAAACCTTTAGGGATATACACATCACATATCCTAGGATGCCTTAGGTTCCAGATAAAGGAGGGCAGACCTAGTGGCACATCATCAGAGGGTGGTCTGCCTGAACCAGAATGGAAGTGCGGGACCCGATGTGTAATAGCAGCATGATGAATCACAGAAGGATAACTCTGGATTCGCAAACCGGGTGAGTTTGTGAATAATGCCAGGGAAAAGGTTAGAGGGGAAAAAAGTTCCTCTTCAAACAATCAGTGTATATATCTTTAAAACTTTTTACAATGGTTATTTGGCATTGCAGGAGATATTTTGGTGTCACACTATATTATTAAATGCAAACACATATAGGGATATCAGTGGTTGCTCTTTTGATTAGACAATTACAATACATACATTGATTCAGAAAAGTAGTTGCAACACTTTTCTGCTAATATGACCTCAGTTGAAATTAATTTGCCATTCTCATTAACATTTGTGACAGATTCATGGGATTCATGGGATTCATGGGATTCTCCCCCCCCCCCCCCCCCCTGAAAGTCCAGCTCATTATTTGACATGACACTAGTGGCCTGGGCAATGCAGTGTCATTTTTAGGTAACACACTGGTGGTCCAGGCAGCACAGTATCGCTGATTTCTAGGACATAGGAGACTGAGCTGAACACCATCTATGGTTTATATGGTGTAGGTGGCTAAAGGGCTGAACAAACATTGAGGATAGATGGTCTGGTATGGACACTTAGGACTCAGTGGTGCCTCTGGGCAGCCACCTCTTATCGCCTCATGGAAAGCAGGCCCCTGACAATGTCCAACAGTCCTGTTAAGAGTAGTGACAAATTCATGTACGTTTCTTTATATTTATAACTTTTTATTGCACCCTTCAGCATGGAATCCAAGTAAAACAAAAAAAAAACACAAGAATAAAGTGCAGATGAGGTTTCAAATCAGAAATCGACTTCATCAAATATCCAGGGTCATTATGAAGAAAAAAAGAATGTGACATAAATGGAGGATACATATACACATAGCAAAGAGAGTTATAATAAAGCTCTGAATACTGTAGAAGTCGAAGTACCCTCAAAAGAGGGCCCAACAGTTGACCTCCAAAATTCCCTCACTTACATAAAGCTTCTAATGGAAAAAAACAAGGGCCATTAATGCAGACACTGATAGGACTGATTTTTTTTTTTTCTTTTAACAATAACCAAAAGAAAATTGAAAATACCAAAAAAAAAAAGAACAGAAAAAACAAAATAAAAAACAAAACAAATGGAGGCAATAGGGAGAGAAGATTGAGTATGATTGTCAAAATGACACGTTTCTGCCATGTAAACAAACTTGCACACAATGCCATTTGTCACACAGGTGTCCAATGGAATTCCTAAAAGTGTCTGCGATTGTCCTTATGAATTCCACCAATTGTTTTTTTTTTTTTTTAAATAGAAAGAGGCCAACAGGAGAACAAGATTCCATTCCAATATAAAATTGATGTAGAGACACTATCCCGTACAAAGTGTAGGTTCACAGCTGCTTTTCTAAAACCATAGCTAGCTGAACGTACATTTTGTGTTTGCTGGGTAAATCAATAATAGATATTCACTAAATTAAATATCTTATGGATACAATATCCCGACAATATAAACTAGACCCTGCTTAGATACTTCAATTGTTAAGCAATTTGTAATATTAAATAAAGCAAAAGAAAACACATGACAATATTATGTAGATTTGTTTTTCAACATGGTCGAAATTCTCCCTTATTATATCCCTATATTCTTGTCACCCTAGGACAGGAAGTCTGTTAGGACTACAGAAAACATCCCTTTGGCCTTACTTACATAAGGATGTGCTCTGTAATGCACAGAAATAACCCGGGCAAGGCTGGTAAGAAAAGGAATTTCAGCTCAGCAAGAGTACAGTGTTGTCAGTACGCTATAACATGTTAGAAGCTCACTGTATATCTAGCTGGATTTCCCTTTGTACTTATTGAACAGATATAACAAAACACATTCAGTTGTATATTTATCAGGCCAAAAGGGAATAAAAGCAGGTAATTGTTCATGTTTACATGCACTTTAAACCTTATAAAGATAAGCCATTTTGCTCAGCATAAACCAAGAAAATGCTGAAAATGAAGCTTACAATTTAAAGGTTATTTTATAGGCATTTCAATACAGTAATATTCAATCAAAAATGAATTAAACATTACTTTCCTCCCATATAGTAACCTCATTGTAGAGCAAAGTACCATTACAATCTGTAATTAAGATGACTGACCGATTCTATTTCCCATTTATCGCTACATGCCAATGTTAACACAATTTCAATCAGATTTCTTTCTCTTGAAATGTTCCTGTGAATGACTTTATCTCCAATACTCTGTCCTGCTGTGCAGCATCATCTTCTCATTTAGGTTCCTGTGATACGTCTTGTGCTGTCAGACCTTATACTAACTGAACCTAAGAGAAATGTGAAATGGAACCTGGAGGCAAGTCTGAATGCAATTGTCATCCAATAACTAATTTAAGATGGAACTGGCTGCCAGCACTATTGTTCATGGATGCTTGCTCCCTAGACACTGTCACAAGCAAAGTGAACCCTGACAGAATGGCTATGGGGACAATTCACATGACGCAATGTAAATAGAAAATTTACTTACATGAAATTTACTTTCACTTAATTTTGCTGCAAATACATTGACCAAACAGGTACATGGTACTGCATTTTTAATTTGTTTGTTCAGGCTGAAGTTAATAAAAGGCTAGTCTTTTTTTTTTTCTTTATTTTGCCAATGGTATCAATGAATCCAAACTGTGACATCACAACTTGTCGTGTAAAGAAAGCAGGGTCCTGGTCTCTAAATTTCTGAGTGATATGACATACCTCTGACCAGAAAGGGCGCAACCTAGTGCAGGACCAGAAAAAAAAAAAAGGAGCATGATTGCCACAGTCTCTCTGCATCTCCAGCAGGTTGTGGAGGTCTAAGGGAAACATTTTATGCAGTCTATGGGGGTTTTTCTGTTAACTGGAGCACACAGATCTTTTTCGAAGTACAAATAAGGATGCTGTCTATCTGCTTTTGTGTGAGATTGATCAAAAGGGCTTGTTCCGATCTCAATATTTATGGAGGCTTATAGTTTGTTGAGGGAGAGATGAGTAATTTATACTTCAAATAGATTGTGTTCTGTAGGGGAGATTGAGAGTCACAAAGTTGTTACTGTGTAAGTTCTTATGCATACGAGGCAACAGGTGGTTGAGAAGCCAGGAAATGCGACAGTTGTAGCTTGCACCAAAAGTTCAGGTTCGACAGTTCAGGGTGAAGGGCCATTTCCGACAGGGACGGCCATTCATTCAAGCTAATGAAGTGCCTGCTGTGAAACATTTGTCAAATCATAAGGGCTGAAAGGCGAAGATCAGAAACCCCAGACTACCGATAATAGGGAACAGTGGGGTGGGAGAAGGGGAGAGTTATCTGTCTCTAAGAAAGGTAGAGCAGATGCTCAAAGTCTTACCAATCTTGAGGTGTTACTTAAGATTTGGTGGTGTTTCCTTTGCACCGCGGCAGAGAGCATAACAGAATCTTGGAGGCATAATGTTCAATGGCTATCAACTGTTTCAAGGCACCATGCAGCACCAATCAATTTTGTTTAAGTGACGTCACATGACAGAACACAATGCCAGTCAATTCCATGCTACCGTGCTATTTAGGGTTTCCGAGTCCAAAGAAAAAGGGCAAATTTTCTGTTGACAATGTGCAGGTATGGAAACGCTTGTAACATATGATGCATAATATTTTTAAACTGTTACAGCGGCCAAACCAGGAAAAGGTTCCTGTCATGCAGCAAGGTCTTAATTTTGGTTGAGGAGAGGGGAGTTCAGCGAGTATGCATCCCTAGGATCTCTGGGCAAATTAGTCCCCAGGTATCTAAGAGAATGTCACCCATGTGAAAAAAAGTTAAAACTTTAGTTGGTTGAGTGAGGCTTCCGGAACAGAAATGTTCAATACTTCTGATTTCTGACAGGTAATACGAAAATCGGAATGCGTGCTATATATATCCAACTTGACCATGAGGTTACCAAGTGAAATGTGCAGACTCATGAGAAAAACAATATTAGCACAGACTGCTATCTTCCACTTATTCCAAGAGTCTATTGCAAGGCCGGTGATGTCTGGGTTAGCCCTGACTTTCTGAAGAAACAGTTCCAGAAAAAAAAGCTAAAGTTTAAGGGTGACAGAGGGCAACCCTGACAAGTGCAGGCTTCGGTCGGTCGAGCATGCTGGAAAACCAGCAGACAACCAGCTCTTGATGAGTGCTCTCAGTCAATTCCTGAGCAAACCCCTGTGAGAACACAACAGCTCAGCGGGGGGGGGGGGGTCTGAGAGAGATTGCTGTACTAACGTCAGATCGTTCGTGTACTATTCTTAAAGCTACATCAGTGCATATGCACATTTACAGATTAGTATGAGCACTGCTATTATTTAGAAAGAAGGTAGTCAAAAAGTAGTTTTTTTTATGTAAAATGTATAATTATGCTTTCTTTATATACCCTATAAAATAGAAAATCTTCCACTTTTGAATACTGGTCCATATTCCTTTTAATTTAGAAAAACATTTACTAGTGACTTACTAAACTGTAGGGATGTAATTATATCAATTCCTTTTGTATTTGGCCAGAGCCCTTCTTTAAACTCCACCTTATAAGGTAAAGCACTTCCTTTATTGCATAATATGCTGTTTTTCATTTCATACAGAAGGCTATATAATGACAACACTAAATGTCTTCTTTATAGATAAAAAAAAATTGATCTAACAGATGGCTTTTTGTTGCTTTCATATTTCTCTTTACGCTAATGATGATGAAAAGGATTTGTATTTGGAAGACACAGGAGGATCCATAACACACCAGAAGAGCTCGAGGCATGGCCAGATCCCCACACTCTACCGTTGTAATTTAATTAAAGGCATTAAACTTCATGCTGAGGTCAAGCAGCTCCCTCTTCCTGCATCCCCTGCTCTCCAACCTGCTCTCATTATTGCTCCCACTGACTGGATTAACACTTTGAAAGATGCATGAGTGATGGACCCGGGGGGGGGGGGGGGGGGGGTGACATGGCTCAGAGTGTGCAGCGCTAACAAGGGCACAGATCATAGGTTCTCACTTGTTAGCACTGAAGTGGAATTTATTACACTCATCAAAAACAAATACTTATAGAGGTAGATAAGTTCATATTAAATCCTTGTTAGTAGTATGTCACACTTATGTATACTATCTCTTGGCTGATAATTCACTTACTAACAATTATCACAATAAACATACAGAACACAGATATATAGAAATTGTGATAACGCATTCATACGCAAAACAAGATATAAATCTCTGTACAAATGTCATACATAGCAACCTGACCAAAATAGATAGCACCACAATTTAAATTTTGTATAATAGAACCGGCACAGAGGAACATAGGAGACATTCTGACCATATGAAGTGTGATTTACAGTAATATTTTTGTGGCATCATCACTTGCTCCAACACTATGAAAGTTGTATTTGTGTGGGTGGTGGTGGAGAAACTTGCAGGAAGGGGTAGGCTGCATGGCATCATGGCAATTGGAAAATGTATAAAAAGAATATTGTCTGGATAAGGGTCAATTCAGGGCTGAATAGTAGCAGTGTTAATTTGGATGTCAAATTTCAATTTAGTTTTAGTAATAATCTTGACTAAAATATCATTTTAGTTTTAGTCATATTTTAGTCATCTGAATTGGTTTAGTTTTAGTTATATTTTCGTCAACAAAGAGACCCCTTTCACACTGGGGCATTTTTCAGGTGCTTTAGCGTTAAAAAAAAAAGCACCTGTAAAGGGCTTGAAAGAAGCTTCATCTGCAATCCCAATGTGAAAGTCCAAGTGCTCTAAGAGCCCTTTCACACTGTTTTTCGGGCGCTGGCAGTGTGAAAGAGCTCTTAGAGCACTTGGGCTTTCACATTGGGATTGCAGAAGAGGCTTCTTTCAGTCACTTTACAGGCGCTTTTTTTTTTTTTTTAACACTAAAGCACCTGAAAAACGCCCCAGTGTGAAAGGGGTCTTAGTCTACTAAAATCTAAAGGGTTTAGTTAAATTGTAATGCATTACAGTGCCTTGAAAAAGTATTCACATCCCTTGACATTTTCCACATGTTGTCACGTTATCACCAAAAACCTAAATTTATTTTATTGGGATTTTATGTTATAGACCAACACATAATTGTGAAGTGGAAAAAAAAAAAGATAAATGGTTTTCAAATATTTTAACAAATATCTGAAAAGTGTGGCTGCATTTGTATTCAGTCCCCTTTACTCTGATACCCCTAACTAAAATCTAGTGGAACCAATTGCCTTCATAATTCACCTGATTATTAAAAGGGGTTTTAAAACTTTGTGTTGTTTCACCTTAATGTATCCTATGTATTAAGGTGAAAAAACACCTTGCACTCTCCAGCCTCCCCGAGCCCCCATTTTACTTTCCCCCAGCTCTTGTGGGCTCTTTATTGGATGGTTGATAGCAGCGCAGCCATTGGCTCCCGCTGCTGTCAATCAAATCAATGACACGGTGCACCGGGGGGGCGAGGCCGAGTGATACAGTCGGCGCGCTATGGCCGCCGACTGTATCACACGGGAGCGCATCCACAAGCTAACCTCCTCGGGAGAGTGCTTCCCAGAGGGGGGGTTAGCTCTTGCAGGAAGGAGCCGAGACAGCCGCCGAAGGACCCCAGAAGACGAGGATTGGGGCCCCTCTGTGCAAAACGAACTGCACAGTGGAGGCAAGTATGATATGTTAGTTATTTAAACAAACAAAAAAAATTAAACCTTTACAGCCCCTTTAATTATTAAAATTTCAATGCACTATATTTAAGCATTTCTCTAGAATTTCTAAGCTCATTATATACTCTTGGAGTAAAACATGAAATGGGGATGCGGAAGTAAATGGGAGTGAGAAAGTGCACAGGGCAGGAAACTGGTCTGGGGAGGATGCTATTTTACACTGCTACCTTGTTGGGAGGGCAGCGAGTATTGGCTTGCTTGTACAAGGCAAGAGAGGGCATATGCAGCGATCACTACTGATTGCTGCTATGTGCTCTCTGACAGCTGATACATTGTAACCGCGAGTGTTACAATGTATCAGACTGTAATTTTCTGAATGAATGGAATCTCTATACAGATTCTCATTCATTCAAGTAAAGTGATACAGTGAAAAGGGACTACCTTCAGTCCCTTTCTCTGTCTCAAAAAAAGAGATATGTGGGTCGGTTTAGCCCCCTGATAGCTCAACAAAGACCCCCCCCCCAAAAAAAGCTCCCTTAATGGACCAGTCGCTCCTGGTAAGACGCCTTTCACATGGAGCACACTCTGAAAAAGCAGATCTGCCTGCTCAGCGGGGGATCTGTCTGCTGATCCCCGCTGATGACAGGTCCGTGTCCACTCTGCATCAACTTGCTATTCTCTATGGGTCTAATGAAAACGGACCGCCTGTCCATTGCCATCAGATTCCATCCGATCCGATCTGCTGGATGGATGGGAAATGGAATCCCCATCCTTCTGTTTTTAGCAGACTGCAGGTGCATGTAAGTGGACACATGTCCATTTACATCAGTCTCCCCATAGAGAACAATGGGTGGTCCGAATGGGCCCACCTGAAAAATGGACAGGATAGTCAGTGTTTATCTCCAGATGGAGTAATCCTTAGGGGTATAGTCTGTGGCTGTAATAGTTGGATGGTGCGGTATCCATAGAAAGGGGTATTAAGAAATAAAAAGGAAGGCAGCCATCCTTCAGAGTGTGGATTGAGCAGCTGGCTGGAATGGATCACAGTTGCTTGGTTCCTTTGCTCCTGGAGAAATACTGTGATCCATTCCAGCCAGCTGCTCAATCCTTTTCAGCTATCCAGAACATCGGTGGGACCCGCAGAGCCATGTGGAATGCCAGGACTGCACTTTACTTTGATGAGCATGCATCTTCTATCATCTTGTAAGTGTTTTTAATCTTATCCCATTAAAGCCCTGCCCCATTTATGGCTCCATTATTGGCTGTTTTTTTCTTTTGCCAAATTGCTGATAAGGCCATTTTCGACCAAAATGTTTCGGCGGTCAAAATTTCGGTGCATCCCTAGTTTTTTCCTTACATGAAAAATGGACAGGAAGACCCGATCGGTGTGCTTGTGTGAAAGGGACCTAAGGCCTTGTTCAAGCAGGGCATACACAACGTACCTTTACAGGGATGCACAGGTGTTCCGTGCATCTCTGTGCAGGCAGTCCTATTGATGTAATCTGGGATGTAGCACCTGCACGAACAGAGCCGTTGCTCCCAATTTTACATCCATGTAGGTCCGCATGCATGTCCCTGAGCTCAGGGTCATGTACCCACACGGATGTCAGATTTGGAACAGCAGCTATGCCTATGCAGCCATTGCATCCCAATTGACATAAGTGGGACTGCCTGCACAGGAATACACAGAGCACCGGTGCATCCCTGAGCGGGTAAGCATGGCCCTCCATTGGCATATACACTTTAGTATGCCACATGTGAACTAGGCTTTAGTACTAATTTAGCAGGAATTTTGAAAGTTAAGTTGTGTTTATGTGCAATATTAACGATTTTAGTGAATTTTTTTGAAAATAGCAATATGATGAACATTTGCGCATATAATGCGGAGCCCCAAAAAATCAGTAGCACTTTTTTTTATTCTACTGGCCATGTGCTTTTAGAAAATGTCTAGTTTGAGGGGTCTTTTCAAATTCTGAAAGCTGTAAGTGAAAAATGAAAACCTCCAGATTTTTAGAGAAATCTTTGGGTATTTTCGATTTTCACCATTTTGCAAAAAGGCGCAATTAAAAATTTACTAATATTTGTTATTAACTCTATTTAAGCTCTTATATTTAGTATGAATTTTGTAAAATGAGCTGTGTCTTTATCAGCTAATAATGGTTTTAGTGTATTTTTTTCCAATATATTGGTTAGATAAACATTTGTGCAAATACCGCAGGGTCTAAAAAAATCAGTTGCACCTTCTTTTTATTCTACAGGTCATATGCGTTCAGAAAATATATGGTTTTGGGGGTCTTTCACATATTCTGAAAGCTGTAAGGGAAAAATTAAAACCTTCAGTTCTTTAGAGAAATATGGATATTTACACTGTTGCGTCTGTTCAATTTTCACCATTTCGCAAAAAGGTGAAATTTAAAAGTTACCAATATTTTTTATTCATTCACTCAATACAGGTTAAGCTTTTATAATTAGTAGGACTTTTGTAAAATTTTCTGTGTTTTTATCTGCTAATAATGGTTTTAGTGTATTTTTTGCAAATATATTGGTTTGATAAACATTTGCGCAAATACGGCAGGGTCTAAAAAAAATACGTAGAACCTTCTTTTTACTCTACTTTTCGTGTGCTTTCAGAAAATATATGATTTGGGGGGTCTTTCAAAAATTCGAAAGCTATAAGTCAAAAATAAAAAAAACTGAAAAATTGCAAAAATGGTCTGGCCACCTGAGTGTACAAAATGGAGCACAGGGCCTGGCAGCGAAAGGGTTAAACAAACAAATTCACAGTAGTAAAGCTCTACTCGATATAGGAGCCCATATATTTAGGTATTGAGCTTTCCATTACCCCAGAGTAACCAAAGATGCCTGCAGACATAAGGTAGGTAGGGGTAAAGTCTAGGGGTTCCCAGCACATGCAAACGTTTGAGACTTGTCAGTAGAAGAGGTTTGAAGGATTGAAAAGCTTTGTGTGATTCCTATTTTTTCCTAAGCCAGATCTTGGTAAGACACTAATAGATGCATGCTGTGACAGTTTGGGTATAGGGTCCCCAGAGATGGCATAAGTTGCCTTAGGATGCTTAGATCATGTCTGCAGATGTTGCCTGGTTCTCTTTATACAGATTTCATTCTTATATGCATCACTGTAACACACGGGAAGAAACAGAATTTGTGTAGCTAGGCATCAGACACAAACAAGCATAGCACACTCCTCACCTTTTTTGTTAAGCAGTCATCGGAATCAGAAAGCATCCTGGTAGAGACATGAAACATAACTTCCACAATAGAGGTTGCGTAATATGGAGTGCTCAGACCAGTGCTTTTGTTCCTCTGAAGTCCTCCTAAGAAGCCACAGTGGTTTGCCAAATTCACCTGCAGAATAGATGCACTTTATAAAACACAGTAGGGTTTATCTGTGGAAACAGCTATAAGGAACTGCAATACAAGTATAAACTCACAGGTCCATATAGATGGCATAAACTTGACACAAAACAAGCTCCAAAGACTTTTTTTTTCCTTAACGACAGGAACATCACAAAAACTGTAACCTCCCCTACACCCAAAAGCATTAAATGCTCATTTAGCCTGCACAGATCAGGAGAAACACTTTATTACTACTGGTTCCAGCAGACTTTTGATTGGTGCAGCCAGCCCCTCAGAGCCTTCAATCTGAGGCACTTCAGGCTGCAGTTGCATGTTTGCCCCACCACATACAGTATAATATAGGTTTAGATGTTAATGTAAATTAAAAAAAAATATCATGGACAGTATTCAATTGCTCTCATAAATAAATTCAGCCGGTTCAGCAGGAACTGGCCGATTTAAGATCCATCGATAGCCATTCCCAAGAATCTAATGACTGATGACTCAAGAATGGGCTTGTTAGAAAATTTTGGTTCGATCAATGCTGCAGTACTGATCAGTGTATTCTGACAGCGAAGGAGTCCCTGCTGTCAAAATACCATCAGAACTGCTATCTGCTCGACTTGTGTGGACAGGGAATTTGTTCAGTAAATTTTTGATAAAGACACTGGCTGATCAAAAAAACTGACCCATGTATACAAAGCTTTAACAAGCATTTAACCCTTGTAGTGAGGGGGACCACATTGTTTTTTGGTCACAGTCCAGCTGTATTATGTGATATAGGTCTTAAATTGCTTGTAAAGGTTTTTTTTTTTTTAAATTAAAACAATTAACATGTCATAACTGCGCTGTGCAATGGTTCTGCACTGAGTAGCCCGATTTCCAGCCCCCCCTAGCCTGGCTTTTCCCCCCCTGGGGCAAGCCGCCTGCAATGGGCCGTGTGCACTCGCTCCTTTGTGCAATTCCCATTTCTTTCTAAGCCAGCTCTTGGTAAAACACTAGCAGATGCATGATGTGACAGTTTGGGTATAGGGTCCCCAGAGATGGCATAAGTTGCCTTAGGATGCTATTCTATATGTCCTAAGACACACAGAGCGGGGCTTAGCCCCGCCTTCCACCACTGGCTCTGATTGACAGCAGAGGGAGCCAATGCCTCCATCTGAGCCAATGAGGAGCAAGAGAGCGCCTCAGTTTTCATGCACAACGCTGGATCAAGATTGGGCTTAGGTATGTATTTGAGGAGGCTGGGGGGAGCTGCATGCAGAAGGTTTTTACCTTATGGCATAGGAAAGTGGAGAGGAAAAAAAAACTCTGCCTTTACAACCACTTTAATGCTTCACTAATATAACCTATTTTTAAAGCCAGGACCTACTGTATTTGCTCATTCCTCACATAATAGACAAGACGCTTACAATGCAAAAAGGGACTATTAAATTTATATCAAAGAAAAGAAAAATGATAGAATGCCTTGTCCTTACAAAAGGGCTGAAATAAATTGCAAAAGTAAAGTTCACAAAAACCACATAATCGCATGGGCAGATACATAGAGGAATCACAGTTGACCACACACCCACTTCAGCCAGTGAAACAGGGCCATCTCAACAGCATCATAGGCCCTTTGGCAAAGTAATGCACAAAAAGTGGGTGTGGCTAAATTATGCTAAATATTGGGTGTGGCTTTTTAGCCCAATTATAAACGAGAAACACAACCAAGGAATTATACAAAAATTTAATTCACTCCCTTTACACACTGTCCCCTATGTATACACTGACCCTCTTTACCCTGTACACACTGTTCCTACTCCTTTTTTTACACTATCCCCCCTCCCTGTACACATTGCTTCCTGAAAAAAATTGCCTCTTAAAGCCTGTCAGCTGTCTGTATGTATGTACAATTAGGTCAATATACAGTGCTGTGAAAAAGTATTTGCCCCCTTCTCACACTTAAATGATTCAGATCAAACACATTTTAATATTGCACAAAGATAACCTGAGTAAATCCAAGATGCAGTTTTTATATTATTTAATTTATTAAGGTGAAAAAAAGCTGTTCAAACCTGCCAAGCCCTATGTGAAAAAGTAATTGGCCCCTCCCATGCTGAATCATGAATGAACTGTGATTAACCACAATTTCACTTTACACACCTAGGCCTGATTACTGCCAGACCCGTTGAATCAAGAAATCACCTAAATAGAAGCTGTCTGACAAAGTAAAGCATGCTAACAGATCACAAAAAGCCACACATCATGCCACAAAATTCAAGAACCGATTAGAAACAAAGTAATGTACATGTATCAGACTAGGAAGGGTTTCAAAGCAATTTCTAAGGCTTTGGAACTCCAGTGAACCACGGGGGGAGCCGTTACCCACAAATGGAGATAAATTGGAACAGTGGTGAACCTGCCCAGGAGTGGCCAGCCTACAAAGATTGTATCGACTCATAAAAGAACCCAGAACAACATCTAAAGAACTGCAGGGCTCACTTGCCTCAGGGTAAGATCAGTGTTCATGATGCAACAATAAGAAAGAGACTGGGCAAAAATGGCATCCATGGGAGACTTTCAAGGCCAAAGCCACTCCTGACCAAAAAGAACACAAAGGTTCATCTCACATTTACCAAAAAACATCTTGATTATCCAAAACACTTTTAGGAAAATATTCTGTGGACTGAGGAGACTAAAATTTAACTTTTTAGAAGGCGTGTGCCCCGTTACATCTGGCATAAAACCAATACAGCATTTCATAACAAGAACATCATACCAGACGTGGTGGTAGCATGATGGTCTGGGGCTGCTTTGCCACTTCAGGACCTGGACGACTTATCATAATTGAGGGAACTTTGAATTCTGAGCTCTACCAGAAAATCCTAAAGGAGAATGTCCGGCCATCAGTTCGTGACCTCAAGCTCAAGTGCACTTCGGTTATGCAGCAGGACAATGATCCGAAACACAACAGCAAGTCCACCTCCAAATGGCTCAAACAAAGCAAAATTTAGGCTTTGGAGTGGCCTAGTCAAAGCCTGGACTTAAATGAAATTGAGATGCTGCATCATGACCTTACACATGCCGTTCATGCTGGAAAACTCTCCAATGTGGCTGAATTAAAACAATACTGCAAAGAAGAGTAGGCCAAAATTGCTTGACAGCAATGTGAAAGACTCATTGTCAGTTATCGCAAATGCTTTATTGCCGTTGTTGCCGCCAAGGGTGACAAAACCAGTTATTAGGTTTAGGGGGTATTTACTTTTTCACTTAAAGGCAGACAGGTTTAGAAAGCTTTTTTGCCTTAATAAATTAAACAATCATATTTAAAAACTGTATTTTTTATTTACTCAGAAAGGAGGCAAATGCTTTTTCACAGCATTGTATATATGGGCACAATTTTCATACTTTTGTCTCTCTTTGCCACCAGAACAAAATTAAACCAAAACCATCCAAATTAAGTGTAGACTTTCAGCTTTAATTCAAGGGGCTGAACACAAATATAAAGTACAAATTTTAGGAACTGCAACCATTTTTTATACACAGCCCCCCCCCCCCCCATTTTCAGGGGACTATAATCATAAACAAAATGTTAATTTTAAATATTTTGTTGAGACTCCTTTATTGGCAATGACTGAATGAAGTGGGTTTCCTCCTTTCTAATGCTTTGCAGGGCTCTAACTGCAGCTGTCTTCAGTTGTTCTTTGTGGGTCTTTCTGCCTTTAGTTTTGACTTCAGCAAAAGTGAAATGCATGCTCAATTGGGTTGAGATCAGGGGACCGACTCAGCCATTGCAGAATATTCCACTTCTTTTGCTTCAAAAGTTCTTGGGTTGCCTTTGCAGTGTGTTTTGGATCATTGTACATCTGTACTGTGAAGTACTGTCCAATCAACTTTGCTGCATTTCGCTGAATCTGGGCTGACAGTATGTCTCTAAACACTGCAGAATTCATCCGGCTGCTTCTGTCACATCATCAATAAACACCAATGACCCAGTGCCCCTGGGAGCCATGCATGCCCATGCCACCACACTGCCACCAATATGTTTTACAGATGACGTTATGTGCTTTGGATCATTAGCCGTTCCAAGCCTTCTTCACACTTTTTTCTTCCCGTCATTCAGGTACAGATTATTCTTAGTTTAATCCATCCAAAGAATGCTTTTCCAGAACTGGTCTGGCTTTTTTAGATATTTTTTGGAAAAGTCTAAACTGGCTTTTATATTCTTCAAGCTTACGAATGGTTTGCCCCTTGTGGTAAACCCCCTGTATTTGCTCTCGTGAAGTCTTCTCTTGATTGTAGACTTTGACAATGATATGACCACCTCTTGGAGAGTGTCCTTCACTTGTCTGGATGTTGTGAATGAGTTTTTCTTTACCATAGAGAGGATCCTGCAATCAACCACCACTGTTGTCTTCTGTGGACGTCCAGGCCTTTTTATGTTGCTGAGCTCAGCAGTGCGTTCTTCTTTGTTGTTCTTTGTTGATTTGGCCACTCCTAATGTTGCCATCTCTCTAATGGATTGGTTTCATTTTTGAAACCTCGCAATGGCCTGCTTCACTTGCACGGACAGCTCCTTTGAATGCATGATGTAGGTTCACAGCAATAGATTCCAGATGCAAATACCACACTTCAACTCCAGACCTTTTACTTGCTTAATTGATGAAGAAATAATGAAGTAGTAGCCCACACCTGGCCATGAAACAGATTTTTTTTTTCAATTGTCCAATTACTTTTTGGTCCCTTAAACCTGAGTGAGCACTTTCAGCCCATATCCATTATATAACTATAGCTTGAATATGTTTTGTTAAATACCTAAAAAAAAAAACTCAAATTGTGCCTGTGTCCAAATATATATGGACCCAACTGTATGTCAGTACGTTACTGTTAGGCCTCATTTACATGTACACTCGTGTGAGGGCCATGTTTGCCCGCACAGACATGAGGATACACAGGTTTTCAGTGCATCCTCATGCAGACAATTCCAAGGTGTACACTTAAGTTTGTCCATTTGAACAAGGCCCAACAGTAACGTACAGACATGCATATACACCGGCATATATTTGTACATAAATACACACACACACACGCATAACGTACACACTCACATATGCTAGTGTTTTGAAAAAACACAGCTTACTGTGCTTGGCTCACTAGGGTTTGACCAGGTAATCCAAAAGTTATATTTCAAAGTTCCCAAGCAATATAAAAAGTGAGGTGGTCCCTTTTTACATCTCCTAAGAACTTTTGGCACCAAGAGACCCTACCACTCTTTCTGCTCACCAAAGGGTAGATGCTCCTATTTCTTCTTTGATATCCAACACATAAAATTAGTAAAACATCCAACAAGAAGAGTTAGACCTCCTTGTAATGGCATAAAAATAAAAAATTTAATTGCCATCAACCAATAAAAAACGAAGCCCATATATTTGGTGCAGTCTCTGCTAAATTGTGTAGCTGTGCTCTTTTATGTAAGATATGAACAGGGGATTATTACCTCCCATCCAAGTCCTGCAACAAAGTCTTCATACTCCTGGCTGCCTCCAGTGTTCGAGAGTATGGATTGTTTGTCTTCTTGGCCATCAGCAATATAGAACACTGCTATTTTGTGTGTTTCACGGCTGACAGGAGAAAGAAGAAAAAATAAAAGTTAAATCTCAGATTCTCTATACATAATATGAATAATGAATCTGAGAAAACCAACAGACTAAAACACATCATACAAAAGTTTTTAAAGCATAAGTTCAGATTCAGGAACGTGTTACATGTTACACTTGTTCTTAGGGTGGAAAATCCAACATGTTCCCACTCCTGCAGTGGCTCGACGATCGGAAGCCCTCTGTGTGACAGCAGTACGGGGAAAAGTTTTCCATACCAGCTGTCACTTTTTGAAAAGAGCGTGACCGTTACATTCAATCACAGAGTTGAATGAATGCACTACAAGTACTGATATTCTTTGCGGCTGTCGGCTTGTAGTTCTCATTGAACTACCACTGCACTATTGTAGTTAGATTCTGCCTGCTCGTATGATGTACAGGCAGACAGCTTACACTGACAGCCTGCAGGGAGACCTGCATGGCACCAGTTATCTGCTGATCCCCGCTGCAATTCTTTCCAGGCTCCTTAAAACAAAAAAAATAGTAAATATATTATTTTTACCTGCATTTTTTTTTATGTGAACTAATCCTTTAACCATTTGTAGAATTGTGTCGGACTAAGGTAAACACCTAGTATTTAGCACCTCATCCCAAATAATCAAGTATTCAAAAAGGGGGATAAATTGGAAGGGGATTATAGCTTGCAAATAATAGAAACTGTATGTATAAAAAGTTATAGTTTAATAAAGACAAGATTAACCACTTGCCGCCTGCCCTATAGGCAATTGACGGTGGCAAAGTGGTTTCATAATCCTGATCGGACGTCATATGACGTGATCAGGATTTTGAGCTGCTGCGCGCCCCGGGGGCACGCATCGCGGCGATAGTTGTTGCGGGGTGTCAGTCTGACACCCGGCAACTATGATCTCGGGAAAGAGTCTCAGACGGAGACTCTTTACCACGTGATCAGCCGTGTCCAATCAGGGCTGATCACAGTGTAAATAGGAAGAGCCGGTGATCGGCTTCTCCTCTGACAGGGGGGTCTGTGCTGATCGATTATCAGCGCAGCCCCCCGAGGATGCCCACACTGGACCACCAGGGACGCCACCAGACCACCAGGTAATCCTCCCTAGACCACCAGGGATGCCAGTCAGTGCCCACAATGGATGCCAATCAGTGCCCATAATGGATGCCAATCAGTGCCCACAATGGGCATCACTGATTGGCATGCATTATTGTTTGGCACCGATTGGCATCCATTAGTAGAGTACAACATAATACAATGCCGCCTATCAGTGCCTACCTGTGCCGCCTATCAGTGCCCATCCGTGCCGCCTATCAGTGCCCATCCGTGCCACCTATCAGTGCCCATCCGTGCCGCCTGTCCATGCCAATTTGTGCCACCCATCCGTGTCGCCCATCAGTGCCACATATCAGTGTCCATCAATGCCACCTCATCAGTGCCACTTCATTGGTGCCACATCATTGGTGTCCATCAGTGCCGCCTTATCAGTGACCATCAGTGAAGGAGAAAACGTACTTATTTACAAAGTTTTGAAACTGAAACAAAAAAACAAACTTTTTTTTTCAAAATTTTCAGTATTTTTTTTATCTGTTTAGCAAAAAATAAAAACCGTAGAGGTGATCAAATACCACCAAAAGAAAGCTCTATTTGTGGGAAAAAAATTATAAAAATGTAATTTGGGTACAGTGTAGCATGACCGCGCAATTGTCATTCAAAGTGTGACAGCGCTGAAAGCTCAAAATTGGTCTGGGCAGGAAGGTGTTTAAGTGCCCTGTATTGAAGTGGTTAAAAACCAGAGCAGTTTGTTGATTAGCACAGGGCTTGACAAATTTGCTTAGAATCTAGGAGCCAGCTGAAAGAGTTAGGAGCCAGTTATTTAAATCCTCTACCCAGCGCCCAGAACTGCATGTCTGGGGCATCGGACAATAAGAATTGCTCATGCCTGATGCCAAGAGAAAAAGGCAATATTTAAAAATAAAATAAAAATCAACTTTTGTTTTGTTATACGTTTTTGCAAATACGTTTTTTTCTCCTTCACTGATGTGCTTTGATAGACGGCACCGATGGGGCGGCATTGAGGTTGGAACTGATGGGCACTGGCAGGAGGCATTGATGGACACCAATAGGCAGCACTGAGGTGCCACTAATGGGACCTGGCAGGTGGCACTGATGGGTAGCTTTGGCAGGTGGCACTAACTGGCATTGGCAAGCGGCACTGGATTGCACTGGCAGGTTGCACTGTTTGGCAGGTGGTAATAGGTGGCACTGGCAGGTGGCACTGACTGGCACTGGCAAGTGGTACTGATTGGCACTGGCAGGTGGCACTAACTGGCATTGGCAGGTGGCAATGGGTGGCACAGATTGGCAAGTGGCACTGGATTGCACTGGCAGGTGGCACTGGATTGCACTGGCAGGTGGCACTAACTGGCAGGTGGCACTAACTGGCAGGTGGCACTAACTGGCAGGTGGCACTGGATGGCACTGGCAGGTGGCATTGGCATGTGGCACTAATTGGCATGTGGCAATAACTGGCACTGGCAGGTGGCGCTGGATGGCACGTGGCACTGACAGATGGCATTGGCAGGTGGCACTGGCAGATGGCACTAGGGGCAGGTTGCACTGGCAGATGGCACTAACTGGCATTGGCAGGTGGCAATGGGTGGCACAGATTGGCAAGTGGCACTGGCAGATGGCACTAACTGGTGGCACTGCATTGCACTGACAAGTGTCACTAACTGGCACATGGCATTGGCATGTGGCACTAACTGGCACTGACACTGGCAGGTGGCACTGATTGGCACTGGCAGGTGGCACTGGCAGATGGTATTGGCATGTTGCACTAACTGGCATTGGCAGGTGGCAATAACTGGCACTGACAGATGGCATTGGCAGGTGGCACTAACTGGCATTGGCAGGTGGCACTGGATTGCACTGGCAGGTGGCACTGGATGGTATGTGGCACAGGTTGGCACTGATTGGCAAGTGGCACTGGATTGCACTGGTTGGCACTGGCAGGTGGCACTGGATGGCACTGGCAGGTTTCACAGCCAATAGTGTAACTGTGAAACTGAATGCTCCCTGCAGTGCTGCACTGTGTTAAACTGTATGGAGAGAGGAGCTGACACATCCAGCGTGATGTCAGAAGTGGGCGGGACCCGGCAGCTATCCAGCCAATGATTGGGCTGCTTAAGAAAGGGGAGGGGCCACATACATGTATTTGCCCGCCCAGATCCCATCCCATTGGCTGGTGTTGGAAAGCTGTGTCCCGTCCACCCCGACATTCAGCCTCAATTTTGACAGCTTCTCTCTAAACACATTTTCACACACTGCGGCGCTGCTCTGCCAACAGTGTGTGGAGAAGGGAGGAGGATGTCAGAGGCTGCTGAGCTGCTCTCTTCCTGCTCCATCCCGACTACCAGACAGCAACAGAGGCACCTGTCAGTGACAAGAACCCAGGCGCCAGGGCACAACTTCTAGTCGCAACGGCGACCTGGCGCCTGGGATTTGTCGAGCCCTGGATTAGCATTTAACTATCCCGACATGTTTCGCCTTATGGCTCCATCGGGGTAAATATCAATAAACCAATGACTACAAGACGCTGTACAAAAAAATAGAAAATATAACATAAGCAAAATATATTGAATATAAACATATATAATTGCATGTAACAAAGACATCTACATCATTTGCCAATATCCACCCAAATGGGGAGCTTACGGCCTCAGAATTCCCAAAGATGGCCACCAGCAAGAGTGGGAAGATGGGGAGGCACTACGCGGCCACAGAGGACACACAACAGCCAGGCTAATAAAAAGGAAAAAAAGGGAAGGAAAAAAACATGAGTCCCAAATGTTTTCAGTATTTTGGAGAAATCGCATGAAGATGCCAATCGCAAAAAGGTGCTTAAAGGATAAACCTATGATGAGTATAGAGTTTTACAGACAAATTATTTACTTAAAAGAGAGTTAACTCAGAGCATGTAGTGGAGGGCGCCTAAAGTATATGGCAACGTATGCCCAATACAGATGGAATAAATGGTTCTGAAACGGAAAAAGAAAAAAAAAGAGAAAAAAAATGGGAAAGTAAAAAATGAAAAGGACGTATTAAAACGAAGTATGAGATAAGCTTCATGAAAAGAGATTAGTCATCATTAGTCTATTACATGGATATCTTATATATAACCCTGTCTTATCTTAGTTTTCAAAATTATTCATAAATTGATGGGTGAAAAAAGTCTAGAATTGGATTCTGTAAAAATCCAATCCTAGGCTTTATTCACCCATCAATTTATCATTACTAATAAATCATTAGTCTATATCATACTTGGTTTTAATATGTCCTTTTCATTTTTCCTTTCCCATTTTTTATTTTTTTGTTTCAGAGCCATTTATTCCATCTGTATTGGACACACGTTGCCCAATATTTTAGGTGCCCTCCACTACATGCTCTTCAGTAATTTGTCTGTAAAACTCTTTACTCATCATAGGTTTATCATTTAAGCACCTTTTGGTGATTTGCATTATCGTGCGATTTCTCCAAATGACTGACAGTGAAAACATTTGGGACTCAAGTTTTTTCCTTCCCCTTTTTTCCCTGTTTTATTAGCCTGGTCGTTGTGTGTCCTCTGTGGCCGTGTAGTGCCTCCCCCTCTTGATGGTCCCTCTCTTGGCTGTGACCCTCTTTGGGAATTCTGAGGTGGTAAACTTCCCATTTGGGTGGATATTGGCAAATGATGTAGATTTGTTTGTTACTTGTATTTATGTTTATAATCAATATATTTTGCTTATGTAATATTTTAATATTTGTACAGTCTCTTGTAGTGGTCGACTGGTATTTTCACTGATGAAGCC